>NC_140460.1:4029123-5229123 GCF_963576455.1 Neolamprologus multifasciatus | reverse complement strand
TCTAGGTGGGGGGCTGTAGTCTTTTATCATCCTTGTGCTTTTGATGTAAGCCTCCTGCCTTTACGACCCTTTGGTCAGCAAGAGGTCTACCACACACACACACACACACACACACACACACACACACACACACACACACACATTCTTACAGAAGTTCACACATACATACAATGCTTTGTCTTAGAACCATGTGGGCGTGGCTTTGTTCTGACGTGTTTTGTGTGTACTGTCTCTCAATAAAGGCAGCAGGAGGAGGTCAGATCTGGAGGTCATTTTCGTGGTGGACACAGACGAGGCCTCCCTTGCGCAAATAATCGATCGATCGACTGTCTTGTTTTCTTCATGATGAATAAGTCTCTAGAATTAGCGGGGCTTGTGGAAACACAGACCCAACAAAAACTTTTTTATTTAATGTAAAATTATATTTTGTTTTAATTTACTTTCAAATTCTTCAGTTGCTGAATGGGCTGCATAGTTTTCATAAATTGCATAGTTGTATATGAAGCACAGAAGTTTCTTTAAAAGTCTGTATGTCAAAGCAAATACTGATTAATTATTAGTCACATATGCTGAAATATATGCCTGTAGCTTGTTAATTAACCTACTGTACACCGAAAAAAATATAGAGGTTACTAGGGGTGGGGGAAAAAAATCGATACTGTGTAGTATCGTGATATTTTGTTCATGTCCGAAAACATCGAAGCACTTTTGCAAATATGCAATATCTTGATAAACCGAGCAGATATTTGATGTTTACACAGCTACTTTCTCGCCTGAAAATATGTTAAAAGTTTATTTTGTTACCCAGAAAGATTAGTAAGAGTAATTTTAAAACTTAGTAGCGGCCGCCATTATTGGAAACTGGAGTTTGGCTGGGCCGCGCTATGAATTCTGGGATATGGTAGGCCACGAAGGACACACCCGACCCATCCTTCAAATTTGGGGAGAAGGACGACGCATTTGTCGGCTGCATTCGGAGGAGTCTACGAATTTGGACAGCCTTCGGCGCGTCGCTGTGATGTAATCGGTCTACAAATGCGGCCTCAGGAGGATGCAGCCCATGAATTTGGACACGACCTTAGTTTGCTAATAATGTATCGATACAGGGACAGCAGAAATCGATATTTTGTTACAAAAAAGTTTTTGTGGAATGGAACATGCTCTGACTTCAGATCATGTTGAATCCTGACATTCCTTCACTGTCCAAATGTGTTTAACTTTTTTTTGGCAGCAATAAACATGACAGTTTACTTATTTTAATTTAAGACATGTTTTGTTTTAATTAAGTTTAAAACTTTTTTATTTAATATACAGTGGGGCAAAAAAGTATTTAGTCAGCCACCGATTGTGCAAGTTCCCCCACTTAAAATGATGACAGAGGTCAGTAATTTGCACCAGAGGTACACTTCAACTGTGAGAGACAGAATGTGAAAAAAAAATCCATGAATTCACATGGTAGGATTTGTAAAGAATTTATTCGTAAATCAGGGTGGAAAATAAGTATTTGGTCACCTCAAACAAGGAAAATCCCTGGCTCTCACAGACCTGTAACGTCTTCTGTAAGAAGCTTTTCTGTCCCCCACTCGTTACCTGTATGAATGGCACCTGTTTGACCTCATCATCTGTATAAAAGACACCTGTCCACAGCCTCAACCAGTCAGACTCCAAACTCCGCCATGGCCAAGACCAAAGAGCTTTCGAAGGACACCAGGAAAAGAATTGGAGACCTGCACCAGACTGGGAAGAGTGAATCTACAATAGGCAAGCAGCTTGGTGTGAAAAAATCAACTGTGGGAGCAATCATCAGAAAATGGAAGACATACAAGACCACTGATAATCTCCCTCAATCTGGGGCTCCACGCAAGATCTCATCCCGTGGGGTCAAAATGATCATGAGAACGGTGAGCAAAGATCCCAGAACCACACGGGGGGACCTGGTGAATGACCTGCAGAGAGCTGGGACCAAAGTAACAAAGGTCACCATCAGTAACACACTACAACGGCAGGGAATCAAATCCCGCAGTGCCAGACGTGTTCCGCTGCTGAAGCCAGTGCATGTCCAGGCCCGTCTGAAGTTTGCCAGAGAGCACATGGATGATACAGCAGAGGATTGGGAGAATGTCATGTGGTCAGATGAAACCAAAGTAGAACTTTTTGGTATAAACTCAACTCGTCGTGTTTGGAGGAAGAAGAATACTGAGTTGCATCCCAAGAACACCATACCTACTGTGAAGCATGGGGGTGGAAACATCATGCTATGGGGCTGTTTTTCTGCCAAGGGGACAGGACGACTGATCCGTGTTAAGGACAGAATGAATGGGGCCAAGTATCGTGAGATTTTGAGCCAAAACCTCCTTCCATCAGTGAGAACTTTGAAGATGAAACGAGGCTGGGTCTTCCAACATGACAATGATCCAAAACACACTGCCCGGGCAACAAAGGAGTGGCTCCGTAAGAAGCATTTGAAAGTCCTGGAGTGGCCTAGCCAGTCTCCAGACCTCAACCCCATAGAAAATCTGTGGCGGGAGTTGAAAGTCCGTGTTGCTCGGCGACAGCCCCAAAACATCACTGCTCTTGAGAAGATCTGCATGGAGGAATGGGCCAAAATACCAGCTACTGTGTGTGCAAACCTGGTAAAGACCTATAGTAAACGTTTGACCTCTGTTATTGCCAACAAAGGTTATGTTACAAAGTATCGAGTTGTATTTTTGTTATTGACCAAATACTTATTTTCCACCCTGATTTACGAATAAATTCTTTACAAATCCTACCATGTGAATTCATGGATTTTTTTTTCACATTCTGTCTCTCACAGTTGAAGTGTACCTCTGGTGCAAATTACTGACCTCTGTCATCATTTTAAGTGGGGGAACTTGCACAATCGGTGGCTGACTAAATACTTTTTTGCCCCACTGTAAATTATATTTTGTTTTAATTTACTTTCAAATTCTTCAGTTGCTGAAGGGGCTGCATAGTTTTCATAAACTGCATAGTTCAGAATAGCTATAATTGTACCAGATGGTTGATTCAGTTAAGTTGGACTAGACTGTAATACAAACCGTTCAGTTTGTCAACAATAAAACTGAAATGAGAGAAAGACTGAGTGTGAGACTTTGATATGAGATAAAATGAATATTGATAAAGTTTACCTTTATGTACAGAATCTGAATATCGCAAAATATTTTTTAAAAAATTGCAATAATATCGTATCGTGCGTTAAGTATTGTGATAATATCGTATCGTGGGATGTATGGTGATTCCCACCTCTAGAGGTTACACACTAATTGTAGGCATATTCTCTTTTATTTTCTTCAATAGTATCAAATAATAGACTTTTCTTGTGAAACATTTTAAAGAAACGCATCTAAAATAAAATGTTACCATAACAAATGGTATCTTTGTTATAAACACAGAGAAAAAGCTTGAACACTTTTATTTTAGTTGCAGTTTTTAAAGAATACTTGTATTTTTTTGCTGTTTTTACTGCATGTGTGGATGTGTTCTAGTGAAACTTACATATTTATCCAGAATAGCAATAGTGCGCTCATCTCCAAAACTTTAAAGAACATACAGAGTGCCGAGTATAAAGAAAACAAAGGACACCAGCACTCCCTGGGACAAAAAGTCATTATATCTCCCCAAATAATGTGTTTAACAATATTTCTAATCAAGTGCCACCACATACTGATGATAATTTGTTGGATAAGATCATTTTATCATTTGCATATGTTGTAATGTACGTGTGATGAGCTCACCTGTATCTCTCTGGTCCCTGTAAACATCTCCTTTAAGGCATTGAACACCTGACGCACCAGGTAATGGGATGCATCCCACACAAACTCCTGTAAAAAACAACACAAGAGTCTTTCATAGTTGGTCAAACTATTTAATTTGTTAAATTTTAAAAATTAAAAACATGCATTTTAGCTTTTAATTGTGCTTCGAATGGTGGCTACATGTATGATGCAAATTAGTGTTACAAATCAGGGTATCGGTACAAATCTGCTTTGAGAGTGGAATTTTTTGCATCTCATTACACTGATATGATCTCTACAGAAGGCCTTGCCCTCTTTTCACCATCCATCCCACTGTAATCACTCACAATTACACTCCCCCCTAATTCCCTGTTTAAACAATTAGGAACATTATCCAGAAGTCATTTAGTAGAATGCCTGTGAGATAGTAGACAGCAGACAGTAGAGTTATGCTGATCCCATCTACACAGACAATGAGATTAACTCTAACTGTTGTAAGGAATTGTGTAGCTATGGGACACTGGAGCGCTGTGAGAAGATTCAGTTCTTCCATTCTCCTTTCTTGGTGTCATGTAACAGAATGGGTGCGTCCATCAAAGGAGAATTCAGGCCCAACCAAATCAAAGTGCAGATAACTAAAAATAGACACGCAGTGGCTGTGCGCAGGATATCAAATATAGCTACCGTTGGATTGCATTCCCTGAAACGTCCATGCAATGTGATCACAAATAAATCTGATCAAAGTAAATATTAAAAGCATCGGTTCAGGCTCCATGCAGCTCATTTAGAGACAGTGTAGTATGACTCTTTACGTCAAGGTCAAACTGACTGAAATACCTTTGGCTGCAGAAACAAATGTGATGATTGCAGTGCATTAAATCCTTTAAACTCTTTACACTCATGCAGAAGATAAAAGAGTATGTATAAAGAAAGCTACTTAAAAATAGAGTTTAAAGCGTTTGCAAGAACATACACAAGGTGAGAGGAACCCCTCACACAGAGGAGGTCCTGTGTTAAGGGGCCGCTCTGTCATGCTGAGCTGATACCGTTACTAAAAATAGCGAAGCGTGTATGAAGGAACTCTTTCACTCGCCACCCTCTTTCCCCGTTGCTATACCTTCGGAAACTCGTCAATCTCCTTCAGTCTTTTCTCTATCTGGAGGCGTCCGCCATAGCGAGTGACTCCGTACACCACAGTCATCACTGTCTGTTTAACCACCTTCCTGCTGATGAAGCCCTCCAGCACCTGGGCGATCTTCAGTCCACTCTCTGCATCCCGAGCTCGTAACTCCTCCACCTGGAACATGTAGACAATTTACATATGACATTTCTTTTTAAAAGGAGGTCTTTTGGAGGACAATTTAAAGCTTCCCTAAAAATGAACACAGATAAAAATCGGTGTGACATTAATATAATATGTCCCAACTGCTTTCACTTATAACAGAAGCGAGTCCTCACAGCTTTGAGACTAGAAGCAGAAAACTCATTTAATGATCAGCAAAGCTATTTTTCAGCTCTTGTTGTAAAGCAGTCTTAAGTAATGTGACTCTTGACAGTGTTACTTATTGTTTAACATAAAACAACAACAATATAGTGAGTCTGTAGGGAAGGTTTTACGATTTTTCCGAATTCTTTAGACCAATCATGTTTAAACAGGCTTTGGTTGTACGCAGGCAGAGTCCATGTGGAGAGCAGAAGAGGAGCAGAAGTGCAATTTTAAAACTATTGCCTGGCAATTATTGTTCTTTTTAAAATGAATCTGAATTCATGAACAATGACTGGTCACTAGAAGAGGAAACCTTGGTCCAGGTTTTCACTGATTTAACAGGGTCCCTACAGATTAGCAACTGTGCCTGGAGACAAGGTCAACAAACCAGCCAATGACAGTGGTTATTGTACAGTAAACCCCAAGATGACTTATTTATCCCTGTAGCTTCTTACATCACAGCTAATGGCATCATGGTATCTAACAATAAACGCAATACTCTGAGGTAAACATTACAGTCGCTGTGTGTGGACTTCTGAAATGGATGTTTTTGCTCTGTTCTTTCTGATTTTTCCGGTACTGAAATGCCAGCACATCACACTTATCTTCCAACTGTGTCTCAAAAGCACGCAGGCTCATGCTTCACCATTCAAGACTTTAGACATGAGACAGTCTCGTCTCTGCACTTTCATGCAAAGCAAGAGAAACCAAGCACTTCTGAAGACAAGGCCTAAACTAAAATATAATCTCAATGCCTTAGCTTGTCACTCACTGTGGGATCCACTGGGCCGTCTGAATACTAACAGGTAGGGATGGGTACCGGTATCCGGTGCCATGATGGCACCGGTTCTGACATAAACGATAGTAACCAGACCGAAAAGCAGCGCACATTGCGGTGCTTTATTTCGGTGCTTTTTTTTCCTGAGATGTCATACACTTTGAATTCTAGCCAATCATTTCACGTTTCCGAGGATAGTAGGCGGGTCCAGGTACGTACTTCTTTTAGAGCAGAGCTACAGATTAAAAATGCCCAAGGCGAAGTGGTCAAAGTTTGGCTGTACTTCACAGCAAAAGATGCAAACTCAGCAGCCTGCAACAAGTGCTTTAAGGTGATACTGTGATACTGTCAAAGGAAGTAACACCTCAAATCTGATGAAACACCTGGCAACACATAGCGCTTTTTTTTAAAGCCGAGAAATGCGCCGTATTTGATAGCTTGCTGCAAAACCTCACACTGTGCACATCTACTGTGGGTGTGGTGCCTGTTATCGGACGCGGAGTTAGCAACATCCCCCAAATACCCGAAGAGGAGAGTCCTGGCCCCTAGCCCTGCCAGTGTAGCAGAAATGATGAGGATGATGATGGCAGCAGCAGCCGTTCTTCTCTGCGTGAGTAGCTTAATGTTGTTCGTGTGTAATTTACGTTGAGTAAGCTAACCACGTTATTACATTAATGCATGTAAGGTGAACTAGCAAACATCATCATAGTTACATGCGGCTGTCTTCTTGTTTGGTGGCAGATACTCCCTTCACCCTGGCCAAAAAGGCTAAAATGACCAAAGAAAAAGTGGAAAACAGTTAAACATGAGAGGTTTTTGGACAAAGTTTGTGTTTTTTCCATTGTTTAAGCACTGCTTCCAGTCAAGAGTGATACCATATATGCCCCATAGCTGCAGAAAAGGCTAACATTGTTATCTTTTTACAAAAAAAACAGCTGAACATGAGAGGTTTTTGGACCAATTTTGTGTTCTCCATTCTTTAAGCACCGTTTAAGCACCGGCACCGTTTCAAAAGTACCGGTTTGGCACTGGTATCGGATAAAACCTAAACGATACCCATCCCTACTAACAGGTGAAGATCTGCAACATGCTTTGCAACTGATATGTGCCATCATTAATCTGTGTAACCGTAAGTCTGTGCAGTTCAAAGAAAGTAACAGAGCAGACCTGTTGTGCAACTCCGCTGTAGACATCCTGGGGCACATCACAGGGCATGAGATTGACTGATGTAGCACCAATAACATCTCTGCCTAGAGCGGCGTAGTGCTGGAGACCATTACAGGAGCCGTCCTGGAGAAGAGGTGAAGAAAAAGATTAAAGCACGACTGTGGAGGCAGACAGCACAGAAAGAATCACAAGGATCCGCACTGATTGGGTCAAGTCATCCAAGGAGCAAGGTTTAAAGGTCTGCCTTTCTGCCAATAAACAAATAATAAAGCACAAAAAAAGAATAAATAGGATGAATTGCATGAACGTGAGGATATGTTGGGAATATGTTATGTGGTTGAGGCTTTGTTGCACTTAATTCCAAAGAGTAAACTTCATTTTTCACACTATTCAAACCAACATGTAACCTACAAGTGTATAAAATAATACAGTTTCATCTTTTTTTTTTCTTTGGGTTTCACTTTATCATAATTAAAGCTGTTAAACACCAAGCTAAGCAACATAGATATATGTATCTGGGTATCAGGACAGATAAATCTTCATTCTTGTCCATCCTTCTTTGATCCTCGTTCCATATGTAACACTAGTATTTGGAATATAGTGCTTGCATGTGTTGTTGTGGAGAGGCAACATTTAAGTTTCACAACTGTAAGTCTAAGCTCACCCAACTTGACTCCTGGTCATCAACTTTATTTATCCATCTATTTCAATATCTATCAAAGGCAGTAAACTCTAAATTACATCAATCATTAAAAGAAATAAAAATTAATTAAAGTAAATAAAATTGAGCCCTGAGGCTTAATTTTATCTGCATATAATTTCATTCAAACCCTAAGCCTCAATTTTATCTAAAGTAGTTTAGCTGAACTTCACCACTCAATTAAGTAATAATAATAATAACGGATTGCATTTATATAGCGCTTTTCAAGACCCTCCAAGCGCTTTACAATTTCACTATTCATTCACTCTCACATTCACACTGGTGGAGGCAGTCACAGCTGCCCTGGGGCAGACTGACAGAAGCGAGGCTGCCATATCGCGCCATCGGCCCCTCTGGCCATCACCAGTAGGCGGAGGCGTAGGAGTCTTGCCCAAGGACACAACGACCGAGACTGTCCGAGCTGGCGACCTTCCGGTTACAGATGCGCTTCCCAACCCCCTGAGCCACGGTCGCCCCAAAGTACTTTAAGTACTACTTTTTTAGTTGCCCATCTCACGAACAATCTCTTTTTTATTCTGTCTGCACAAGACTGCTTTCTTATTGTTCAAGTTTATTTACTCAGAAAGTGCAGGTTTGGAGAAAAAAAGGATTTAATAATGAATAAACTTTTTGCTGTTGTTCACATTTCCTGTTAGAATGATTTGTCCATTTTTATGCTGCAGTAAGCAATCACTGTCTTATTCTGTTGTTTCTCTGATATCCATTAACATTTAACTACTGGTTTGGCAGTAGGTGGAGGCGTAGGAGTCTTGCCCAAGGACACAACGACCGAGACCCGAGACGGGGCTCGAACTGGCAACCTTCCGATTACAAGACGAACTGCCAACTCTTGAGCCACGATCGCCCCCTAAGTGAAGTACTTGGAGATAGGGCTGTGCGATATGACCAAAATCTCATATCCTGATATAAGAATTCTATCGTCCTGATAACGATATAAATCACAAAAATGTAACATTTTCTGTAAATTCTGTGAACCTCGGGCAGCTCGACTTGTGGGAAGTGTTTCCAGCTGCGCGTCATGTAGCTGGAGTCGAGTGTTTTAACCGATGCATGAAACTTTACATTTTTAGACATAAGTTGTAACGGCCGCTGTTTTCTTTGAGTATTTATTACACGGCGTGCTGCGGGGAAAAGCCTGTTCTAATGTTTGAGTCTAAGGTTTATTTTTTAGCACCTGGCGGCTCTTTTTTAATTCTCACCCGTAAATACTCTGCATCTTTCACGTGATTCAGTTTATTTTGAAAAGTCTCAACAGGATCTTGAGCTTTATTGTGAAAGGTTTATGTGGGACATAAACAAGCGGGCACGCGATGCTGTTACCGTCGTTGTTGCTAACCACAACGCATAAAAACAGGCGCTAGTCTGTCCATAGTGTGGTTATATAAAATATAAGAGAAAGAGAACTTTAAGAAATTAATATAGCCACTACAGTGACCATCAAAAGGATGAAAAAATATTGCCATAAACAGTTTATTTTGCGACACCACGAAACAAACGATAGCATAAAATGAAACGATAGACGTTTTTATATCGTCATCCGATATATATCGTTACATCAAACAGCCCTACATGGAGATACTGTCTTTTTAACACATCTACAAAGAGGAAGTGCTAAATACTTTGTAAATTACACTAACTTTTGGTCTAACGGTCTAAAAAATAAAAAAATCCTCTTTTCAGCTTCTTTGTCTTATTCTTTGAAGGCATGGGAAAATGTTGCTCCTTACATTTCATGCATTATTATTAGTGCGCGTTTCAGCGATGTTGGGTATAATTAATCAGACAGACAATAGCTTGTAATCACTAATGGGATTAAAATGTTCTTTTGCAACAAAAATGAGACATTTTGAGAAGTGAAAATAAAATTAGAAAATTACATTATAACAACATTATAAGAACCTTATTAACAAAGGCGTGCGGTGCAGATGAGATGGCTTTACTCAGCCGCATATTTTGGTTAATGGTCTAAATCAGGGAATTCTTGACAAAAAGATGCTCCACAGTTAATGTATATACACTGTTCTACAAATATAGCATGTCACTAAGAATGACAATTGTTTATATGATTTTTCTGTTGCTTTTTTCTGTTGAGAAAACGCATTGGTTTAAACGTCAGATCCTCATGCAGGATATGTCAAAAAGGCTTCTGGCTTGCAAGATAAGGTTGACAGGTTTATAGCAGATGACATAAAACAGTGAACATCGCACAGGAGGTCTTGGTTTGTTAACTTTGATTTGCCATCTAAAATAGACCCACTGAATGATGCAACCTTTTTTTTCGAAAGACATAAACCTGAACTACAATAAGAAGACGTAAGATGAGTAACTCTAACAAGCTTTCCAAAATTCAAAAGGTTTTTACATTTTATTTGGACTTTTACGTGACTGATATGCTACTCAAGCATGACTCTCTCAGTCTGTTACGTACCTGATGAACAGGAAAATGAGAGATGAACTGTGCTGGATCAGGAGACCTCACAGCATTGGCTATCTCCATGCAGCAGGCCAGAGCCTGCCATGGCTCATCTGCATTCATCCACCACTTTCTACCCTGAGAGAAAAAGTCACAAGCACATTATACTGCATACAAACCTTTCATAGGAATACAAAAAAAAGTTTGACATATTCTAGTATTCAATGTTTAGACTGATAGTTAAACCAGTGTGTCATTGGCATTGTCCCAGTAATTAAAAACTGCTTTATCCACTTTTATGAAATACATATACGTACAAACAAGTATAAAGAGGAAATAACCAAATATTAGTGAGTGTGTATTAGAGCTGGGCGATAGAACAATAACGATATGTATTGCGAAATAACTTTTTCTCGATAGAAACATTAAACTATTGCGATAGGCCTCACCGCTCTTGTCCTCTTAAAAAAAAAACAGCCAATCCAAATTAAGTAGTGCAGAGCCGAACCAATCACAGCTGCAGCGTCACGTCACATGACTTGTTACGTACAGCACAAGTGCCAAGCCGCACATGTGTATTTGTTTGGGAAGCAGCCAGCCGCCGTGCCGCCCGGGTAATGGAGGAAATGAGTGCGCCGACTAGAGAAAAATCAACCGAGAGCGTGACCGAAAGTTACCGAAGAGAAAACCGATGATGGTTCCAATGCTGGAGAGATTGTCGAACGGAAGAGCCGTAGTGTGAAGGTATTTCGGCTATTTCAAGTCAAACAGAGTAGCGCGCACTGTAAATTGTGCCGAAAGCAAGTCTGGAGATACAATAAAGCGGTGCATGCTCAATCTCTGACTGAAAGCGCTAATTCGTCATTCGGCTTTTGTCAGACTAAAGTAACTGTTAAAACTGTTTGAAAAGCTAAGCTATACAACAAGGAGAGATTGAGAATTTCCTTTTAGTTCTCAGTTTATTTGATATTGACAAAAGTTAGTCAATTTTGTCTGTTCTTCTGTAAAACAAACTAGGATTTATTTTTAGAATTAATATTTTGTTTCTAAGTGGAATTGATTGATTGAATTTAGTAGCCTGTTTCGTTTGTTCTATTTTGAAACTTAAACGCTTTAGCGGCTGCCTTTTGTGTAGTTTGCAATATTTGCCTTTATTTATCTGAAAAAGTCTCATGTTTCTTAAGTACATCTACCCTGTTGAACTTATTATGGGAAATAAATATTTAAATCAAAACAAGCTGCTGATTATTTCACATTTTACTTGTGAGCAACGGCACATTTAAATCTTACAAATATAGTTATTTGCCTTATATCGTGATATATATCGTTATCGCCTGAAATGAAAAAAACATATCGTGATATGAAAAAATCTCATATCGCCCAGCTCTAGTGTGTATGTATATATTTGAGTCTGTATGGATTAGAGAAAATCCAAAAACTCAATTCTTTTTTAATAAAGTCATTAAAGTTGCCCAAAGCACAAACAAGTTCAAATAACTCATTAAAAACCCCAAATTACCAAGATTTCTATGACTGTGACGAGTGTACGTGGAACGTCTTGCTATACAGTGAATGAGCAGCAAGTACTAACATTTAGAGGGTTGTCGGCAGAGTCCAGTATGTCCTCCGTGATAGTGTTGGCATACTCAAGTCGGCCCTGTAGTGAGCTCCTCTTCTTTAATCCTGTAAGATTCACCAAGTGGATCTTTAGCCAGTCCAGGCCCTTGGGACCAAGCAGCTTCCCCTCCGCAAACACAAGGATTGCCCGTGTGACATCACTTCCCAGGTGATTAAAGTACGGAGGACATGGATAGGTACGTCCCCTGAAGTCCATGTTGTGAGGGAACCAGAAGATCTCGTCTCGCATGTGGTTGGCGATGGACAGTTTATAGAGAGCATCCATACGTAAGCTGTGCATCTCGCTGCATTTCTTTTTGGCATTGATCACCTGTCTTTTCATGTGGGCCTTCTCACTAGCTGTATAACTGTGGTCTTGTGGGTTAAAGTGGGGGATTTTGGGGGCTTCCGACAAAGGAGGTGGGATGTCTAGCTTATCGCTTCCACGATCATTAAAGATGGAGATAATAATGTCCAGCAAAGGTTTGTTGATCTTCCAGGCACAGTTGCCCAACTGGTTGAGAGAGTCATAGATGGCATGAAGATTTGGACATTTCTCCAACAACTCCTCGTGTTGGGTCGCCCCGTCCACTGTGCGCATCAGCTTCGTCGGCGTGAGCAGGTATGCTCCAAACTTGACTGATGTCCAGGGCACTGGAGGGCACAGCATCGGCATCACATAGGAGTCAAAAGTCAACTTGGTCTCCATGGCTTCCTGCTGCATCTGGGTAAGGATGGGGTGGGGCTTGATGAAGCCAACCTGGCGGGTAAAACATCACAAGAAAATCAGTCGCGAACTAAAAAAGAGCAGACGCACCAGTGAACAGAGATTGCTGTTTCAATTACGACAACATGAAAGGGACTGCCTCGGCTTATTTCTAAAGCCTGGTTAATCATGACAGGATATGGTCAACATCAAGTGCAAATTTGATTAATAAAGGTATAAAAGCAACACGCTTCGACTTCTGTTGAATCATAAGTTTGAATCATAACTGACATGTGAGAACATCTTATGACATCTTATAAAATATATATATTAATATCAATGCTTCATTGACGGTGAAGCACGGTGGCACGGTGGTTAGCACTGTTGCCGCACAGCAAGAAGGTCCTGAGTTCAATTCCACCATCAGGCTGGGGTCTTTCTGTGTAGCGTTTGCATGTTCTCCCCGTGTTTGCGTGGGTTCCCTCCGGGTACTCCGGCTTCCTCCCACTGTCCAAAGACATGCAGCTTGTGGGGATAGGTTAATTGGATAATCCAAAATTGACACTAGGAGTGAGTGAATGTGAGTGCGAATGGTTGTCTGTCCCTGTGTGTTGGCCCTGTCCAGGGTGTACCCCGCCTCTCGCCCTATGACAGCTGGGATAGGCTCCAGTGCCCCCCGCGACCCTGAAAAGGATAAGTGGAAGCGGATGGATGGATCAATGCTTCCATTCATACTACTTGTGTTAAACAATTACTGAAAATCACAATAAAATGGGCAACTGTAGCTCCGCAAATTTGAAAAACAAACAAGTGTAACATCTTTATTTGACTTTTATTATGTTTGTTACATGCCAACCCCGCTCCGGAGCCAGACGACTAGGGACGATAGTTTTTCCAAGAATAGGGCTTTGATGTTAAAGAGTTACCGCAGTGACAGGAGAAGAAGAAAAAAAATCACTGTAACCTTACAGAAACACCTCAGGTTTGCACAAATGAGTCAGACTTTCATGCTGCGCAGTAAAATCATTAGGATGCCCCCCTGATGGGCTAACCTCCACCCAGGGAAAGAAGGGAGACGGGCAGAATAAGAGAAAAGAAGGTAGAATGGAACAAAGAGAGACAGAAAATTACACACGAATGAAATTCAGCAATAGGTATGCCCCGCTGCCAAAGTGCATCAAGTCCCAAAAATCCACAGTTCTCTCTCTCTCTTTGTACTCACCCCCCAACACATGCCTCACCCTCCTGCAGGGTCCTGTGGCAGTAAATCAGCGAGCCAATTAAGGGGACACTAAAAAAGGGATTAGCGTGAGACCTATTCATCTCACTCAACTGTTCCCTTTGCCAATTCACACTGTGGGTAAATGGTTTTATAAAACACACTCTTTTGAGCGTCACATTGGATAGGAGGTTGCTCAAGTGTTCAAGGTAACGGCCTTTAGAACGGTTCTCTTGTCCAAAGTGAAGGTCAAGCTTTTTAAGTTTTTTCCCCTTTGTTTCTGCTTCTGCATGGCTTCTTTCTTTTAATGAAAAGTCTGCTATTCTTAAACTCTTTTGGGTCAATCATTTAATCAGACTAATTGTGCACAATTAGCAAAAATTCACAATTAATTTGATTTGCCTGATCGAGAGTCCTTATAATCAACAGTTGTGTTTTGTTTTTCTAATCCATCATATAATGTTCCCTAGTTTCTAGGAGATCCCCTAAATCTCAATTGAAAGAATATTTTTCTTGGTCTGGGTTAATACTCAGGCATCCTTTTATCTGATCATCAGGAGGTATTGGACTTCACTCCCTCATTTATTTACTCCCTCTTCTGCAACTTCTTAGCTCGATTACGGATATTTCGTATCATTGTTACGCAGATGATATTCAGCTATATATCTCTTTTAGGCCACCTGATGTTTCTAAGCTTCAAATCTTCCAGCCCTGCTTTGATTCCATTAGAGATTGGATGACTGATAATTATCTTAAACTAAATGCTGAGAAAATGGAAATCATTGTTTTTGCTCCCGAGAAATTTGTTCCCCTCGTGGTTAAAAATCTGGGCCTCTTGCTTCTTATATTAAACCAGCGGTCTCCAACCTTTTTTGCGCCACGGACCGGTTTATGCCTGACAATATTTTCATGGACCGGCCTTTAAGGTGTCGCGGATAAATACAACAAAATAAAACTAGTACCGAAAAAAAGAAAATTTATTCATAACACACGTGAAAAGACCCAGAAACACCGAGTAAACGATAAAAACGATAACAAAATAACGCTGAAAACCGATAAAAACTATACATTTCACACCTGAGCCTCAACTCTCGCGGCCCGGTACCAAACGACTCACGGACCGGTACCGGTCCGAGGCCCGGGGGTTGGGGACCGCTGTATTAAACCCTCCATTAGGAACCTTGGTGTTACATTTGACCCAGCTCTGACGCTGGACACACACGTTAAATCTTTGGTTCGCTCGTGTTTTTACCAATTAAGAAATATCGCTAAGCTGAGTCCCATTGTGTCACGCTCCGAATTGGAAATGATTATTCATGCTTTTGTTTCATCTCGCTTAGATTATTGTAATTCCTTGTTTACTTGCTTAAGTACTGCCTCCCTGGAACGACTGCAGGTTGTCCAGAATGCTGCTGCTAGGCTTCTGACAAAGTATCCCAAATACTCCCATGCCACTCCCCTGCTGGTCCAACTGCATTGGCTCCTTGTCAAGTTCAGGGTCCATTTTAAGATTATAATCATGACCTACAGGGCCCTGCACGATGTAGCTCCAACTTACATCAGTGATTTTCTTCTTCCTTATTGCCCCAGCAGGTCCCTGAGGTCTTGTGACCACGACTTGCTGGTTGTCCAGCGTACAAGGTTTAAAAAAAAAAGTGACTGAGCGTTTGTATCAGTGACTCCCAGACTCTGAAACTCGCTCCCTTTGAGTTTGAGATCTGTGGACTCAGTCATTTCTTTTAAAAAGCAGTTAAAAACTCATCTGTTTAAACTTGCTTTTGGTTGATTTTGTTTGTTTGAGGTTGTATGTCCGTTTCTGAAGAACTTTTATGATTTTTATGTGATTTTGTTTACCTTGAAAGGTGCTATATAAATAAAATTTTACTTTACTTTACGTCTCTCAGTCTGCAGCGCAAAAAAAGGAACCTAATCAAGAGGATATGTGTCAATCTTATTGTTTAGTCAGGAATCTGTTTCATTTAAAAAATGCTTTAATAGAGTCACCACCAACCCTAGGTTATCAAATCATGCGCTTCAATGATACCTCTGTGGAACAGACCAGGAGAGAACTTCCACCGTACCTGCCGGGTGCTGCGAAAGGTGTACATGTGGTAGAGGATGGGGATGAGTTTCCTGTCATAGGCTGGGTTCAGGATGTCGCTATTAATTTTAAGATTTTTAACCATCATATCCACCATGTACGTGCCAAGCTCCAGAGTTACTATGTATGGCCAGCTTGTCTCGCCCCCTTGCAGTGTAGGTCCTGAACTATGCTCCATCTCCAGCTTCCACCACTGCTCCCTTGGAAGGACGTCATACACCTGCATGGATAAAAGGTTGGCTGTTTTAATTTTGTGAGGAAAGTGTGTTATTTTGTTAATACCTCAAAGACATAAAGATTAGATTAAAGAGTTACAACCACTTTCTAGCATTTTCTCTTTTATGAAAATTAGCATGAGCAAGCTTTAGATTTGCTGGTTTTATTTGGTCTGCACGTATATCCTTGGTATTAAGTCCTGGATCCTCCAGATCACCACGACTGATGGAACGGGTACCCCACATGCCTGTCTCTGCATTTCTTGTTTCTGCTGTATCTAGTTGCTAGTAGGGCTGCCACAAACGATTATTTTGATTGTCGACTAATTGGATCATCATCCATTGGACGTAAAACGTACAGCTTATTGCGCCAGCATGCATCTGCTCTTATATGACAATCATTAGCTTATAGCTTTAAGTGTTTACGGTATGTGCTAACTAAAAATAAAGACAAGATGAGAGTTTTTTCAATTTTAATGACATTTGCAGATTGTTTCGGTGAAGTAAACTCCTTGCTATCTAAAATATAACAGGACACCTGAGTATATTCTTGAGCATCTCACACTTCTGATAATCAGTTGTCTGCTTGACAGCTGTGTAAAAACTATAACTTTAATCTCAGCCAAACCGATTTACTCAGGAACAAATCAAATACTGAAAAAAGCCAAACAATAACATTTTTAAGTTATCTAAGTGACTTATATATGTTTAACCTGAGTAGCGAAAGACGGCGGTGGGTTTGAAAACGATTTGCCAGGAGTCCGGTGTTCTCACGGGCTCTAGTGAGCCTAGCCCCCGGCTAGCTATCGAGCTAGTGGGTAACAGACGTCTCCGAAAATGTCGGAGCGCTTTTGAAAATATGTGGCGTCTTGATAAACTGAGCAGATATTTGAGGTTTACACAGTTATATTCTCGACTGAAAATATGTTAAATGTTTATTTTGTGACCCAGAAAGAATAATAAGAGTAATATTAAAACTAACTAGCTGCCGCCATTGTTGGAAACTGAGCTGGGCTGCGCTATGAATTCTGGGACACAGCTCCTTCTTCTTTAGGGTTTAACGGCAGCTGGCATCCTTGTACATGCAGTGCTGCCATCTTCTGTTTCAGTCCGTTATTACACTCTTAAATCCTACAACTTATTCCTGCGTCTTTTGGGATCTTACAAAGCTTCAAACGACGCGTCGACTATTAAATCAGTCGTTGGCGATTTTAATAGTCGACGTAATCGTGACTAGTCGACTAATCATGGCAGCCCTAGTTGCTAGTGATTATAATTTCCACTGGCTCTGAGTTATTTCATCTCGTTCTGTTATTTCTGCTTATTCAGTGGCTAAAAGAGGAGAAGACTCAAGCAAAGAACGGCAGAGGGAAGAGAAAATCAAAATCTTTTTACCAGGCTCTTAAAAAGTGAGGAAAACTGAAATACAAAAATATACAAGAAAAATTTACAAAAAAACCCCCCAAAACTGGTGAAATGACTGAATATTAAGAAATTACGTTTTAAATCACTACTAGTCAGCACACATAAATGCAAGCTACATCGGTCGGTTGACTTTCCCAGAGCTTGGTTATAGACCAAGACTACATTCCCACTCCTCCTAAGCCATATGAGATATTACATCAGATAAATGAAAATGAATTTTTCTATTTATTCTGGCTATTTTTTAATTAAAACTGCTTTATGGTTATTTTGAATTTAACTTGGAGTCAAATGGCAACCCCCAGGACTGACAAACAATTAAGGTTATTAGAATAGCTGCTTTGATCATTAGATGTGCAAACACAGGAAGCTTATTACTGCCTGCCAGGTCTCACGTCCACTGACTGCAATCAGTGCTTCTGGTGCCTTTTGGAGCACTTTAGTTGAATTATCTGACAAATAATATGGCTTCACTGTGTGCTACAGTCCAGAAAAGACATTTGTGCTTTAGTTCTGAAAAGTCTAATTCTTGTTTTTTGTTTATTTGTTACTGATTAGCATAAATGTGCCTGTCTGCTGCAGCTTACTAACCCCGCTAATGTCAACTAATACCTTAGCAGTCCACCCTCTCCCCCAAATATGAGGAGTCCTGGTGCCCAAATTTTAATTTTACGTGGACGTTTAATAATAAATACTCTACATAAACACTACTAGCCTTCAGTAACAGGGAGCGTTGCCTATTGTTTCTGACATTTATCTTCAAAATTGATCCTTGAACACGTAAATAAAGTGAGAACTTTGACAAGGGAGAATTTAAAATAACACTAGCTGTCAAAACAACAATGAAAAACATTTTAATAGGCACCATTTTAACTACAAAGGCTGCATATAAAGTGCCTTTCATAAAACACCTTAACTAACATCAAGTGTAACTAACTGGTGGACTATAATGAGCTCTTGCTCATTATAGTCTTGATGACATACGCATTTTCCCTGAGTGCTCCAGAACCATCAAAACAGTGAGTCAGTGATCCTGCCTGTACAGTCCCATTGAGGAAACACAGTCCTTCATTTTACTAAAAAGGAGTAAACAGCATTTCAATGAGTTCGAGAACAAGGTCGCAAACAAAGTTTACAGAAGTCTACAACATTTGGCTTCATAACGTGAAAATATTGTAGTTTAATTGGTCAAACAAATTTGGTCTGGCTTCTGGGAAGTAACATATGATAAAAAAAAAAAGAATGCAGTGCTGAGAAATGAAAGCCGATAGTCCACACTGGATGATAAAACAGAAGATTAGACTTTAGAAATCTGTATTGTGCTTTCAAATCAGTAGTAACTACATCATACTTCAGCCATAATATTGCAGATTTTATAACAACTGCCATGCAGTACAGCATGCAAAGCATATCTCTTGCTAACAAGTATGAGGAGTTTTTTCTTTTTACCTTAATATCTTTGGCCAGTAGGTCTGTGTAGGCGTTATAAATGCTGCCCAGCTTTTCCACCGTCTGATTCTGGTGCTTCTGACGCACGCAGTACTTGGTGAAGACCCTATTGCCGAGATCTCGAGCTAAAATCTTTAGCGACTCTCCGCTAGGAGGCAAGTTGGCAACACTCTGGACAAAGAAACACAGTTAAAAGAGATCTTACATTAAAAAACAATATATAAATAAATAAAAAACAGCAAATGACTGTTCAGGGCTTTTGTAAAGTCTTATTAGTCTTATGGAAAAAAGGGGTTTGGGGGGATCAGAGGGAAAGATTATAATGCAAACTGTGTTGTAGAATTGGTTCTCATAATCCAGCATATTTCCCCTGTTAAGCATGTCCTGCTTAACTCTTATAATGTGATGTTTTGATGGACATTGCCACTGTTAGCTACTTGATTTGTGTTCTGTGGTTTTTCCCATATTGGTTGTGTCAAATTACACAAACGCAACAACAAAAAAACAAAAGACTGAACATTAGTACAGACCACTTTGTAATACTGTACTAAAATAAAATTGATCTCAACTTTATCAAAACAGAGACAAGTCTTTGTAATATCTTAAAATTCTGGCTTTTCATTGATCGGTAGGCTGGGCTAGGTGGCTTGTATTACCTGTATCATGATGTCAACATACTCTTTATCTTCCAGGAGACACAGATACGGATAAAGGTTAAGTCTGTAGTCCCTGGTGTTGCTTTTTGCCAGGATCATTTTGCTCTCCCTTAAGGCCTGAAGAAGGATCTTCTGCCACTGAATCCGCTGCTCTGCCAACAGCTCTCTCTGAAAGGACAACACAACGGGATGTCATCAATTTCATGAAAGTGCCCGATAGCATAAAAACCATAAAGGGTGAATTTGTTGAAGTTGTTAGGGGGAAAAAAAATCAAACAACAACAAAAAAAAACAATCCTGAAGCCTTTATCAGAAACTACATGATCCAAATGGAAGATCACTTGAAATATGCAGCAGAAATGGTCATATCACACTGGACGGAAGCCTTGTGTCTAACATAACCATGAATTTCATTAGTTGTTTAAGCTTGTTCGGCCCAGATATATTCAAATGACAGTGAGAAGCGAGACTAGCCTTCTGAGACAACACAACTGGGTCAGCACTTGTTTTTCTAAGGCTAAAACAGAAAGGAAGAGTCTGCTCTGTGTTTTCAAAGTCTAGCCTGTTAGAAATTGCAATTTGAATGCATCAAACTAATTAATGATCGATTAGTTCAAGTGATTACCAAGCCACACTACTCTACAAGGACCTCTAAAAAAAAAGCTTTATGAAGAGAAGCGTGGACCAGGCTGGCCCTTTTCACCTCCAAAGCTGATCAACTGCCAACTAAGAATTAGCAGATGTATGGCTGTTTTGAACCTGAGCAACATTTGACTCTTACATTACTTGCACTCAAGTTCAATGACTGCGTGTGCATGTGTTAATGTTTTCTCTGTAGTTTGACTGAAACGGAGACCCAGTCTGGATTGCGAATAGAGGGGTGACTCTGCATTCTCCCTGGCGGCCCCCATTACAATACATTATTATTCTGCCCTGCCTGTCTGTAAATGCTTCCTGACCACCAGGGACTCTGCCTGCTTGCTTCCCACATAGCCCATCTGCACAGACAGACGGCCCAGCCGAGACTGTAAATGCCAGAGTTCGTAAAAAGGCACACCGCAGGAATACAATGTTTCTTCATCTAACCTGTCGAGCCTGCATGCACATCGTTTTAAAATTTACATCAGAGAAAAATAATTATATCTCGGTAAAACATTATAAATATTATCAGAATTATACCAAAAGAAGCAGATTACTGCCAAGACGATACACATCCTCTACAGTCTGAATATTACACTGGGTGCCAGTATGCTGTGTTTTGCTGGAGATCTGTAGGCTTTTTTGTGGTTCAAAAGGATAAACTGTCAGCACAAAACAGCAAGAATGCAATGTTCTTCCAGCAAAAATGAAACTTTTTTTCATTCCAACAACCAAAGAAAGAGAAGGAAAAAGTTACTGTGAAACGTATCTTTCTTTAAAAGACATATACCACCACATGCTCACGAATCAGAACACTACAAAATACATAATGTTTGCATTGAGTTAAGATCAACTGCATGCAATCTATCCCAAATTATAATAATTAATTACCCATAACTAACATTAACAGAGCAATGGCAACGCCTCACCACCACTGACCTGATCTGTGTCATTTAAGACAGCTGTTGTTTCTAAAACAAAACAACCAGCCATGTGTCATTAATAGCTGAATCCTTTCCATTACACAATCCCTTCTCATGAGCATCAGAGCACTTTGTATGTATACAAAAAACAGTCAACATAAAGGACAAGCTGAAGACGAAAAGGGGAACCGAGTCGGTTGATTCACCATTTTCGCCATGTTTTCAGTGACGGGCTTGGCAGCTTCCACAGAGTCTATGGTGATCGTGCAGGCCTGTTCCACACTCAGCTGACGTTTAAAAAGCTCCTGGAGATCCTCCTGTGTGCAGTCCAATTTTGGGTAGATGTGGTCCGCCCTCTAAAACATAACACGTAACCAAACATCAGACAGACACAAACGATATCTTGTACAGTGCAGATCTTTCTTGCCCTGAGCCTAACCTTCAAAACTGAAAACCCTAACGGAACAAACTCAACTGTCCAACCACCAACATAGCCACTTATCTAATTCTGCTTCCATTTAAAACTTGGATTTTCACCTATGGCGAATAGCTCTTTAGGTAATGGCTCAATGGTATTGGCTACTAATTTTTGTAGTGGTTTTATCTGAACGGAGAGAGACAGAATATAAACCAAAAATCCAGAACAAAAAAAAATATATACATAAAAGATATAAATATCCATATATATTTGCATCTCATTCTGTGAAATAAGTATTTGATCCCCAAAGAAAACAGTACTTGGTGGAGAAACCTTCGTCACCAGGTCGGCCCACTCCTCTTTACAAGAACTGTCTAAATCTTTCAGGTTTCTTGGTTGCCGCTTAGCAACACAGATTTTGTACTGCGGTTTGGAGACTGGTGAGGCCACTCCGTGATCATTAGGGCTGTTCGATATAACGATATATATCGGATGACGCTATAAAAACGTCTATCGTTTCATTTTACGCTATCGTTTGTTTCGTGGTGTCGCAAAATAAACTGTTTACGGCAATATTTTTTCATCGTTTTGATGGTCACTGTAGTGGCTATATTAATTTCTTAAAGTTCTCTCTTTCTCTTATATTTTATATAACCACACTACGGACGGACAAGCGCCTGTTTTTATGTGTTGTGGTTAGCAACAACGACGGTAACAGCGTCGCGTGTCCGCTTGTTATGTTCCACATAAACCTTTCACAATAAAGCTCAAGATCCTGTTGAGACTTTTCAAAATAAATTTAATCACGTGAAAGAGCAGATTATTTATGGGTGAGAATTAAAAAAAGAGCCGCCAGGTGCTAAAAAATAAACTTTAGACTCAAACGTTAGAACAGGCTTTTCCCCGCAGCACGCCGTGTAATAAATACTCACAAAGAAAACGGCGGCCGTTACAACTTATGTCTAAAAATGTATCGTTTCATGCATCGGTTAAAACACTCGACTCCAGCTACATGACGCGCAGCTGGAAACACTTCCTGCAAGACGAGCTGCCCGAGATTCACAGAATTTACAGAAAATGTTACATTTTTGTGATTCATATCGTTATCGGACGATAGAATTCTTATATCGGGATATGAGATTTTGGTCATGTCGCACAGCCCTAGTGATCATAATGTACTTTTTGGAATAAGTCTGAGCAGGAAAAGTGAGCTGTATTTAATACAGCAAGATAAGCAATATTAAAAGCATGGTTTTAATAAAAAGTATGCAAATATAGGACACTTTCCCAATGAAACAGATAATTAAATGAGAGAATAATACACTCTCCAAAGACAAGTAGAAACTAGATCAAACTGCATTTTGTACGATCTGAAGCTTTAATCAAAATCTCTTCTCACAGCAGCAAACAGTATTTTAATTAGTCTGTGCTTCTGCTGCTCAAACTGATTGAAAACCCTCCAGAGATCATTCATTGTGCCACTCTGTTATCAAATGGGCCAGTTATTTGAACAGCCTTTAAGCCCCTACAACCTGCCAAAAAAAAGCCAGAGTCAGATAAATTACAAACTACCTTTATAAATGCATCAAAAGCCAGCAGGAAAGATCCGGTCACATTTGACCTTTTTGGCATATCATGAAGTGGCACAGTCCCACATTTACACTCGTAGCATAAGACCTGCTGACCTTGCTAACATCCCACTATTAAACACACACACACACACTAACAATAAGACTGAGAGGTCTAAAAGTGAATATGCTGCATGGACTGAGGCTAAAAATACTACAATGGCACGAAAAGCTGTTAACGAATTGTGTGAGAATCACGAGGAGTAGGAAGGTGGGAAGGAGGAGGAGAGGTGAGAGGAGGAGAGGCAACTAAAGCAGAGGACCCATTAGAAAGCAGACGTGGCTCACTATAAATAGAACAGTGCCTGTCTGGCTGTGAAGGGTTGACAATCAAATCTTTCGTAGTCAAGCTGGAGCCTTGTGACAGCTTCCCCAGCTCTGACGGTTTGACTGGCGAAACATGCAAAACAGTGAGCCTTAAAAATAATTCCTATCTGTGTTAAGTCACATTTAGTTTCTAAATAAATTCTTTACATAATGCTTTTAAAGATTTTTGTGAACTCCAACTAAAGTAAATGCTAATGGTTAATTAATACAAAGATGCAGATTCTGTCATCCGACCATAAAAAAAAATGCAGCGCTCACCATGATTTCAGTTTAAGATAATGTCAAGATCAAAGGCCAGATGAACACGTGCATATGTGGATTAATTATTTAACTTCCACTATCTTGACATCAGCAGAAAAGATGGGCATCTAATTTTCCCATGTGCCAGCTTGTCAGTAAATAAGTTCGCTGATAACAAAAAACCTGACTCTGCAATACCTCTGAGTAGAAGTCTTGAACCAGCAATGAAGAACACTGGCTTGTGTGCATGTTGAGCCTGGGCTGATACTCTGGCTTTACGATGCGTATGGCTTTTAGCAGCATGTCCCTCTCATCTTGCCGGAAAACACATTGGTTGAACAGATCATCCACAGAGAGGCCATCCTCCTCCATCTGGCTCAGACACCTGGAAATGCAGAAACGTACAGTCTTTGTGCCACATGTATATTAGGGTTTTACTTATGTAACATCAGTAGAGAGCTAATGCAATCATTTGCAATGAATTTAAACCCTGTTTCAATTTGAAAATACTACAAAGATAGTATGTACTACACAATATGTGTTAAAATGAGAAGATTTTTTTGAAGTGTGAAGAATATAAGCATATTTTAAATATGATGACGCCAAAAGGTTATCACAGATGCCACAAAAGATTGAAAAGTTTTGCCATGCTTTAACGGCAGGTGGAAAATCTCGGGAAACAGGTGCAGTGATTTATCAAAATGTGCAAACATAGAAAAAAAAAAATACAGCATATAACCCCAAACAGAGTTTTTACGATTCTACTGAGCTTGAATGTTCTTCAGTATAACCAATTTGAACATTCCTCATTCTTTTCTCCCCAATTTCCCTCTTTAAAAAGGCTTCTTCACAGCCACCCATTCACCCATTTCTGATGAGGCTTCAGCAAACGAGCGGGAGTCGCAAGTTCGATTCCCACCTGGTATCCAGTAAGAGTCCTGGCTAGACCCCCACATGCTAAAACCAAGCCCTGGAATGGCGCGGCTCGGACACAAGCATTTCACTACAAGTTGTACTCTGTATGATTGTATGTGACAAATAAAGGTTGTTGTTTGTTTAAATGAATCGACTCAGGTCCAGCGTCAGGTCTTTGCTGAATTTTGTTTCATGACTTTCTGATACTGCTCATCAGCTGTAATTAAGCTTTTTAACTGTTTAGTTTCCTCAATTTTTTAAGAACACACTGCACACCATGCTGACATACAAGTTTTTGGTCAATAGCTCTTAACTCATCTCGTTGGTGCAAAAGTGCTATTTTACATCTGCCAACAGATACAACAAAAAAAGAAACTATGAATTTAAATTAAATTAAATTAAATTAGCAGAACTTCTGGCTCTGTGGAAGTAAAACATCAAGACATGATGGGTAGCTCAAGACTTTGCACAGTACAGTATAGGCTTCTCCCGTCCCACAAAGAGTCATCACAGCAGGTAGCTCTGCATGTCAACTTTTACACCAAAGGCCCTTCCTGACGCAACACCAACGGGGATTTGTGTCTCTGGCTGGAATCACACCAATGACCTTTCACTTGCCAAATGAATGTGCTGGAAGCAAAGCATAGTACTGTATATTTAAAAAATGTTCCTCAAACTCGTCGCAGAAGGTATTAGCACCTCTTCATTCCATCAGATTAGCCAGGGAGCACTCACAAAGCTAGCTGGAATGCCACTAAGAGGAGACAAGAGGTAGATTTTCATTTTCAAAGGAGATTATGGTGATTATGACGGATCAGACCACAGAGTACGATCACAAGTCGAGTTTATAACATCTGACCTGCCTGCTGATGTGGGAAGAGGATAACTTAATTATATAACTTCCTGGCTCCCTGATTAATAAAAAAAACCAAACCTCTCTCTGGCATCATTGTATATGTTTCTTCTGCCCTGATCAAGAGTTGCAGAATATCAATTGAAGTATTTGCATTGACAGGCCTCAAAAATATGAGTTTAATCAAGAGGCAGATGGCCACCGATGACACCAGTGAAATGTTTATTTGAACAGAATCCTAGAGAGAGCGCAGACTCCATGACTGGACTACAGAATGCAGACAACTCCAGTGTTGTTGGAATATAAATGAGAAGTGTAATGTAATGAGCAGTCCATAACTCAGTTTGATATACGATGCCTAAAAAGGTCTGCGAATTAATATTTTCCGTCCGCTGCAGCTTTATTCCTTTATGACTAGTGCGACTCAGGGGTTAAAAGGTCTGCGTAAATTATTATGGATATGCAGTCCTATTAGATGTAATATTTAATTCAGAATCTGCATATGCAAACTAAGGGCAGCACGGTGGCATGGTGGCCGCACAGCAAGAAGGTCCTGAGTTCAATTCTAAAATCAGGCCGGGGTTTGCATGTTCTCCCCGTGTTTGCGTGGGTTCCCTCCGGGTACTCCGGCTTCCTCCCACCGTCCAAAGACATGCAGCTTGTGGGCATAGGTTAATTGGATAATCCAAATTGCCACTAGGTGTGAATGTGCAAATGAATGTGAGTGTGAATGGTTGTCTGTCCCTGTGTGTTGGCCCTGCGACAGACTGGCGACCTGTCCAGGGTGTACCCCGCCTCTCGCCCTATGACAGCTGGGATAGGCTCCAGCGCCCCCCGCGACCCTGAAAAAGGATAAGCGGAAGCGAATGGATGAATGGATATGCAAACTATGAAATACATATTATAAAGTATTTTAAGCCTTGGATTCAGGAGAAACACAGCTATTATAAACTGTGCAAATAAAAAACAAGGTAACAGACTATCAGTCCTGTGCATGTAGCATCTTTGAGATACTATTAGCTAGACAAAAAGTGATATTATTAAAAAATAATGTACATATAAAATGTAGGTAGCATGTTTGGCACCAGTGCTCCCTTGAAGTTAACAACAGAACTACATGACAAAGCCAAGAGAGGAGTGAAGAAAACCCATTTATCACTGACAACACGGATAACAGCTCTGCTTCACCCAGCACACCTTTTACTCAAGACGATTATAAATAACAGCACGTTAATTAGCAACTGGAGCAAACCCTGGCTCAGCAGTTTCCACCTATTGAGGCTCGTCAGAAGTGCACGGTTCTGAAGTCGCTGATTAACAAACAAAAGAGGGACTTTAATATTACTCAAAAGTTTGGAAATATTTTAAACGAGGCCAAAGAGGCAAAAAAAGAAGAAGAAAAAAAGCATTTTCACTCGTGCCTCAGAGTCTCTTGTGATGCAAGATGCAATTTTGTCCTGGGTAAATGAGAGAGCCCTGAACAAAGACAGGATTAGTCTGGGTGCTGGAAATGTGGTCCAAAGGAACAAAGAGGGCAGAGAGGTTGAAAGATAGAGCACAATCAGCCCTGTGACCGCTCTGCTGCACCTTAGGGAATATAGCGCTCTGGAGGATACAGGACTTATAAAGGGAAAATATAAAGGGATGAGAGTGTGTGTTTCAGAATGTTGCTGTGCATGTGAGGAAAAGACAGAAGAAGCACACTGTTACACTGAGGGCAAGGATGCTGCAGGAGAGACTTTGGGGATTTCAGTATTAGAAGAGTATAGCAGTTGGACTAATAAAAAAAGAAAAAAAAGGGAGGGAGGGCATAGGGAAAACAGGGATTTAATGACAACAACAAAAAGTAGTGAAAGATAATGAATAAGGGAAGGGAAAGAAGAAGCTGCTTAGCCAGAGACAGAGCGGGAGGGCAGCACTGCTGAACAACAATGTCATATGAGCATCAGCTTACAGTGATCGATGGACCAACCAGATACCCACCGCCAACCCTAATGCCCTGCCACCTGTATCGCCACTGGAGCACACTGCCTAAGGTGATGTCCTCAGAGTCAAAGACTTAAGTGTCCGTGCTGTTCTGTACACAGTTTCAGCAAAAGCACGTGACGTGACTAAGCAGATGAAATCTGGAAAAGTACTGATTACAGAAGTGACGTGAGCGTTGTCGGTCTTGCGTGCTGCTCAGTAACATTCAATATTCATTATTTACTGTTAGTTATGCTTATGTTGGTTGTTTCTGTGGTTTCCCTACTGTGTTGTTGTCTTTTTGCTTGTTCTTTTTTCCCATCAGGTGATTGAACAGATTTTTGTTTCTCTCTGTCTCTCTTCCCCCCGTTTTTCTTTCCCTCTCCTTTTCTTGAGCTTTTTCCCAACTGTACTTGTCTTTCCTATCCCCCCGTCCTGTCTGCTACCACTGTAATAACTTAAAAGTAAAAAAATAAATAAATAATAAAGATCAATTAAGTGGACCAGGATGACAAAGCCGTAATGATCCACCTGGGAAAATTATTTTCTGGGCATTTTTCTTGGCCTTTAGACAATAATTCTGATTGCTACAGTGCCGAACGGGACAGGCAAAAGTTTGCATGGTTGGAACAGAAACAGATGTTTATGACCTCAGAGAATTCTTAAAAGCCTTAAGAGGAAGTTTGAGCAGGACATTTTTAAAAGTCAATCTTTTCTGTATAAAGAATGATACCTGTATTCATTTATCATCCATGTTTCTCAGCTGCTGTCAGAATAACTTGTGTAGTCAGACAGCATTCTCATCAAGGACGCAGCATTTATGTATCTGTGTTCAAACAGGGGCTGCATATTATAAAAGAGAGTTTTTCATCTGCTATAAGACTAATGTTAGGTTTATCAGAAAGGAAAAAAGAAAATTAAATATGAGCCCCGCCTCTGGCTAGGCAGCAGGCCAGCTGCCTGCATTTTCTCCTAGTTGCTATCAAACAGGCGCCGGTGCTGTGACAACATACAGGCTTCTCCTGAAACTGTGAGCTTTGCTTAGCAAGTTTATATTTTCTGAGTCTCATTCAATTCAGAAATTAAATGAATACTCTTTCCAGAAAGTTTTTTAAAGTGTTTTAGAAACCACATTTTTATTTGAACATAACAAAGACATGCTGAAAGGTTGGAACTTGCTTATTCAAACATATATAGACATTTTGAATGGGATGCCAGCAGCATCTTTTAAAATATTTGGGATAGGAATGACAAAGGAAAAATTAAATAGGGGATTACTGCTTAAAAATTCTACAATTTAATAAATCCTGTGAAAACAAATGGTGCATTTATAATCTACCAAGTAAAATATTTTGGAAAGATTCAAAGCAGCTAAAATTGACACAATTTAAAAGATAAAATCTAACTTTAAAAAAAATTTAATGGGCTGAGAAACACTTAAGTGAAAAAAGTTTTTAGCGGGATCCACAAATGTAGTTAAAACAGCTGACTTTTGATCCAAACTTTTTTAAGATGAAGTGGAATAACTTCCTACATGGATTCCACTTTCTCTTTGCTACAAAGAGCAATACTCAGGTTCGTTATTAGCATACCCTTCAAAAGCCACCTTTGATAATGTATAGAGGTGTGCAGTAGTGCATAAGGCAAATCTGTGAAGGAGCGACACATGCTGACATCAAGAGGACATTTTAAAGAAAGGCTGGTTGCAGGCTAATATCAATATATTCCACCAGGGCTCCGCAGTAAAAGACTCCGGGTGCTAAGCTGACCTCCCTGAAGTCCTGATGTGTCTTCCAATATTAGCATTTAGCTGCACAACATTTTTAAAAGGCATGCATTTTTTTAAAAATACATTTTTTAGGGTTAGAGGTTTTAAATTGTTTGCAAATAATTGCATATTGGTTTTATTTATACTTTAAATAGCATCCAAACCCAGCTTGTAGCGATCTGTAAGGATGACCCAGTTATTGCTGAGATGGAACTGGGCTACACACTGTTAAGATTGTCCTTGATTAATACATTTGCAAAATCCAAGAAGAAATTAACTACACTACAGTTATTATCTGCATGGTTCAGCTGCCTTGTAGAAATTTAATTAGTCCTCACCCAGTCTCATTAAGACTGTGTCAAAATGCTGCCACAACCAAAAAAAATTCAAGCGACCTTGTGAGAGCAGCACTAATTAGTAGAGAGATTTACAACTGACAAAAAGTTGAGGAAATAATAATAATGCCATGCTGGATTGCCATGGAAACCACAAAAGGGATTAGTGCAAGTAGAAGGAATACTGGTAGGTGTCAGCTTAATACACAGTTTTATCAAAAAAAAGCATTCCTTTGTTCTCCAGTGACACAAAAGACGACCAAACTGCAAAACAGACTTATAAAACAATAACAGACCACAATTCTTAGATGTGCATGGTATTAAGGAGCTCACCTTTGTAAAAACATATTAAGAGAATATAGGACATGCACCTAGAAATCAAATTTTTTCAGCCCTGCAGGCTAAAGGAAAATCATTCCTTGAACACTACACGAAAAACATTCAATTGATGCTCTTAAAATGAGCAAGTATGTTACTATCACATCAGCAGAAACCTTAAGATAAATGCACTTTCACAGAAATTTCACCCAAAAGTAAAAAGCCTGAGCTGATTATGACCCCTGCTGGTAAATCTTGATGTTGCTACTAGACCTCTATCCCACAGCAGCACAGTGTCAGCTCTCTTCTGAAATGTCACATGTGCTGAAATACATGTGATGCAATGTGAAACACGTTGGTATAAACACACCTCTTTATGATCCCTGTGCGTGTGTATCTTTGCAACATACCTTGAAACAACCTTTGGGGAGCAGTTTGGATTGCGACCCATACACTCCAAAGCAGCAAAGTAGGAACCACGATTTGGCTTCAGACCAGCCTCTTCTAAAAGAATAAACATGCGGCCAATCTGATTTAATGTACCCTACAAACGAAAGAGATATAAGGGACAGCAGTGAGCCTAATTATCCTGAGTCCATGATACCAAGCAAACAAGTGAAAATTAAAGTCAACAGAATTAGTGACCAAAAATGAGGCTTAGTTTAGTTTCTTCGGATTATTATTAAAGGGAAGAGAGAATAAGAGCATGTTCAACTGCATGTTTGCCCACAGATATTTGAAAAGGGCCCTAAACAATTAAGTACCAGTGGGCCCATGTAGGGCTGTTCGATATAACGATATATATCGGATGACGATATAAAAACGTCTATCATTCCATTTTACGCTATCGTTTGTTTCGTGGTGTCGCAAAATAAACTGTTTACGGCAATATTTTTTCATGGTTTTGATGGTCACTGTAGTGGCTATATTAATTTCTTAAAGTTCTCTCTTTCTCTTATATTTAATAAAACCAAACTACAGACGGACAAGCGCCTGTTTTTATGCGTTGTGGTTAGCAACAACGACGGTAACACCTTCGCGTGTCCACTTGTTTATGTTCCACATAAACCTTTCACAATAAAGCTCAAGATCCTGTTGAGACTTTTCAAAATAAACTGAATCGCGTGAAAGAGCAGATTATTTACGGATGAGAATTAAAAAAGAGCCGCCAGGTGCTAAAAAATAAACCTTAGACTCAAACGTTAGAACAGGCTTTTCCCCGCAGCACGCCGTGTAATAAATACTCACAAAGAAAACGGCGGCCTTTACAACTTATGTCTAAAAATGTATCGTTTCATGCATCGGTTAAAACACTCGACTCCAGCTACATGACACGCAGCTGGAAACACTTCCCACAAGTCGAGCTGCCCGAGATTCACAGAATTTACAGAAAATGTTACAGTTTTGTGATTTATATCGTTATCAGGACGATAGAATTCTTATATCGGGATATGAGATTTTGGTCATATCGCGCAGCCCTAGGCCCATGGATCTTTGTCACAGAACATATTTTGATGCATTACACTTAAAAAAAGCACAAGCAATAAAAGTCATGTCTGAATTTCCTTTAGCTGCTTTGCTCATCTCCTGAATTTTATTTCTGAACTCACCTTTTTGGCCCACACCCTCATCATGATGTTGTAAACGCCTGTGTTGAGATGTTTTCGTCGACTCATAACTCTGTGCTGACTGAGCAGGAAATTATGTGCCCGCTCGATGTCCCTGGCAAATATACAGGCCTCCAAGTATGAGCAGATGCTAAGACTGATGTCCTGACACGCATTTCCCACACTGCCCTCCTGCATGCATTCTGGTTTACTTGACAATGTCCAATGGCTTACTTGTTGATTGAGTCTCTTCTCCAGCTCCTCCACCTGAGCCAGCTCCTCGGCTGTGCCCTGAGGGTCAGTACCAGTCAGTTCAGTTCCCTTTTTTTCAAGAGCATGTGTTTTAGAGTCTTTTCGTTTCTTTTTAGATGCTTTTTGTGGCACGGTGGCTGCTCCTGCCACGGCAGTGGCAGCAGCTGCTGTAGCTGTCGAAGAAACTGCAGCTCGGATTTCATCTGACAGTTTTGAATGACCTCTGCTCTTTTTAACTCCAGTAGATATTGTTTTATGTGTTGTACCGGTGGACATCAAGCTGCTTTTGGTACCTTTAGATGATGATGTTTGTAGTTTCTCTTTGACACATATTTGCATTTTTTGCTGGAGGTGCTGCTGTTTTTTAAGTTTGTTCTTCTTCTCTTGAGTTAGTTTTTCTATCCAGCGGCGGGGCTGAGATTTAAAGGAGCCTTTATCGCCAGTCTGTCCAGATTTAGGAATATCAGTTTTCTCCTGGGGTGTGCTTCTGTGGCCCTTACCAGATGAAGTACCTCTTCCATGAGAAGGCGCTTTCATAAACTCCACCTTTGCATGTTGGACATCTAGAACGACGTCAGATTGTAGTTGCTGGATTCTGGCCTCAAGCACTGAGAGGGAACATTACAAAAATGTTACTAAAGGAGTAATACAGAAAGCACCACAGTCTAAAAGCCTGTAAAATACTATAATAACATATCACAAACAACACAAAGATCTAGAACTGCCATCTGCAGTGACATACCGTCTAACAGCTGAAACTGTTTCAGTGTGCGTTTCTTTGCTTCGTCGGTCTTTGGAATTCTACATGAAACATTTATGTTTTGAAGCTGCAAAGATGTTCCTATAAAACAAACAAACAAACAAATGATGAGATATTATTTAGGATCTTAGGCCTGGCTTTTCACATTTGAAGGCATTTTGTTTATTGTTTAAGGATACAGACAACTACAATGCAAACATTTAGGTTACTTGTGTAACCCTGGTTCTCAGAGCAGCATCAGTGAGATGTCTAACTATGGAATGTGCCTTCCTGCGTATTCCTCAGAAGCATTTATCTCACATCTCACCCCTGCCCACCCACCTCACTAATCTGAGCCATGGTCTGAGTAACCCCCATCACTTAGGCCACTCACACACGGACTCAATTCAGACCAAGTCTTTTCTTTGCACTACTTCCAACAACTTTACAACTTATTTTTAACTTATTTTTGTATATATTTCTCTTGTTTTGTATATATCACTCTTAATTTTATATATTTCTCCCATTTGTTTTTTTATTCCTGCAGTCTACTATTTATATTTTATTCCACACAGTTGATGTTGAGCACCCACAATGTTGTTGTACATATACAATGACAATAAAGGGCTATTCTATTCTGTTCTATTCTGTCAATCCTGCTTGGCTGTGCAACGACCAGGTCGAACAGAACCGTGAGCCCTTAAATAGCTTTCGCTATTATGTAGCCGTTATTCAAGATAAGCACCTCTTCTCACTTTGCCCCAGCAAGAAACGCTGTCTGGTGAGACATCTCACTCATGCTACTCGGAGAACCGGGGTTACCCAAGTAACCTAAAGTTTTCATTCCTAGCATTTGTTTCCGTGTCTCACTATGGGAAACGAAGACTCCTGTATTGCCAGACAAGCTTATCTCAAGCAATCACAGCAATAGCCAGTAGCTCAACTATCCAAAGTGAGGACCCAGTGCCTAGCACTGCTTAGGCTACACTGGAAACATCAAGCCTGTAAAACCGGAAAGATGTGAGAGGTGAAGACCAGCTTGCTGCTGCTCATATGTTCTGAATTGACACCTCTCTGAAAAGGGCCCCGAACGCTGCCAGACCACAAGTGGAGTGAGCCTCCAGGCCCTCTGGTGCCTGCTGCTCCAAACGTACCCAAGAGCAATCACCTACACAATCCATTGTGAGAGCCGCTGCTTAGTGATAGACGTGCCCTTATGAGGCCCTGCCCATGAAAATAAAACGCTGGGATTGGTATGGCATGGCTGGTATGGCGTTGTCTGTCCTCACAAGAACGTGATGTATATGTAGAAAAGGTAGAAGCCCAAAAGCGAGAAACATTGCCAGAGGCCCCAGATAATTTATGTGCAATTGCTGGAGAGTGCTGCTTCAGAGACCTCTCACAGTTTGCCCTTTGTGAACACCCTCCGAACCGAACAGGCCTGGATCCGTAGTGACCACATGCCGAGACTGCACAGTGCCCATAGACACCGCCTGAGTCAGAAAAGCTGCATATCGCCAGTTGTGTAATGTCAGCAATGTCACCGTGTTACCAGTGCTCTCCATGCACCATGGTTCACAGGAGTCAGTCTGAGAGAAGCTGTCCCAGTGGTGAAACTCCTTCATAAACAGTCGGCCGAGCCAGACCGCCAGGATGCCAGAGCCGATCAGACCAATTAGCTAAAGGGATAATCTGAAGGAAACGAAAGTTGAAATTTGTCATACCCCAACCCACCACCTTCCCACCAGCCCCCATTCCCTCGTGTCAAGATGTCAAAAATCCTGGCAATGTTGAATTGAATCGATCCTGGCTGTATTTTACCTCCACATGCAATCACGGTATAAAGAAAGTATTTGCTTTTTCAGTTCTATGGTTTTACATATCAGGATGTAATAAATAATCATCTGACACTTACCAGCTCTTACAATTGCACACACAATCTCATATAAACAACAACAAATGCCATATTACACTGTGTCATTATTTATTTATCAGAAACTAAGCCAAGATGCAGAAGCAGTGTGTTGAAAATCTACGTACACCTTTGCTTCCATTGGATTTAAAAAGGTAACTAGCAGCCACCTGCTATTAATTAAATGCACCTTATTAACTGATCGTGAGCAAGTGTGAGCACCTCTGTGAAAACAGAGGTTTTGGCTGTCAGGTGTGTGCTGACACCAAGACAATGAGGAGAGAAATCAGCAATGATCTTAAAAGGAACTGATCCTACTCCACTCTCTGCAATTCTCAGAGAAATTACAAAAAACAAAGAGCTCTATCTCAGACCCTAGATTGTTCAGATGGCATGCTAAATCTTAAAGCACAAATGAACTGAAGCAATGCTGCAAAGATCAGGGGGGCAGTATTCTTCTACAACGATGTGACAGGCTGATAAAGTCGAATAAAAAACATTGCTTCAAGTTACTGCTGCTAATAGAGGTTCTACAAGCTGCTTTTGGCTCGATTTCTGTTAAATCAATAATGACACGTGTGGTGTGTCATGTGTTGCGCCTCATTTCAAGTTTCATTTACCTCATTTTAAAACCTGGTACGGATCAAATGCTTTATAATTATATCCTGATATGTGAAACCTTAAAATTTAGTTTACTTTAGTTTTACCATTACTGCACAGAGGAGTAGGTTCAACGTTTTCCTCAAGGACGAGGAGAGCAAAGCACCGCCAAGCTTCCGACTGAGCCCACGCATCACCAGCAATATCTGAATTACTAACACGAAATCCGACAGGGAATACCTGCGTTCAGTCAGCACACAAAGGCAATGATATACAACAAAGAGTCGCCAAATGTGCGCCTCACATTGCAGTTACACTGTTGTTTTCTCACCTGATATCCATCTAACTGTGCCACCTCTCACCGACGCACACAGCTGACAGCAGTCCGCAAAAGACACGCGAACAGCGCATTTTTCAATTAAGCTCCGACGACTCAGAAGTTTGGCAAAGGCACAAACTCTAAGAAGAGACATGTTGACATGTAATAACCGCGTTACTTCAGAACACTAGGCAGCCATCTTAAATGAGACCAAGCTAATCGCAAGGAGCGGTCATCGCTGCTAAAGGCTCGATGAGTCGAGTTCAGACTAATCGAGTTAAGCGTTGTTGTTTAACGTATTTGAATGACCAACACTAATTAGACAACAACAACTTCTTCCCAAGTGATGTGTATTCATTTATTTCTCCCTTGAATATTTTAGAATTTTAAAATTTTATTCAAATTTATAATTTTTCTTTCTGTTTAACGATTAATAGATGGACTTTTCATAGTGCTAGCCGGTTGAGTTCTGATATCATGACTCTTTTGACTGTCAAACAGCGGAGCAAAGAGGCCCATACAAAGATAAATGTACACTGCCTACAGTCAACATAAAGGAGTGACTTTTCTGGCATGTTGGTATACATGTACAAGATAGCAGCAAGGTCAGGCGGTAAAACTTTACTTTTGGACTGTGTATCTCTAACCACTGGCTTGTATATAAAAGAGACTGTTCGCTATTGAACAAGAAATATCTTAAAAGCTTTTGCCTGCAATTGTCCATAATCTAAAGCAAGTCAAGATCCCTGCATCTAGTTGACTGACCATCCTCCTCTTCTCAAACACGTTGCTCCAGGAGGACTCGGTACTTCCCGAGAACCTCACAACCACTACCAGATGTGTGTTGGGAGAGATACCAACATCTGCCACTTCAATGGGATGGTGCTACCTCTGTGTGTGTTAAAGTGGAAATCCCAGAAATACAGTATGTCGGCTTGCATGAACACCAGCAGTGCTTTGCAAAAGACCTTCAGAAATATAGGAAATCCAACTCCCAAAAACCTGCCTTTGCAAGTGGTTCTGTTACACTAACACACATTTGAGGAAGGTCTAAGACTTTTGCTGAGAAATTTTAAGAGAGTCCAAAATTTTCGTTCGATTTTCACTAATTTGGTTATGTAAGTTTTACCATCAGAGAAAATGTTTAAAAAAAATGTCATTTATATGGCACTAAAAAAATTTAACTACTTAATTTTCTGTGTTTTCAGCAGCATCGGTGGAATATTTATCTGCACAGTGTGGTGTACTAAAAGATGAATTATGTTTGGCCTGTAGGTGGCAGTCTCACCACAGCCATTCAAGATGGGGCCTGAAGTCAAATTGGTGGCAAAGGTGAAAATGACTGTCTTACACGATTATTGAGTAATAAGCAGTAATGTGGCCGAATTCTCCATGTACTAGTTACATATACTAAAATCTGCTTGGATTTCTTGGATTTTCATTATTGTAGTATCAGTCATCTGTGTGCAGATCTAAATACTGAATATTAAGCGGGTAATGTAACTAATTTGCATAAGATCTTTTATTGTGTAAATGTTAATAAAAATGTACATTTGGTTTAATGTTCTCTTTAAGGAACTTAAAGCTTCTACACTGAATGGCATCAAATTCAGTCAGGTGAGTATGACTTTTAAAGTACAGTATTTACACTCCTGCAGTTATTCTGGCAGTTACTTGATCTAAACTTCCAGGAAATATTGCATTTTATCTTACCTTTATTGCCAGTGAAGTAATCTGAGGCTCGTAGTGAAACACGTAACATGCTCTCCTGCTGTCTAAGCCCAGAGTACTCGTTATGGCCTGTTGGAAATTATTGTCGTCTTTTTCTAGACAGCTTTTGAAGTTCAACTTTCATATATTTTAAATTAAGTGTGGCACAACTTCAAATTGAAAGTAAAACTGAATTTATTTCATTCACATCCTGTATACTTTCTGACCCCCAGCAGTGTCAGCCTCCCCTTGTCATGCGTCCATAAAGCATTCTTAAACACTTTAGCAGCTCTTTGTGTCTCGGCAGGCTGCAGGTTAACACAAGCACTACTTGACAGAGAGAAAGAGAGAAGGGAGGGGGCCAAAGAGGGAAATGAGGTCCGGGCAGTACATCTTTTCTCAGTGGAGGCAGCGGCTGAGAGCACAGCGGTGGGTGTCTGCTACTGAGCTGTAGGTGAGGATCAGGAGGTGTTTGTTGCAACGGTTCACGAGCAGGGCCCCTTGACAGCCTCGTTTGATGTGGTTTGGCCCCTGTCGGCGGCTGGCTCTTTGCACTGGTGTGACAGTCATTGCCGGGTGAGTGACTGTCAATGCCCCGACCGACAAAAGAGGAGAAGACAGGCATTCATGGGGCCTGATAATGGCCAGGCCAGGACAAGGCTGCCATTCTCATACACTTTGATCATGTGGATTCTTTTGCACACCTTTGTAGGGGCTCCCTATTTGTTTAACACATTGAAGACGGCGGTTTTTGAAACTGCTTCACCTGGTTAGGGAAACTTGATGGAGAGATGCGTGTATTGCTAAATGCCTTTGGCATGTGTTTGTGTGTGCTTGTTAACCTCTCCTTGGTGTGCACTCTACATCACTTGCATTGTAATAACGTGATAGCTTGCGTGTGGAAAGCAGGCTTCTTCATCCAGCTTCTCTATAGAACCTCCATACATGAACCTCTGAATTCATTTTTTAAAATATATATTCTACTCCAAGACCATACATTACAAAAACTGCTCATCCCATATCCAGTAATGTCCATTACAGGGAGACTGACCTCAGAAGAATCTTGTGGTCTTATTTAAGGGCCTTTAATGGACTGATGTACTCACACTACTCTTACAGATTTTCCACACTCGTCCATCTTAAGATCGATTGAGATAGTGAAGACGTTAAAATGTCCTGTCACGTTTCGTGCCACGCATTTACATGTTTATCTTTTTGGAATAATTTAGGAGAACCATGGTGTTGGGCCAATCTCCATATCAAGATTTTATTTCCATCCACAAAAAATGTATCTGTTTCATCTGATAGATGAGATTATCTGTCTACAGAGGTTTAATCATTCCTAACAACAACTTGTGAAGAACTGTGAGTCTGCATCTCTCAGAACTTTTGACACCATCAGATATACAATCCAGTTATCATAACATTGCTGACAATAGACAGTAGTCACGAAGCAGGACATGCAAATATCCTCAGTGGACAGCATCCGTACATTTGTCAGCCAGCTACATCTCCCAGATAGCGAGCACACCTGTGCTAGCTCTAGAACAACAACTCTTGGACGCTCTGAAATGATAAGCAATTACTGCCACTGAGTGACGTGTATGAGACAACTTCCTCGGGTGAGTGTTTTAATATTTGATGCTTTGGAATAAGAGGAAGCAAGGTATTTTATCTGTGAAGATTCTTATCTAAAACAATGATAACAAACACACCAAAGTTTTAAACTAGCACAATGTGAGGCTGCTTAAAAGCACTATTTCAAGGGTAAGTAGCAACAGGGGAAAGAGCGAGACAAGGATTTAGCAGGAAGGCAAAACAATTAATAATAGGGAGCTATTACTGAGGGTTTGTCAGTTCTAGGAAGGGGGTCATATTTCAGACCCTTTTGAAGACTTTGATGGTACAAAACAGGCCTCATTATAGAGATATTATCTCTATTCATACACTTACAGAGCCGCTTGGATCCCTGCTGGGAGAGATTAGGTTCCTCTACTTGGGAACATCCTCCATGGGTGCCGGCTCTCACTGTTTTCAGTTCATGGCACACCCACGCTGCATGGCTCAACTCCGTTAAGGGGGAAACTAATCCAGGATCTTTTTAGCCATTACTCTTTGGATGACATTGCTAGTCTTACGGTTGGTCTTTCTACCATGTTTTTTTGGAGAGAAAAAAAACACCTCAAGCACTATTAGATGGAATACGTTGACGTTTTGTGCAGAGATACATGGTCCCCAGGGGGCACATCCCACTGACTTTCTCAGTCACCTGATATTTCCCCTTTCCAGGCATGGCATTTGTGGTGTTCTCAACCACTACCGGATGGATTGCCATCATATTCTGCTCAGATATTCTTGCCCACACACATTAGTATGAATTGAGATCAATTCTTTAACCTTTCTGCTACTGCCATCATTAAAATTGTAATTTTTTCCACTGCTTCTTAAATGTCTAATTATTATTATTATGCAGGGTCTGTATTTGGAAATGATAGCATGCTCGTGCAATGATGCTTAGAGCAAAGGTCTAAGAACTACTACTACAGCCTCAAAAAGCCATTAGCACCAGTGCTGCATTTTTTCAAAGCTCCACTTAAATAAAATTAGAAATTATGCAGCACAACATGCTGACTGGATTACAAATTGAAAACATAAACTAGCTTAAATTGAAATTTAATCAATTCTTAGTATCTGTTATAACTGTGAATCACAAATTGCTGTCGTTTTTGACATCAAACATTCACACTATAAAACATCAAGACATCGCATGCTAAGATATTAAAACAAAGAGACACGTTATGCTTGCGTGTGTGCTCTGACACTGAGCTCAGACTCCAAAAATGTACTTCTAAGATGCCACAAAGCAATCTGCTGCCACATCTGATTTTCACATGACGACTGAGCTTTGTTGTTGACCTCAGGAGGCGCTCCGATTTTTGACAAGTTCTGCTCTACATTGGAATGATTGTATGATTTTAATTACAGGAAATTTCAGGAAATTGCCAATTTTGCTGTCCATGGCTTTATGTCTTTGTATTGTTGTGTTTTGGCAGTGACACAAACATAATTATTTGTATTTAATTATTCTTTACTTTAAGTGGGCTTCTCTTCTTGACTAAAATACTTTTTAAAAAAGTTGTATCGCACATTCTGGGAGTGTCTGACGTTGTTTTGAGCATCATTAGTGAAATATTGTAAAAGTACATGATGAGGCCAATGAAGAGCTTAGAGTAAATAACATGTGCAGCAACCTGGGAGCTTCCTTTGTCCAAGAATAGTAAGCAGAGGGAATTCAGCAAAGGGGAAAAAGGGGCTTTTGTTCATGATGAAGCAAAGATCTTACGTCAATTTCATAACAAAGACCTTCTTCCGACCGGGCAAAGACAGAAGACTTGTGATAGACCTCTTCGGGATGTACCCTGGCAGCCGGGATAGGCTCTAGCCCAATCACGACCCCGAATTGGATAAGCGGACAAAAATAGATGGAGAGATGTTTCTCTTCGTCTGCATGTTCCTCTTACTATTTTAAGTGATGCTGATAAGCTCATTTAAAGCTCCTTTAAATTCTGATAAGTTGAAGAGAAATGGAAGCAACGTTTTTAGATTTATGCTGAAACTAGTCTTTACATGGAGGCTGGCAGGCACCAAGTTCAAGATCACAATGGCATGTGTAGGAATGGTTTGAGCGATCTGGGATTAAAAGATGAGCATAATTAGTATGTTACAGAACGCTACAACAAAGGTGGACATCCAGGCAATTATATACCTGCTGCTCGGTCTGTGGCTTTTTGTCAGACTCGGGGACCACAACATTGTTTTTTGTAGACATTTCCCTCATTACAGGGTTTCAAATATGTCGGTTTAGATTTTTGCGAACGGGACACTCTCATTACGCATCAAGTGACACCACTGACCAGCCAATCTGTGGCACGCAGTCTGACAACATTACATTTTAGTACCTGCTCAGATTGCTTTAGAACCTCAACTGACCAGGTCAGTACCAGGTACTATGACCTAATATGAAACCCTGAAAGCTGGGGCAAACTGTGGCCATGCAAAAAGGGCTCAAGTCTCTAGCGGCAGTCAAAAAGCCCACAGAGTGTGAAGTGACTGTCCCACTTGTGAACATGAAGCCCTTGGAAACACCTCCAGCACCGGACAAGTGTGGCCTCAGGTCAGTGTGCTAATTGAAACGAGGACCCAAATAAAGAAAAGGAGATGAGTGGCAAAGCTAATTGGTAATTTTTTTCATCTTGTGTTTTACGCTCTTACGCATACTTTTGAATTGCATTAGTTGTTCCTGGCTGCTGGCTCTATGTTATATTCACCATAAAGATAAAAGAAAAGAAGAAAGGAAGTGAATCTTTTTACCAAAATGACAAAAATTTTCCATAAATTTCAAAAGTATTCAAGAGGTTTTTGTTAGTTTTCTTTATATTGTTAAAAATTTTAATAAAATAACACATTGACTGTGTTCGTTTACCTTGATCTAATCAGGCTTATTACACAGCCTCTAAAAACAGACAAGTGTGTGAACTCACAAAAAAAGGTGTTCTTCGTTTCCATCCTGCTCTGCCAAATTAAATGGTAAAGATCAGAGACGCCGTTCCATTGAAATATTAACAAAGGTGATCAGAAAGACTCTCAGACTTCATCTGGACTAAGTCTACTAACACTCACAACCTGCTATGTGTTTCTGACTGCTTGATGATTCAAACCAGCAACCATTAAAAAAAAGGGGGGAAGCCTCCCTTAATTTGCACCATGTGCAGAGTGAAAGTGTCAAAAAAAGGTTTAACTGGACAGCGATCGAGCTGTGTTACAAAATGTCTCACCGTTCACATCTTGAAAGACAGTTTGAACCCTTCCAGGTGTCTGTAACCACAAAAAGCAGAAAAAAATGCTCAAGTTTAAAGGCAAACTACCTTTTTCTCACAGAGCAAAGTTTTCTGTAAGAGATTAAAATGAGGATGGTGTTTGATGTAAGGCTTCTCATTTGTTTGAAATGGTTATGAATGAGTGCAGTGGCCCCATCCCCCCACCCTTCTCCTGGCCCTGCCCAGGATAAAATGCAGGACAACTGAGCTGCTGCCTTCACAGAAGAGAGGACTGACTGACTGCACACAGCCGAGCGTGGCTTCGCTTGCCTCACTGCTTCGCTGCCCTGTGCTCGCAGACTCTGACACACACAGACACACTCTCGCTGCCTCTCTCTGTCACAAACACCTCCCATACTCACTCCCTCTCTTTCTCACTCACTCTTTCTCTCTCAGTATCACATACACACACGCACACACACACACACACACACACACACACACTAGAAGTAGTCAACTCTTTCTCTGCCACGGGTCAGCAATTCAGACAGGCAACTTGTTCCTACCCAGCTGGAAACAGCAGAGCATTGCAAGGTGCACACACACATGCTTAAACTGGCACAGAAACACACTTGTACATTTACACTCACTCATTCAAACACACGTATGTGAATCCTCATAGAGCCCAGGACTTTAATTATGGACCAGTGAAGAAGACTTCAGTCAAAGGAAGAGACGACAAACAAGCAAGGAGCAGCATCAAGGAGGAACTTCAAAAAACTGGATTTGTTAAATTGCGACACTTTGTTAAAGGAGGAGAGAAAAAGATTTAAAAAAACACAACTGAAGATGACAACTGGAGGAACTCTGGCGAAACTGATTCTGTAGGAAGGAAGGCCCGCTTTCAGCCCAAAGTGGAGACTGGCTGTGACATCCAGAGGATTTGCTGTAAGTGCCGCTTCCCTTCCTTCTCTCCCTCCACAGGGACTTCTCCTGATCATCAGCATGCCTACAGCTTGCACAAGGTGCACCTTGGGAGTCTGACCCACCATGTGCAGATGGACGGCGTCCGCAGTTCATTTCTGTCCTGAAGCTGCCCTCAGCACCACCGCTACAACTGCAGCCTCTGCTGGTCCACATTTCCCCCTGCCTAGTGCAGCCTCACTCTGCCTGGCATGCTTCACCGTGCTCTTGGTCACCGCTGGTGCTGTCACGGGGGCCTGTCCTCCTCAAGTAGGGCATGAACCCCTTCAGGTGCTCGCAAGCGGAATCAACTGTTCATGGACACTGGAAAGGCACACGCGCAGTTATAATCACTTAGAGGGTGACGTCCGACTTCGGCGACTTTACTCTGCCAACAAGTTCTTCCTCTGCATTGACAAAACCGGCAAGGTGGACGGCACTCGACGTAAAAACTACGCTGACAGTAAGTAAAGTGAGAAAAAGTTGCGTATCGGAAATTTGCGTCACAGGGCATCCTCCCTCTGACGTTTTTCAGATTTATTTTTATGGCTGAACTTTCTTATCTGTTCACTTTTACAGCTGTTTATGGGGATATCCCTTAGTCATATCACTGCTGAGCAATTTGTGTTGCGTTGTTTAGAGCAGGGCGGAAGCGTTGCTAGGTAGGAAGGGAATAACCTAGAGATGGTTTAGACTCCTCGTGGGGCAGCAGGCACTGAGGAAAGACAAAGTGGTCTTGGAGAAAAAAAAGTTTCCCTTTCACTGGGAATTAACCTGTCAAAACTGTGGTGAAAGTGCATCAGTCATACTGAAACACATTTTTCCAACACAGACCAATTTGTAATCTTCAGTTCATCTGCTCGGTTGGTAAATGGTAAATGGACTGGTTCTTATATAGCGCTTTTCTACTCTATCTGAGCACTCAAAGCGCTTTATTGTGATTTTATATGGCTTTCTGTGGGTGTGCATGCAAGTAGGAATTTCATGTAAAGTTCTCTAGCAGTTTGCCCGGAAACCCACATTATGTCTGACGAGTTAAACCAGATAAAACTGCAGTATGTCAAATGGACGGGCATATTCAGACAGATCTGTGTCGTTCAGTTTGTAATCTGTCGGACAATCTAAGCTCTGTGGACACTTGAGAAAACCTTGTTAATGCAGCGATGGTTTCTTAACTACTGATGAACTGATTCTGGTCATGATCTGACCTTCCTCTCCATTAGTCACTGGCTGACTGACTTATTGGACAGCTCTTAGAGACATTTTTGCCTTTGACTGTAATATTTATGTGTTTGGTTCTTAATGCCTTTTTATACAAGGGGGTGAGTCAGAGTTTTTCCATACAGCTACTGGGGGAGAACAGCTGCTGCGTCCAGCTAACAAGCCAGTCAGTCTGTTGCCACCATTTCAGTGATCTCCAAGCGGCAGACTGGATGACATTTGTTAACCTGTCGGGATTAGTCACCTGGCAGAACCTTTAAAAGCCACACACACTGGTATAAATTCAAATTGAGATGAATTATTACTGTGTTAAATTTGGACCCGTGGGCATATCCAAGTTGGGACATTATTCTTTCACATTAGTGGTAATAAATGTCAGCTACCATAACAAAATACTACTCCCAAACTTTGCTTGTATTTGACAGTTTGACAGAAGTCATGCCGAAGGACTGAAAGACATTTGGCAAAAAGAAGAAATTGACATTTAAAATGTCTTAAAACGGCAAAATTGATTGTGAAATGTACGCTTTTTTTTACTTTTTGCCAATTGGGTCGTTTACTCTTAGGAGGCTGTAGTAGCCATTAATGAAAAAGTACAGTCCCCTTAGATGTAATGTCCTCATACACTTTAGCCATCATCCTCTCATTTCCTTTGGTGGAAAGAACGGTTCTTTCGGCACTCACACAGAATGAGGGTGTGTTCTGCACCCTGAGCTGAGCACCGTGCCAAACCAGCGGTCATGTAGGCTTTGCCTTAGATTGAACAAAATGAACCTTGTGGTCAGCCTGTGGTTGCAACTCACACTGGGACAGATCTGGTTTAAGACCATTTTGAGATCTCCTTTTCTGTTTAAGAGCACTGTTACTCTTGCGGAGACCTTGAAATTAAACTGTAAGTGTCCTGAGCAAGAGAATTTCACTATGCTATAGACTGGAGGCAGAACAAGTAGAAAGTTATACATGGTAAATGACGTAAATCAGGTACTAGACATGAAAGACAATGCATTAGTAATCTTTTTTTGAAGATTTCTAATAAATTGAGATATATTTATTCCATCTGATTTAAAAATAGTGTAATGTATATGATGAAGCTTGTGGGAATCTACTTGCAAAAACACATAGATCCTTACAGAGACCAATACCGAGAGACCCAGTACTAATTCTGCCTTTAATATACTTGTGTAACCTATAGCGTTTCCTAGTGCTAGTCTTAGCCCCATCCTCCACCTGCTCCGCACTCTGTCCTCTGGTTCGCCCTTACACTCTTGTCGACACAGCTCTGCTGCCCCGACAGCTTTGCCTGCTACACCCAAGCACCGTCCCTCACCTCCGCCTCACCAACCTCAGTTTTTCCAGCCCCAGCTCACAACTCTCAGGTGCAAAAACAGTTGGAATTAGTCAACAGACTCTCTGCTAATTGAGGCTGGAAAATATTGTATCAATCCCAGTGGAGTAGGGGCATGGAACAGCTGAGGGAAGGGGCAAGTGGGAGACATGCTGACTTAAAGGGCTCGAGGATTTAAAGGATGAGACAGCTGGACGGGGCTGAAGGGAGATAAAGAATACAAAACACGTGTGTGGCAAATAAACCTGTTTTTATTTTACAGTCTTCAGTTTTAATTCATGACGAATGACTTATGAGTGTGACATAAAGAGCCTAAAGTCAATTATTACGTCATTAAAACAGCCTTGTAGTTGAAGGACAGTTTTAATTCTCTTTTTGTACGACTATGTAGAAGCAGACTAAACAGCCTGAATATATATCAGTGATTGTATATCAGTTACATTTCCAAAGAGCCCCCCGCCCAAAAAAAACAAAAAACAAAAAGAATTCTTTCATGTGAGTATAAATGTGGAAATACACAGAAAAATCACTCTAAAACAAAAACAGCAGACTCCATCCACAAAATTTCCTCAAGTTTTTTTTTTCAGTCAGGGAAGTTGTCAATTATCGGCTATATTTGTTAATCAAACTAGAGACAAATCGAGATAAATTATCTTGCTATGATCTGAGTACATCCTGTCGACCTACATGCTCCGATTATAGTTCCACATATAATAAAAAAAAGATTCTAAGTGTTACTAAAAATAACTTGTTGAAACAGCCGAACAAAGAGTCAAAGTGCAGTCCTTCGAGAGACCAGAAGGGAGGGTGACAACATGTTTTTCTTTTGAACTATGGTAAAGCAGAAAATGATCTAGAGGGAAAAACACACCCAAGTGTTTACAAAAGCTTCAGAGGCAGGTACACATCATATCCTGTCATGGGCTACCGATCGTAGCCTGCTAATTAGACTGTCCTGAACAGCTGCGCAGACACACCCGGCAACTGGTTTGTGATCAATTACAATAGTTATAGGCGCCTAGTGTAGAAGAGTATTAATACAGCATATGTAATTATTAAAGTCCAGTTTAATTAACAAATGAAGGCTACTTGTAATTGTAATTGTCAAGTCTGTGATCTATTTTTTTTTATTGCATGTTTTAATTTTTTCCTCATATTTTAAATAGATGGACTAAATGTGTGTGGCTACAATCATCAAACACTTGGTCGGCCTCCAGTAGCATCAGCCAGTTCATAAAGTGACACCGCTACAACTGCAGAAAGTCACTGTGGCCAGACTAGCTTAATTTTGCCTGTATAGCCTCTCAGCTCTCGCAGCCGGGGTGTGTTGTATTTACTAAATTTCCCCTGGTGTGCAACATGTTACTGTTTGATGTGAAAGTTTTCCAAGTTCATGGGTGTATTTGACTTGGAGCAAAACCATGGGGTGAAAACCTTCCACCCAACTGAAATATGTTGTGGAAATTATTAAAAGTTTTCATACACAGGGGAAACTGTCGCTCACAAAAGAGAGACTGACTTGAATTTTAAAATCATAAAAGGACAAGACAAGTGTGGCGGACAGTCTTGCAAAGACAATATATTTGTTTTTTTTGGTTTTTTTAAGATGGACAATGTCAAAAAAGGATGTGGAGTAGGAGCAAAAAATTTAAATCTTTATTTTTTAGCTGTAAAACTCAATTTATTGCATTTTACAGAGAAGTAGCCAGTCAGTCATGCACGTCTTGGCACAGATATTTTCACATACACAAATTTTAATTGTTTAAGTCTCACTTGTATGTAGTCATGAGCTATACTGCTACTCATTTGTGTGACATACTAAAGCCCTAGTTGACTACGCATGCATAGCGCTTTAAAGCAATGGCAAAACAAAGCATCAGGCAATTTAAAAATACCAATGTTCATCATCGACCCACGTTTTACTTTGTTGTCACTAAACAACAGATTTTACAAAATGTCTGTTCTGTGCTGTCTGCCATTTTAAAGGTGGAAAGAGGGTTATTGTACCCTGGCCTTTTTTTTTAACCTCACCATGACTCACCATTAATTCTGCTATAGCTCAGACGGGGATGTGTGACTGGATCAACAACACCAAGGCTGGAGGGGCCAAAGGGGGAAGCACCTGGCTGAAGGAAGTACTTTGGTGTTTTGAATTGGAAGAATACACATGTTAATGAGGCTAGGAGAAGGGCTGGGGCGTGCTCTGCTTAGTATTGAGGTGGAAATTAAAGGCTAGAAGAGTGCTGGAGCGCTTCCCGTTGCTCATTAGGCATTAAGGTTTCCTCTGGGTTGTCTCAACTGAGAAGGGATTCGTGGACATTTTGGATGCCAATAGGAGGGTAAAATCCCACGAATCATGCGTTAAACCCCCAGTCTTCACTGTAAAGGCACGGCCACAGCTTGTCTGAGAAAAAAAAATGAAATCAGTACATAAATTGTGGTTTGTATTATTAAGAAACAAAAAAAAACCCACATAAAACATCACAAATACACGTTTATGTTTAACAGGCATGTTAAAATCCTTCATACAAATTTACAGACTATCACTGTCCTGGGAACATTGGAGGACAAGAGTGTCAGTGTCAGGCTAATTAGCAGAGCATCCCTGGTTTCTGCCACATGGGTTTGATGTCTTGAATGGGCCCTAGAAATGTAGCAATTAGTAGCTAACAACCTTTAGTAGTCTGGCTCCAGCTCCTCTCTGGGGTTTATGGGGTTCATCAGCAGGTTTATAGAGTCTGACTTTGGCACTGACAACCGAGTCCTTTATAACATCGCACAGCTATGGACATCCTGTGGGTGTGAAGGTAACACAAAAGGGAAGACTTCACAGTTCCAGCAACCATAGGCTTGAACCTTGACACCATTGACTGAAGATGTGCTCCTTAAGTCTGTAAAAAGCAGAGAATGACTTGATAGTAAGATAGAAATACATCAATATCCTAATGGTTTTACCAGAAAAGTATTAAGGTGCATAGTAGACCAAGACTACCTATTCTATAAATATTAATTGGGCCATGGAGGATGAGTAGTTTTTGCATTACTTTTCACCCCCTTCGCACGAGGAGACTTGTTGCTTTCCAAAAGCTACACTATGATTTAGGCACTTTAAACATCAGTGTAACGAGCAACAATTATTGCCAGTAGAGCAACGCAAATCTGAACACGTTCACAGCCGAGCTCTTCGTTTTTAGAGTGAAAAATATGTGAGCACATTAGTGCTCTTATTACAGTAAGAGCTTTTCGTGGAAGGTGTAAAACATATTAATTAAATCAGCTGGGAACAGACGACTAGCTAGCCTTACTCATGCAGTGCCACATGTTTGAAATCATTCACCAAAGGAAATATTCATGAAGGAGCAGCTGCCACTTACATCTCGAATCGTACACATGCACACACACGTGCACTGACGTAATCAGCCCACTGAGACAGAGGAAAGCGGTCTTGCCTCAACCTTAGATAGACCAAGACATTTTGACCCTCCCAATAAAGCCTCTCACCTCGCCGCTTGAAGTGAGCCAGACATCATGTCTTGGGCGGCGTTTAACCACTGGCCCAGGAATAAAGAAGCTGAAAGAGAACCCCTGCTGTAGATGGGGGGAAAAGAAACAACTTGGCATCCTTAAATACAGTCATGGCTGACTGGCTACAGCTACAAGAGTTTAAAGGTGTTTGAATTTAACCTAAAATCACTGGAAGAATTGCACTAGGAATGCAATGCACCTGTTACCCTTAAAGCACATATGCCTCTCTGTAAAGTTTTATCATAAGAGAGAGCAATAGGAGGCTATAAAACCAGAGGCTATTCTGTGAGGTGACTTTCAGGTGAATCTGGGGCTTCTCTACCATATAAGTTCCAAGAAGACGTGAAAGCTCTAGCGCGTGCAGATTTTAATCTCTCTCACAAACATAAACAGATCAACCAAAGCTTGCCTACCAGCCTGTGTGGCTAAATATTGACGTGCTGTTAGGCAATTAAGTCATAACGTGTGTGATTTTGTGCACGACTGCAGAATGAAAATCCCACACCTTGCGTCTACTACGGGCTAATCGCAGTTACATAAGTGTTAAAAGTTATTAGAAAGTCAACATTAATAATTCAACATTCTTTATCGTGACGTTGTGTCGTGTTTTCTGGGCAATTTAAGATTATGTTAAGAAACTTTATGCCTGACTAAAAGTCTACAGTCAGGCAAAGAACTCTTAAAAATGTAATGCTCATTTAAATAAAATCGAACTGTTGAAACTGGCTTTGGATGGTGAATGTTAAGGGGGTTACCAAATTTGGAACCAAATGTAAAAATGCATATAATATATCTTGCAGCTGGGTTGGACCTTAAAGGAGAAAAATCTATAAAATCAAAAAGATTTTACTGCATTTTAGCGATATTTGGTTCAAAATAATGCAAAAATATGTAAGATATATTCAAAAAACTGAGGCAAAGAGGTTACCTTAGGGCTATTTTCACCATACTTACAATATACTTACAATACAGCACATATTGAGGTAGTTGTTGTTGTTATTTGGCCCAAATAAATAAAACTGAATTGAACTGAATTAGATTCGACTATCTGGACTGAATAATTGCGTTCTAAGTTTGTTTCCTGAAAGTAGTAGCAGGATAATTAATGCAAATGTGAGCGACTAAAAACAGCAACTCTGGTTCAGTCTGTGCATTCCAACATCCTGAGACCATGCAGAGTCTTGTCTGAACTGCATTACAAACAACCCATACCTGCTTTTTATCTCTGAGGCCATTTCACTAAATGAACATGGGCAGGATGTGAATATCATGTCAGCTCCTTGAATGTGCGTGTACGTTCCCAACGCATGTGCCTGTGTTTATACGTGTGCCACTGCAGGAGCATGAAGTGGACCCTAAGCTGAAAAAGATGTGCGTTTCCGTTCCCTAATGGTTAATATGAACCAGACCTTACCTTGTACTCAGTTCAGACGCATGCATGTTTGCGTGTCTGCATGCACACTGACATGTGCGAGCTTGCGTGCACGTGGGTGTTTTTCTCATCTGAAAGGCCACGTTCCTCATTAGAACACAGAAGGTGGTACAAAGCATTGCAGTGCTATAGCTGAAACAGCATAGTCAACATCATGCATCACACCGCTTTTCTATAGCTCTTGGATCTTTGCACCATCGTTCTTCTTGCCTTGTTATTTTAGACCTACGTTTAAAAAACAGGGACGAATGGGCTGAATTTTCAGAGCTCAATGTTTTTTTATTTTTTTGTTCTGCAGTTGTCCAAAGCTGAGCAAAGAGAAAAAATATCCATATGCATGTGAAACTCAATACATATGAATGTCAGTCTGTACATATCGATAAAAGCATACTTTCACTATTCTCTTTTTGACTGCCGGCCTTTCCTACCTGTCACCGTCTCTCTCCAGCTGTATCCATTTCCACCTTTCCTCCCCTGCAACGGATAGGATTGAGGTCAGGGCCCTTTGGCCAGTGGAGCAAGTGACAGCTCTGACAGGTTGCCTGATTTCACTCTTGTGCCTTTTGTCACCTCCTGTATGCCCATCTCATTTTAATAATGTAAATATGGGGCAAGCTCAGGCCACAGAGAATATTCTGTGTCCTGGTGCTCAGTCACTGGAAACTCACTGCACACCTGAATTGCATATGCACATACCTAAAACTGGCAGTACTCTCCAAACTAAATCAGGTTTCTTTATTTTTTAGCCTACTACTGAACAAATACACTGGACTGGAAAACTGCAAAAACTATGTGGGATTTAAATAACAATTATTTAAAAATAATACTGATAATATATAATAGTACTGCCATATACACATGCCAACCAACGATGTATCACCATTCATGTTATCTCGGATTGATTGTAGAGGTTAAAAAGGTTTCTCGGTTTTAAACTTTGTAAGTACTGTTATCATTTTATTAGACTTGCTGCAGCAGAGGACAAGACATTTGTTTCTGTCGTTAGTATGTGTTAAGCACCAAAAACATGCACTGGCCACTGTCCAGCGTTCAGTGGACCTGTTTAATCTCCCACTTTGCTTTTCTTTTAACGTTAATGATCAAGTTTCTGGTCCATCCTGAGATGCTATTTTTGAAATCAGGAAGGCTTGCTTGATGGAGATTATTAGTGTATTCAGTTGCACATTCAGGGTGCACAGTTCTTCTCATGGTCAGATGTGTATAAGTAGCCAAGTGTCCCCCCTTTATGAAGTATTGTGCATTCACAATGAAAAATACTACAAAAAAACTTCAGGATGTTTGTTTGGTTTTTATACTTTAATTAATTTCTAAGCTTCAAATATACAAATATACAGAAAAGGTCTTCTAATTGTAATTATTTCCTAGATTTTGAATTGAAGTTGGGAAATTTGTTGTTAATGTCAAATTCAAAGGTTAAATCTAGTTGAAAGTGACTGCAGCTGCTTGGTTGGTTCCACTATCAGTGATCTTTATATATCTTTTTTCGCCAGAGCATCCTAAAGATGAGGGTAGAAACCTGCAAAAACAATGTCTTTCCCTGAGTATGCTTACACCCACTGAATCCAATCTGAACAACCAACCATATAAGACACAGATGCAATTCACCTGCTTAGTGTTATTTATTAAGTAGCACGGTAGATGACCTCAGTTTAACGTGGATCCCACCATCCCTCCTGCCCTCCTGGGGTTTCTTAAAGTTCAGGAAAATTCAGAAGCTGTGAGTCACAAACCTCTGGCAGATCAGCTCATAACTATCTGTGAAGCCTTTGATAGTCTGCCGTCCGCTTGTTACGGATGTGATGCATGATTTGGAGGCAGTTTGCTCTCCCTGGTCTCCCTCCCTGATTAAAGAGAATGCCTCCTGGTCGGAGATTACAGCCACTTGGTACCACACAGGCACAGACGAACAGGAGTGGTGCACACTGTGGGCTTCGTTAACCTTTTTCACCTCTCCAATCCCTCAGTTTGACTACAGCAGGCCTCCACCCCCACTAACCTAAACCTTCCAGTCGTCCTCTAGTATACCCTCTTCTGGATAGCTTGCCTCCCCATCTGCTCCTATAAATTTAGGGTTTGGTAGGGTCTGATTCGGCATCCTGGGGGTCCCTAATGAACTGATTGAAGTTCCATTACATACAATCAAAGCTTTGCTTGGCCAAGGAAGCTTGTGTTCAGTGATATAACAACCATGGATGACATGCTGACAGAACCTCTAGACACACTAATGACTCGGAAGTGTGTGGTAAAGAAGAGCCCAGTGTTTTATTAAGAGTAGAAGCGATGTTTATGAGGAGTGAAATTGTTCACATGCACACACATACAGCTGCCTCCCCTGACACACGCACAACGTATCCAGATGTGGATGGTGATTTTGGAGTATTGGGTCAGTCTGTCTGGGGATAAATCAGACAGGCTAATCTGTCCTGTGAGGGGATGGAGGGTAATTGGTCACATTTGACCTCCCAACCTTGCGGACTGTGGGAACGCAGGCTTTATCTACCAGCGGTAATTGGCTAATGAAACACTTCCGCAGCTCTTCCACTAGATTGTCATCCACCGGTTGGGATAGGGTGAGGCATATGTGTGCATGTGTATGTGAGTGTGGCCGGCAAAAGAGGCCAAAAGGCATGTATGTGTGGGTGAGAGTGTGTGTCTGTGTGTAGTCTAGAGAAAATGGCAGGATGCGGAACTCCCTTTGGCCATCTCTACAACTTTATCAACAGAATCAGTCTCACGACGCCTGCAGCATACTGATACATTGACAGACCACACATTAATGGTTGTGTGGTTGCCATTACAAGTTAAATTTAGTTTTCAAGTGGAAATAGTTAATGTTATTCAAATTCAATTTCAACTGATGCCAGGTCTTTTTGTAATGCACATACCAATTTGTGTTTGGAGCATTCAGGTTGTATCCTTTCTACCACGGTAGATAAGGTGAGTATCAACTAACCCACCGTGGTTCAAGTCATGTAGATTTTGCGTTTTGTAGTCATTTTGTGTGATCATTTATCTGGGCAAACTCATGCCCACATCAATTTAAAGATGGGAAACTCAACAGGGAGAGAGTGAGATGTGGGGGTAGAGGGTACTAAGAAAAAAAGGCTAAAGTTACGGTCGTGAGACAATGTCTCTGAGGTCCCATCAAGTGAGCCATTCATAGATGCAGGTCTACCAGTTTGTGGAGCCAAGGAGACACTCCGATAGAGTGGGGCCCAGGGTGGCCTTGTCTTTTTGTCCCAAGCTGACCCCTGCACTCCTGCTTGGCCTCTACGCCCCTCACCTGGCCTGTCCCAGCGCACTGGTAAGAAGATACCTGTAATTTGCTCTAATGGCCTTTGAAAGACCTGACTAGGCTAATCCCTGGAGTACTTCTCCTAGCACAACCGTATGAAAAGGTGGGGGTAACTGGGCCGAGTGTGAGTCCTGAAAGAGGACCGGTCTCTGGATTGTGTGTGAGAGAATGTCACCCCTTGCGGCCGGGGCTGGGGCAGAGGGAGTGTGGGAGTCAGCTTTCAGCAGATCACCACCATGCGGCTTGTTCACAGGCTCCGAAAACCTGCGCACTGGCTTGCACAGAGGTAGATCGGCTCGGCTTTACACCTCCCTCAGTAGCCAGTGTGACAGGGAGGTAGATCGGCCTGAAAACCTGCCTGGACACAACAACGTCAGGTTATACACAACTTTGAAAGACTGCACTTCAAATCATTTTTGAATTTTCTCTGTAACCTGCTCTAATGTATGTCGTCGTGGATGAAATCAGCAAAATTAGCAATATACACAAACTGATTCACTTATTGCTGCAGGGCTGTGAAAAGCTAAGAAAAAAGCAATAACAATAATAATAATGATAATAAGAATAATAAGAATAGAAGTTCAATTCAATTCAATTTTATTTATATAGCGCCAAATCGCAACAACAGTTGCCTCAAGGCGCTTTATATTGCATAGTAGATCGTACAATAATAGATACAGAGAAAAACCCAACAATCATATGACCCCCTATGAGCAAGCACTTTGGTGACTGTGGGAAGGAAAAACTCCCTTTTAACAGGAAGAAACCTCCAGCATAACCAGGCTCAGGGAGGTGCGGGGCCATCTGCTGCGACCGGTTGGGGTGAGAGAAGGAAGACAGGATAAAAGACATGCTGTGGAAGAGAGACAGAGATTAATAACAAGTGTGATTCAATGCAGGGAAGTCTATTAACACATAGTGAGTGAGAAAGGTGACTGGAAAGGAAAAACTCAATGCATCATGGGAATCCCCGGCAGCCTACGTCTATTGCAGCATAACTAAGGGAGGATTCAGGGTCACCTCGTCCAGCTCTAACTATATGCTTTAGCAAAAAGGAAAGTTTTAAGCCTAATCTTAAAAGTAGAGATAGTGTCTGTCTCCCGAATCCAAACTGGAAGCTGGTTCCACAGAAGAGGGGCCTGAAAACTGAAGGCTCTGCCTCCCATTCTACTTTTAAATACTCTAGGAACAACAAGTAGTTCTGCAGAGCGAGAGGGAAGTGCTCTAATAGGGTGATATGGTACTACAAGGTCATTGAGATAAGATGGGGCCTGATTATTTAAGACCTTGTATGTGAGGAGCAGGATTTTGAATTCAATTCTGGATTTAACAGGAAGCCAATGAAGGGAAGCCAAAACAGGAGAAATATGCTCTCTCTTTCTAGTCCCTGTCAGGACTCTTGCTGCAGCATTTTGGATTAACTGAAGGCTTTTCAGGGAGGTTTTAGGACATCCTGATAATAATGAATTACAGTCGTCCAGCCTGGAAGTATTAAATGCATGAACTAGTTTTTCAGCATCACTCTGAGACAGGATATTTCTAATTTTAGAGATGTTGCACAAAGAAAGCAGTCTTACATATTTGTTTAATATGTGCATTGAAGGACATATCCTGGTCAAAAATGACTCCAAGGTTCCTCACAGTGTTACTGGAGGCCAAGGTAATGCCATCCAGAGTAAGAATCTGCTTAGATACCATATTTCTAAGCTTTTCAGGGCCGAGTACAATAACCTCAGTTTTATCTGAATTAAGAAGCAGAAAGTTAGCGGCCATCCAGGTCTTTATGTCTTTAAGACATTCCTGCAGTTTAACTCATTGGTGTGTGTTATCTGGCTTCATGGACAGATAGAGCTGGGTGTCATCTGCATAGCAGTGAAAATGTATGCTATGTCTTCTAATGATGCTGCCTAAGGGAAGCATGTATAATGTAAACAGAATTGGTCCTAGCACTGAACCCTGTGGAACTCCATAATTAACCTCAGTGTGTGAAGAGGACTCTCCATTTACATGCACAAATTGGAGTCTATTAGATAGATATGATACAAACCACTGCAGTGCAATACCTGTAATACCTACAGCATGTTCTAATCGCTCTAATAGGATATTATGGTCAACAGTATCAAACGCTGCACTGAGGTCTAGCAGGACAAGCACAGAGATGAGTCCACTGTCAGAGGCCATAAGAAGATCATTTGTAACCTTCACTAAAGCTGTTTCTGTGCTGTGATGAACTCTGAAACCTGACTGAAACTCTTCAAATAAACCATTCCTCTGCAGATGATCTGTTAGCTGTTTGACAACTAATCTTTCAAGGATTTTTGATATGAAAGGAAGGTTGGAGATTGGCCTATAATTAGCTAAGACTGCTGGGTCTAGAAATGCTTTTTAAGAAAAGGTTTAACTACTGCCAGCTTGAAGGTCTGTGGTACATAGCCGATTATTAGAGATAGGTTGATCATATTTAAGATTGAAGCATTAATTAATGGCAGGACTTCTTTGAGCAGTTTTGTAGGAATGGGGTCTAAAAGACACGTTGATGGTTTGGAGGAAGTAATTATTGAAGTTAGCTCAGAAAGATCAATTGGAGAAAAAGAGTCTAAATGAACATCAATGGTACTGAGAGTAGCTGTAGATAATGTTACATCTGTGGGATGATTATTGGTAATTTTTTCTCTAATGATTAAAATTTTATTTGTGAAGAAGTTTATGAAGTCATTACTAGTTAACATTAAAGGCATGGTCAGGCTCAACAGTGCTGATTCATTTAAACTAACATAATCATCTGGCTGCAACCAGGTTTCTGTAAGGCAGAGTAAATCGATTTGTTGATCAATTATTAAGTCATGTACTAACAGAGACTTGGAGGAGAGAGACCTAATATTTAATAATCCACATTTCACTGTTTTACTCTTTGGTTCAGATGTGAATACTGTATTGTTCTTAGTAGTAGTTGTAGAAAAATCACAGCTGAAAATAAGATCCAGGCACTGAATATGGACTGAAATTGTTTTTAAAAGACAGAATCTTATCAGTCTCATCTTAACCCTCATCTCTCCTGAGACTTTAATGGAATGTGGGAAAGCAAGTGATACATGGGCAGGGAAGAGCAACCCTCTGCAAGTCTTTTCTCTCCTTTCTTCCTGTTCTTTCTATCCATCGTCCTTTTTCTTTCTTTCGACAGGATGGGCCACATACAAGGGAATGTATTTGGACAGAAAGCACACATGCAAACCAGTTTCGCCGTGTCCTACTTCCCTGAGTTAGTGGCCTTTGTATACAGTTATATTTAAATGACAGCACACATGCATACGTGTGTGCTGAGTAATTAAGAGGCTGACAGCATGTTTACATCTGCAGAGGTTCAAGTGTGTAAGAAAAAGGGTGCAAATGTAACCCTGTTTCTTATTTCCTTTGCTGTTATCTTAGTTGTGTATTTTTTTCAATTTGGTTTGATCAAAGCCTTCATGACTTCATCTGACTGAATTCAAAGCTAAACTAAGCAAGAGAAACACTGTTCAGGCTTCCAGACAGTCTGAGCTCATTCAAGGAACAGAATCAGATCTCAGGCCAAGGTTTTCAGCATACTGGATGCGCTTCCTTGACTAACATGTGGTGGATGATATGACTGAGGGTTGGCTAATTCATCTACTCAGTATGGTAGAGATTTTTTAGGGTTTTTATTTACTTTCTAGCCCCCGTGGGGGGAAAAAAACACTAAAAACCTACAAACTCAGTGTTTGTGCGTCACAGCCTTTCATGTTTACTGTGCGTGCGAATAGCCCAACCCCACTCGGCTTAGCTCAGGGCAGACATATCTTATAGCTGCCGGTAAAAGGATGAAATAAATCATCCCAGCCCTGTAAGAGTTAATAGGTATGATGCATGTCCGGAGACCCATTGCAAAGGGGCCAGCAAGGAGGGAGAGGAAGACCTAGCCAGGGAAATAACTAGAATGAAACAGCAAAACCACAAAGGACAGTGAAAATCAGGCTGACTATTTAAAGACATTGAGAAAAGGGAAGGTACAGTTTGTAGAGAGGTGTGACAGTGATACTTTCATATACAACACGCACAATATCCATAAATCCTGAAACAGCAGTCTCAGAGAGGCAGCCCCTTTTAAAGAGACTGTAAATTTTATATTGCTGTCCAGAACTGGTTGGTCTATTAAGCCACAGCGGGATTGCATCATTTGTATTTTAAACCTGATCACACTCATTCAAACAAAAATAAATGTCACCATGATGAAACATAGTCAACACTGACTCAACTAAAGGTGTGTATGTATTAATGAAAATGAATATAAAGTTCCACTGGATTAAATGCCCCCAGAAATGAGGTCAGCTGACGTCCTAAATATACAGAATGACTACATTTTCCATCGCTGGGAGTTTCTTCTTGCCTTATGGCATGGCTGTAAGATGACAGCGCTAGGATTGTGAAAGAACGCTTCAAATGGATTGGCCAGCACAGATTCCAGACTTTAATATCTCTGAGAATATGGGATGTGCTGGAGAAGAGGTTAGTGGTCTGACTATCCAGGTCATCATTACATGGATGTTGCATGAGCCTATTGAAATAAGCATAGCATAGCATTTGACTGTGAGGCTTTCTTTTTGGGCATTGTAATAAGAATAAGAATAATAGTACCCATTATAGTAGTTAAAAATACGAGATTATGATGTTACTTAAAGCAGGAGATAGCAATTATTATGGCATATAACTCACAGAACTATGACCAAGAGTGCTACAGGAGTTTCAGACAACACATCAATTACATTACAATGTTAATTACCACATATTTTTCCTTGGATATCTGTTGATAATGTTTGGACTTCAGGAGTTTTGAACATAAAGCAACTGTGAAATACACACATGAACATTTATCTTTTTCTTTTTGCTCTTTTGTTTCTCCTTGAAGGAATCGTTTGTTTAAAGTTTCACTGGATTTCATACAAATCTGTGTTGTTGCCATTTGGTGGCAAAAAATACACTGAATCAAAGTTGTGTGATGGGCAGATGATGAATAATTAAACCTCATAAACTCACATGAAGCTGATGAAAGCTTTGTGAGCTCTTTATTTAAATGTAAATATTGTTAGTAATTCACTTCACATCATATTAAAGCATTGTTTATAGCCACTTTAACATTATTACTACCAGTGTTGGTCAAGTTACTTGAAAAAAGTAATCAGTTACTAAATTACTTATTTTCAAAAGTAATTAATTACTTAGTTACTTAGTTACTTAGTTACTTTTTAAAAACACGATTTACAACCTGAATAGGTGATAAAACAATTGATCTTTCAGCCCAATTCTACTTTTTCTGCATAATCCATCATACAAAATGTAATCAAATGGAAAACTCCTTTTTTAAAACTTGTTTTATTAGTTTTATTATTAGTTTTAATCGTTTAACTTTATGCATCAAGCAACATTGTCTGACTGGAAGAAATTTGTTTAATATTTAAACCTATTTTCTGCACATTCCAGCATATTTTTTTGTGTGTGTGTGTTTACACTCAGTCTTTCAAATAGATGCAAGTAAAACACAGCAGAAAATAAATAAAGTCAAAGACTAGCGGTCCTGTTGCTCTATTTTCACCTGTAAAGCAGGAGCAGGGTAGGCGGAGGTTTACCCTGGTGCAGGTGTGCCGCAGCGCTCAGTGGAAGAATCCGCGAGTTTCTCTGTGAATTTCACATTACGTCATAGCGCACTCGACGCTTGCTCGGAAGTTTGGGGGGGGGGTTTTCCTTGAAAAAATAAGTTTTCTTCCCACGCACAACGGACACTAATGTTTTTGTCACTTTTTTGTCAAACTCAAAGTAAGGTCAGTACTTTCACGCTTTAAACGCTGCACGCTCATACTCTCTCCCACACTCGATATATGATCCATTGTTGATCTGCACACAGCTGTTGTCACGAACTTGGCACTTGCTTACGTCACTGTCATGAGACATTCTCGCAAAAAAAAATCATGGTTTTAGTAACGCAGTAACGCAGCGTTCCTACGTGAAAGTAACGGTAATCTAATTACCGTTTTTGCAATAGTAATCCCTTACTTTACTCGTTACTTGAAAAAAGTAATCGGATCACAGTAACGCGTTACTGCCCATCTCTGATTACTACTGGCTTGTGCTATAATTGACCCACAATATAATTCCATTACTTTTAAAAAATACAGCCTATTGTGTACAAAGAAGGACATAGCTGATTGTGTTTACTTCACTTTGGAGATAACTGTAATACTCGTCATCCTGAGGAGGACCGGGTTAAGTGGCTTAGCGCAGCGCACTGCACAAAGAAAGCAAACTGGTTGTCCTTGAGATTGCACTCTGTGAGTGGTTTCCAGATGTAGAAGTAGGCATGTTAATCTGTGAGCATGTGATTAATATTGGAAACCAAGAAGAAAAAAAAACTTTTGCCACATGAAAACAAGGACTACCTTGGAATGGAAGACAATCCGGCAACTGAGAAACGTGATGAAATTGTCCCAATTCCACAATTTGGTTGATAAAGTAAAATTCACTGGAAGAAACCTTAAGTCACAGTTCATGTTTAATATATTTGGCTTTGTGTGCTTGAACGCAGGTTGTCAGCTTGTGCTTCACCCCCATCTAGAGACCCCAGAGTCTCGGTCTGCAGGCTGAAATAGACGTAAATGACTAAGCGAATGTCAAGTCAACCTTCAAAGTTATGTGGTTATTCAGAGAAATTAGCTTAACTAAACCATACCTTAGACATAACATACTGATAATCTGAAGTCTCCTTTGAAAAGGATTGGTATACATATTCATATTGCAAACCATTTAAAACCAACTGCTCACTATAAATATTTTTTTCTTATCTCTGCAGCCCTGTCAAAATCTACAAATAAAATAGAAGATCAGCTATCATATTAGCTTCTCATTGCAATGAGATCATCACTGCACTAGTATCACTTGTGTTCCAGCAGTGATATCAGACTTCTAATATATGAGCCTTATAAATAGACTGTCCTTCCCCTACCGATCAATACGATCGACAGGAAGTGTTTAAATTTCAGAAGCTATCAAGCTATTGTTTGCCTCTTTACTATTTGATTACACTGCTTTAGCAATGCTATTTGGTCATATAATCAGTCATTGCATATAATTATTGGGGTTGTCTTGTCAAGATATCAGCTTTGACCTCCGGTCTATTATTTCCCATTACTTATATGGAATTGTGGCCGGAGTTTGTTTGGTTTCCTGTCAGATTGCAGGTAATGTTGGCCCAAAGTGCATTCGATTTCAGGTTAAACTGTTCCCTTTATTTATACAGTTAAAAGAGCTAACATGCAGAGAAGAGAAAGTTTCCCATCTGAACCATGAGCCATGAACCATGCATGTTTTGTCATGCACCGTTACCATTGGAATAATCACAAGTCTGTGCTAATTACAGCTTTTTCAGGAAGATGACATATAAACCGATCCGATGGTTTGTAGCACAATTATATGACTATGTTTGTTAAATTTAAGCCACCTTATCAGAACTCTTATCACCAACACACATTTTGCGTGTCTTTTGTCTTTTTCTTGACATAATGAGATAAAGATGCATACTTTGGAACAGGATATTCCTGTTAGCATTCATGGTGTCATGCTCAGTTGACTACATGAAAAGTGATTAAGTGAAGAATGAATAAAAAGGCCTCAAAAGAGCAGTTCACATTGTGTCTAATTTGAGTTTCAAAAATAGCTTGATAAAGCCATCAAAGAGGCTGGATTTACTATAAACGAAAGGTTTGATTTTGTTCCACGCATAATAAATGTGCAAATTTCACCCTGAGTTATTTGTGTTTATTTACATTTTTTTTTCATCTTTTTTTTCCAATGGTGTCCAAAAACCCAAAGTTACTTAAAATTGCTGGAGCATATTTGTATTTTGGCAGGTGCATGTTAAATATTTAAATCTGGGATTAGCCAAGCAAAACTTTGCTTACCGAGAAGACCCTCCAAATTATTTACTGTACATTCAGGCCTCAACGTGCAAGTTTCCATATCACTGCACCTGTCAAGGCCTCCACTAGAAAGCTGGTTCTCATGGTAATCTCTCAAGGTGTTTAAAGGAATAGTGAGTGATGTAGCCTTTGTCTGTGCCGATACACACAGACGGCTGCTTTGCCCAGTACCAGACCCTTTGAGGGGGTCATGGCAGATCAAAGGTGCTGGTCACAGCCATTAGGCCTGGCAGCCCGAACCCGACATGAAAAGCTTGTTTTGAAAAGAAGGGCAGAAGGAAAAAAACAACAGGGCCCTCTTCGTTTAAAAAGCAAGCAAACTGTGAAATAATTGAAAAGGTATGTCAATCAAGACCAGGAGCACAGCGGGAACTCCAAGATTCCCAGGCTCTGCTCTGGTCGAGCACTGAGCCATGGAGGGCGGCTCAAGGGGGCAACCCAAGAAATTAAAGACCTGGGAAAATGAACAAAAAGAAGACAGGAGGAAAGGAGTAGAAAAATATCTTTTTTTGCTCCGTCTTTCACTCTTTTCTACTCTAAATTTGTGATGGAAGGAACTATTTTGCCACAGTTTGCATAGCCCTATTCAAAATGCTCGGTCATTAATAAGATCTTGTCTAGCTCTTCACCTCTCAGGTGAGTAACAAAGACTTGTAGGGGAGTAGGGTGGAGGGGCTCAGGAGGCTTCTGCCCCCACCACCATCTCATAACCAGCACCTTCATCCTGTACTCCCTCCTTCCTCTTCCCCCATACCATGAGTCTGACAAAAGGGAACGCTGTGAGTGTCTCTCTCTTTCCTTTCTGCTTTTTTTTCCAAGGTCAGAGAAGGCTTGAATGATCTGACGATGGGCTAATGTCCAAAAAATGGGGGACGGAAAGAAAAGAAAGAGTAAAAAGAGACTGAGTTAAAGACTTTTTCTATGCTTTTAAAAAAAACCCATGGAGAAGAAGTAAATGGCAAGTCCACAGTTGACTAGACATGTATAGTGCAGGATTTGCTTGTAATGGCAGCTTGAGCTTATTGACAGTCCCAGCCAAAACATGTCAAAGGTTAAGAGATCGTGCCAGTTGCAAGTGGGAAGCCAAAAGTGCCTTTTTCATGAGCTCAATGGGGCCATCAGTTGATACTTGTTTAGCAGAACGAGGCGAAGAAGTGACCTTCAGTTTCCAGTGCAACTCACTGACAAAGAGTTAATTTGTCTTCATTGTGTTTCTCCCTCTTCCATCAAGCTGCGATTTTGTTCAACATTTGAAGCAGATTTTTGAATAAGAAATTACTCACAACTATATATATTTATATATATCATTATCTCAAAGTATAGTGATCAATCAAAACAAGCCTTACTGAATTTCAAAATGTTAGACACATCCAGAAACAGGGGCAATTTGTCAAACGGGAATTTAATCTGATTTGCAGAGGCCGTATCCTCATGACTATCTAATTTTAGCAAACTGCCTTCAATCAATACAACAGTTACAGATAAAAACGCGTAGTGCCTGTAAACCTATGTCAACATTATTCTTTCTGCGAGCGTAGAGCACTCCACCAAACTGACCTTTGGATTTCAGCAGTTAGAATAAGCTCTCTAATAGCTTGAAATACCTCACTCTGGTTTCTCAGGCTTTGAACACAATGGAGTGACTTTTCAAAGGGGGGACTGTGAGTTATATGGATCTAACTGGTCTTTATAGATGTGTGGTCAAGCGTCCAGAGCCCAAGTGATTCTTCTAGACAATGTGAAATCCCCATTCCATATCCTCAGATCTTTTGTGTCTAGCGGCTACAACAATGAGTACGAATAAACTGAATAAAGTGTAGCGCATGAGACCTGGAGTAGGCCAGGAGAATATTTAAGGTGTTCCTCAATAAATTCCTTCTAGAGAATGCCCAAACCCATTGCAAGATCTATTAAAAGATGAGTTCTTCAATATATATAGTTTATTTTTTATGTCCCAACATTAAAATTCAATTCAACTTTATTTCGTAGTGGCAAATTGCCCCAAGGCCCTTTATAATTATGCTCCTTACCCATATTTGCTTTAAACCTGATATGTTAAACCTGAGCAAATGTAGCTCTTTACATTCAGGTCCCTGCATTGTCTCCGACGTGACAAACATGCTTCCATCACACCTACTGTGCCTGGAACTCAAGCCAGCAAATAACGACAATTACTTCTGGCACCACTTTCAGGCACCAGCGGTTTTCATTGGCCTGCACTAATCCCCCATAAACCCTTGCAGTGCAACAATCACCAGCAGAGGCTCAGCTAATTGCTGATGAGTCCCTTGCACGCTCCAGGTGCCACCATAGCACACCCGGTGTTTGTAAACAGCACTCATAAAAAAGGAGGCTACCATCAAAGTGGCAATGTTTTCTTGGAGGATCAGAGACAATGAGGAATGATGTGGGTACAGCTGGGCAGCTGATACCTGGATGGACTCCTTGCCTGCAGCTTTGCACGAGCAGAGAGAGGATTTAATTTACGTGTTCCAGTCAGAGAAGAAAAACACTCAACAGGGGTTTGTGTCTGTGTACTTTACCCCCCGTCCTTTTTACCCTGTACTTCTTTGTATCACTGCATATAGACTATGACTTCACTTGGTAAACATGACTAGTGATGTTCAGGGCATAAAAATCCCTGATGTCAGATATTTCTGTGCTATACAAATACAGGCCGTTTACCATTTCTGTGCTTAAAGTTTAAAGCTCTGCAGATGTTCTGTGTTAGAGCAGCAACATTAGTCTGATGGCACTGATAGCAGCCTGGGGGGGGCAGTTAGTAGCATAATCTATATGCAATTTTGTATTGTGCTGTCATTTGTATATGATTACGCAGAGATGCTATCATTTTGTCTTTAATACTGAAATGCATAAATGTGCACAGACAGGAAGGTTTTGGTTCCTATCAATGGTGAGGGTTGGGGTGCCTCGTTACTGACCTCCTTAGTACCAGTGTTGGGGAGTAACGGAATACATGTACCGCCGTTACGTATTTAAAATACAAAATATGAGTAACTGTATTCCGTTACAGTTACTGTTTAAAAAGGTGGTATTTAGAATACAGTTACTTTGTTGAAATAAATGGATTACACGCGGTACTTTCCTGTTTCATATTGTGGCGGGTCAGGACTGTTTGGGTTTTGTTTGACAGCTACGTTCTGTTGTTCCAGGCGGCAGCGTTACGGTTGCCATGGTTACAGGGTGACTCTCTCTCTCTGCGTGTTTCCTGGGTGAGAGAGCGCCTGTTGTTGTTGTGCTAAGCTAATAGGCAGAATGCTACAGGTATAGCTCTAAAGAATGTAGCATCATAGGCAGTGTAGTCCGTGCTGCAGGGAGAATGGACTGCCATACCCGTTATGTGTCTGTGAGCGAGGGAGGGAGAAAAAGGAAAAGTACGAGCTGTCATCGAGCAAAAACGGGAGCTGGAAGCATGTAAATATAATAATAACCACTGCAGCCAAGAAGAGTGCCTGACAAGCCCAGTTGTAAGTAAGCTATTAAGACTCGACTGTACACCGTGTTCGTGTTTTCCTCCAAAAACAATAAGTTCCGTTGGAGCAGCCTTTCAACGCCTCTCGCTGTCTCTCGCTAGCAAAGTTGACCCAGACAACAAAGTAAAGCTAGTTTTCGGCTACGAGCCCGACACAGAACCCAGCTTATTAGCCAGAGGTCCCTTTACTACGGTTCAGAGCCGCGGACCTTCAGTAACAGTAATAAATCACAGCAATAGTACATTCACGTAGTTGTAAACAGCATGAAAATATATTAAGTAATCCAAAGTATTCAGAATACGTTACTCTCATTGAGTAATGTAACGGAATACGTTACAGAATACATTTTGGGGCATGTATTCTGTATTCTGTAATGGAATACATTTTAAAAGTAACCTTCCCAACACTGCTTAGTACAAATTGGATCCAAAAATTTCAAATTTGGATACTTCACTCCAACATTCCTATTGGAACTGAATTTCAGTCAGGTTCTTGGGTAATTTGGCATACCTCAGCTTTTTCCTGACTTCTTGACAGACACCTTCCACTGAGACCATTTCTGATGAACCTTCAGTAAACAGTAGATGGATCAACTGAAGAGCCAGATGCATCTCTTAGGCCATATCTCAGGTCTTTGCTAGATTTATTATTTCCTGTTTCATAAGCACATGACTTTCAGATACAGTTCATCTGACATCTGACAGGCCTAACATTAATTTATTGTCCTCAATTTGTTTTTTTTTTTGTTTTTTTATTTGTCTAGTTTCCTCAAATCTTTTAAGAATGCAATGCACACCATGGTGAAATGTATCAAGTTTTAGACTAATAGCTGTTTAGCAAAACTTGTTGGTGCAAAAATACTATTTTATGTCTGTCAAACTGTAAATACAAATACAGAAATGAGAACAAATAATGTTTTTGACAGGCTCCTAGTAACAGAGTGGCTAAAGATATCAGTTACAAACGGTTCTTTGCTAAGTTGTCAATTATGTATAGACAAAACACTGGACAATATGGAGCCTTTTTTAATGTTTGAAATATTCATAGGCCAGTGTTAGGTAGATTAATGAATAAAATAATTCCCATGAAAATGGTCAAATACGAGGACTGTATGAAAATGAGTGAAAAAGCAGTGAACAACATTGAAAGACTCTTAGAAAGCATGGAGAACTATTAAACAAGACGATTAGTCTTGGGTTCGCTCGCCTCCTTGAGAAAAAATTGGCTTCTTGGAAACAAAATATAATGAAATTATGGGTGGCTCTAGAATTTTTCATATTAGTTTATGTTTAGAAAGAAGTATAGTTCCATTATTAGTGAGCAATATAGGTAGAGGTATACTAAGCAGGAACCAAAGGTCTGAAAAATCAAGGAGATGCATTATTATTATTATTATTATTTATACAACTCATATTATTCAGTCTAAATGTTAAGATTAGCATTTGCACTTAGTATTTGAACCGTCCTGTACAAATAACTGCACAAATAAACAGACTTTAAAAACACACTACAGTGCAGCACCTGCAAAGCCACTGTTATTCTGTTATTTGCATTTCTTTTTCATCAGAACTATTCAGGAACTTGCCTTGTACAAGACTTGTGGTTCTACCAAAACAGAAGGGGATTGGTCAGTTGGGAGACCTGTGGCCCACTGCTGCTTTTATGACTCATCACCATCACTCATTTCCTACCAGCTTGCCTCATGCAGAACGTCAGCACCTTGATCTAGTGTTGTGTATACCCACTTCTGTCCAAAGCTAAGAAATCTTTCTTTTTCTTACAAATATCCAACTGTGGCCTTTTAGCAACAGAAAAGAAAGCATCTTTTCTGCTTCTCTGGTTTACAAGGCATAAGAAAAAAGGATTTGCACCCAACAAACCAAGACATCAAAGTGCTTTTGAGATTATTTGCAGGTAAAGTAAGGAAGAAAAATCAAAAGAAGCATTAATCGCTATTAATTAGCTCCTATTAAGGATGCTGTGGTAAGACAGGACATCTCTAAAAACAACTAGGTAGAAACCTTCACCTTGGAGGTTTTCGCAGGGTGACATAAGTTACCAGAGACAGTAAACAACAGCAGCATGAGCAAAGCATGATTGCGAGGGCTGCATCTGGAGAGTTGCATGGATGCAATTCGGCAGGATGATTATGTTCGCATTTAAGTATGACTGATAGTAGGGCTGCAATGATTCATCAAGTTCAATTCAAATAACTCAATGAGAGAAAAGAAGAGTATGAATAGGATAGGAAATAAATATGAAAATTAAAATGGAGGGTAAATTTAACTAGGAAGGAATAAAATAAAATCTAAAAATTAAAGTTAAAAATAAAATAACTGTACAACAAAATACACAATACACAAATACACAGTATAGAAATATATAAGAATATATGAAGAAATATAGAACAATAACAGCAGCTGTACAAGTACTAAATGGTAATTGTTACGTTCCCCTGAGGGGTCGAGGCGGTGAAGGGGAAGTAAAAGGAGACAAGAAGACATGAGGGTTAAATTAAAGAGTTTTATTAAAGTAGCTCAACTAAAGGAGACGGACAAGCCGCTATCACCATTTAAGAAAACAAACAAAACTCAGGCGTTGGTCAGTAAAGTCACACGTAAGCCAAAAAGAAAGAGAGCAGCTCACTAGCTGCAAACCGCTATAACCACTCACATGGCACTCTGGCCCAGAGCTCACCTTTCCCTGGGATTAAATACTTTTAATTACTGACGAGAGTCAGCTGTGTAAAAGGGAAAGGTGGCACCTCAGGCAGAAGCGATTGCAGGACACTCCCACACAGGCACCTTCAGGAGGAGGCCCTGCTAGGGCCGTAACAGTAATGAAGAAATATAATGTCCAGAGTTGTGCAATCCACATGTGTAAGTGTCTTGTGCAATGCAAATATGCTTAAAGTGATTTATTTTGAGTGACTTAGTGATAAAGTGATTCGATTTGATGACCACGCAGTGTAGTTGTGCAGTGGCCACTAGTGTAAACAAATGTCCAGAATGTCCAGTGTGTGTGTAAAAACCATATGTGTGGGTCAGTACTATGTGGTGGCGTGATTGAGAGACCGTATCGCCTGCGGGAAGAAGCTCCTCCTCAGTCTCTCTGTGTTGGTCTTCAGGGAGCGGAATCGCTTTCCTGACCTCAACAGAGAGAACGGTCCGTTGTTGGGATGTCTGAGGTCCTTCACGATCTTCCTGGCCTTGGTCCAGCACCGCTTGCTGTAGACTGTGCAGGTCAGGGAGCTCGGAGCGGATGGTGCGGATCAGCTGATCGCACAACCCTCTGTAGAGCTTGTCTGTCCTGTGTGGTGCTGTTCCCGAACCAGGTTGAGATGTTTCCCGTCAGGATGCTCAATATGGTGCAGGAGTAAAAGTTCCTGAGCACCTTGGAGGGCAGTCGGAAGTCTCTCAAGCGTCTGAGGTGATCTGATAGGATTGCAATTTTTTGTGAGACTCTTGTACATGTCCTGCCTGTATGTGAGCTTTTTGTCCTGGACTCTGAAATCCATGTTTTGTAGATTGGCTATAATCTAATCTTTTATAAACCACCATCTTCCTCTGGATGCAGTTAATAGTTTAATATTACTAGTTTCTTTTTTTTTCCTTTTCCTTTTTCTTTTAAACATACATTTTGAAATGAAACCTTTACGAGTGTCCTGGACTCTCTCTCCTCAGAGCATATGGCCGTCTGATAAACTAATCACTAATGATAGAATGACTTTTGATGGAAGAAGCTCCCAAATCTGGATCTTTCTAACCTTGCTCCTTGTTCTCCTTTTATTTTCCAGGCCTGATGGAAATCCGATCTGTCAGCGTGGGAGTTGTTGCCATCAAATCTGTCAGCACCGGGCTGTACTTAGCTATGTCCAAGAAAGGCACGCTCTTTGGATCGGTGCGTATACAACCTGGCAACATTTTTCTGGAGGTCAAGACTTCTGGACAGGGAAGGAAAGTTGTTGGGGTTGCAGGATATATATGAGTCCCAAATGAATGCCACCCTATGTTTGATGTTCCCGAAGAGAGGGAAAATCTGAGAAATCTTCTGATGGAAAGTTCAGAGAGATGTCAGACTGTTATAATCAATCATGGCTGTACACCTGCACCTTGTCTGACTATACAGAAGCTTGAGCTGGCTTGCTCCACCATCAAAACAGACAGCAGAAAAAAGAAACCTAAGCAGCAATGACAAATAGCCAGCTGGGTTCATGTAAGTCCTTGCGTGCCATCTGCCAATTGTTGTTTTGCAAAGCAGCTTTCAAAAGTAATCACCACTCATTGTTAAACTCAAGCACAGTTCAGAACTGAGGTGTGTGGTGTCTAGCTCGTGCACTTAAAGCTTGAAGATGAAAACATCAGGGATGAGTGATAAGATAAGTGCCTCCGACCATCTAACACACAAAATAGGACATAAATAGACCCGATGGAGGACTTTACGAAATGGCAGATGAATCACGGCATGCTCACTTTATCCTGATGCTATCACAGAGAAGGCCTCGTTACAGGAGCCTGATAACAATCTGGTAAAGGGAATGTAGCAGAGCCTCTTGTAACTGCGACATCTTTTGAGACCCTTACTGATAAGAAGCTGTAACCACCCGTGGAAAAGTGGCTTTGCTGAAGGTTGAATTTTTAAGTGCCTTCAAGAAAAAAACTTTGTTTTATTGTTATAATGTGATTAATCTGAGAACACTCAAGGTTCAGTTAACCCAAATCACAAATAAAGACAAACACCAGCCACCCGCTTCGCACTTGTAAGTGTTTTAAGCTCTCGTGTCTAAGGTTTCAATTCGACGTAAGCGAACAGAAATGAATATGTCCTTCCAATAATAATGTCCCAGTTAACCAAGATATTTCACAGAACTCACCATCATGTGTCTCTGTCAAAGATCACTTTTTAGAAAATGGTCCCAAAGAAAATGAAAATGTCAGGTGTAAACATATCTCAAATAACCAGAATATTGTTTCTGGATTGCAAAGCCTGTTCCTATCCTCTAAAATAAACTGCGCATAAATGATGGAAAAGATATTTAAGAGGTGAATGTCTTCTAAAGGGTGAGGATTGGGAAATTCTTTTCAAATTTGGGTTAACCAACCCTTTAATTCTTACTTCCACTGCCTGAGAAAAACAACCCGGATCACTACAGTGGATAAACTCACTGTATATACTGCAAACACCTGGAAATCTTTTACTACAGCAACTGTCATTAACCTTTGTGCACTCGAAAGCTGGCCTTGTGCAGAGAAGGAACAGCAGTCAGCTGTTAGCAGTAGGTTAATTGCTCACACCCTCTTTAATGTCTCTTCTCTTTCTTCCTGCAATCACAGGTGAAGTACAACCCGAGCTGCAAGTTTAAAGAACGCATTGAGGAGAACGGCTACAATACATATGCTTCGCTTCGCTGGAAACACAGCGGCAGGCAAATGTTTGTTTCGCTGAATGGGCGCGGTAAACCGAGGCGGGGTCACAAGGCTAGACGTAGACACCCATCTACTCATTTCCTGCCTATGCTGCCCTCGTAGCAGTCCAAGTCTGAACTCTGACCAACAACTGGATGGCTCACCTCCTTCCGAGGACTAGTGTTGATGTGGCTGTGACACAATGTGTATTTTTATTACTCCATCCTCTTGTCACATAAATGTACATTTGCTGAGGTCTGTAACATTTGTAGAGGTAGTATAATATCTACTCTTAAGTTATTTTCTGCATTTTCTAATGATGTTCAGTAATACGGCACAATACAGTAGAACTACGTTACGTTCAGGCATCTGTCTTGCCACCAAACCACATGTGTTTGTAGCGCACGTTTGAGGTGAGAGGACAGAAGGGGAGATAGCGAGACAGGGGCTTCCAAATGCTAAAATTTGGATTTGTGAAGAAAACACATCACTATTAAAAGAGACCCTTATAAGTCAGTGGGCAGGATCAAATTCTACTATTAAAAACATCTGCACAGTAGCTCTGTTCCAACAGCTTGGCTTCATTTTGCTGTATATTTAGCCTTAAAAAAAGCACATGTGAATTTATCATTACATTGCATCATGTGCAGGTCTACCTGAAAAGACATTTTTTTATGTATTCGCACTGCATCCAGCACTGTTTTCAATGCAGCGTGTGAAATAACATTTTTGTAAGGCTAAGTATGACTACATTTATGCAACAAACCCTGACAAGGATTAGTGGAAGAGAACTGACGGATGGATATGCAATATAGAAATGTTTGTTTTAAAATAGGGATAAATTATCATAATGAATGGGTTAATAAACGCAATGAGAAAACTCCAAAGAATCCAAAAAAAGGGGAACCTCTACTCAGCAAAGTCCATGGTACAAATTTTATACATGTTCACTGTTGCTTGGGAAAAAACTGACACCACTAGAAAAAAGATAATGACGTGCAGTTGAATTGTACTGACTCAAACACAACGATAGTTGTACTGCTCTGTGTGTATATGTTGATATATGTCAAGAACACGACAGGAACTAAGCTAACTACTGGGATAACATGCTGGATTTCTTGACATGCCCTTTCGACGTCTGTGCATGCTTCTGTCACTCTGCTTCTCTCATCCAACCTACAGTTAGTAGATTAGAAATCAGATAACAGAGAACTTTAATTTTTTAATTTTGGTCTTTAATTCTGTCGTGAAATCGCTGACATCTGCTTCGACTCATTTAACGCTTTCTAGCAGCAGTAGGCAAACAGCGCGTTGCATAGCAGCAGCTTCGTTAATTTTGTACGCCGTAGTAAATGGTTTTTACAATCTGCTTCTTTCAAGTCTTTCTAACGTTTTCTCGACAACAAGGCTAATAGAACATTTAATATATTTAAAACTTTTATACTCTTTAACTGTTTGAAGTTGATGTTTATTGTTATTGTTGACTTTTTTTTGTTGGATTGTAGTCCTACTGTTTAAAATAAGGGGAAAAAATAATAATATTCAGTCCATATTCAGCTCAATTTGTATTACTACTGGATGTTGGTACATTTGTGATCCATTTATCATAAGCGGTTTTTAATAGAAATTAAAAGCCGTGTGTGTATATATATAACAACAGATTCTCAGAACAAACAGTCCCTGGATCCATTTCAGTTGAGTAAAGTAATTTGAGTGCCTTGGTTCATGGTAATCTTCAATAAAGAAAAATGTGGATACGTCAGCAGTCACGGCTCACGTGCTTACAAGCCTTATTTAAATGTTTTTTTTTAGTCACGAAGAGCCACAATGGCATTTTTATCTGCTCCTGTGCATGGCGCTGATTGTTAAGAGTTGGTAACATCTCCATCACAGCACTTCGACATAATCCCCCTCTCATCATAATCATGAAGAAACTCACAGCGGGAGAGGCGTTGATGTGGAGGACCTCCCCGTGTCTAATGAAAGCTCTGCGGTTATGAACTATGCAGCCGAGCATCAAGATCATTTACACACAGACGAGACCTTCGGTGGCACAGGAGGCCACTCGGTCTTTTCAGTGAACAGAAAGGAGAGTCGGGCATGAATAGTGGGTGTTTGGGGTGAATAAAGGCCAACCTTTCAGCCTGTCATAATGTGAGATTACTGTGACGGGGTACATGTCTGGTCAGAATGGCGTGAAGTCACACTGTAGTTCAGCTCTGACGGTCTGGGCGCGACGCAGAATATCGGTATGGGGGGTCTGGCAGTGCTGTTGCCATGTAAATGTCTTTGTCCTCTGCTGTGCACACCAGAGGTGCACTTATATTTTTGAGAAGTAAATAATATTTGCAATTCTTGCTGATGTTCTTGCTTAACTCTGGAGAGTACTAGATGGACTTTTTACTCCATTTCTAGTCTGTTCTCAGATTATCTAACTGTCTGCTGATATAAAATTTAGAAAGTAAATAAGAGGAGGGTCCTGAATGTTAATAAGCTATTGAAGCTTTATTAATATGCTATTATACTTAGAAAAAATAGGGTTGCACAGGACAGAGAAATCCCATTTTCTGACTGATCTCCTGATTGACTCGCTTCTTTGTCAGTGTCCTCCATCTCCTGCGCTCTACCTCTCCTCTTTCTTCCTTAAACCGTCCAAGAATCTCTTTCTCCTTGGCCTGAGGGTGCGACTGGCTGTTGGTGCCAGTTCCACGGACAGCAAATGGGAGCTGTAATTATCATTGCTCCACCACTGTCCTGTCAGTGTGCTCGCCAGCAAAACAAGAGGGGAGCCTTTGGAAGTCCCGATCAAAAGCTTTGGCCTTTGATCATGAAGCAAAAGGAAAAACCTAAACACTGTGCAAAATCAACAAGGAATGTCCCAAAGAGAAAGACCTCAGGAGAATGCAAATGACAGCCATCCAGAACACATCCTCGGCTCCTCCTCTGCAGTGACGTGCTGATGTCACTAACACAGGTGTTTGGGCTGTGTTTGATCTAACCCGCATAAGCAGAGGACTGAGGGAGTGAGTCACGCACTGATGTTGTTGCACAAGTATCTAAAGACAGCACATGGTAAGCTGCACAGCAGGTAATGTGTTCATGTTTTTGGAAAGGCCTCAGAAGGTTCACATTTTGAGTTTGATGGAAATATCTGTATACTTATATCGTAGTACGGCATGTCTTCACATCAGTAAAAACATAACAAATAGATGGGATTCTGCATGACCCAACACAATTAATGTTCATAGAGAAGGTAACTTTGTAGGCAACAAAATAAATTTGCAGCTGACTGACAGAAAAAAGTAATAATAGAAGCCCATTTTGAGGGCCTCAGCCAAAATCTACAGGGGCACAAGTCATGCTGCTTCAGCGACAACAAACCACAGCCTCTAGAACCTTTGAAACCCTGTGTGGTCATTTTCTCTCACAGCGACTGAAAAGAACTGTGGTGGGTGGGAAAGAGAAAAAAAAAAGAGCCCTTCTTAATACCAATCTTATGTATGTAGACGAAAATGGGAGAAGTGGGAGGGGTTGGGGGGTGGCAGACAGACTAAGGCACAATTTTAAAGCGCTTATTGAATTGCCATTACAGCTCCTGAGACTAATTGTGGCTGTTGTGTGTCTCTCGGTGGCCTAGGGGGCTCTGGAGTGGCCCTGTATGCTCTTACTCAGTGGGGTTTTCAAACCGAGTGGCCCTGAAAGAGAACAGGACCACCGTAGATCAATGGCAAACCTTTCACTCTTTCACAGGCCCTCACTAATCCTTCTCATTTGTCTGCCATTTGTTGAGGCACATTCACAGCTCCCTGAATTTAGGATTAGGGCTTGTTTTGTTACAAAAACAGCCCAAGTTATAAAGCTGAATAGATGGACTGAAGGGTGGACGACAGATGAGCGTGCATGTGAGTTTTTGAACATGTTTGCATGTGTGTATGGTTATTATGTATACACTGTTTGTATGAACAAATTTATGAGATCACAGCGCCTATTCATCTATATGCACGTGATTTGTGGCCACGACACACATGTAAAAATATACGGACATTTCAAGGTGAATTCTAACATAAAAGATCAATAAAGAGATGTAAAGGGGCAGAAATAGAGAAAGTGTATAGATAGATAGCTAGCAGAGATCAACACACTTTGACAGCTGCAGTTGGTCCTTCCATTTTTAACCAGCTCACATCTGCACAATACGTATATGTGAAAATCCTCCTTCACCTAAAATTTCAGCACTCTGGAAATACTAAATATGTCACAGTGCTGCTGTTGCTGTTATCTCTAAGACAGGACGTGGAAAACTTTCTGCATATTTCTGCAAAGGCTTTTTGCTCTTTTCAAAATGTTAATTCAGTTTTGTATACATGTTTCTCAATGTAGTACTTTAGGTATGAGTGCATGGATTAGCAATGCACATATCTGTAAATACATCTATATTAGTATCTGCATCTCTCTCTCTCTTGCTGTGTACATGTGTAGTTGCATTTATTTGCACAAAGAGAGAGCAAAGACAGAGTTCTCGGTCCTGAATCATCTTTTGGAAATAAACTTTTCATAAAAAGGAGGAAAAGCAAGAACAAATTGATTCATCACACACAAATACCTGCAAAGGAAATACAGTTTCATTAAAGCTGCTGCAATTCCCTTTGAACTTCAGAGTTTTTCTCCATTGTGTTCTGTTTGAACCTGAGAGTGTGCTTTGACAGACTTGGCAGTCTGCTACGCGACTATCAGACTGAGGCCTTCTCATCACTGACTGGATTAGTGTTCATGTTTGAAGCCACTTAGTAGACTTTAGACAGGGCTGCTGAGTGGCATATGCGCCACATTTCCCCTTAAGCCCTGCCATGCCATCCAAAGGTATGTGGTGCTGACTGGCCAAACGCCATGTCAGGCATTCTTTGAATATCTGCAGCCCTGCCAGACACCAGGGGATGGAAAGACGATTGTGTGACAGCAGAGTTGATCCCTGAAAAAGAACATATTAAAGGCTAGAAATACCAGTAACAGTAGTGATTTCTTGCTGAGAGCTACACAGAAGTGACAACAACACTTTGCCACACATTCAGTGAGGGGATCAGGTGGCTCTGTTTTGCTCTAAGGGACATTTCTCATATGTTTTGGGTTCACTGTTCCCCTTGAAAGGAAATGTCGCTGCAAATCACTACAAACGTTTTCGGTGTTATCAACATTTGTCTATGATGAAATAGCTCCATCCTGTTGGGAGTAATATCTTTCTGGATAATAGTTCCACCATCCATGGGGCAAATGGGGGTCACAGATTTTTTAGGTGAGTATAAAAATAACATAAATTATGCACAGGCAGCAGTCTGAGCAAGACAAGTTGTTCCCAAGCCAGCTGAGAGATATGATCTCTGCAAGTCCTGGGTCTTCCCTGGGGCCTGCTCCCAGTGGCACATGCCCGAAACACCTTGCCTTGGAGGCAACCAGCAGGAACCTAGTCAGTCACCTCAACTGGCTTCTTTCGATGGGAAGGAATAGCAGCTCTGCTCAGAACCTCTCAAATAACCAAGCACCTCATCTTGTCTCTGAGGGAGAGCCCAGAGACAGGATGAGCAAAAAAATTACCACCACTTGTATACACATACTTATTCTTTTGGTCACTATCTAGACCTCACGACCATAGGTGAGGATGGGAAGAAGAAATGACAGGTAAATCGAAAACTTCGCTTTCATGCTTAGCTCTCTTCACCACAACCGATCAGTACAGCTTTTGTATTACTGCAGAGGCTGCCAAGCACAAATAAAAAAAATGAAAACGAAAAAAATATGTTTATTAATTTGCAATCTTTTCTTACTGACAAGTATCTTTTAAATCACAGATTCTAGCTACGTGTTTCCACTGCAACAGGTTTTTATGGCAGCTTTAACTAATTATCTGCTTGTTGCTATTAATATTATTTACTTCTCAAAGGTTTATGAGGGTAAAAAGAATGTATACCTGCTTTAAATTTTGACTGCTAATCAATTAACTGATCATCTGTAGCCTGACCACTTCTATAAAAGCAGGAATTTTGAGCTTTGGCAGATTGCTGGACTGTTGCAAAATTAAAGAAGCTACTGTTGCTGCCATTCAGTCAATTTCCAGGTTATTTAAAGGCCACAGTTCCACAGTGATAATGATTATTCACAAGTGCAAAACATTCAAGATGCATGCCAGTCTTCCCAGGAGTCGATGTCCTAGCAAATTCATTCCAAGTTCAGACTGTGCAATGCTCACAGAAACTGCAAAAAAACAAACAAACAAATAAACAAGAGTACAAGACAAACCTCTTAGTTCTATCTGAACAAACCACGAGATTTTTGGCGAGATTTTGCATTATGGCCAGTGTGGAAATCTGGCCATAATGCACACTGCACAGAAAATCAGCACGACACCAATACCAGCTGTCATCCACGGTGGTGGAGGGCTGATGAGTTTGGTTTGTTTTGCAGCCACAGGACTTTGACACCTTGCAGTTATTGTGCTCCTATTGATACCAAAGTATTCTAGAATCAAATGTGAAGCCATCTCCATGACAGGTTTGGCCAAAACAATGATGCAGACCACAGCAGCAAAACTCTACAACATAATGGCTAAAAAAGAAAAGAATCAAGATGCTGCAGCGGTCCATATATTTGACCTCAATCTCACCTGTCCAGACCTTAAGATATGGTAGCTGTGCATCTGAGATTTGCAACAAAATCCTGCAAACCACAATGAAATGAAGCAACATAGTGAAAAAGAGCGGCCCAAAATGCCTCCACTATGGTGTGAACGACTTATAAAGACATATAGAAAATAATTAATTCAAGCTATTGTCGCTAAAGGTTGTTCCAAGACATTGAATAATGGAGTCTACTTAGTTTTTCTGCTTTTTGACATAGTTTTTGTTAAATATATAATGCCTAAATAATTATGTATCATGTTGTTGTTTATATGAAGTTGTATTTAAATCATTTTAAGGCCTTATAAGAACTAGATATGTACCTTAAGCCTTAAATAGCTCTCATAGCTTTACCAGGCTTTTAACTGTAAGCAGCAGTGATACTGTATATTTGCAGTAGACATGCTAAAAGACTAAACAAAAAGCAGTGCACTCAGCAATCATGCTATTGGGTAAACCTGTTTAGTCTAATGCAATCCAACATGTCAGCTCCCTTTGTTTATGTGCTCATAGTCTGTACTTTGTAATAATTTTGTCCTGGACTGCATTACACTGAAAGTCTATCTAATGTTCTGGATATTTACAAACATAAAAAGAATATCAGAAATACATTTCACAATAACACAGTCCAGTAGAACTTCACTCTATGTATACACGTGTTAGCATCTGTCTTTCCTTTGCGTTCCTCAACAGCTGATCTTGGAAGTACAGTGTCCAGTTGTTTGGATGAATGGTTCTCATATTTTGGCTATTGTTGTGCACTGAATGACTGTACACAAACGTCTCCTGTATAGACATTTAGTAACACTGGGTGGATTTTTATTTGCTTTTGCTTAAGAACATAAGTTGTACCATTATTAGAGAAAGATCACAAATGAAAAGGTGATAATAAACAAGAAAAAAAAGGCTAAAGGGGAACCTTTTACATAGTTTGGTCAGCTTAGGCAGGCCACATGTTGGGTTGAGTCCCAGTCAACATCGTGAGGTTGTCTTTGGCTGTTAGTAAAGGGAAAAGACCAAAGTCAGTCACTTCATGCAAAGTTTGCGCTGTGCCAAACCTATCCACCCTACTGCTCAATTCGTGCCGTGTGTGAAGAAATTCTTCATGGCAGTGAAACTAGACAGCCTCTGTGTTTTGTCACTGTACGCATGGCGATATTTCTTCAGCACTGTGGGTTTTTTTTTTCCAACTTCAAAGATTAACAGGCGTCCTTTAATGACATTTATGCACAATATCAAAATGTCGTTGCTTTCTGCAGCGAAAATGTTTAAAATAAACCAGCTGAGGTTGGTGTTGGATTAAAAACCCACATGTTGTGTCACGCAGCAATCGTGATGTGTAAAGGCCTTTAATCATTATAGTCGCGGAGAGAATTTGACACTGGCTGGAAAAACCTAAGGATGCTGCATCCAACATCTGCAGAGAAACAATCTATGTCAAATCTTACTGAGGATTAATGCAAAAAAATGACATTTTTCTGTATCCCGTAGTATGAATGTTTATTAGACTATAATACAAATAGAGTCAAAAGTGACATTAAGAGGTTTTTGGTCACGGAATTAGCAGAGACAGGCCGCTGGGACACCTATCAATCAAAGCTACCATGGCCCTTACTTCCAAAATGTAAAAAAAGACTCTCCATACTACTTTTTTATAAAGAGATAAATTGGCTTAGAGGCCAAATTTTTGCATCGAAATGAGAGTAAATGGGGACTCTGACTTTTTGGACAACTGGGAGTTTCAACTGGCATGTCTGAAAATACCAAAGACAACGACAAATCAGTCCCGCTGTTAAGCTTTGAACATTGCATAAAAGAAACCAGTGCATCACATAATGATGAGTATGTGTCCCTTTCTACATTCTTGTGCCTATTCATAATACAGTTGGTTTAATAGCTAGTGAGGACAGACGCCTTCCACTATCGAAGTGCCAGTAAGAGACATACACACACATCCAAAAGTGAACCATTCAGGATTATAATATTAATAATATGAATGGAGACAGTAAGTAAATCTAGATATCCTCAGTTATTTAATGTTTCAGTGTCAGAGCTGTCTCATATTTTCTGGCAAACGTTGAATAATGACATTTAAAATCAAAATAAATCAAATAAAGAAATGATTAACATTTGTTCATAACTGCAATGGGATAACTTGATTACTGCTTTTTTTTTTTTTTTCATAAAAGACAGACGAACACAGCTTGTGTTAAGAAGAGCGTCTCCATTTGTGACTTTACATCCATCACTTTTATGGTGATGGATGCATGGCTCCCTCTGATGGTCAGAGAGCAGAGCAACTTAAAAGCTTAGTGACCTATGAACTTTTTTATGCTCAAAATGATGATGTATTAAGCAACAGTTGAGCTGTACACATGTAGAATATGACATTTGATGGTTTGCAGATATTGGAAGAACAAGCTTAATAAGTATATGTAATAAGACTGATTTGTGATGTATATTGATTGATAAGGTGCAGTGTAAATATTTCACTGTGTGTATATAACATATCTCTGTATGTGTATTTGCTTGACAGCACTACAAATGAATGAAATTGCAGTAAACTATATGACTTTTACTTACTGTACATACTTTTATTTGAATTTTGCACCACGTTTTGAAAAGACAGACTAGTTTAACTAGTTTAACATCTGTGCAAAGGTGTGGCTGGAAACTGTGATTTTAGTGACTCATTTAGTTTTCACAGTTTTTCAAAGTGTGATGTTTCTCACAGCTACAGAAAACAAGAAAAAAGGAGAGCAGTTTGCACTGGCATTCTTTTAAACCTCATTAAACATCAGTTCACTTGGTAGTGAGAAGTCCAGAGTTCCCTTTAAAGTGCAAAATAAAAGCATAAAAAGAGTCATAAATAAATGAATGTGTAAAGAAAAGAAATAGAAAGGAAGGAAGTCCTGTTGATGAAAACCCCAAAGATTGAGCCAGCAACCTTCTGATGGTTGCTGACCTGCTGCTCTATCTGTCCACTTTTACAGTTCCCTATAAGCCTCTCTAAAAGCCTTATAGAGAACTCTGCTGCCCTCTGCAACATATCATGACATATTGAGCAACAACACTATGGGAAGAGGAAAAATGTAAGAAAAAAACCTGACATAAAATGTAAAAATGTGTGACATATTTATTAATTTACATTTTTAGCAACTGAAAGCACTCTATCAAGTGCAGTGTGTATGTGTTTGCATTAAGTCTGCATCACTCAGAATAGTAATCAACATAATTAGAATCACTTATTTGATTCAAACCAAAGAGTAACATTTTAAACAGCTAGACCTCTTTAACTGCCGTAATTGCAAAGCTGTTGCTGGAAAAGAAAAAAACGTCAACAGCTCGTGTACGTTTCACAGTTTTAAAGGTGTGATTTTTCATGCTGCTAGAAAAAATGACAAAGAGAAAATTGGAATACTTTTTAATTAATTTAATGTAAGTTCAGTTAATATTGAGGGTATAGGACTGCCCTTTAAAGATCAAAATAAAACCACAAAAAGAATCTAAAAAAAAAGAAAGACTGCAATGATAAATGTCTGACAAAAGTTTGAGAAGACAGATACACAGGATGTGTTGTTACCACAGACCACAGACAGACTGCAAGGTGATGCATAAAGTAGTCGTCTGCCCCCCTAAACAACTGCATTTCTCAGGCACAATGCACTCTCTGCAACTGTTTCTGCTTTTCCTAGCAATGATTTGTCTCCAACAAAATGGTAAGATTCCAGTATCTTATCTGTTTTTTTAAAACGTGTGAGATAATTGTTCTTCTTTTTTTTCTCGTTTCAGCAGCAAAGGGGAGTGAAATCATAAAAGGTAAAAAAGCCAAGAAGAGTTCAATGCTGTATATGGCATCAGTGCAAGACAGGATAAGACACGTATGTGGAGGATTTCTTGTCAGTGAAGACTTTGTATTGACTGCTGCGCACTGTGATGATTGGTAAGTTACGAAGATCCTACAAGGAATCTGTTCATCACCTAAATATGAATATTTCTGCAGACTTCTTAATTATTATCAATGCAGGAAACCTAGAAATGTTGTTCTGGGCACCCACAATCTCAAGAAAGCTGAGAAGACCATGGTATATCAAATAAAAAAGAAGTGCAAGCATCCTTCTTACAAGAATGTTACATCTGGAAATGATATCATGCTTCTCAAAGTAAGTAAATAACTGTTTAACATCAGTATTCATCAACTCATTTATTACAATATTATATGTTGATATTTGGAGATCTCAATTCATCAGCACTGACTAATCAGAAAATTTCTTTTTTTTTTTTTTTTGTCTCCAGCTGTCTGAGAAAGTTTACCTGGACAAAAAAAGACCAATTAAGCCAATTCAACTTCCAACTCAACAAATAAACCTAAGAGAAAACAAAACCTGCACAGTAGCTGGATGGGGAGCCACAAAAAGTGGTGGTGAAACTGTTGATAGCATGCAAGTGGTGGATGTTCCCATCATTAACCTGGAGAAGTGTAAGAGGATTTGGCAAAATAGTATTCCTGATAATGTTATCTGCGCAGGAGGATACTACAAAAATAAAGGAATCTGTCAGGTATTTTTATATTAACTATAGTGTAAACATCATAATTGTTAAACAAAATCAAATAAAGATATTTTTTCTCACAGGGTGATTCTGGGGGCCCTCTGGGATGTGACAAGAAGATGGCAGTTGGAATTGTTTCCTTTAACAACGGCAAAAAATGTGACTATCCTGATGTCCCCAACGTCTATACAGACATTTCAAAATTCCTGCCCTGGATTAAAGACATTCTCAGCAAAAAGACTTGCTAAATGTTTGAATTATATTGTGGATGTTGACATAATTAATAATAAAAGCTCCGTCATTTGCAATATCCATAACTACAGAATGAGACAGCTGATTACTGCTATTTTTTTAAATATCCAAATAAAACAATTATTTTTGTGATCTTTAGAGATAGTGGGGAGCATTTTTAAATCACTCCAGATAGAGCTTTAAACATAATATGAAACTCATCAGTGTATTACAGCCAGTGTTGGGGAGTAACGGAATACATGTACCGCCGTTACGTATTTAAAATACAAAATATGAGTAACTGTATTCCGTTACAGTTACCGTTTAAAAAGGTGGTATTTAGAATACAGTTACTTTGTTGAAATAAATGGATTACACGGCGGTACTTCCCTGTTTCATATTGTGGCGGGTCAGGACTGTTTGTGTTTGTTTGACAGCTACGTTCTGTTGTTCCAGGCGGCAGCGTTACGGTTGCCATGGTTACAGGGTGACGCTCTCTCTGCGTGTTTCCTGGGTGAGAGAGCGACTTTTTGTTATTGTTGTTGTGCTAAGCTAATAGGCAGAATGCTACCGGTATAGCTCTAAAGCATGTAGCATCATAGGCAGTGTAGTCCGTGCTGCAGGGAGAATGGACTGCTGTACCCGTTATGTGTCTGTGAGCGAGGGAGGGAGAAAAAGGAAAAGTACAAGCTGTCATCGAGCAAAAACGGGAGCTGGAAGCATGTAAATATAATAATAACCACTGCAGCCAAGAAGAGTGCCTGACAAGCCCAGTTGTAAGTAAGCTATTAAGACTCGACTGTACGCTGTGTTCGTGTTTTCCTCTGAAACAATAAGTTCTGTTGGAGCAGCCTTTCAACGCCTCTCTCTGTCTCTCGCTAGCAAAGTTGACCCAGACAACAAAGTAAAGCTAGTTTTCGGTTAGGAGCCCGACACAGAACCCACCGTATTAGTCAGAGGTCCCTTTACTACGGTTCGGAGCCACGAACCTTCAGTAACAGTAATAAATCACAGCAATAGTACATTCATGTAGTTGTAAACAGCATGATAATATATTAAGTAATCCAAAGTATTCAGAATACGTTACTCTCATTGAGTAACGTAACGGAATACATTACAGAATACATTTTAGGGCATGTATTCTGTAATTTGTAATGGAATACATTTTAAAAGTAACCTTCCCAACACTGATTACAGCAGACGTAAAAGAGAATAAGTATATAATTAAAACTGCATTATGTGCAGTACTATATAGTACTGCACATAATGCAGTGTGTATTTTTGCTGTGCTTTGCCTGTTCATGTCCTTAGGACAGAGGCTTTCCACCAAAAATCAGAGTATGCTCCCTGTGATGGTCAAAGAGCAGAGGAACTCGTATCCCAATTCAGGGTCTGCAGCCTTAAAGTACGCAGCCTCAACGATCCTCAAGGGCCGCGTACTTAAAGACCGCTAGGCCGGAAGTGCGAGGCTTGTGAAATGGGACAGTCTAGCCTCCGTTGCGCTGCCCAGGTTGCCTAGCAACCATGATACTAACAGCTGGAAACGTTTCATACAGCTTTGTTTGACAGAAATGAAGGAGAAAATCTTTTGTTCATTTGTTTGTTTGTTTCTACATGAGCTTTGATCATTCTCTGTAAGATTAAGGTCAGCTATTGAACGGCGTATATTTTAAAGTAAAGGCTTTAAAACCAAGTTAGTACAAACGTCACTAATGTCACATGACTTTGGCCAACAGTAATGTTTTAATGATCTTCGTTATTAAACATTTGCACGTAAATAAGTGACATAATATTCAGTACTGACTTAAAGTTTACTCTTCAGGCGCCCCTCATCCACCGTTTTTTTTTTTCTGCAAAATTATCCACGCCCACCGCCGCGCTATGCATTCTGGGATATGTTGGGCCACGAAGTCTACACCGCCACGTCCTTAAAATTCAGGGAAATGAAGGACGCATTTGAGGGCCGCATTTCGAGCAGCCTTCGAATTGGGACAGCCTTCGTCGCGTCGCTGTGACGTAATCGGCCTTAAAATGCGGCCTTTAAGGCTGCAGACCCTGAATTGGGATAAAGCAATAGTATACAGGCAACTCTGCTGCAGAGGGTTGGGCAATGACAGCCTTGTCAGATGGTGATAGATCATCTTTGAGCATCTTACAATGCTGTGACTGCCCAACGCTCCATCAATGGTATTAATGGCCATTGATCAATGGACATGACAATCTGCATGTTAATGACTTTTTAGGATTTCTTAACCTGGAAAATTGAGTACGCATCAAGACAGCAACCTGTCACGGTTCTGGGTCAGTTTCGACCCAGTATTTTGAGTTTGTTTTGGTTTATTTTGCATGTTGGAGTGTTTTGGGGTTGTCTGGTGTTTTGATTATTTGTGATATTACTGTGATTCTGGTTTAGGGTTTTTATTCGCAGGTTTTGTGTGAGTTTAGTTCTGTGTCCTGTCTGCGTCCTTGTGTAGTGATCTCTTGTTTCCTGTTTTATTGTGAAGGTCTGCGTCTCATGTGATTGTGTTCAGTTTTACCTCTGTCTCGTCTTGTTGATTACTCCCACCTGTGTGTAATCTCCCTGTGTTTCTCTGTGTGTATTTAAGTGACGTCTTCTGTCTTTGTAGTTGCTGGTCCGTCTGTGTATCCACCCTGCTTCATCTGTGTGTTTCCCTGCTCTCAACGGTCTTCTGCTTCTGCTCGCTCTCATTCATGTTCGTGTTCAGTAGTTTAGTTGTCCCAGTATAGTTAGTTTATCTTCGTTTGCCTTTTTCTGCCCGTGCTTGGTTTTCAATAAATCACACCTTTACGACTGCCTGCTATTGGATCCTCCTTCATCATCTCCACGCGGCTCACTCCACTCGCCGTGACAGCAACCTATGTATATATTTTATTTTAGAAAATATAGTTTAGAATTCAACTTTACTGTCATTGCACATTGTTTCTTCATGCTGGTCAAATTCAACAGTAAGATACTGTCACTACACTAACATCTTCGATTGAAAAAATGATGATGATTTTTGATGCTAAGACATGTTTCACACCTTCAACACGCACACATATGCACACATGTGTGCATTTAGAGGAGATAAATGTGCAACAAAATTTTGAGAGGAGAGAAAGATAGGAAGTGTTAAATGAAAACCGCTTACAGATTGCAAGGTGATGCATAAAACAGGCAAACTGCCCCCCTTAAAACGATTACATTTTACTTGACTTCTATGCGTCATGCACGCTCTGAGGAAGTTTCTGCTCTTCTCTTCTTCTCTTCAGGCTATGACATGCTTTATAAAAAAATGTAAGATTTCAAAATATGTTGTGAAAATATTCTCTCTCAAATTTTCTACATTTCTTCTTGGGCACTAGGAAGTGAAATAAATAAATAATAAATAAATAAATCTCTAATATGTGTACTTACTGCACTATGTGTCCATTTTTGAAGTTCATCTCAAACTTCTAGAAGCAACTACACATTCAAATGTAATATACTAGCAGGAAATAACAGGAAAGAGGCTTGATAGAGAGAGCATACTGTAGTAATGTTAAAAGACTTATTTAATCAACTGTCACTGTTGCACTTTTCTGTTGCACTGTTGTATCTGCACCCTCTTGTGTCTTCTGTTCTGCCTGGTGTTGCACTGTCTTTCTTTGTTTTTTGTGCAATTTTTGCACACTTTCACTTTATGTAGTGCTGTGTTGATTCTCTGTTATGTATTATATGATTATATGTAGCACCATGGTCTTGGAGGAACGTTGTCTCACTTCACTGTGTACTGTACCACCGCACATGGTTGAAATCACAATAAAGCCACTAGATTTGACTTGAAAACTGTTGCCCTCTGCTAGATATGAGAAGAGGAATCGTGTAGTAAGACTTGTATAAATTTGTAGTGTTTTTATAAATATGTGGATTTAGTATTTAAAAACACTGTGTACAGTGAGAGTATTTCTATACATACACTTATTTGATGTTTTCATGTATTTTAACAGTGGCATACTGTGGAAACACTACTTTAACATCTGACATGTGACTGTGAAGGTGTAGCTGGAAAAAGTGGTTTCAATGACTCACAGTTTTTCACAGGTTTTGGTGCTCTTTGGTGTTTCACACCTTTGCTTGGTTTTACGAAATATATATATATATTGATATAAATTAAAATTTATTACATTTATAATTCATTACATTTAAACTAATTTGTTTCAATTAGTTAATTAGTTAGTTCAAGTTCATTTAAGAGAAAAAATAATACCAAAGAAATCACATGTTTAGTGGAGATAGATGATTGATGTGGGAGGAGTGACTGATAGGAAGTGTTGATGAAAGCCACAGAAACATTGCAAGGTGATGCATAAAGCAGACAAACTGCCCCCCTAAACAACGACATTTTACTTGACTTCCACGCATCATGCACGCTCTACAGAAGTGTCTGCTATTCACAGCTGTGACATGCCTCATTCAAAATGGTAAGATTGCAAAATATTTTTCTTAAAGTTATGCAAAAACTATATTTCTCTCAGTTTTTCTTCATTTATTTTCAGCACTGGGAAGTGAAATCATAAATGGCAAAAAGGCTGAGGAAAAGTTCATGCAGTATATGGCATCAGTACAAGACAACAAAATACACACATGTGGAGGATTCCTTGTCAGTGAAGACTTTGTAATGACTGCTGCGCACTGTGCTGTTAAGTGAGTAACCACCAAAAGCGTGTCACATTCATCTAAATATAAATAATTATTTTGGTTTCTCATTCATTATTCATGTAGGAAGCTTAAATCCTTAAGTGTTGTTCTGGGCACCCATGATCTCAAGAAGGCAAATAAGAAAATGAGATATGGAGTAAAAATGATGTGCAAACACCCTGCCTTCAAGAATGTTGCAAATGGGAATGACATCATGCTTCTCAAAGTAAGTATTCATCTATTCAGCCTCAGCTTCACAAAGGATATCAGGCGTTCTTATGAATCAATCAATAATAAAAATAGTTAATACAGGGAGGAAAGTATAAAATAAATTAATAAATAAAAGAAACATAATTAAAAGAACAACAAAAAACCTAAACATTTTCTGGCACTTTCGGCCAGCATTTATTGTCAAACCACATGATCAATCACCAATTACATGATTTTGTTTAAGCTTCAACCAATCAAAGAACATTTGATTGTAGTATGGGTAAAAACAACAGCAACAATAATAATACATGAAATTACTTCTTGTTCCACAACAAAACAAACAAGCACCTTTTCTTAATTTACTGTAACAATAATATACATGTCACGCATTATCAGATATATTAATACATCTAAATACAAAGACAATAATAATAGTATTTTAGAATAATTTGCCTTATGCAAGTCGCTACCCACATTTGTGCATGCACTATCATTGTTTGAGAGACATGCAAAGACAAATACTGGAGAACTTTAAATACACACAAATTTGACATGTTCATAACTGATATAAATAATAATCATTATTATTTTCTGTGTTTTTTTGTTTGTTTGTTTTTTATCTTTCCAGCTGTCTAAGAAAGTTTCCCTGGGTGACAAAAAACCAATTAAGCTAATTCCACTTCCAATTCAAAAACTAAACCTGAAGGAAGATAAGATCTGCAGTGTAGCTGGATGGGGGCCCACAAAATCTGGTAAATCTGGTTATGTTAGTGAGCTGCAAGTGCTAAATGTTCCCATCATTAACAAGGACAAGTGTCAGAAGCTGTGGGGAAGAACTTTAAAAAATGTTATTTGCGCCGGTGGATACAAAGCAAACAGTGGAATCTGTCAGGTATTATTTTCATATGAAGGATCAAACATAGTTTAAACATCAAAATTATCAAACAAAAACAAATTAATAATTGATATTTCTTCCTCACAGGGTGATTCTGGTGGGCCTCTCATATGTAACAAGTTGGCTGTTGGCATTGTTTCCTTTAACAACGGCAATGGCTGTAAATATCCAGATGTCCCAAACATCTATACAGACATATCACAATTTCTTCCTTGGATCACAGATATTCTCAAGAAAAAAAAATGCAAAGGGTAAAAAATATTTTCCATGTTATTGTGGGTGTATTGTAAGACTGTTAGGCAAGTGATATGTGAGCTGTGTAAACTGCTTAAATTCTGCAATATCTAACATTAAAAGGCCTTTTTTTTAAAAACTGCTAATGACTCTTTCAATGTCAAGCTTACAAATAGATCAGTGACATAGTAGCTTTGAAGTGCACAAGTTAGTATCATGTATGAAAAAAGTCAAAGGAGGTTTTCCTGTGGTTCGTTGGTTGTATTACATAAACTAATGAGAACTAATATATCCACTGACAAGTCAGAATGCTCATAAACAGTCATATCCAGGGCGATTTCATCTCATTTTACTAAAGCCTGCCCGATACTGGAAACATGGACAGGCACTTCACCAGGGCACAATCCATATCATGAGATAAAAAGGTCATCGGAACAAATAAATTTTTAAAAAATGTATAGTTTTGTTTGACATCAGAATTGTACATGGCTATTGGGAGGTCAAGTGACTTCACGAAATTTTGATAATAGACTAATTTCCTGTATTTAGTAGACTTTTTGCACATTTTATTTTACATCAGTTTATATTGTGAATGCTGTTATTTATGAAAAAGAAACCAAAATCCAGACACCAGTTCAATTTCAAATAAAATATAACGTGTGAATGTGAATATGTGGATATAATGTGTCAATAGGGAGCCTCGTAGTAAACATGACAAAAGTCATTTTGTATACAAATAATCTTTTGGAGTCCAGGCGTCAGATTGCTCCACACACTTCATTTCAGATTATTTCTACCCTTGGAGGTTTATGATGTCATTGAGAGGAAACATCCCTTATATGGTCATCTCAGGTACGCAACTCTGGCCGTCCATAACTAAATCATTTATTTTATCATTCATGGATGCCACTTGGATGGATGTGAAATTATATAGTCAGTGCCTTATTTTTTATTATGTTGTTAAAAAAAATAAGAGAACCATGTAGTCGCACAGCACTTTATCTACTTCACATCTGTGATCTAATACTGTTGTCTTTTTGACTCTGGGGGGGAAACCACACGGGTACAGGGAGAACATGCAAACCTCACATATAAGGGTGTAAGGCAGTGTTGGAGCAAAGCCCCTTCTTGCTAACCCTTCACTCAAGCATAATGCCACCCTTAAATGGAACAGGGATGGCATTGTGTAATGAAGTTCAGCTCTAAGGTGTGAACTGTTCCTTCCTTAAACAGCTAATTTAAGTGACTTCCTAGATCGACCAGTTACCCATCGCTTGAAGAGATATCAGTGCAATGGAGGAAAACACAGTAATAATGAATGAAAACACTGAAAATTGAAACAAAGACATTTTATGGCACCACGATGGCATAGTTTGCTCTTGCAGTGAGATTTTGGACAATTTAACTCCCATTTTCACCACTAGGGGACAGTGTTTTACCAGAAAGTTTGAGCGATAAACAAGAAATGTGTGTATTTGGTCTGAGATCAGGGTGGTAAGAGTTTACAGAAGAGCTTACAGAAAGAAGTTTCTGGGTATAAACTGGGGCTTCTGTACTGTTTTGTGTTTTTACACAGCCCAGTGATAAACTGCAGGTGTAGATTGATTTCTTCCTCTTAACTAAAGACAGTTACAACAGCATGCATTTAATAAGAAGAAAATAGCTTGGTGGATAGCTTTATAGCTTTCAAGGGCAATAAGATGACTGCTTCATTATTGTAAGATGACCACCACCAAAATTAAGCACCTAGATTGTTTTTCTTTCACAGACAATTTACAACCTTTTATATAAAGGTACTGTTAACACCTTGTTAGTCTGCTGTTGCTAATAATTAGATAAATAATTATGACCTCCACACACTCTTTTGCTAATGGAAATATTTGCCATAAAATTTAAAAAATGACATTTTCTTTTTCTCAAACTGGTGCATTTTCTCAGTTGAAACATTTTGTATATTTTTGTGCTCTATTGTGAATAAAATATGGGTAAAATATGAGGTCCTCTCTGCTTGGCTTTCTGCTTTTTTGATTATGTACAACTGTGGTTGTACATCACATATCTGCATTAAAGAACAATGCTTTTTTGTTTTGGGTTTTTTGGTGTAACTGCACATGTAGTAGCATGCATAAAAACCTAGAGAAGGAGACCTAACATGGATTAAAATTTATTAAAACAATGCAGTAAAAGTATCAGAGAACAAAAAATCATATAAATGGAGAATTAGAGATATAGATAATAGATTAAGTATCTGTCAGTTGCATCACATTTAGTATATTACTATGGTAAATAACATACTGATAGACTGAGAACTGTACAATAAATATATAAAATAATAGATAGTTGTTTTTTTTCAGGCTTCCAAAATCTGTCTTCTTTGTGCATATTGTGTGGAAAATTTATACAAATCTCTGATTCACAAATATCATTTTGCCTCTTTTAATATTCCTTTACCATTTAACAAATAACCACACTAACTTCTTCACACCACACACATACACACACACACACACACACACTGCTGGCAGTCAGGAATTAAGAAATTACTTGCACATGCCACCATAACACATGCAAAAGCAAAGGTGGTAAAACCTGAAGACTGACGCTGTGGTTTCTCTTAGTCATCTAGTTGTAGCAGTGTAAAAGGGAACCAAAGAAAAGTGGAGCAAAAAGAAAAACAACAGCTTTGATCTTAACAACATTTGCTGAACTCATCACATTCTTGTCAGATAATGCTATGAAAGTGTTTCAAGCTTTGCAGACCACGGTATAAGACACCTTATCTTATATCACGCAATCATCACCATGCTCTTCCTGCCTGAAGCAGTTCATCCAGGTCACCAAACAAACAAAGTATTTCCAGAATGTTTGTCTTGGCCCATCATATCAGAGGCCCATAATAAAGGGTTTACAATGTGAGGTGTGTAAAATTTCATTAACCAGAACATCAAACTAATATTTCTCTGACAGATTACTAGAAATCTAGGACATAGTTGGAGTGGTGACATCCATCTAGAGCGCTTTCTCTCACAATGTCACCAATATCACCTGGCTGAGAGTGAGAGTGCCACAGCATGTAAATAATGCCATGATTCACCCCCTACAAGAGCCTGGTAAGCAAACTGAAGGGGGTCAAGAGCATGTTCCACTTGTGAACTGATGAGAGCCAATCTCTCCAGTGGCTTTGTGACATGTGAGGTCAACACAAAGTCACTCTGAAGTCACTAAAGTCAGAAGAGGTGGCTCTCTTTCATACTAGCACCAAATACTGGAGTGAAAAATGTTAAATCTTTAAATTTACTTAGGACATAACATATAAACATGTAAATATATTAAGGTGTTCCCCCTTACTATTATTTAGCAGTAAGCTTATATTTTTATATTTCACTTTCATCACTGTGTTATTGAGAACATTGATGTTCTACATGAAATTTGTTATCTGCGGTTTCTGTGGTTCAGTTATACTTCGCCACAGTGAATGTAAAGTTTTTCAGTGAGCTTTGAGCTACATAAAAAAATAGCTGTGTGTCCTTTGTGTTATTCATTTATGAATTGTTGGTCAGCAGTATCCAAAAGGGTATAAGGTTTCGAAAACAGTATTCAAAAGCTGAGATTAAAAAACTGCAGCTGTACCGCTCTTGTATCCGTGGGTTTAAAACTGTCACCATCTAATCTGATATCTAAGTTTGCCTGGAAAAGAGGGCACGAAAAGCTTGTCTTACAAGAAGTGATACTACAGGTGTAGTCACCTCAGAATAGCTTTACGGTGATTGCAGTGCAAGTGTGCATTAAAAAAAAGATATCTTTCCATTTGACATTCATGCCCTTAAGTTCAGAACCTTTGCAACGTCAGAACTTACATCATTGTAACAGTAATGTGATTACTGAATCTAGTGAATTACTGAATTTAATATAATAGCACGCTGCTTGCCAAATACGCTTGGGCAAGATACTAGACCCAAGTTACTCTCAGATGTATTCAGAGTGTAAAGAGCTCTTGAGCATAGAAAAAAAAGTGCCTGTATGAATGAATGGGTGAATGAGGTATGTTGTTTAAGGTGCTGTGAGTGCTCAAGTAGAGGAGAAAAGTGAACCAGTCCAGGAACTATTACAACCACAGTTGTACATAATCAAAAAAGCAGAAAGCCAAGCAGAGAGGACCTCATATTTTACCCATATTTTATTCACAATAGAGCACAAAAATATACAAAATGTTTCAACTGAGAAAATGCACCAGTTTGAGAAAAAGAAAATGTCATTTTAGAATTTTATGGCAAATATTTCCATTAGCAAAAGAGTGTGTGGAGGTCATAATTATTTATCAAATTACATTAGTGCGTTGCTTAAAAACGTTATGTGATTAACCGTAACTTACTTTGGGGAACACATTACATTCAGCAATATCAATGACATATAAACCACTCATAAAACACTTACTTACAAACAGTGAACAGAAGCAGGTCTACAGTAGCCTAGTAAGGACAAAGTAAGGCAAGAAAAGGAAAGAAAGTAATTCAGAGAGAACAACCAATCGATCATTATGACAGACTTTGGTTTTTATAAAAGAATTAAAATGTCCCCATATGGAAAAGAAATAGTAAAAACTTATATGATTTACTCATGAAAGTGGCCACTTTCTCATTACTTTCATATATTGTTTTAGTAAGTATCCAAAACATACATTTTTGTATTTCATTATATAATTTTTCAAGGGATCTTATATGTGTTTTCACTCTTGTATGCTTTTCATACAAGTTTCACACAAGACAGATACAAACTTTATAAGATTTATATATATCTTTTCCATATGGGTCTGTTTTTACTGATAAAATCAATCTGACTTGATTAGTGATTATAGAAGAAGAGGAGGTCTAAAAAGAATGAATGAATCAAATCAGGGGGCAGAAGGTGACGTAAAGAACAATTCATAATGAAGGAGTCCGTGAGACAGCGATAAGGTAAAACTCATAAAATAACCAGTGTGGTTAAGACTGGTGAGGTACTGTGCAGTTATGATAAGCACGATAACACCAAGGCTCCAAATGAAGGGCACACATACACCGAATGAAGGATGTGGTTATAAGTCAAAATAAGAACGATGATAATCATACTTGACAACACAGCAAACTGCTGTATAAAAGGGTCTCCTTGACACCCCCGGAGGCTGTTTCAGTGGCAACATGGAAAGTCTGCATGCATTTCTGCTGGTCTATGTTCTGACATGTCTGGGACAACTAGGTAAGAATGGCATTAATAATATTCTCTGCCCATTTATCACTATCCCTGCTATTGACAAAATATGTGAAAGAGAAACTATGTATATACACAGACAAAGTGTGTCATTTGAGAAGAGAGCGTGTTAATGTGACATTTACAGTGTTTTGGCTTACTTTATTTTCCATTTCTTGCACCAGATAAATCAATGTTGTATATGGCTTCTGTACAGAGCAGCAAGGGTCATGTATGTGGAGGATTTCTTGTCACGGAGGACTTTGTTGTAACCGCTGCACACTGTGACACTGTGTAAGTAATCTGTTTTCTTGTGAGGCAGTCTCCGATGCGCGCCATTAAAATAGTTTTCTTAAACATATTCACCACATCTCAATGATTACTTGTTCAGGAACATCACATACGTTGTTATTGGCAACCACAATCTCCAGCAGGGCAGTGATATAAAAATAATCGTCGAAAAGAAATTCAAACCCAGCAATTTTAATGATGTTTGGCTGGGCGAGGACATCATGCTCCTTAAAGTAAGTATATATTTACACAAACAACCATTACAGGTGATGTAATTTATGGTTTATTTATTTAGATTACATAAATACTACAAATGTACTAGAAAAATAGACATTTCTAATTTTTACTTTCTGCTGTTGTGTTTCTCCAGCTGTCTAGGAAAGCTCAACTAGGCTGCAAAGTACAAATAATTCAACTTCCATGTGGTGAAATGAACATAAAAGCGGATGAAGTGTGCCAGGTGGCTGGTTGGGGAAGAAATAGAACTGGTGGTGAAAATGTCGATGACCTGAGAGTGGTGAACGTGTCCGTCATTAACCCAGAAGTCTGTAGGGAACAATGGCCTGGTCTTCCTGTCAATGTTATCTGTGCAGGTGGATACGGCACAGACAAAGGATTCTGTCAGGTATGGCTTCTGTCCTTTCATTGTCTATGTCTACTTGTTTCCTGTTGACAAATAGCTGAACAACCTAAATTAAATATGAAATGAAAACTGAAAATCCTCCTTCCTCACAGGGGGATTCTGGTGGTCCTCTGGTGTGCAACGGTTTAGCTGTTGGTATTGTTTCTTTCAACAAATATCGCAACTGTAACTACCCAGATGTGCCCAATGTCTATACGGACATCTCAAAATATCTTCAATGGATCAACAAAGTTCTGGCAACTTCCTAAAAATGTATTTTTGCATTACTACAGTAGAAGCAAAAATAAAAATTTTGCTCTCTGTCATGATCCCTGGGTTTTTAGCTTTGGTTTTTATTTCTATTTACTCATGTTCTAGAGTCGTTAGCCCTTGGATTGTTGTATTTTAGATCTGTTTTGTTTCATATTTATTGTACCGCCAATGTTTCCTCAGTCTCAACCACCCTGCTTTACTCTAATTTAGTAGAAATTTTAAGGATCTATACTTTATTTATTTATTTCTCTGGCAACATTTTACTCTTTATTGTGCATTTTTACACACATTTCTGTACTTTCTTCTTTCTATTCCATACAGGCTTGTTACTTTATGTTTAAGATATTTGAGGGGAGTTTTTATTTCACATCGCTATCCTCCTTTCAACATCAAACTGATCTGAGATTATCCAATAACACATAAAGGACAATCATACTGGTGCTTATCGCATACAAAGATGAAAGGTGCAAAAGCATCATTTATGTGTCATTCATAGCGCTATACTCAGGGGTTAAAGAGGGCATCGACAGTGAAACTGGTGCTTCAGCCGTTTCTAGGTCATAGCAGGGTTGAGTCTGGCTGGTTCATGATTAGTATTTAATATTCTAACCAATTTCCTGTTTCCTGAGGGCTTGGAAGATGTTTGGGTCTTCCTCGTGGTGACATACCAGAGTAAATTGTACTAATTGTTTAAACTGATAATCTGCTTGTTTAGAAATGGCTCAATTTGTGTAAATCTTAGTTTCTTGGACATTGTTATGAGGACCTAGCAAGAATAGCTCTGCACCTTGTCAAATTAAGACATTGTAGAACCTTCACCACCACTTATTAAAAGATTTAAGTGAGGGTATGTATATATTTAAGCCTCCATATAACAATTTCACTCTAAGTGGATTAGAGAAATTCCACAATGCATTCAAAATTGTACACCAAAATCTGGTTTCCAAAATTCATAAAAGTTGTACAATCATTCCACCTTAAAAGTTCAAAGAAATTATTGAAAGCCCAAAATTACTACGGCATTCATACCCATGATGATTATATGCAAACTAATGATCACAACTTCATTTCCAGCTCAGCTGTCACATGAACAATCCGCAAAGATTTTGTTTACCCCACTTGCAGACTTTCAACACTTCACATGGGTGGCTTGATCTGGAAAGATGGAACCGCGATGTGATATATGCAGATATTTCAGTTTCAGAATTGTTACAAACTGACAACTTTGTTTCTGAATCTTTACTTGAAGGGAACTTGTAACTAATAATAAAGATGTGACAATTCATTTTATTCGTAACTGATTTTTGGAAACAGCTGAAGCTAAGTATGTGTGTGTATCCTCAGCTTTATCAGACAGCTAATAACAGGCCTTCCAGATGTTTGTATTGGTGTGTAAAAAGAGTGAGATAATCTAAGGAACTTGGAAAGATGTCCAGTACTTCTTTTTCCATTTCTTGAAGATGTTTCAGCTTTAGATTTAAGAAGTGCCTTCTTCAGTTCCTTATTAAATTCAGAAGAAGACTCTTGGAAATCTAAAGAAGTTCAGTCACTTTCTTTCCAAGTTCCTCAAACTACCATGACCTGGGTGACTGAGATCCTGCCCACTCTGACAGTACTCTCTCTTCAGCTTTAAAATGAAATTAACTACCCAAATGTTCTATAATATTGCATTATTAAGATAAGATTATTCAGTCCCAGATTTGGTAAATATAGTGATTAAAAATTAATTTAAACACATTTATATGGCACATTTATATTTATATTTTTATATTTTAAAAAATAGCTTAAGTAAATACAAGTATGTAGTTCGATAAAATAGAATGCTGGCAAAAATGAATGGAAGATATATCCACAGTATATTCATAGAAATGTTTGCAGTGGTTGAAACCACGGTGATGATGAATATCAAGCTGTTTTAGAATTTTAACATTTGCAGCATTTTTAGAACACATTTAATCGTAAGTAATCTTTGTATATCACAGACATCATGGTGGCGTAGTGGTTAGGATTACTGTCTTACTAAAAGAAGCTTTATTTTTTAAGGTTCCTGGTTGGCTGGGGTCTTTCTTTGCAGTTTTGCATGTTGTCCCACAGTTCAGAGACACGGTTATTAGGTTAAGTAACAAACTGTAGCTGTACAGTAAGCAAACAGTCTCTCTGCCAGCCTTGCAAAAGACTGATGACCTGTTCAGGGTATCTTGTCTATCAACCTCTAACAGACATGACAGGCTACAGCCATGTAACTCTTGATAAAGTTTGATAAACCTTTAAGAAAAAACTTATCTTTTCAACATTTTACCAATTTTACTTGCAATTTCAAAGATATTGCATCAGGTACAAAGTTGCAGACGTAACATTATAGAGTCTGAAGTCAAACAATATTTTTACAATTTCTATTACTAGTTTATATTAATTCTCTACTTATCTTTTTTGCATAAAAAGACAAATAAATAATACTGAAATTAAAATTGGGAAACAACTCCTCTGTATTGCTAACACAATATCAGCTCTTGAAAAGCAGCTCCAACAATGGTATTACTAGCCAAGAACCCAGAGTGATGTTACATTCCAATATACCCTCATGTGACCCGACTAAATAAACAGAAATGGATGAAATTGTCCCACAGAGGTGATATACCAAAAGTATCTGATCTTGTCTAAAACCCGAGTCTTCTTTAAGCAACATTTCTTAAGCTGTTAATCACAGTTTAGACTTTTGTCAATCGTTAAATAAACACGTAGGAGATAATGTTTGAATGTTACCTGTTATTTAATGGAAAAATGTAATGGCAGTAGTTATGAGTAACCTACTATTTGTTCATTTTTGTTCAGCCAATGTAAATGCACTAATTCTATACTTTGAGAATACTGATTGTTCTAACAGAATCTGGTAACTGTGAGATGTGTTTCTGTGGTTTAGTCATAGTGTATCAGAAGTGACAAAACTGTTTCATAAGTATTCGTGATCTAAGAATGATAGAATTCCTTTTCTATTATGCATTAGAAAAGTCATCTTCAATTGATGCTTTACTGTAGTGTCCATCAAGGTGAAGGATGGGTTCTAAAAGAAATGTTAAAAAGACAAGGGATGCTTTTTTAAAACGTTTTTTGGTTCTACTGCTGAGTTTTTAACTTTCAGTTTCTGATCTGATATCCAAGCTCATCTGAGCAAAGAGGCATATATATGTTTTGTGTTAGTTTCAGTCAGATTTAATTATATATCTGTAATTGTTTATTTTTTTAAAGAAGAAAAAATAATAAACAGGAAACGCCAGGTTTGCTCCTTACACTCATTAATTTTCATGATTTTTATTTCTGCAAAATGTCCTAACCCAAGAACAGCATTACTGAGCTAAAATGAGTGAAATTAAAATTGTTTACCATTTTAATATCTCATTTTTTAGGAATACTGTGCACAGATTTTATTATTGCAGTCTCCTGCAGATATTTTCACACCTAAAGTAACAGAAAATTGGGTAAATACACTAAAATTAAAGTTTGAAAAAGGTCATGTGACTTTATAAGGGAGACTGTGACAAATTTATAACATTTGTGGTATGTCAGGAGGTCTCGGTATGTAGAAACTTTTTGTCATTAGGCTGACTGTTAATATGAAACCAATGACGTGCAGTAATGAGAGGAAATAGCTTTTCAGTTAGCAGCTGTTAAAAGTGACCTTAATAGTAAATAAAATAATGATGACTGACATATTCTGCTGGTGTTATTGCTTCTAAGTTTGTGGAACTGGATGACGTTTGCTTTTAGTTTATGAATTACTCAATGTAGCTACACTAACCACTGACTTTTTAAAGCAGGAAATGTGTCACTTTAGATTGCATTGGGTTTTTTTTTTTTACTTTGACTGGAAGACCACTGATTCTGATACCCACGCTGAAGATGAAAACTGGTTTCTGTGGTTCATTAAGGAATTCGAAGAAATGCTGTTGCACTACCAAAACTCAAAATAACAGAAAGATGACAAATGATATAGAGCAAGGTTTTACTTGCTTAACTTGTTTAACTTCACAAACAGTGAGGATGAACACATTCATAAGAGCTTGAAAGATGAGTTCACTTCTTAATCATTTTATATTGATTAGGAAGTAGATGGTGCTCAACTAAGTGATAGAAAATCTCCATCATGTTGCTGCACATATCAAAGAGTTCATCTCCCTCAGAAAATAGAGCTTGCTCATCTTCTCTATTGCAGTCTGCATTTTTCTTGGATCAACCTCTTGTCCCGGTAAGGATGCGGGTCATGTTGTTGTCCTCTTCTGTCGAAATTGAAACACCATCTATGTTCTTATACACATTTAGAATGAGATTCTTTTTAGACCATTCCACAAGACTACTTGAATCATGTCATTACGCAGTGAATACTTTTACTTGAATAGCATTACCTTGGCCAGCTGTGAGAAATATTGGAGTATTTGGAACACACCACACACAACAAACGTACTTTTTGTCAATTTTTGACTAATAAACCATTAATTTGGCCTTGAAGATCTTGGGGAACCTAAGTCAAATTTTAATGTATCGCTAAGACGACCCCACTCTACACCAGTATTGGTGTATACTGCAGTATACTGCAATATTCTGGCAAAAATAGAATGAATCCTTTTTTCATGAGATGTGCAAGTGTCAATATTTTTGTATGCACATGTTCTTCTACTAACTTTTGCAACAGTTTCATAATCGTGACTATAGGCACAGTTCAAATTATAATCTTATCTCCGGTTCTTGCAGTTCATAGTTCATAGTTCATGATGCAAAATATCACTGTGCCAAGTGTTCCCACGGTAATGAATCAGAGCCTTGCATCTGCCTTCTTTACTTATTAGATTAAATAAACTACAACTCTCGCAATGTGTGTGAACCATTTTCATAAAAATCTGAGACATTATAGTCCAAATAAACTGAAATTAAAAACAAATAAATATAACTATTTATAAATTCAGTTAACCAATTACACTAGTATTCAACTCTAAGGTGAATTGGACCTGACAGTCCTTGAGGAAGATGGGAATAATTGGGTCCTAACTGTCAAGTATTACTGGAATTAAGCAAGAAGCCAAATGATACAAACTGTGTTTACAAACCAGGCCTCAAATCTAACAAATACAGAATATGGACATGATAGGTCAGTGAGCTACAGCCATAACTATAAAGGAAATACTGATACTGATCTGGTAATAATGTTGCTTCTGTCTAAAATAGAAATAGATATTTGCTACAGCAGTAGCTTATTAATTACTTGGTCTATTTATTATATTGACATTATCCAAATAAGTGTCAACATTACAAGTCAAGTGTTAATTAAGTGTTAATTACAAGCAATTAGTCGCATCTTACAAGACAAGGCTAACAGACTGTGGGGTGGCTGTGGCTCACTAGGTAGAGCAGGTCACCTGCTACTTGGAAGGTTAGTGGTTCAACCCCTGTATGATCCAGTCTACTTGCCAAATATCCTGGGCAAGATACTAACTTGATACAGCCACTCGTGAGTAAATGTTAGATAGAAAGCACGAAAAGCATGGGGGGAAAAAACGTCCTTGCATGACTGGGTGAATGAGGGAAGTTGTATAAAAGTGCACTAAGTGTTCAAGTAGAGCAGAGAAAGAGTAAATTTATGTATCTTTCCGGTCGTTAAGTGATGACAGGACGAATCCTACTTCCGGGCCTAAAGTAGTCTGCGTTTAATATGCCTTTGTGTTGTTAACATGTTTAATGTTTTGTATTTTCTTCTATTTAATCTCAAAAAGCTCCTAAAACTGTCAGTGATCACTGTTGACCTCCCTCGGCTTTTATTACCGCTAATCATTTATTTAAGCTCAGTTTTTAAAACCTTAGGATGTAACTACAGCCCAGCCCATGCAGCAGTATATGAATGACTAACCTCGTATTGTGGATGGATTATCTCAGTTGTTCTCCTGGCTGAAGTTTGGTCCTTTTACAGCATCCTGCCATGCGATTACATTTGTTCCTGACCACCGAGAACACTCACGTTAACTTTTATCAAGTGGAAAAAAAGTTAGCTTGTTTATATTATGCTAACATAGCTGTGTTGCTAGCGATCACATAGCACATCATTATATACCAGCTAGCCAAACTTCAGTAACCCTACAAATGTCACTGCTGTTTAGTTTTCTGTCTTCATTTATGTTGGAAATGATAACAGAGCTGTAAGTTTTAATTTGTTTCCAAAACCCCTCAGTCAGGACATGCTATATTGTATTTCGATAGAAGCTAGCGAGCTAACTTCCTGCTAACTTCTAACTCCGTTAAATGTCATAAATTCCGTTTTCATGGATGCCTGGATGTTAAACTCAATTGTTACACCTGGTAGAGCAGAACGCTGATAATTTTATTAAAGATGAAAGACTTTAGACAGTTTTTCAACTCTCAGTAATGCCATAGTGATTGTTTGATATATGGACCTGCAGCGGAGTTTAGGCCCAGACACGGCTAGTGACGTCAGACTTAACGACTGGATTGCCCACATTTGTTGATGAGTTGACTTGTTACAATACAAATGCAATGTCTGTCACTGGTAGGACAAAACTAAATCCAATATAATTTTGTAGTTCATCAGTAAATCAAAAATATATTGGAGTTAGTTGAAATCCCTGATATCAGCATTTAATTTAATCATTAAAGAAATGTACATCAAGGTGCTACAGAAAGATCAAATGAACCCTTTTTCCCTTCACAAACAGCAAGAAGCAGGTCCAAAATACCGGAGCGAACAACAGAGACTGAAAGATGCACAATACAATTGAAGAGAAAATCATGCGAGGGAACTAAAATCCAAAACAGTCATACTGACAAAGTGTGATTTCCTCAAATAAGAATCATGGCGTGACATCTGTATTTTCATTTTTTAAAAGCATTCAACAAAAGCTATTTGATTTGTATCTACAGAAGAGCAGAAGGTCCGTATAATAATACTGAAAGCACCAAATCAAGTGTCAAATCCCAAAACTCATACTAAAAGTGAATGCAAAACGGTGTCATAAGTAAGAAAATAAAGAATAAATAATGTCAGAATAATAAACCTTCTCATAACACTCATAATACAATCTGTTTCAGACTACTGAGGTAAAGTAATTAGGACAAACTAGATCATACAAGGATAATACAAATGCAGAACTTGCACGCTTACGTGAGCAAAGGATGTGGTTAGAAGTCAAAACACAAAAGATTGTGCTGATACATGCCAACAGTGGAAACTAGCCGTATAAAAGGGTCATCTTGACACGCCTACAATTACAAATTAGCTGCCATGATGCACGGTCTGCAAAACATTCTGCTCATCTATGTTCTGAGATGTCTCGGACAAATTGGTAAGAATCACAATCTTTGGTTGTTTTTCAGTGATTGTTTAATGGAGCATCAGCCTAATTTTGACGGGTTTTTTTGTTGTAGTACATGGTAGTGACATCATAAATGGGGAAAAAGGCCCCAGAGAACTCAATGCAGTATGTGGTCTCAGTGCAGAACATTGATGGCCATATATGTGGAGGTTTTCTTGTCACTGAAGACTTTGTGGTAACTGCTGCACACTGTGACGCTGAGTAAGTAATCAGTCTTCTCGTGATGACCTCTTTGACTTGTGTAACTACATCAATTTAATTGATGGCTCTTAATGATTGTCTTCCTTCAGAAAGCCCACACATGTTGTCCTTGGCAGCCACAATATAAAGAAGGGTTATCAAATAAATATTGAAAAAAAATTTAAGCCCCACTCTAGAGTTGGATGTCTCGAGACCGGTCTTGGTCTCGAGACCGGTCTCGAGACCACTTTTACGTGGTCTTGGTCTCGTCTTGGTCTCGACGGACTTTTGTCTTGGTCTCGGTCTTGGACTCGACGGACTTTTGTCTTGGTCTCGGTCTTGGTCTCGACGGACTTTTGTCTTGGTCTCGGTCTTGGTCTCGACGGACTTTTGTCTTGGTCTCGGTCTTGGTCTCGACGGACTTTTGTCTTGGTCTCGTCTTGGTCTCGACGGACTTTTGTCTTGGTCTCGGTCTTGGACTCGACGGACTTTTGTCTTGGTCTCGGTCTTGGTCTCGACGGACTTTTGTCTTGGTCTCGGTCTTGGTCTCGACGGACTTTTGTCTTGGTCTCGGTCTTGGTCTCGCTGTCTCGGTCTTGCGCTCTCAAATCGACATAGTGTTCGGGAGATTTGGAGTCAACCATCAGTGGAGCGGGGGGTGTCTTACTGGGCTTAAGCCCGGGTCATTTTTTTCTGAAGCATGGGGTTTTTTGGAGTGTAATTTGTTTGTTAGATGCCTGACTGACAACTGTATAAAACAAAAACAACACACGAAGCACAGAGCGCACCGTCCTAAATTCCCCCTGATTTTGGTATGATCCGAGCTTTGGCACTAGGTGACTGAGCACAGCACCCATGTGAGCGAGGGGGGAGAAGCTGCTGCCTGCGAGTTTGCTGCAGAGGAGAGCTTAAGTTTGACCAGGTAGGAAATCATTCGTACTGAACTAATAATGTAAATATGACGGTGTATCACAAAAGATTGATATCAAACTGATCACTTGGTTGCGTTACTTACTCTTCGAGTGAATCAACAAATGGATAAATAAAAAGCCGAACGACAATGCTGATTTTTTTTAGAGAGTCTTAGCTTACATCTCATATTTTCAGTTGTTACCCTCCACGGCTAAACAAACTCTCTAAATCGGTTTCAGTTGTGTACTGATGAACACAACAATGGACATAAGGAGCTTCTTTCAAAGAAAAAACTCAGGTAGATGTTATTTTATATATTATGCTTTGTATGTTGTTGTTGTATGTTCAGTATATCTATGCAAAACAAGAGGAATTTCAATACACAGCAGTATATTCACAGTTGAAACCAGATATTTACATACACTTTAGGGAGAAAACATAAAACCTTTTTTTTACTGTTAAACATCAATTTAGAGTAAACTTTTGTTTTAGATAAATAAATGTTGCAATGTCTTTTGAATTAGTTAAATGTCAGAATAAAAAGAGGGAGCTGTCTATTTTAATCACTTTCATCAAATGTAGGAGTACATATACACTAAGTTTATTGTTAATTAAGATTAATTAAGAAAACTCCAGATGATTCCATTCTGAGCTTAAGAAGCTTCTGATTGGTTAGTAGAGTCCATGTGGGTAAATTGGTGGCACAGCTGTGGATGCATATAAGGCAAAACACAGAGCCTGTTTCTTTGAAATGGGAAAGTTTCTTTGAAAAATCAAGAGCTGTCAACCAAAACACCTGGAAAAGAATTCTGGAAAAGAATTGTGGAGCTCCATAAGTGTGGCTCAATTTTGAATACAATTTGGTGCCATTTACAATTAAGAAATACAGACAGTTTCTCTCTTTACTCTTAAAGTTAACAAATATGTTTTTTATATTTATCAATCTAAAAAAAGAAACATTTAGTCTGATTTGATGTTACAATTAAAAAGTGTTTGTGTTTTTATCTGAAGAGTATGTAAATATCTGGTTTCCACTGTATATTTGTGTTTGGCTTGATTGTCAGCACAAAGAGGGAGAGAGAGGAACAGAGAGGGAGAGAGACGACGAAAATGACGACAGAACAGAGATGGAACAAGAGCAGGTGAGACACACAAGTTAGTCAAATGGTTGTTTGCCAAAAACTCATCAGAACATGTATCTCGTACCTATTGTATCTTTTTAGATAGCGTTTGTTACTTTTAAAATTCTATATTTATTAAGTTATGCAGGCTTATTTGCTCAACAAGGCTGAATAATTATATAAACTTTTCAGAATCTAAATAGTGTACTTTGGTAGAATTAAAAAATAAGTGTAGTGCAGGTCTAAGATGATTTTTAGTGCTGCTATCATCTAGTTCTGATTCTGGTTCTGTCTTGGTTACTGTTGTAGTCCTGTTTTAATTCTGGATCAGTTCTGGGTCTGGTTGAATTGGGGTTTAGTCCCTGTGTCTTGATACAGGCCCGACTTTGTTCTGCCTTGCTGCTTAATTAAAAAACTATATATATATATATATATATATATATATATATATATATATATATATATATATATATATATATATATATATATATATATATATGAAGTCATTCTTTTTTGAACAAAGCTCAAAACAGAGCCTAATAATCTTTCAGTCATTTCTACCCCCACTTAATTTCCTTTGGCTGCTCAGCTCTCACACAGTGGCTCAGCTACGCTCCAATCCCTCCATATTGTGGCCAATCACATGCGAGGATATAGGATAATATCATTATGTGAAAAACAGAGAGGGTGAGAGACGCAACAGTCAAGTGGAGCATGCGTCAGTCCTTTCAGTGAGTGAGTGAGACAGTAGACAGCGGTGAGGAGGGCTGTGCGAAAGCAAAAACACATAAATATGCCCGAGACCCGTAAACGAAGCAGCATCTGGCTGCAGTTTAAAGACTTTTTTTGTCTCGGTCTTGGTCTTGGTCTCGTCTCGTCTCGGTCTTGGTCTTGGTCTTGTCTTGGTCTCGATACCCTCTGGTCTTGGTCTTGTCTTGGTCTCGGATTAGGCGGTCTTGACTACAAGTCTACCCCACTCTTACTCTAACATTTGGTTGGGTAATGACATCATGCTCCTTAAAGTAAGTATGTATTCATACAATCAACACTTTCAAGTGCCATAATTGTTGATTTAATGATTTCCATTCTAATAACACTGCTAATATGTTGTGAAATTAAGAATTTGGGATTTTTTTCTTTCTAATGTGTTTCTCCAGCTGTCTAGGAAAGCTCAGCTAGGATGCAAAGTACAAATAATTCAACTTCCATGTGCTGAAATGAACGTAAAAGCAGATGAAGTGTGCTAGGTGGCTGGTTGGGGAAGAAATAGAACTGGTGGTGAAAATGTCGATGATCTGAGAGTGGTGAGCGTGTCCGTCATTAACCAATATGTATGTAGGGAACAATGGCCCGGTCTTTCTGCCAATGTTATCTGTGCAGGTGGATACGGCACAGACAAAGGATTCTGTCAGGTATGGCTTCTGTTCTTTCATTGAATGTGTCTGCTTGTCTCTTGTTGACAAATACCCGAACGACCTAAATTAAATATGAAATGGATATTTTCCTCTTTCTTCCTGACAGGGTGATTCTGGTGGTCCTCTGGTGTGCAACGGGTTAGTTGTTGGTATTGTTTCTTTCAACAAAAATTACAACTGTGCTTATCCAGATGTACCCAATATCTACACAGACATCTCCAAACACCTCAAGTGGATCAATGGGATTCTGCTAACTGCAACATCTTCCTAAAAATGTGTTTTTTTGTTGCTACTGTAGAAGCAAAAGATAAATGAATAAAAAAATAATGGCTGTCTGTCATTACCAGTGTGACAAAATAGCAATAAAAATCTATCCCAATTTTTTTTGTCTAATTTCCTTTTGTAATAATCTTAGTTTATAAAACAATAAGAAACAAGAATACTATAGAGGTCATTTTTGTCTCAGGTGAAGGCCAACTAATGTCTTTTTTATATCTTCTTCGAGATCTAAAAAATACAAAATTCTAAGTGAATACTCTGAGAAAGCTTACTTCAAACATTTTTTTTCTCCTGTACAGATACTCGCTGATGCACACAGTTGCAAACAAAAGCTACGTGAGCTATGTGTTTTGACTGCCATGATTAATCGTTAATACAATTATCATAGTTTTTAAGATAATATTAAGATATTTATATAAGCTTTAACAAAATTTGGTTAAAAATGACAAATTTAGATCTAATGAGAAAGATGCAAGAAACAAAAGATGGAAAAGTGACTAGTCCAACACTTAACAAAGCAGTGTTGGATAGGTCTTCTACCCTAATTATTTGATTGAAGAAAAGTTTAACCCACCATTTTATCACCCACAGGCTTGACTTTGCCTCAGAGGACTTGCTGCAGTTTGGGGTCCACAAATTTAATTCAGTTCACAAACTTTCTTTCACTTTGACTCTGTCTTTGGCTTAGTTTTACAAGGGACTTTTTTATTTGACTGAATCTGGCAAATACTTTTTTTGATTACAAGCGCAAATATCGTATCTGTTATTAATCTCTGTCTCTCTTCCACAGCATGTCTTTTATCCTGTCTTCCTTCTCTCACCCCAACCGGTCGCAGCAGATGGCCGCCCCTCCCTGAGCCTGGTTCTGCCGGAGGTTTCTTCCTGTTAAAAGGGAGTTTTTCCTTCCCACTGTCGCCAAAGTGCTTGCTCATAGGGGGTCATATGATTGTTGGGGGTTTCTCTGTATCTATGAAGCGCCTTGAGGCGACATTTGTTGTGATTTGGCGCTATATAAATAAAATTGAATTGAATTGAATTGAAATATACTAACACTATCTTGTAAAATACTGCCACCTACTGGTGAAAGACAAGTCACAAGTTTGTCACATGGCTACCACAGACAGCCATGCATTCACAAAGTCAGACGTATGGCCAATTGAGAATTGCCAAGTAACCTAACAAGCATGCGTCTAGACTGTGGGGGGTAACAGGAGAGAACCTGTGTATAGGGGAGAACATGCAAACTTTATACACTAACTTTATACAGAAAAGCCTCAGCCTGTGGATTCAAACTAAGTAAAAAATCTCACCTGCCTGGCTTATCACCTTCACACTTGTTCAGTTTAATTCAGTTTTGTTTATATAGCACCACCTCACAAAAACAATTGCTGCAAACAGACAGTTGCGCTTTGTATTGTAGGAAAAGACCGTATAATAATAGAAAGAAAACCTCAACTATCAAATGTACCCTTATGAGCAAGCGCTTGCAGACAGTGCGAAAGAAAAACTCCCTTTTAAGAGGAAGAAACGTTCAACAGAACTAGTCTAATGAAGTCTGACTTGTTGGGGGTGGGGAGAAAGAGAAGAGAGTCATATAATATATGGTGTGTAATCACACTGAGAATGTAAAGAGGTGAGCGAAAAAGAAATATTCAGTGCATTAGATGACTTAGACTATTAGCATAACTGAAGTATGGTTCAAGGTCACCTGATCTAGCCTTAACTGTAAGCTTTATTCAGTAATGCAGCAGGAGGCACAAAAGTGGCAACACTTTTGACACACAATTCTGCATTAGTAAGGTATTACTAAGTGCTTAATTTATCATTATTTAAAGCATTACTACTCCTTAGTATGTAATTTACAAATACAGATGGTTGGGTCTGCACTTCCACAGGCCCCAGTTCAGGAACGTATTCCCGTTAACAAAGCAAGACGAACAGCTCAACCGGTTTTTCACATGCTAGCAAGGGAAGGATCTCAGAGCAGCCCTTCTGCCCTCGGTGTCAGACCACTTCGAAGAACCATCTCTCCTGCAGCCTTTTATTTCTGTGACACACAGTTTACACAAACACCCATTGTAAAACCCCCCTATGGTTATAAAAGACAAGGCACTAGGTGTGTGTATGCATGTGCATGTGAGTGAGTGTGTTTGTGTTTGGGGGTGCGTTTGTGTGACCTCCTGCTCACCAAAAGGGTCATTGGTCATAAAGGCAGGAAGCTTGCTAAACAAGAAAACAGAACCCTCACATGGGATGTGTCTCTATAATAAAACACTACAGCCTCCCCCTCCATTCAACAGGCTGGGGAGGGGGTCAGAAAAAACGGAATGTCTTGGATCATACAGTTTGAACCAAGACTTACAAATTTAAGTGCAATAATGGCAACATTTAACCATTTGACTCTAACACAGATATAAATATTTCGTTTGGTTTATATAGCATGTTTTTGGTATGTGTTTTTTGATGACCTTAGCCATATTTTATTTTAAACGAAGAAGCCTTTGTATAATTATGTTAAAGTACCCTGTAGCTCTAACGTCTTCATGTATCTTTCTCTCGTAAGCCCCTTTTTTCAAACTTCGACTGTGGGCCTAGTTACATTTCAGTGTTCTGCAAATCTCAGGTGTGCTATGTTTGCATCTAGCAATACATTTCTATGTTGTGTATCTCCAGTGTTGGGAAGGTTACTTTTAAAATGTATTCCATTACAGAATACAGATACATGCCCCAAAATGTATTCTGTAACGTATTCCGTTACGTTACTCAATAACAGTAACGTATTCTGAATACTTTGGATTACTTAATATATTATCATGCTGTTTACAACTACATGAATGTGATTTATTACTGTTACTGAAGGTCCGCGGCTCCGAACCGTAGTAAAGGGACCTCTGGCTAATACGGTGGGTTCTGTGTCGGGCTCGTAGCTGAAAACTAGCTTTACTTTGTTGTCTGGGTCAACTTTGCTTGCGAGAGACAGAGAGAGACGTTGACAGGCTGCTCCAACGGAACTTATTGTTTCGGAGGAAAACACGAACACGGTGTACAGTCGAGTCTTAATAGCTTACTTACAACTGGGCTGTCAGGCTCTCTTCTTGGCTGCAGTGGTTATTATTATATTTACAAGCTTCCAGCTCCCGTTTTTTCCTTTTCCTCGTACTTTTCCTTTTTCTCCCTCCCTCGCTCACAGACACATAACGGGTATGGCAGTCCATTCTCCCTGCAGCACGGACTACACTGCCTATGATGCTACATTCTTTAGAACTATACCTGTAGCATTCTGCGTATTAGCTTAGAACAACAACAACAAAAAGGCCTCTCTCACCCAGGAAACACAGAGAGAGAGAGAGCGTCACCCTGTAACCATGGCAACCGTAACGCTGCCGCCTGGAACAACAGAACGTAGCTGTCAAACAAAACCCAAACAGTCCTGACCCGCCACAATATGAAACAGGGAAGTACCGCCGTGTAATCCATTTATTTCAACAAAGTAACTGTATTCTAAATACCACCTTTTTAAACAGTAACTGTAACGGAATACAGTTACTCATATTTTGTATTTTAAATACGTAACGGCGGTACATGTATTCCGTTACTCCCCAACACTGTGTATCTCTTTGTGCTTTGTCTGTATCACTTTTCTGTTGTGAAGATAGCTGAGACTTGTTCAACTCTTGAGGTACTTTCATTTACTTTTATAAATGCTTTATAAGGCAAAAATAGTCCTCACTTTAGATGAGGTCACAAAATACTTAACAACTAGTAACTGTCTCCGATTAGTGTTTGTGATGCAATGAACATATTACTTATCTGTTCTCATAAACTGCATACTAATGCTTTATAAATAATGAATTAAGTACTTACTGATACCTAACTAATGCTTAAGAGTCATTATGTGTGTGTTACCAAAAAGTGTCACGCTGAAGGACCTTTACTGAGAAAGAGGTATACATTTAATAACTAGTTTTGATCAGTGCTGATAACTGGAAGCAAAGGAAGTCACTGCAGCTGCGATAAAATGGATAGGGATCAGTCAGTGCAAACCACATAAAAGGGAACCACACAGTTCCATAGTGACAGAACGAATATCTTTCTGCCAAGATGTATGCTCTGCACCAATTTATGCTAATTCATGTTTTGACGTGCCTTGGACAAAATGGTAAGCCACACTATACAAATACTTTTAGCCATCTGCAAGCTGAATATTGACATTTTTAACTCGTTTTGATTATCTTCTGATGTCTTTAGCACTTGGAAGTGAAATTGTAAATGGGGAAAAAGCTCCCGAGAACTCACTGTTGTATATGGCCTCGGTGCAGAACAACTATGGCCACAATTGTGGAGGTTTTCTTGTAAGTGAGGACTTTGTGGTCACTGCTGCACACTGTGATGAAGGGTAAGTAATCAATCCTGCTTAAAGGTAATTTGTGGGTCATGTGATAAGAAACCACTTCAGAAGTTCCTATTAATATTAATTGGCAACACTTTTCACCAGCTGCACAATGTATGTCACAATTTCTCCCTTAAAATCATACACACACGCACACAAACACAGATAACCATCACCGTTTAGAAAGCCTACTGATTATCTCTGACTTGCAACTTATTTAGGAATCCAAGGAGAATAGTTCTTGGCACCCACGATCTCAGCAAGCCTGCTCACACCGTGAAAGATGTAATCATGAAATGCATACACCCATATTATATAGGTGTTGGAAATGGGAATGACATCATGCTACTCCAAGTAAGTCGATTTTTTTTCACTTAATACACAGAAGACATATTTGTGATCTCTAGAACATTTGCATATACAATCTCTTAATCTGTTCCCAGCTTTCTAGTGAAGTCCATCCAAGCAAAAACATCCACTTTATTAAACTTCCCTCTTCTGAAATAAAGCTAAAGGAAAATGAAAGATGCCTTGTGGCTGGGTGGGGTTTGACAAAAACTGGTGGTCCATTAGTTCACCAGTTGAGAGTAGTGGATGTGTCTGTTATCAGCCCAGAGGTCTGTAGGAAGAACTGGCCGGGTCTTCCGGGTGGTCTTATTTGTGCTGGTGGTTATGGCACAAACAAAGGGTTCTGTCAGGTATGTTTTTTTTTATTTGTTTGATTTTTAAGATTAACTGCTAACTCATGTATAAAACTTTTTTTTTCTCTTGAATAACCCTCAAAGGGTGATTCTGGTGGCCCTCTGATCTGTAATGGTACAGCTGTTGGAGTTGTTTCTTTCAACAAATATGGCAGATGTGACTACCCGGATGCACCCAATGTTTATGTGGATATCGCAAAACACCTTGACTGGATCAACGGGATTCTCAAGAAAAAGCATTGTTAAGTCTTACATAAATCTTTGCTTTGACACACTGTTGTTGTAGTTGTGCGTTTAAATCGCTTTGTGTTTTATCTAGATGCAGAATAAATAAATGTTTCAAATATTTCTCAGCAGACATGTAATTGTAGCAAAGTTGCTGTAGTGACAATATTATTGTGATGTCATTTAGCTCATTTTAACACAATAAATCACCGGTAAATGATTTAGGGCAGCGGTCTCCAACCTTTTTTGCGCCACGGACCGGTTTATGCCCGACAATATTTTCACAGACCGGCCTTTAAGGTGTCGTGGATAAATACAACAAAATAAAACTAGTACCGGTACCGAAAAAAATAAGATTTATTCATAACACACGTGAAAAGACCCAGGAAAACCGAGTTAACGATAAAAACGATAACAAAATAACGCTGAAAACCGATAAAAACCCTGAAAACTATACATTTCACACCTGAGCCTCAACTCTCGCGGCCCGGTACCAAACGACTCACGGACCGGTACCGGTCCGAGGCCCGGGGGTTGGGGACTGCTGATTTAGGGGACAGTAAAAAGGTTCCCCTGGAGTCAGAAACAAAAAAAGCATGGTGCAGTTATAGTTAGATGAGTTGTGCAGTTAGATGAGATGAGATGAGGTTTTCAAGGTTGGCTGGGTAGTTTTAAGAGTGCACCCTGGCACGCACCCTATGACAGCTAGGATTGAGCTCTGTAACCCTGGGTTTAACAAGAAAATGTAGTAGTTTTTTAAATTGGGCGACATGGGCGGTTGCCCAGGGCACCCAACAGGCCAGGACCGCCCCTGGCTCTGAGATCATGAGCATAGCTTTATTGTTGGCTAACAAGATAAAATTTACATGCTAATGCTAGCTGTGTTTCCATAGATCCTAACTGATCTCAGAGCGGTGAGAGCAGACCAACGGTACTTTGGCTTGTGAGCTGCTCTCCATTCAGTTTACAAACACCAGCGGTTTAGCCACAATTCGCATGCACAAACCATCAAAAAAAGCAAAAAAAAAAACTGCTGGACTCTCAGCATGTCCAGCTCCAGTCATTGTTAAAAGGAGACAGACACACCCAGACACTATCAGACTGACCCATGCATTTGTGCTTGAAGAGTGAAGCCTTAATGTGTTTATTTTTAGACCACTATTTTGTTCTGATATGTAAAACTTTTGAAAGGAAAGGAGATTTAATTTCTTTTTATCATGAAGGTGGATATATGTTTGTTGTCTAATTACAATAAATCTTAATCTGGGAAAATGTTATTTCTGTGGTTAATCTAGTTGGCTGTAGAACTCGGAGATAGTGTCATTAGGCTGTATAAAGAATAAAAAAAAATCAGCAAAAAATCTCAGGTCATGCATCTGCCTTCATCACTTTTTTTGGTTGTTTTTTTTGTATAAAATCTAAATTTAAATAAACACACAAAATTATAGATTATATGTATTTAGAAAGGTATAAACCTCCAAAATAATCCACCAACAAGAACAGAATTACACAAGAAGGTGCAATGATCCTGTCTTATATCAAACTGACAAGATAAAGTAAATATTAAACATTGTGTAAATTATTATCCAACAGGGTGTGGGGGGCATGTAAGTGAAGCCAGCTCAGACATTGCTGGTATTAGGACTGTTCGAGTCAAGTTTTGAGGATATACTGACAAGAACTGGGGTACTGGAAAAAGGCTGATAATGTTGAATTAATTCAGTGTTACTGAATTCAGTGTTAATAATTCAGTGTTGCCAACCAACCTAGTAAAAGGAGTTATATGCGATGCATCTGGGAACTATGACTGAGGAAAAAGCCAACACGTTGACCAAGAAACACCACCAGTAGTAGCTCAGTGCATTAACATTAATAGGAGATACCTGCTGTGTGCTTGCCTACCCCTGGGTCACAGCATAATAGGAATAGGATGAAGATTGTGGCCAGGTTAAAGGTAACCCCCAGCCTAGATGATGACGTATAAGAATTTCTGCTGCCCTCTGCTGGCTATAATGAAGAGTTAGACAAAGGCAACAGTTGAGCTCTACAAATACAGAAAATTGCATTCGATGGTATATCGATAAGGCAAGAGAAAACATAATGTAGTATTTTACAAAACAAAAAAAATCTAAGCAACCACATCTTTACTGACTACTGGGAGTAGCACATGCTCTGCAAAGTTTCTTCTGTCCAAAGCTTTGATCTCTCTTAATTTATTTCTTGCGAATTCTTGTGAATCAACAAATTCATTTAAAAAGCACTTGAACAAAAACAGCTACAGTGAAATACTTCAACATCATCATCATTATTGTCGTCATGGCCATTGCTGTTGTTGTTGGTGTTGATCAAAATATTAGCATCATATTTGGTGCTAATAAAGAAGACGGTGGGCGAGATGGACACAGTGACCAGTCCAGTACCTGACAACTGAAAAGTGTACATATGTTTATCAGTGCCTTAGTTCAGCAGTTCAGTCTGTGGTATGGTACAGTAGACACTAAATTGAATTCACTTCAGTTTAAAAAGAAACAATCAGTACTGACGTTATTTTTTTTTACCAGTGAAATTGGTCTACATCATGTAGACAACAAATAAATAATTAACTAATTAATTAGTAAATAAAAATATACATTTATTAAGTTAATGTAAAACACTATTCACTTGCAAAAAACTGAATTTTTACCAAATGTAAAATGAAAATGATTAAATAAAGGAAGAAATACAGATTAATGTGACAAACTGTGTTGCAATGCAGGCACTGCCAAAGATCTGGAACCACAAAAGATAGTATGATTGACCAAGATATCACAAGCTGCATATTCACACTATAAAATGGATGTGGTCATAAAGGTCAAGATAAGAATAAAGGTGACAGTGTTCTAGGCATGCAAGCAAATGATGACAAATCTAGGATGCAGTGATAAGAAGTGACGTTGTTATTTTACATTCTGTCAGTGGTCTGCAAGCATTCACTGAATTTAGCTGCTTCATAAAATAACGCATAAAGACATGCTAGAATTAAAGCCTGTATGCTAGCAGTAGTTTTTAAGTCAATAATATTTACTATTTTTGAAATTTTAATTGCTTTTTATTCACACTTACCTACAATCAAAGACCAAATTTATGATGGAAGAGGTCAATCTGAAAAACTGCGAATGGTATCCACCCTTATGCAGTATACTGAGTTACAAAAGTCCTTCTAATGTCTTTATGTCTGGGAAACTTACAAAATTACATTTATAAATTTTCTACTAAATACAGCCAAAATGTCATAACTGTGAGTTTGGGAAAGCACATCGAAGTTCAAATCTTATCTGGTTTGTGGTTTTTGTGGTTCATCTAGTTTACTGCATAATCTGAAGAAGTTGTCAAAAGTTTCCAAAGCAAAGTATCATGGTTTTACATCAGCCTTCTTGAACTTTAGATCACTAAATGCATCTAAATCTGTTATTGCAAGTAAGATATGCTCACAAAATGCGTGTGGGTTCGTTTATTACAACAAGCCTGGAGTAAACACCCGAAAAACATAAGAGTGAGAGCTAAACAGCTTTTAAAATTCACTGGGGTTTGTACATTGCTTATTTAAGTGTCCAATAAAGTGTTATCTATGCAGAATAGTGTAAACCTGCAAAATTGAATTACCAACTGGATTACTAGTTATGAGCTGAAAATAAGTGAGAATGTCTGATATGACACCAAATGTTTACTGGATAAAAATTGTGTTTTTCTCATTAGGGTGGCAGTAAATAATAAAGAAATAAGATTTATTGAGTGAAAATAGCTTTTCACTTCACAGCAGTTGACTCTAATAATAAATTAAATACTAGTTCAAACAAATTGCTGTATATGTATATGCTGTATATGTTTAATATATTTCACTTATGCTGCTGTTTTTACCTTCATGGAACCGGATGATATTTGCTGTTAATCTACTAATTGTTTTAAGTAGTGCATCTTTCTGTAACTGAATTAGTTGATATAACACGTAATGGTCCTAAAAATCTTTGAAGATAGGTAACGTATTAAGACATAAATTCAAACTGAGTCAACTATTTAACTTTAATGGCCCGACTCGTTACAACTTAACAAGTTATATGGTACTCTTGGAATCCTAGAGTATACAATGAATGAACACACGCATTCAAGTTGAGCCAGCTATTTATCTACAACCAGTCATCTGGTTTTATTTTGTAAAACCAAGAGGAAGACACGTTTGGTAAGTAAATACTACAAAAAATTTCTTTTAAATACACGTAGCAGTTTTAATCCTCTAGTTTTATCAACGTTATCAGATTGCCAGGCAGCCTGAAAGACGTTTTAATTAAAACATTAACACAGAATCGATTCATTTTCTTTTACTTTCTGAATAATATCAATGCTACTCTTCATGAAATATTTTCCAGCTCTCTTTGTTTTAGTAATATGTTGTTCAAACCTACAAATGTCTTTCATCAGAGTTTTCATATGATTTCAAAGGGATGTCTATTTCACCATGCTTTCTATTCTATATAATAAAAAAATATGTCAATGGTTAATGTACAGTTAGAGTACAGACATGTAAGGCTACAAAATTCTTTAACCTGCTTGTATCTGTGAAATTGTTACAATTCAATTTTAAAACAATCACAATGTCTTATCTTTTGCATAGTCTGTTAAAAATAAATACGGCAATATTTTTCTTTTCCCTCCAATAATCTCCGAACGATGATGAATATCAGACTTTTTTATAATCGTACTTCAGGAAAACATCTTGATAAGATTCAGGAATAATTACTTTTTGCCATCTGGTAGCTTGTTTACAGAAATTACAATAAATAATATTAGGAATAAAATGCCTTTAACTTGAACACTAAAGGACTGAAAGACTGAAATATAAATTTTACGAAGATGACTTAGGAGACTTAGGAGTTACTGTAAGGCAGGGGTGTCAAACTCCAGGCCTCGAGGGCCGGTGTCCTGCAGGTTTTAGATATCACCCTGGGTCAACACACCTGAATCAAGTGATCGATTTATTACCAGGCCTCTGGAGAACTTCAACACATATTGAGGAGGTCATTTATCCATTTAAATCAGCTGTGTTGGATCAAGGACACATCTAAAACCTGCAGGACACCAGCCCTCGAGGCCTGGAGGTCAACACCTGTGCTGTAAGGTATAATGACACAATTAAGGAAATGCACTAAAAATAAGAAAAGAAAAGAACAAGAAAATGAAAGATGTGTTGTTGTTTTTATCATGCCACAAGCTTTATTAGAAAGTAGAAAAGCTAGAAAGTTAATTACAAAATATTGTTGTTTTTGGCCTTTTCAAGCAAAATACTTAAAATGAGAAATGAAATAAACATTAAAGCATACTCAAAAAATTTTTTTGTCATTTTTGTCAAAACGTCTGCTTAAAGATTTATTTATTTTCAGCTTAAGTTTGTAATACATGACATGGTGAGTCTCTTTGGCTAATCTCGCTTTGTTTTTTCACTTTCATTTATTTATTTAATTTTTTGTATACATTAAAAAGATCCTTTTCCTGTTTGCATTGTAGCTGTCTGCAACAAACAAGAGCATTCACATTTGGAGGTACTTTGAGTTATATTATGTTTGGAAAAAGTTCATGTTTGTGCTAAATTTACCTAACAGACTAACCATGGGCTGCTATCATGTGGACAGTCTGTAAAAACTAAAATATCATAAAGAAGAGGAAGAATGAAATAAAATGGATAATGTTCAAGTAAGTGGTTAACAGTGACAGCGCTGACAGATTTAAAAAGCATCAAATATGCCCGTCTCCCTTAGCTGGTACGGCTCGATTTTACTGATTTTTGGTTTCAGATGACTTCATTGTTTTTTTGATCCACTTGAGTTGTTTCTTTGAGAGAAACGAGTAGACTGCAGGTTTTGACATGCACCCACGAGATCCAAAAGAAGTGACTCCAACCAACATTCCGTAGCACAGCAGCGGTCCTCCTGAATCCCCCTGCAGCAAGATCAAATATGATTAAATATATGAACAAAAAATAAAAAGAACATGCATTTGTCATACTTACATAACAGCTAGAATCGTTTCTTTTGCCAAATGTACCAGCACAAATCATGTCCCTGGTGATATAAGGGTTGCGATTGTAATAATCACAAGAGTTGCACTTCTGTCTGCTGATCACAGCTACATAACCACCCTTGAGGACATCTGATGTTTCATTGTTTTCAGTTTGTCCCCATCCAGCCACCAGACACCTTCTCCTACCTGCAGGCCTTTTGACTATTTTCCCCAACTGTAAGTATTTCACGGTTTTGGTTATCTCTGCTGGTTCCTTAAGCTAAAAAAAAAGAGAAATAAAAAGAAATATTACATATCGATAATGGCTGTCTATACATTACCTTCACAGAGTTGGCCTTAAAGACTTTAAGTTGGCCTTAAAGTCTGTTTGCAGCATTGTTCAAAAGTCTTGAACCACCTATTGCTATTAAACACTCAATTATCACCTTACCTTAATCAGCATGAGGTCGTTGCCCTGGAGATAGTGGTAATAGTCAGGATGAGGGAAGAGTTCCTCAACCTCTCGGACCTGCTTGGAACCTTTTTCCTCTTCGTTTATGGAGTGTGCGCCTAGGATAACCAGCCTCATTCTGACAAATAAAAAAAACAAAACTTTAGTGATGACAGTTCACATTTTCCTTCCTCTTCGGGGCTAAAAGAGGCCACTCAAACACACGAGATATCAATAGAAAGCCCTGGATGTCCTCTATTTAGGACTTAGGACTAAATATTACAGGAATTAGTACGATAGCTCAATTAAAGATATAGACCAAAAGCAAATGTCCATTACAATCACTGCCATATTTTATTACCTACTTTCTTGTTCCAGTTCTAGAGCAGGTGTAACACGAAATAATTTTGATATTTCCTTTTTAAAAGGCATTATTCTTTGCATGTTTGTGGCTGAAGCCTGGAAGGAGTGTGATCAACTTTTTTTTTCAGTAATGTACCAAACAGTCAAATCTACTCATGTGTTACAGGCTTCTTCCTTAGAGCTGAGGCTTTTCCTTAAAAAAAGAACCGCAAGTATATCACAGCGATATTTTAAGTGAATGCCAGTTGGATTTCTACAACGTAAGGGAATGCATTAATTATTAATGAGTATATTCAGTTTACTCCAACTGCATCACCTATAGCACCAAATCACAACAACAGTCACCTCAAAGCGGGAGGAGAGAGTCAGAAATGAATAATAACAAATGATTAAATGCAGATTGGTGTATAAATACATAAACACAGTGCATCATGGGATGCCCCCCAGCAGCCTAGGCCTATTGCAGTATATGTTTTTTCAAAAAAGCCTATTCTTGAAAGTAGAGGGGTGTCTTTCTTATGAATCCTGAAAGGGCCTGAAAGTTAAAGGCTCTGTCTCCTGTTCTTTTTTTTTAAGACCCTTAGGAACCACACGTAAACCAGCAGTCTGAGAAAGAAGTTTTCTATTGGTAAGTTTTCATAGTAATACTACTATGAGGTCTTTAAAACTGTCACAGTCTGGCTGGGGCAGACTGTATGTGTTTGCAAAAGAGGACTCAAACGCAGACCAAAAACTGAACGTGGCGTGGATTTAACAAAAAACAAGCCGTTTATTGAGGCTAGCAAAAAGGGTACAAACAAAAGGGCATTGGTGAAACTAAACAATAACCTAAACTGGGTGAACTGACATAGATACCTGAAGTTGTGACATGGATGAGCAGACGACCTGACAAAGAATGACTGAAAGCACACTGACTAAATACACACAGGAGGATAATGACGGAAGTGGGAACACATGGAGAAACAGCTGACACACATGAACATAACGACATCACAAGGAGAGAGTAACACTAAAAAAACATTGAACATAGGAACACAGGACCCCTTCAAAATAAAACAGGAAATATAATGAGACGCAGACACGACAACATAAGACACACAGACATGAAACACACGAAGGGCAAGGGAGACTTCACAGGGGTTGAAAACAGGGGGAACTAATAAGCAAATGAACATAGGAAACCTAATAAGCTTAAACATACACTATAAACATCAAAAGAACTAAAACTCAAAACACTGGGTCATAAGACCCAGGATCGTGACAAAAATAATAGACTTGTAAAGCTGCAAAAAGGTTTACACAGACCATATCAGTGATCAGTGTTTACAGACATAATCTGTTTTTTTAACCAATATCATTATAATGCACTCACTGTTTCAAAAAAAAAAAATACTGTAATATTTTGATTTGAAATTTCAAGAAAAGTAACTCGGGTTCGTACTTGGTGCAGTGTGCGGCCGTCAGGACCCATTGTGGATGGATTAACGTCCCGCCACAGAAACTGTGTTTACTCAACAAATAAGTCATAAAAGGGAGTGAGTGTGGCCTGACTTCTCTTCCTCCAATAATCTCAGAACCATGACCTAAAACAAAAAGAAAATATCCAGTCGTATAACAAAATCAGCACATTAAGTCAAGAACAAGTGAGAGAAACAAACACCCGGCATTAATGGCTTTCTAAGACTAAAAAGATATCAGTAATGGGACTTTGTATTCTGTTTATTTACATGAAGGAGACAATTATCAGTAAGTAAATGAAAGTAAAATATAAAACATTACTCACCTGACTGGACGAAGAAGAGAATGCCACATGAGATGAAAACGATGAGGCGCAACATTTCTTGTTATCTGCCTTTAATGTTGAATGTTTTCAAATCTACCGGGATGCACAGCTTAATATTTTGAACTGAAAGGATGTGGTGTGGACACAGTAATTAATGAGTCAACAAAATGGACACAGCCAATCAAATCCTTAAAACTGTTGGTGTAAATTATTCCTCCTCCACCCCCCACCCCCCCACCACTACCACCACTACAGTTACACCCAATCGACACACATAAACACACACACACCCTTTTGCTATATAGGGGAGGGTTAGTGCAACTCACATTGCCATGGGCAGCAGTCCGGTCACTTAAACTTTCAGCTATACTTTTAAGGGTTTCTGAAAGCTGCTGTGTACTTCAGAAAAAAATAAAGGAAACCGTATGTGCAGAGGTAAATGATAACAAAGACACAATATTTACTGAGAATAGTTGTAGATGCAGTAGTTTCACCAGAGGAATGAAAAGTAATCGCACAGACAATGTTTCAATTCAATTCAATTCAATTTTATTTATATAGCGCCAAATCACAACAAATGTCGCCTCAAGGCGCTTCATAGATACAGAGAAAAGCCCAACAATCATATGACCCCCTATGAGCAAGCACTTTGGCGACAGTGGGAAGGAAAAACTCCCTTTTAACAGGAAGAAACCTCCGGCAGAACCAGGCTCAGGGAGGGGCGGCCATCTGCTGCGACCGGTTGGGGTGAGAGAAGGAAGACAGGATAAAAGACATGCTGTGGAAGAGAGACAGAGATTAATAACAGGTATGATTCAATACAGAGAGGTCTATTAACACATAGTGAGTGAGAAAGGTGACTGGAAAGGAAAAACTCAATGCATCATGGGAATCCCCCGGCAGCCTACATCTATTGCAGCATAACTAAGGGAGGATTCAGGGTCACCTGGTCCAGCCCTAACTATATGCTTTAGCAAAAAGGAAAGTTTTAAGCCTAATCTTAAAAGTAGAGATAGTGTCTGTCTCCCGAATCCAAACTGGAAGCTGGTTCCACAGAAGAGGGGCCTGAAAACTGAAGGCTCTCCCTCCCATTCTACTTTTAAATACTCTAGGAACAACAAGTAGGCCTGCAGAGCGGGAGCGAAGTGCTCTAATAGGGTGATATGGTACTACAAGGTCATTAAGATAAGATGGGGCCTGATTATTTAAGACCTTGTATGTGAGGAGCAGGATTTTGAATTCAATTCTGGATTTAACAGGAAGCCAATGAAGGGAAGCCAAAACAGGAGAAATCTGCTCTCTCTTTCTAGTCCCTGTCAGTATATAGTTTAACACTGAGTTTTTGTCATTTGTTATTAAATTAGATGCTAGATATTATATGTGTCATATTTGCCAAAAGTGCTATAAATGTGCACCACAAGACTTACACTACTAAGTGTTTGTGAATTTGTTTACATGTTTACATGTTAATGTGCTTTTTAATATTGATGATTGATTTTATAGTTTTACCTGGATTGCAGTGAACTGCGTTGAAGAAACACGTGCCAACAAAATATAGTAGAGAACGCCACCTTGTGGTTTAGTATGAAAACTGCGAGGGTCATAAAAGTGTCCCTGTTTTACACTGAAATGTAACATGAGACCTAAAGTAATTTAAATTTAATGTCACCAAGAGGTTAATTCGGCTGTTATCAGCTAACAGGAATGAAGGAACAGCATCACTTAAGAAAAAATGTTTGTCACTTTTTTGCACTCTTCCTAAGATCCCATTATTCTTTGTTTGCTGATTTCTGTGTTGAGATTACTGTACTTGACTTTTGCAGGAAACCTTTTTATAATAATGTACAATGGACAGAAAGAGAAGGTAGAAAACAAATGAACAAATATTGGTTCTTTGGCATTGTGGTCAGAGGTCATATTTTCTAAAAATCTTGTGAACATGATAACTCGAGAAACATGTCACCTTGGTATTCAAATTGATACCATAGGCCAGGGGTAGGCAACTCCAGCCCTCAAGGGACAGTGTCCTGCAGGTTTTACATGAGTCCTTGATCCAACACAGCTGATTCAAATGGCTAAATTATCTCCTCAACATGTCTTAAAGTTCTCCAGAGGCCTGGTAATGAACTAATCATTTGATTCAGGTATTTTGACCCAGGGTGATATCTAAAACCCAAAAATCTCGGGAATGCGATAACTCAAGTAGGTTTAGGTGACCAAAGATTTTCAAATTTATACATAGATGCATCTGTTAGGAAACTGAGCAGCCATCAGTATTTTTTATTTCACTTGTTTTGTTCTATATGAATGACAAACAAACTCATGAACAGAAACATACAACTGTTACAATCCTGGGTCATTTGACCCAGCGTTTTGAGTTTTAATATATTTTGATGTTTATGTTGAAGTTCATTACATTATCTAAGTTAATTTGTAATTTGTCTATGTTTCCCTGTTATAGTTCATTGTTTATTAGATTCCCCTTGTGTCTGCACCCATATGTTTCAGTCTCCCTCGCTCTTCGCATGTTTTATGTCTGCGTGTCCTATGTTGTCACTCTCATGTTGAGTCTGCATCTCATTATGTTTCCTGTTTTATTTTGAAGAGGTCTGGTGTCCTATGTTCATTGTGTTTATGTCTGTGAAGGTTCTCAGTCATCCAGGTCATCGTAGTCAAAGGAACTTGCAAAGAAAAGCGTCTGGACTTCTTTAAGTTGCTTGAAGACGTTTCACCTCTCACCCGAGAAGCTTCTTCAGTTCTAAGGTCAAATGGTGGGGAGTCCCAGATTTAAACCTAGTGGGAGTATCCCCTCAAAGAGGGACAAAAGGACCCCCTGATGATCCTCTAATCGCCTGAGCCAAGGTGTGAAACTTAACAATGTGGTGTATGCTGTACAGTGCAGCGAGGAATGCCCAGACCTCTACATTGGAGAGACCGAACAGCCACTTCACAAGCGCATGGCACAACACAGAAGAGCCACCTCCACAGGACAAGATTCAGGAGTCCATCTGCATCTTAAGGACAAAGGTCAGTCTTTTGAGCATGCCAACGTTCACATTTAGTTGGCATGCTCTAAATGTGAGCATGCCAACTAAAACTCTAAATGCACATTAAGATGCAGATGGACAGCTGAATCTTGTCCTGTGGAGGTGGCTCTTCTGTGTTGTGCCATGCACTTGTGAAGTGGCTGTTCGGTCTCTCCAATGTAGAGGTCTGGGCATTCCTCGCTGCACTGTACGGCATACACCACATTGTTAAGTCTGTGTTTTGGCGTTTTGTCTTTCGGGTGAACCAGTTTTTGTCTGAGTGTGTTGCTGGGTCTGAAGTACACCGGGATGTCATGCTTGGAGAAAACCTGAGTTTCTCTGATACTACGGCTACATAGGGGATGACAATGTTGTTGCATCTGTCCTTCTTATCCTCCCTCACTGGTGTCTGATCTTCTTTTCTGTGCCTCTTTTCCTCAAGTCCTTCACTTGTTGAATAAATATGTCACTACTGACCACTCGTGTTCACTGGTGGACAGTTTAATGACATAACACATAATGTTTAATGATTTGTGAGTAATCCAGTAATGTCTATGGTCATTTCTGATAAATGCATAAAACTTACATGCATAGTGGTATTCCAAAAATTCCCTATTGTCATCCCTTGTCTACTTATGCCTTCTTGTTCTAGTAGCTGACTTTTCATCAGTGTTTCCTGGTTCCTCAACCCCTGATGAGGACCATGTCAGGTGAAGGGAAGTGGACTCAGAGGCATGGCTCGCTGTCAGTAATTAAGTAACGTAATTACTCCAACATGGCTGCAACCATACCCTAGAATGTGATCGCTGATGTTAGGGTAAGGGAATCCAGAAAACAGAAAGTAAAAGTTGAACTAGGCTCCTAGTACAGGGCCTGTCATTAGGCCCTGCTCATTTTATGGGATGCTCAATCTTGTAACAAAACTAAACTTAAGAAAATAGCACATATTAACAGCCGGAGCATTGTCCTGAAATAAAGTATTACAATAAACTGCAATACTACTGGGGATGGCTTCCTTTCATGTAACAGGGCTTCTATATGTAGATTGGACCAAATTATTGTTTTGTTTGGTCTTTTTATGTGGTCGCTGTTTATTATGCCTTTATGGACTTTTTTTGTACTTAATGTTACATACATGTTGACAATCTAAACAGTGATATGCTTTAACATCTGTGAAACTGGAAACTGGTTTCATTGTTTCACATGTTTGGCTGTCAAGCCATGGTGTGAGTTTTCACACCCCTAGCAGCAAAACAACACCCACAAAAAAAGTGCTTTGATATTCTCTGGAAGAAAACTTTCAGAAGAGAAACAGATAAAAGTGTTGATGAAACCACAGACAGACAGCAAGGTGATGCACAAAGTGTTTGATTAGTTGCTACTCTTTTTCTGTATGTAATTACTCATCTTGCATCTCTTACATCAAAATTGTATTGTTTTTCTTTTCAGTTTACAATGCAAATTCATTTGTTTATTTATAACATCCAAAACCCAATTTAAAATAAAATGAAATATAATGTAACACAACATCCAAATAAGCAACACTTCATACAGCAATCTAAAGAAACACTCGAGAAACAAAGTCACTGATAACTCTGTGACCGGCCTACCAAAATTACTCCAAGCGCACATCCATGATTTATCCAGGTCACAAAAGTACCCAGAACAACATTAAAGAACCTCGGGCTTCACGTGTCTCAGTCAAGCTCAGTTCATGATTAAACAATAAAAAAGACTGGGCAAAAATGGCATCCATGGGACAGTTCAGGAGAAAACCACTGCTGACCAAAGAGACATTTGCTAAAACATATCTTGATGATCCCCACGACTTGAAAGACTGGACAAATACTTTGTGGAATAATGAGACAAAAGTTTAACTTTTTGGAAGGTGTGTGCACCATTACTATCTGGCATAAAACAGCATTTCAGAAAAGAAAAATAATACAGACAGTATAAATATGTCGTGGTAGTGTGACAATTTGGTTTGGCCTGCTTTGCACAAACATCGATATACACGTGCATAACACAAATAGGACCATGAAAATAGGTCATTACACAACTACAAACACTGCCATGTTTGCTAACCATTCTGCTCTTCTGGATATCTTGATTCCTGCATTCCTGTTTTTCAGCCTGTTAGAAATGATCATGGAGCTTCTGCACGTGCGCTCCAACAAAACAGTGCTTTTAATTATATTTTGTGAGTTAGATGTATCAGGGATCCTGCACAAAGTACTTCTGTGTGTGTAGATTGTATACATATATCTCCATGTACATGTGACAGCATTTAGTCTACATCACTGTGTTAATTAAGCTGGAGCTCGGAAAGAAAAGCATCTGGAAGTTTTTGAAGACGTTTCACCTAAAGAGTGATTCAAACGTTCTGTGAAGATAAATGTGAAATGAATACTGAGAAGACAGGAAGTGAAAAAAACCCAAAAACCACAAACCACAGACAGAGTGCAAGGTAAAGCATAAAGGGGTCAACTATCTCCCTGAAAGATTTTTCACCCGACTTCCATGCATCATGCACGCTCTGCAAGGGTTTCTGCTCTTCCAAACTTTGACGCTTCTTGGACATAATGGTAAGATTTTATCCATTTCTTACAGATGTGCAAAAGTGTGTTGCTTTTAAATTTTGCACATTTGCTTTCAGCACTGGGGAGTCAAATCATAAAAGGCAGAAAGGCTGAGAAAAAGCAGATGATGTATATGGCATCGGTGCAAAACAACAATGGACATATATGTGGTGGTTTCCTTGTCAGTGAATATTTTGTAATGACTGCAGCGCACTGTGCTCCTAAGTAAGTAATCAAAACTCTTCATGCAACCTCAAATTCATCTAAACATAAACGTTCAATTTCTCTATTATCGTTAATGTAGGAATCCTACAAGTGTTGTTCTGGGCACTCACAATCTCAAAAAGGTTGATGACACAATGAGATATGATGTGAAGATGTGCAAACATTCTTTTAAGGATGTTCTATCTGGAAATGATATCATGCTTCTCAAAGTAAGTAGATAACTTCTGAATCTCATAGACATGCATATCTTAGGTCCTGTATCAGGTTTTTTGCTGCATATCCTACTTACACGACTTCCTGATATTATTTATCTGTTATGTTGATGCTATATAGATAGATTTTGTCTTTTGCTTTTGTTTTGGCCAAGTGTTTGGCTAGTAGCTGTTTGACAGTCACCATGTTGGTGCACAAATACCATTTTATGCCTGTCAAACTGCATTGTCCTCGTCACTGTTCAAAAAGAATTCTAAAAACCTGAAATGTTCTGAAAATAGTGAGGTATAAGAACTGGACATGAAATGAATTTTATGCATTTCAGCAAGCCGTGTGTGAAGCCTGGCTCCTTGGAAGTGTCATGGTCCGGGGTCATGTAACCCAGTATTCTGAGTTTCTTGATGTTTTTGTTATTCCTTTCAGTCTAGTTTCATTTCAGTTTATCTAGTTATATTCTGTCATGCCTAGGTTACAGTTTTAATTCATGATTTATCAAGCTCCCCATTGGTCTCATCCCTGTGTGAAGTTTTCTGTGTTAAGTCTTCGTGTGTTTATCTGTCATGTTTCATGTCCAAGTTTTCTTTGTTTGTCTAGTTCGAGTCATGTCTGGGTCTCGTTATGTTTCCCGTTTTATTTTGAAGGATCCTTGTGTTTTTTGTTTATTGTATTTAGCTTCACGTCCCCTGTCCTGTCATTATGTTAATTGTTGTCAGCTGTTTTCCCCATGTGATTCCGCTTCCCCTGATCATTCCTCATGTGTACTTAATCCGTGTGTTTCTGCGCAGTCGGGGTCAGATCGTCTGTTATCCTCACCTCATCTTTTCATAGTTTCTGTTATTGTGTCACTGTTTCATAGCCTGCCTAGTTACTCTGTGTTCATAGTTTCTTCATAGTTCTTTCACAGAGTGTCATAGTCTTTTTAGGTTACACAGTGTTCTTGGTCTCCTTAGTTTTCCCAGTTTCAGTGTTCTCTAGTGTTTTTGTCATGCCATCAGCCACAATAAAGGCTCGCTTTATTTTTGGAAACCTAGTTCTGTCTCCACTGTGTCTGCATCTGGGTCTACCTCTTCTTCACACCGGCGCACCCCGCCGTGACAGGAAGCTAACTATAAAGAAATAAGTGGTGCCTCAACACTTTTACACAATACTGTAGTTTATTTTAAGTAACTGGCCCCAGATACGTTACTCATGGGAAAGCACATGAAAGAAAGAAAGTTCCTTATTGCTTGCCTTTTGCAATATATGTGATACAAAACAAACATGTTTTTATTTACTTTAACAATGTGTTGCACATTAACAGGTATACTAACATGTTAGTGATGATTGTGTATTGTAGTACATATTGGTTATTCAACTGACCAGCTACACATGTGGACATGGTTTGGATTTAAACCCTATTAAATTTGCCTTAAGTATTCTCTTTTCTATCTCATTTCTTATTTTCTGCCACTAGCTGTCCAGGAAAGCTCGCCTGGAAGGAAACAAAGTTATTAAGCCAATTAAACTTCCACATCCAAAAATGAATCTAAAGGAAAACAAAACCTGCAGTGTAGCTGGATGGGGGGCCATAAAAAGTAAAGGTGAAAATGTTGACGAGCTGCAAGTGGTGGATGTCCCCATTATTAACAAGGACAGGTGTCAGAGTGTTTGGCAGAATATGCTTCCGGCTAAAGTTATTTGTGCAGGTGGATACTTTAAAAACAAAGGAATCTGTCAGGTAACTTTTTTTTCTTTCTACAACCTATGATATTAAAAAAAAGATTGATGATTGACGGGCAAATCAAATAATAATATTTCCTCCTCACAGGGTGACTCTGGTGGCCCTCTGGTGTGTGACAATTTGGCAGTTGGTGTCGTTTCCTTTAACAACAACAATATCTGTGACTATCCGAATGTCCCCAACGTTTATACAGACATATCAAAATTCGTTTCTTGGATCAAACCCATTCTTAAGAAAAAGAAATGCTACTAATCTCTGGCTCTCTTCCACAGTGCATCTTTTGTCCTACCTTCCTTCCCTGGGCTCCAACCAGTCATGATCATTTTGTTAGACCTCAATGGGAGTTTTTAGCGAAATCAGAGCTAGATTTTCACCATTAGGGGGCAGCGTTCAATTAACTTTTCACATCTGTCAGAAACACGAAAATGGAGAGTTTGGTGTGAGATCAGAATAGTGTGTGGTGAGAACCATTTACTGACTGAAAGAAGGTTCTGGGTTTAAAGTTCCTTGTTGGCCGAGGCTTTCTCTCATAGTTTACCGACACACTTGTTTGCTTAATTGATGATTTTAGATTTTACAGTGAATGGTTTTCTGTCTCCTTGTGTCACGCCTGCAAACAACTTGCAGGCTGTCCAGGATGTACCTTCCCTCTCACACTATGATAGCCAGCTCTTCCTTCTTGACACCAATCAACAGCACCTCCAGTCTGTGAGATTACTGTTCATGTTTCCATATGAATATCATTTGCATTCATTTCATGCAGAGAAATGTAATCCTGAGTCAAGATGTTCTGTTACACTGTCAGGTGTCATGAATGATTAAATCTCTTTAAGCATTTTTGCATTACAGTGAGTCCAAAAGCAAAAAATAAAACCTGAAGCTTGAAACTGTATTTTCTCTTACTCGTGTCGTTTTCAAAACTTTTTTGGGGAACTTTGCTGTGGGAACATCCAAGGAACAGGCCAAAGGCTTTAGTTTTTTCCACTTTAAAAAGCAAAACGTTGCTATAGATACAAAAAGAAAATTGCTTCAACCTAAGACCCGTGACGATAGCCAAAAAAAAGTCTCAGAAAACATGGATCATATATGAGCCAAAATATAAAATGCCCTAATACTAAAACCATGCGTATATGAATTCGGTATCTCAGTAATGTTTTAGTTCTGCACGCAGAACATGCAATATGTCTAACACCGTAGCTTGCCTCCACCAGTGTGTGAATGTGAGAGTGAATGAATAGTGGCATTGTAAAGCGCTTTGGGTGCCTTGAAAAGCGCTATATAAATCCAATCCATTATTATTAACACATTGTGAATATGCATGTATCTGCATTTGCTGCTGTACTTGTGGCTGTTTGTCTAAAGCAAGTATTTTTAGTCAGCAACATTTTCTAGGCATTTATACATGTTCAATCAGATTGAAAGATGGGAGATAATATGACTCTTATCTGCTATATGCTATGGAGTAAATTAGCAAGCATTAGTTATTAGCAAGCCATTGTTGTTTTAGTCATTAGCCAGTGTGAACGCAGTGTTTTCATCTCTGTGAGAATGCTGACATTATGACCGGTATCTAGTGACTGTGGTTTCTTTGATTCCAAAACAGTTTATTACACTAATCACATGTGTTTTGGTAGCTTTGGCCTATGCAAATGAATAATGTTGTTTCTTCTTATGCTCTTCATTTCAAAAAGTTGTCCGTTTAAAATTAAGTTGTGATAGTAAACATTTTCTTTGACGGTAAAAGGCGAGGTAAGAACTAAGAACATTCACTTTCTGATCTGATATGCAAGCTAGCCTGAAAATGTCTCTTCTGAGAAGTGATGTAAAAAAGAGAAGGCTCGTTAAAAACAACTTTTTTTACACCAATGTGTAAAAAGAAAAGCCAAAAACATCTTCTATTCCGCTATTGGTTTCTCTACTTAATCAATCTACTGATAAACTCATGTGTGGGCAGATCTTCGTGTCAGCCAGATAATGTACTCAGCCTCAATCTCACCATATCACCGACAGTGCCATTTTGTTTTATTCACAGCTTGTAAATAAACGTATTAAACCTTTCCCAATACTCAGGGTGTGGGTCCATCCTTATGACAAAGTTACAGTGTGTAAAAACTTCACCTCTGGATGTCTGTTTACTTAATCTCTCGAAATTCCAGTGCATAATTTTATCTATGGTGGTTGCTGTAGGACAAATGTTTTAAACAGTCAAGAAAGAACAAAAATATTTAATATAGGATACATTCCAGAAATCCTTCCCATCGTCTTTTCCTGACCTCTTGTCCTTGAGCCGGGTACGAGAATTAATAAGAACTTAGGAAAAGAGAAGAACTGTGAGCTGAGAATCTGAATGACCTTACACTAGTCTCCTTAACAACGTGGCAAAGTACAAGGGATACAGCCTTAAGAGATTCAGCATGTGGACAAGGGTGACAAGAGTGAAATCAGTTCTTATCTAAGAAGGACAATTATGGATGACATTTGGATGAGGTAAGGTAACGACTTAGCATTTGACATGGACTTTTTTAAATTCAGAAATACAGACCTCTGCTGAAAGCTTTATCAGACATTTCAGTGAGCTAAATTGTTGAATAGCATCTTCTAATGGCTGAACGGCAGACACTCTGTCCACAAGCTAATGAGATTTGAACTATACAGAAATAGATTATATGCATCATGTACTACAGCTAAAGATTTTATAGGAAAACAAATGCAAAATAATAATATAGTCAGACTAGTAGTACAAAGATTAAATGCATGAGAAATTAGCAAATGTGTGTGCAAAGACAGTTTACGTACATGTTCTACAAACAATAGCTTATCTGGATCCTGTAGTGTCTGCGGTTCATCTAGTTTGCTGCAGATCTCAAAGATAATGCCATTCAGCTGTGTCAAGCCTGGCATCTGCCTTCTTTACTTGTGAGTATAGTTAAACTACAGGTCGATCAATGTATGTGAAAAACCAGAGGAACGAAAATCCAAAAAGCTTGGAATAAACAACTTTTAAACACATTGTAGTTTGCTTCCACATATAATGTCTATATGTTGCCAGTACACACTATACTATAAGGCTTTTTGTCAGTTTTCAACCATTACATAACCAAGATAACCTTGATAAACCAATGAGTCTGATGATAGAACTGAAGCAGGAAACTGGTTTCTGTGCTTCGTCATTGAAAGATGCAGAGAATAAGAGAAAAAAGCAAAGAAGAAAGTCACAAAAGTCACTGGCAATGATGTATAATCCAAAATAGCCACTTAATCATACTGACAAAGTTTGATTTCCACAGTAAAGTCTTTACATCTGAGTTTCCACTCATTAAAAATATCCAAAGTCACTTGATTTGTACCTACAGTTGACCAGGAGGCCAAAAAGGATATTGAATGAAACAAATCGGGAGGCCTAAAGTGTCTTAAATTTCAAAAGTTCAACTAAAAATGAGCAGCAAATTGTGTTAGCATAATGATGGACGAGCATGTCTGTCCTTCAGACTGATGTGGCACTATGATTATGATCATGCAACACAAGTGTGCAAACCTACCTTGAACTAAGGATGTGGTTAGAAATAAAAAAATATTGTAGATAATAATCATACTTACCAGCAAAACAGACTGTTTCGCAAAAGGTTCATCTTTTGTGTTTCGAGTGAACACAAAGAAAAACAGGAGCATTAGAGACCAAAACAAAGAACTAACAGTTCAGGAGGCCAAAAGTGTGGCCACTGGCGAAGACAGAGCAATTTTGGAAGCTGACCAGGAGGCCAGCTATGAAGGCGGAGCGGATCTGGGTCTGGAGGCTGACAATGATGACAAAAACCGTTGGGCGACAGGACTGGAGGCTGATGGAGGCCGCGAATATTGCACCCCTCAGGAGGTCAACGGAGACCCTTGAGCGAATCAGGTCCAGACTGTGCGGTGACCACTGACTCAAGTGGAGTACAGACCACTGGCTTGGGCGAAGCAGGACCAGACAGTGCGGAAACCTATGGCGCAACAGGACCAGACGGTGCAGGCTGGGGGTGTGCGTGGCACAAAGCAGGTTCAGGCTGCCCTTCAGGCTTGTGCTGAAAGGGAACCAGTGGCTTGAGTTCAGGTTCTGTTGATGTGAAGCAGTGCAGAGTCCGATGTAAAAAGTCTCAGAAACTTTGGACAGAATATAAGCCAAAATAAAATAATGAAAAATAATGAAACAATAAATAAATATCAATAGAGTGTTGCAGTTTTAACCCACATGCAATATGTATAAAACGTTGTATATATATATGTGTGTGTGTATCTGTATTATTATTAATATTATTTTTTTATTATGCTGTATTTCTTTGATGTGCATGTGGTTGTTTGTTAGAAGTCAGACTTATCAGCAACATTTTATAGCCAGTTAAACTTGATGTGTTAAGTTAGCACGTTAACAGATGAGCGATAATGCTCGACTCTTATCTATATGTATCAGTTGCAGTTTTACGTATTAATAGTGTGAATGCAGTAGTTTTATTGCTGTAACTGACAACAATGAAATTCATAAATCTGGTAATTATGATTTCCCTGATTGAAAAACAATTCATCACAGAATTCATCACAGAATTTGTTTCAGCAGCTTTGATCTATTCCAGCGAATAATGGTGGGTTTTTTTTTGAGTGATTCGTTTAGGAAAATCCTCAATATAAATACCAGTTGTGATTGAATTGAAAGTCCTTATTGTCATTATACAAATTATAACAAGATTTAAAACAGCTCCATAGTGCACATGTGCTTAGGATACTGAAGTGCAAATTACGTTTGTGCAAGTTTTAGTTGAGTATGGTGATATCTTTGGGGAAGAAGCTATCCCTGAGTCTGTTTCTTCTGGCCTGTAAGGATCTGAAGCGCCTACCAGAGGGTAGTAGGTTAAGAAGATGGTAGCCAGGGTTGGTAATGCCCTTCAAGATGTTTCTGGCCCTGGTGAGACAACGGCAGTTATAGATGGCAGACAAGGATGATTTTTTGCGCTGTGTTTACCCCCCTCTGCAGTCTCTTCCTGTCTGCAGCTGGCATGCCACACTGTTACTGCATAGGTGAGCAGGCTCTCGATGGTGGATCTGTAGAAGGTCACCAGCAGCAGGGTGTTTAGTTGTGATGGTATAGTATACACAAAGTTAAAACTCAGTCAAAAAATATTATTTTGCAAAGGTGAGACTTTAAAAAGGTATCGTAATTGCACTGTTTCTGTATTGTGTTACACTTTCACTTTCTGAGCTGATATGTAAGCTTGCCTGGGAAAGAAAGCACACAAAATTTGGCTCCTTAAAAAAGTTGTTTGATCAGCATTTGGTCATCGGATGTAAGGGTTTTTTTCTTGGTTTTACGCATCCATAATAAAACACAAAAAAGACATTTGCAACATTTCTCACATTTCTCAAAGTGGGGGTGGCCTGGGTGGGTGAAAAGGATGTGGTTCAAAGTCAAAATGAGAGTGATTATTATCATACTTACCAACAAGGCAAAATGCCCTATAAAAAGGTCTCCTTGATGCTCCTACCAGAAACAATTCACCGTTTGGCTAACATCATGCACGGTCTGCAAAAACTTCTACTGTTCCATCTTCTTGCATGCCTCGGTAAGAACTGCAAGTCTTTGTTATCAATTTCCAACCATTTGTTGGGACATTAACTTAATTTTGGTTTGACTTTTTTAGGGCATGGAAGTGATATTATACATGGGGAAAAGGCAGCAGAGAACTCAATGCTTTATATGGCCTCAGTGCAGAACAAACATGGTCATAAATGCGGAGGATTTCTCATCGCTGAAGACTTTGTGGTCACTGCTGCACACTGTAACGATGGGTAAGTAAGTTGTAAGTAATCCAACGTCTTTTGTGGCAATTTCTTATTCGTTTTGTTAAAACTGACCAAGTCTCATTGATTACTTCTTCAGGAGCCTTACACACGTTGTTCTTGGAAGCCACAATCTCAACGACCATCATGAAAAAATAGAGATTAAAAAATCCATCAAGTTTGAAAATTATAGAGATGTTCAATATGGTGATGACATCATGCTCCTTAAAGTAAGTACATATTCATAGTTGTAACAGTTTCACATGAATTATAAGACCCTATATTTGTGGCGTTATAAGTCAAATTTCATCACAGCAAAAGGGTTACTGTATGAAAACAGACATTTCTAATTCTCATTTCATGTTGTGTGTCTTCAGTTATCTAGGAAAGTTCAACTAGACGGCACAGCACAGATAATTCAGCTTCCACATGCTGAAATAAAACTACAAGAAAATGAAGTGTGCCAGGTGGCTGGATGGGGTTTCACTGAAAATTACACTCTACCTAATGAGCTGAGAGTGGTGGACGTTCCTGTCATTAAATATCAAATCTGTAAGGAAAAATGGCCTAATCTTCCAGAAAACGTTATCTGTGCAGGTGGCTATGGAACAAATAAAGGATTCTGTCAGGTATGTTTTCTGTCCTTTCAATATATACTAATTAAATTTTGCAAAATATATAAAACACTTAATATAAACTGACAAAATTAAAATATGTCCTCCTCACAGGGAGATTCCGGTGGTCCTCTGGTCTGCAGCGGGTTCGCAGTTGGTGTTGTTTCTTTCAACAAACATTTAAACTGCAAATACCCAGATGTACCCAATGTCTATACGGACATCTCAAAATACCGTCAATGGATCGACAAGAATCTCAGAGGTGTAATTTAAGCATTCCTGATTGCTCTGTCGATGTAACCAAAAGAGAAAATTAAAAAGATTCTGCTACTTTGCTCTGTCAAGCTGACCTTATTGAATTTAAAGCTCCTTATCACTTTATTCTGTCACCATGGATTCTTTCAGCAAGTGTTGATGTTCAAGTTATCTTTTATAACAATGTTCTAAATGTATTTTATGACCATGGGATGTAGATAACTTGTAACTTTTTATGTTTCGGTGCTTGTAATTCTGCTGGCGTGCTGTCTGTACTGTTGTTTGACCCCCAACGTTAAATAAGCAAATGAAAACAGCGTGGTTGTGTGCACCTCATTTTATTTCAGATTTCCACAACAAGCTTGGAGTCAAAAATAGAATCCCATGCCTGTTTGTATTCAGGGTCTATAGGAGACTTGAGCATGCTAGATAAAATTAGACAATTGTGAGCATGGCTAACACATCTGGTAAAGAAACCCCCAGTGAACAGGAAGCTTTCATGTTTACGAATGGGGTTTATGGGAAGGGAAAATATGGAAATTGAGCTATCAGCGTTTGGGTAAAACATTTCCATAAGGCGGAACATTGAGCCTGACACAGCTAAAAGATCATAAAAGAAAAGAAAAAAGCGAAGAAAAAATTAAAAGAGTAATAAATAAGCAAAAGTGTAATCACAAGTTGTGAAACACAAAAAGGGGAAATGACACCTGATTAAAATTTTTTCACTATCAATTGGGAAGCGCTCAAGTACTCCTGTTAACTCCAGTGCTCCTCCTACATCTGAATAATTCCCTGAAGGTGTACAAATGAGTATTAGGGCCACAATAAGAATAAATAATTGAGAAAAAAGTTGAAATAGTATTTCAAGAAAAAAGTTGAAATGTGGAGACTACAGATTACAAACTGCCAGGGTTGCTATATCCTCTGACTGAAATTGTACTTCAGAATCGGTTTTAGTAACAGGAAGGAAATTATTTCTCTTTTAGCATGTAACCACAATGTGGTGATCAGTATAAGAACATTGATAAGATGGTGCAGAAAACTGCATCTGGATGGAAAAACACACAATTGTTGAAGAGTGCATTTGCACACAAGAAAATGGCTTGTAATGGACAGATAGGAAGGTTATCGATAGTTACATCGATAAATGCAAGGGGATGTATGCTGTATGACAAAACGGCTGATCAATTTGTTTCAATAACTCGCCTAAACAAGGCATTTTATAGAGGGTATAGCAGCCGTAGCAGTATGTCTTTGGACAACAAGGGTAAACCTTTTTTTTCGAAATACATTTTTGACTCTAATCTCAAAATTCTGAGAATTTTTTCTTAACGTTGTTCTAATATCTAGTGAAAATGTGCATAGTAACGAGGCCTAAACAACACAGACTGTATCTATATAACATAGAGACCATCTATGCTCACAGTCATCCTCTCTCTGAATTCAAACCTCAAAGCTTTGCATCCAGACCTCAGTCATTTGCACACTCATGTGTCATCTGATTGCAGTCAACATGTCAAGATATTTATCAGGTAAAAAAAACAAAAAAACTAAAGATTTCCTCCCATTTGTGTAAACCTTTGGCTCTCCAAAAATTACTTTTCACTGACTTGCTGTATGAATCTTTCCTCTGAGTCTAAAATAATACCTTTCCAATCAAATGTTTGCATTTCCAATACATCTATACAAGGAAGATTAAAATCACTTTAGCCTCTCCCCACTGCATTCTCAAAATGGCTTCTGACTAGTGTCTTTCAATTTCATTTAAGCAGCACCAAACAACAACAACAGTTGCCTCAAGACGCTTTATATTGTAAGGTAGACCCTACAATAATGCATGAGGGCCAGCCCTCTGCCGTGACCTTGGGGTGAGGAAGACAGGATGAAAGACATGCTGTGGAAGTGGGACACAGATTGATAACAAGTGTGATTCAATGCAGAGAGGTCTATTAATACATAGTGAGTGAGAAAGGTGACTGAAGAAGAAATGCTCATGCATCATGGGAATTCCCCAGCAGCCTACACCTATTGCAGCATAGCTAAGGGAGGATTCAGGGTCACCCCTGAATCCTCAAATGGACTGATTAAATGGCCTGTAGCAACGGACCAAACACCCCATACTCCCGGAGCACCTCCCACAGAGGTGTCCCCAGTTTTCCTTGGAATGCTGTTGAAGCTCTGCTGGAATTGTGTATTGAATATCTTGTAGACTGGGGCCTCTGTCAGGCGTTCCCAGCGTACCCTCACTATATATTCAAGCGCGCCAGGTCTGTTCAGCGTTCTCCCCTGACATCCAATCCAACTCACCACCAGGTGCTGATCAGTTGACAGCTCAGCCCCTCTCTTTACCCAAGTGTACAGAAAATATGGCAGCAGGTCTGGTGATACGATTATAAAATCGATCATCAACGTGCGGCCTAGAGCATCCTGGTGACGCGTGCACTTATGGACACTCTTATGTTCGAACTTGCTTTTCCATATGGCCAGACTGTGGCTTGCACAGAAGTCTAAAAACAAAACACCACTCGGATCAGATCCGGGAGGCCATTCCTGCCAATCACACCCCTCCAGGTCTCACTGTCATTGTCCACATGAGCATTGATGTCTGCCAGCAGGACAACAGAGTACCCAGGCGGATCACCCTCCAGCACGCCACACAGGGACTCCAAGAAGGCTGGGTACTCTGGACCTCCATTCAGTGCACAAGCGCAGATGACAGTCAGGGCCTGTTCCCCAACCTGAAGGCCCAGGGAACAAACCCTCTCGTCCACTGGGAGAAACCCCAACGTACAGGCAGCAAGGCGAGGGGATAATAGGATACCCACCACAGCCCGCCGCCTTTCACCAGGGGCAAGAGTTCACCCTCTCCCCAGGAGACTGGCTAGAGAGCCCAAGCCGTGCGCTGAGGTGAGCCCGACTATATCTAGCACAGCCCGAAAAAGAGACATTGGCCCATTCTCCTGCAGGCCCACCACCCACAGGAGGCGCCGTAGAGATCAGGTGCCGGGCAGCTGCCAGGAACAGAGACCCTGGTGGACTGATCCCCAGCTACCAAGACTGGCAATTGGGACATGGAATCTCATTTCTCTGGTGGGGAAGGAGCCTGAGTTAGTGTGTGAGCTTAAGAGGTACTGGCTAGATATAGTCAGAGAGAGAATCAAGTTGAGAATTGTCTTGTTATTGTCTTGGTACATTATTTGATTAAAGCCTACTTTTCCCCCCAAACGTTTTCATTAAAAATAAGGAACGCTAGATAAATGTGTTACTCTTTATTTATTAGGAACACTTTTTGTCTAAAACATTTTCTTGTTAAAATCAAAATTAAATTTTAAGAATGTATCTGAATATATTTACAAATGTACAAATAAATACAAATAGTTACAAAAAATTAACTGGAAACAGTTGGACCAATGCACACCTCATGCAGATACGAATTTATAGCTGCAATAGAATTTTGAGCAAGAAAACACCCCGATCAATGTTGAAGCTACAGTTAATAACGAAGGTTTGCATCTTTTCGCTGTAACATATGAAATGTATCGCAATAACGTCTATTTGCCACCTATAAAAGGTCTTTTATATAGCCTCTCTCTCGCTTACGGCCATACCACCCTGAACACGCCCGATCTCGTCTGATCTCGGAAGCTAAGCAGGGTCGGGCCTGGTCAGTACTTGGATGGGAGACCGCCTGGGAATACCAGGTGCTGTAAGCTTTTTCGCTTCTACACACAAACTGCAGAGGGCGCTGCTGCTCAATCAGTGGAGACAGCTTCAGTAATTACTCACCGATAACATTTCTAAAACTGATGCTTGGAAAATGCTCACTTTTAAAAGCTTCGTAACAGGTTTCTTCAGGCCGGTTCTCTGGTTGTGAAACTCCAGCGACAAAAAGGATCCTCATTTTTTCCTAGAGAACATTGAACAAATGTGTTTTTCTTTTTTTAGATCTATAGTTTATTCATTTGACCTACATTTGGTATGCCATTTTGAAGAGTTTTACCTTTGTGACTTTGAAATATCATCTTATATATTATACTTAAAGATTTTATCTAAAAATATACGTATCTAACTTTATTATAATGATTTTATTTCAGACAATGTGACGTAACTTGATACAAATAGTTGTTTTCTGTCTGACAGAACAGGAAGCATCAACTTCATAGTAGCTATTTGCATAATTAAGACATCAACTATAAGTGTTCCCCAAATTTCCTGCACACATGAGGAATTCCCATTCTTCATGTGTGCCATGTTGTCTGCAAACCTGACAGTTCAAAAAACCTTGTGTTGATTACGGATGGCAGTTATTCCCTGAAACAGATAGCACTTGCATTAGATAACTACAGAGCACTGCTTCTTTAATGAGCATTTTGATTATTTGCATTTAGTGTTCACTGATATTATGCTCATTAAAGTGGGGATCCACTAGGTCCTCCTTCAAAATCCTGTCGGCCAACTTCAACAAGAAGTTAGTTTGAGTGATGCAGAAGTGTTCAGAATAATCAGTGATGCATTTATCTGAACTGATAAAAGATCAGTCACTTTCTTACCATAAATTCATTTCACATGAGGTTAGATCTTGTTGATATGTGTGTCTTTAGGTATCACATCACCAGCAGGAGAAGATGACACCTCAATGCCTCATGAAAGCTCTGTTTCATTCATATCCCTGCAGATTTTCAGTTCCTCCTTGGAAGCCTCCACCATATTATCAGTTATTTGTAGCTGACTTGACCTGGTGAACGTTCCTCTCATGGATATTTTGTGGGAGAAATCATTTCAATGAATGAGGAAAAATATCACAATCACAGCCGTTATGGCAGGATCCTTTAGACTCCACTTTCTTGTTTCACTTGCTTAAGTGTATATTCTACATTTTGATGTTTTTTCCTCGTTGCCTGTTTCTCATCATGTTCTTGCTTGCCTGCCATCTCTCATTAAATAAACTAAAACAACTAAGCTGCTGCTCTAGAGAATTTTATTAACCTGAAAATGAAGCACTTGTGAAACCACACACACTATTTGGTTTTAAAATCTCTGGCGCAGAGAGGAGTTTTATACTCATTATATGGAACAGTTAATGATGTGATGATAATATAATGCTCTGTTGACAAAGTTATAGAGATAATGATTACATTTTGTCTTAGTGCTGACGTCTTAGTGATGGAGTTGATGTGGACTGCATTATTCTGCACCATGTGTGCAATTAAAAAAAAATACAAAAAAAAATACAAAAATCTTTCAGACTAAGTATTTCAATATAGTCTGTCTGTTCATGTGCACAAAAAAAATGTAAAGAAGCTCTAGATACAGTGATACTGATCGTCTACTTACAGCAATGATTAAATATTGGAACTGAAATTATTTGTATTATTAAATTTGTTTGTTTTAGTTTTTTAATCTCAGCGAGTCCATCAGACAGCTGTGGAGGTTCAGATTCAGTGGAGTGGACATCATCACTGAGGTTCTTTGTACAGAGTTGAAAACAGGAGGAAGCTACAGACTGCAGCAACATCTACTGACAGTCTGGAAACTAAAGCCAGGAGATAATGTTGGTGCATCTTTGACATGCTGAAGCTTTCAGACACATGAATCACACTGAGCAGAACCTCAGTGATCCTTGCAGAAAATACCCACCAGAAAAGTGAATTCACTGAGTTTGTATCATTTGCATTGTAAAGATATATATATATATATATATATATATATATATATATATATATATATATATATATATATATATATAGTCTGAAAGATTATATTATATTATTTTATTTTATTTATGTATTTGTTTACAAAAACTAAAATCCTCAATTTTAGAAATGTTATCAGTGAGTATTTACTAAAGCTGTCTCCACTGATTGAGCAGCAGCGCCCTCTGCAGTTTGTGTGTAGAAGTGCAAAAGCTTACAGCACCTGGTATTCCCAGGCGGTCTCCCATCCAAGTACTGACCAGGCCCGACCCTGCTTAGCTTCCGAGATCAGACGAGATCGGGCGTGTTCAGGGTGGTATGGCCGTAAGCGAGAGAGAAGCTATACAAAAGACCTTTTATAGGTGGCAAATATCACACAGTTCAATAAATGTTATTGTGATACATTTCATATGTTACAGCGAAAAGATGCAAACCTTCGTTATTAACTGTAGCTTCAACATTGATCTGCAAAAATGCTTTTCCTGCAGTAACATCTGGATAATAACACATGTTAGTTTATTACAGCACAGTACAAGTGATAGAGAGCACACAGTGCGTTGGGACGATTTGGAAGTCAAACATTGTTGTCGTTTGGAGACTTTAAGTTACATATAGCAGATAAAAATGTAAGCATGTATGTGTCATTACACCATGACTGTGGGGGGGTTTTAAGCTCTTTCGCTTATGCCCATACCACCATGAACACATCAGATCTCGTCTCGGAAGATAAGCAGCCTTGTCAGCACTTGGACAGGAGACCATTGTTAACACCTAGCAGAAGGCACCTTTTAACACAATGCATTCTTTGTTTGCCTAATTGACCCTGTGCACGAGAAAATGCTAACTTCCTGGTTTTAGACCGGATGTGGGGTTGTACATTTCCGGTAGCTTTACTTTGCGGTCAATCGCTACTGCGAAGATATACTCCAAAATTGATGTCCAAAACTCGAAAACGGAACAATCGCGTTAAGTTACAAAGAGCAGAAGGTGGAACACTCACCACTGTTGTCTCATAAAAATCTAATGATCAATTTTGACGTTTAAAGAGTTTAGATCGATCAGTTGTTTACATCACTCAACACAAGCAGAACTGCATTACTGCAGCAGAAGACACATCGTCCACATTCAGAAGCACATCTCTGTATAGTGACTGGTCTTATGATTTAAACAGGTTCAGCATTCAAACTACAGGTGAAGAATAGTCAAACCAGATGTTTTCCCCGTTATGTCGATATCAGCTAGTCAAGTACACACCTACACAGCATGTTAACAAACCGTGAAAAAAGCCACACAAAAAATGAACTATTGCTGGTAACGGTTTCTATACATTAGTATGTACGAAGGGTATGTTGTGACTTACCTTCAAAATTACAGCGGTCCCTCGCCATAACGCGGTTCACCTTTCACCTCGCTGTTTCGCAGATTTTTTAGTGCAAGTTTGCATGCTTTTTTACGTCCTGCGTCCTGATCGCTGCAGACGATCTCCTCCGTCTCTCCTGTACAGTACAGAATCACTGCATCAATCGCTAGCAGTGTGACTCTGAAGTGCAGTGCTGTATGTCCACGATGTACACGAAACGTTTTGCACCGTCAAAAAATAAAATTGGCTACTTGATTTCACCTATCACTGGTTAATTTTTAGAACATAACACCCGCGATAAACGAGGGACAGCTGAGAAATATAACATTTGAATCCATTTTCTCTTTTCCCCTGAGGCGTGGGGGAAAAATATCGACAAGTCGATAAACATCATTTACAGATATATTGGGTAAATGCCCGAGATATCTATAGAAATGTAAATCGCCGCTTTATTTATTTATTTGCTTAACTTGTTTTGGACCGTAAACAGGGCGCGAATAGGACACCGGAAACAAAGCTCCCCTCAGGAGTTTCCGCACCGGAAGTAGCATATGCTAACGTGCACATAGTCAATTGTTGCTTCCTCAACATGTTTCTTCTATTCCTCAGTCACAGCCAGTGATGCCAGTACATAACAAGCCTTGTCTTCTGCTTGGGCAAAACCCAGGTTCCTCAGCAGTCCACCAAATGTCTTGGTTGGTAGAGTCTAGATTTAAAGTAAAAGGAAAAACAAATACAATGCGAAAAGGTTTTAATGGGACCAAGCAATTTTGACCACAGAGTAGAGTACAGAGCAGGGGTCACCAACCTTTTTGAAACTGAGAGCTACTTCTTGGGTACTGATTAATGCGAAGGGCTACCAGTTTGATACACACTTCTGAAATAACAAATTTGGTCAATTTACCTTTAACTATATGTTATCATTAATAATTAATGATATTTATCAATGTAAAGACACTGATTATGTTAATGATTTCTCACAATAATTACAAACAATGTTTAAACAAGGTAGGAAACAGATAAATATGAATATGCAACGCGTATTTGCATTTTGAAATGATCATTTCTACAACATTTTCACTTGCCACTAACAATTTTTAACAAATCATAAGATTTTACTGAACTTGTCACCAAATCTGCAGCATTTTGTTTAATTATCATGTGTTACATTTAACGACCACATTTGTTTTTCAATAATTAAATCCAGCTTTGCAATGAGATAATGTTCATCTGGGCTTTTAATGCATTTAAAGCATCATGTCAGCAACAGTCCTACCTTTGCTTTGTAGCTCACAGTTCAAATGGTTCAGTTTCCCAGTAATGTCCCTTAAAAATGCAAGGTCAAAGGTCCACTCATGATGGGAGTCATGACCTTTGCACTTAACATCTGCTGGTGAATGATGCAGTGGTAATGCATAAACTTTGGGAACTCTGTGTCACCTTTACAGTGAGCGATGAATCCTGTATGTCTGACGATCATAGCAGGAGCCCCGTCGGTAGTCAGCGATACCAGCTTTTCCAAAGGTACCTTTTTCTCAGCGAAAAACTCCTTCACCGTGTTAAAGTTGTCAACTCCACCCGTAGTTGTCTTTAGCGGCAGTAGTGTCAGAAGTTCTTCTGACTTTCCTCCCACCAAGTTTCCGGGTGCCAGTGTGTGGCCGTTACTAAGCAACTGCGAGTTAGCAGCAGTAAACCAGGGATAGAGGAAGAAAGCTACCAAAATCAAGCCTCTGAATTTAAGATGTTATTCTGTATCTCTGGATAATTATTCCGATTTCTGGCTCTGCTTCTCCACTGTTGCTTAATTTCGGTTTACCAGCGATAAGCAAGGCAACAAAACGATGTCAACACAAGAGCAACAAGCTAACATCGGCAAAGTTCTCAGCTTTCTTCGGGAATGGGACCGCGGTGACATGAGGGTCCGCGGTCGCATGTTGAGCACCTTTGTGACTCAAAACACGGGGAAGACGTTTTATGAGCTGGAGCTGGAGTTTGCGCAGGTCGCCAGTCTCTTCCTAGCTCGACTTACCACATGGATGAAGCTCACGTATCCTTTATTCAGCCATGGTCTAGGAAAACTGTTAGTTTTGGACATATATATTTTGTACAGCTCAAAAAAAGTGTCCTGGGTGGGATTTAAATATCTCCAAATAGTAGTGGGATTCGTGTTTCCTTGCATAAGTCCTGCAGGATTTGTTTTGGAGACTTAAATGAGGCTTAATTTAAGTTTTCTGCTGGTTAAACCTGCCCTGGTTTGGGACTGTCTTGATTTTGAGGGGCCTGCATAACATGTGAAAACAACACATTTAAATCATAAAACATATTTTTGTTAAACACATCTAGCATAAAATATCAGAATAAAGTTTTCATTATGTGCCTGCACATGTGAGAGTTTGATAAAGTATGAGTTAGGACCTTGGACTTCTGTGGATCGGATGAAGGATATAAGTTCCTGCTCTTGAATGACAGGGAAATCAACTGGACAACCCTTTACTAATACTTCAGATACATGTTAGGCACCTTCCTGGGACTTCAGCTGAAAGCACTTGGGATTTTTCTGTCTGCTTCTTGTCAGTAAGTGACCCAAAATGCGGGACTGTAATCTGCAAAAATATCTTTAGGCCAACAGATGTTTTCTTTCAATAAACCATCTTTCTGATTTGATCAGTGATCAGTATCTGATGAACTTCCTGGAGGATGGAGGAGTTCTCACTCTGCTGGACATTTTGAGCCACTCTCAGAGCAAAGACGATGACAAGGCCGGAGCCATCAAACTTCTACTCACTGTCTCAAAAGCAGGTCGCAAGTACAAGGAGATCATCTGTGAAAGTCACGGTAAATTTCACATTTGTCTGTGGCATATGTAAATTTATTTTAGATTTTAGATCAGATTTTAAAACAGCCTACAATATCGTTTCTTTTATCAGTAATGCTTCTTTTGCTTTGTTTCCAGGTGTTAAAGTCATAGGCGAGTGCCTGTCCACATCAAACAGAGATGAAACCAAAGAGGCAGCGTCGGTCCTTTTGGAGTCCCTGTCCCACGGAAATCCCAGATATCAGGACCAAGTCTACAAATATCTGATTACCTGCATGACTTGTAGCTCACCTAAATCCCTGCAGCTTATTCTGCACACCTTATGTATCATCCAGGTGAAGCCAGCCACATGTCAGTGCGCCCCAGGGTGGCTGTGGCTACAATGTAGCTTGCCATCACCAGTGTGTGAATGTGTGTGTGAATGGGTGGATGACTGGTTGTGTAAAGTGCTTTGGGGTCCTTAGGGACTAGCAAAGCGCTATACAAATACAGGCCATTTTACAGAGTATGCACAAAGCTGTATATTACTGCAGTCAGTCTGTGTCTTGCAGAACTGATTTTTAGTTTTAAACATTTTTTCTCTTGCAGCGAAAAATGAAAACAGCCCATTACAGCATTGTAGAGCCTCTGCTTAACACACTCAGATCCCTACACCTGGAAGTTCAGGATGAAGGTAAGCTGACATGCTAATTTTTAAGTTTATCCTGAAATTTCTTTGTATCCTGTGAAATATCAAATCATTCCATTAGCCATTGTGATTGTGGATGAAAAATTGCGATCCTTTTATTATTAATCAGCTTTTCTGGTTTTGTCTCTTTATATCTTTGACAGCCATTAAACTCATCTTAGACCTGAAGCATTATGATGTGAAGGCAGTTCTACTGACTGGTTTGGTGGCTCTACTGAGGCCTATTAAAGAAAAAGAACAACAGCATCTAATCAGCAAAGGTGACATTAGAGTTTGGTTGTGAGCTGTGAAAGCCTTTAATATACACCTCTTATTTTTGACCAATTATGGCCGCCTTTTCATATTTTAATTGGTGCCTTTCTGCAGTTTCTGATACAGTTACACAACCCATCAGTTAATGTGTTATAATTTTGTAAATGAGCCCTAACTTGTCGCAGTCATTTTCATGAAATGTTTTATTGACAACCTTATACAATCTTGTCAGAATCCAAGATGACTGAGATGACTGGATCTTTCCCTGTATTTGTACAGCAAGCTGCTGCAGCTAAAACAATACGGTATGGAGTCCAAATAACCCCCTCAATCACAGTATAACACAAACTCAGCTAAACTTCTGGGATATCTGTCTGTCCAGTTAGCAAACAGAACATAGTGTGAATTGTTCAAAACCATGATGGCTTTGCAGGTGGTTGCCAAAGACCATTCCTTTCATGCCGTGCTCATGGAGCGTCATGTGGATGTTATGACCAAACCTTTAGAAACAAATCACACACTCATTTACATACATACTTATATCTTCTCTAACATTTGCATTACACACCCACAGAAACTCAATGAAAACAGTATAAACAAAAATCCTGAGTTGTTCACGATAGATACAAGGGGAACAACTCAAGGTTCGGTATCTTGCCCAAGGATACTTTGACTGTAGTAGCCAGGTGCTCAAACCATTAACCTTTGAATTAGTAGACAACCTGCTCTACCTCCTAAACCCCAGCTGCAGTGACAAAGTCATAAGCAAAAAAGCAAAACTGGAGAAAAATCTGTCAGGATAAGAAGAGAACAATGGTTTATAGTCACCACCTGCAAAACTATTTCCTTTTTGGCAGGTGTCGTGTTGTTGCCTTGTTACCACTTTATTTGGCAGCAAAAAGGGTGATTTAGATTCACAGTGGTTTATACTTCCCAGTAAATAGATTGAGATGCATGAAGCTAAACTGACTTTTTAGGCCATGGTTTGATAAAACCATGACATAACATTTTATTCATGGCAGTGTGATAGCTTTATATATTGTAATACAGTAGCTACAGGGGTTCACAATAGCCAGTAGCTCCCCATGTTTGATTTGGCAGTTTTATGCCCGATGTCCTTTCTGCATTTTAATGATGTTCAATATTTGTTAAAGGTTGCTTGCTGAGAAAGATCAAGAGCTTTCTCGTGAGCTGCTCTCTCTTGGAGTGATCCAGCATCTTCTGCACACTATGGGCAACAGAGAACATCCTGATGCCCAAATACAAGCCAGTCTAACGTTAGAGGTACTTCAGTGTGTGTGTGTCTTCTCAAAAAAGCAGGCTGATGACACCTATGATGATTTTCTCACAACCATTTGGTACAAATAAAAAAAATACTATAAAGCGCTTCAGCGTTCTATTTTAAGACTTCACTTTTTTTTTTGTTCTTTACTTTTTCTTTTCAGCAGAATAGGACTGCTTTTTGAGAGCTTCATTACCTCATGCTTGAATGCGGTCCTGTCAGCAATCTACTAATGCATGCCTACGAAGCAGGACAGTTAAAGTCATTATGTCTTGCCCAATTTTCAACTGTTTTTAGATGGTTTGAGTTTCTGTTACTGTTCTGATAGAATTTTCTGATTACTTATGAGTTTTCTTATGACTGCTTCTTGGTCCCCACTGCCTCCACCCTCTTTAAAAAAAATGTGTTAGCAGTAATTTGCAATTATTGTGTTCCAGTAAAGCCCTTTTTTTTTCTTTTGCATTAAATTAGAACCAGAAAGTGCCAGCCTTGTAATTAAGTGGAAACAGAGGCTGCTTTTCTTGAGTTGGGCTGTTTGTAAAAATGTGTTTGGTTCATCTCCGTTTCTCATTTGTTTTGGTTTTGCATCTGTAGAAAGAAACATTAATTCAGACATATGAATATCAGCTTCTTGTGTCTGCTTTCATCTCTGTGTAGTACTTTGTCGTCTCCTTCCCTGCTGTTGAGGACCAAGTGCGGAGAGTGATGGGCAGCGCTCTGTTTGCAGAGTTCAAAGTAAGCGATAACCTAAGTTAAAGGTGCATTGCTCCAAGTCAGTACCAACAAATATAATCACAATCTTTCTAAAGAACAAAGCTGACACTGTATACATGAACATGAATGAAACAGAAGCAGAAATGCTGCTAACAAATCAGATTAACATGTCACAAGGTAATGATTTTACCGTTTTATTTGACAGCTGATTATTTTCCTATATTTCCTGTACTATGTGAAACTAATTGTATTCGTTTTCTTTTTTCAGTTTTAAATGGTAACGAGTCTGACAGCTGACCAGAGGAAAAATAGTTTCATAAACGGATATAAATAAGGTTTTTAGCAATGTTTGTATTAATACCTATAACCTGTTCTACCATTTGTTTTTGTATTAAGAAAAAAATATTCTATCTATCACTAGAAAAATGGGAAGTTCAGTCATTTATATTAATATAGCAGGAAATGGCTCGGACAATGGAAGCTCTGTCATAGTTTTGGGGCTTCTTCTCAAATAAATACAAATAAATAAATAAATTTGGAATTTATATGTGTTTGAGGTGTGTGCGCACACACACACACGTGTGTATACTCGCTTGAGTCAAATTTGAGGTCGCACTTTTTAACTCCCACCCTTTGGGGACACTGGTTTCTGTTTGGTTTAGAAGCAGGCTGGCAACTGAATTTTACACCTCCAAATCCACAGAAATAAAAAAAATCACTTGAGATTTTCATTTCATTAAGCAATATTTCTTCATACAGTATTTTTAGCTTCCTATTGGGGACTGGGAATGTTTAATGTCCCCTTTGGGGTCTTCAGTGATAAACCAACACAGATAAACCATTTTGTGCCACTTATGAGGACCGTACTTCCCTTTGGGGTCTTAAGCACAGATACACTAACTATTTTACTTCAGTTTGGGGGATATTACTTCCCTAAAGGCAAGTCCTTCAAAGTAAGTACAGTAAAATGTAAGGTTACGATTTAACTACCCAATCTAAAAATAATCATTTTGCAATTAAGTATGTTAATTTGACAACATCCAAGGGATTTGAAAGAACTTAGAATTAAGGTGTCTGTGAAGATTCTCAGTCATCCAGGTCATTGTAGTCTAAGGAGGTTGGAAAGAAAAGCGTCTGGACTTCTTTGAGTTGCTTGAAGACGTTTCACCTCTCATCCGAGAAGCTTCTTCAGTTCTAAGGTCAAATGTGGAGAGTCCCAGGTTTAAACCCAGTGGGAGTTTCCCCCCAAAGAGGGACAAAGGACCCCCTGATGATCCTCTACCTAATCACATGAGCCAAGGTGTGAAAGCGGGTGTGGGTCCCAATCAGCCAGGGTTTCGGGTGAGCTCATTGTGAAATCTGGCCCCACCTTATCATGTGATTTCCTGAGGTCAGATGGCCCAGGATGTGAGTGGGCGTTAAGGGCGTCTGGGAAGGGATCTCAAAACTGGATTATAGATGGCAGACAGTTGGTGTCGTAAACCACCACCTCTGTTCAAAGATGGTCGCTCACAGTGGATGTAAAAGGCTTCTTTCACTCCTCTTTCAAACCATCTGTCCTCTCTGTCCAAAATGTGAACGTTGGCATCCTCGAAAGAGTGACCTTTGTCCTTTAGATGCAGATGAACTGCTGAGTTCTGTCCTGTGGAGGTGGCTCTTCTATGTTGTGCAATGCGCTTTTGAAGTGGCTGTTTGGCCTCTCCGATGTAGAGGTCTGGGCATTCCTCACTGCACTGTACAGCATACACCACATTGTTAAGTTTGTGTTTAGGAGTTTTGTCTTTCGGGTGAACCCGTTTCTGTCTGAGTGTGTTGCTGGGTCTGAAGTACACTGGGATGTTGTGCTTGGAGAAAACTCTCCTGAGTTTTTCTGATACACCGGCTACATAGGGGATGACAATGTTGTTGCGTCTGTCTTTCTTATCGTCCCTCACTGGTGTCTGATCTTCTTTTCTGTGCATCTTTGCTGACTTTATAAACGCCCAATTAGGATAACCGCATGTTTTAAGTGCTTCCTTTACATGTGTGTGTTCCTTCTTTTTCCCTTCAGGCTTAGAGGGAACATGTTCTGCCCGGTGGTGTAGGGTCCTGATTACCCCAAGTTTGTGTTGCAGAGGGTGATGGGAGTCAAAGAGGAGGTACTGGTCCGTGTGTGTGGGCTTCCAGTAAACTTCAATGTTGAGGTTGCCATTCTCTTCAATGTGCACAGCGCAGTCCAGGAAAGGCAAACAGTTGTCCTTTGTGTCTTCCCTGGTGAACTTTCCTTCCCTTCTTTCCAAGCTCCTTGGACTACGATGACCTGGATGACTGAGAACCTTCACAGACTTGAATGTTTATTATATTCAGTATTTTGTATATGTTATGTTCGTATATCACACACCCCAACTCCCATACCTACAGGTTCTTGTACACCACCCCGTAAGCCTGTGTTTGCATTACTGTGTTGTTGTGCCAAAGAATGACAGTAAAGAGGAAATAACCTTATTTGCGTGTCCTGTGTGTTCTGACCGACACCCCAAGGTGAACACCACTGCTATTCAACCTACACCTATACAGTCCTGGGTGAAACACAAATTAACAGGACCCTGCTCTTAAATCCACAAGCCACTGAGCATTGCTGTTATGGGTTCCATCCTTCTCCCATATGCTCTTCCAGTATTGCTCCATCTCCTGCTTTGGTGGTGCTTTTCTCATATTGTTCCCCGGCCACTGAGGGTACACCTTGGCTGGTTCCTTGTCTTCTCCCCCGGATTTTAAAGGGCCAGTGAGAGCTCACCGGACGCCGCCGGAACCGCAACGCTTTCCAGGGCACGGGCCCCTATCTTGGGGCGAACCTATTCCAGGGCGCCCTGCCCTTCACAAAGAAAAGACAACTCTCCTCGGGGTCCCCGCCAGCTTCTCCTGGTTTGTTTGCGTTACCGCACTGGGCACCTCGCGGTGCCTCCAGGTTCAGGGATTTGAACCCGACTCCCTTTCAATAAGGCGACGTAGGACATCGCTCCGCACTTCCGAACGGCGTTTGCCCATCCCTTAGGACAGACTGACCCATGTTCAACTGCTGTTCACATAGAACCTTCTCCACTTTGGCCTTCAAAGTTCTCGTTTGAATATTTGCTACTACCACCAAGATCTAGGCTTCCGTGCTCATCGCGGTGGCCCTGCTACCTGGCTGTGTAAAGATCCCCCTGAGACAATCCAGCACATAACCGGGGATTGGGAAGCGTATCTGTAACCGGAAGGTCGCCGGTTCGATCCCTGGGCTCTCTGTCCTGGTCGTTGTGTCCTTGGGCAAGACACCTACCGCCTACTGGTGTTGGCCAGAGGGGCCAATGGCGCGATATGGCAGCCTCGCTTCTGTCAGTCTGCCCCAGGGCAGCTGTGGCTACAACCAGTGCGAGAGTGAATGAATAGTGGAATTGTAAAGCGCTTTGGGTGCCTTGAAAAGCGCTATATAAATCCAGTCCATTATTATAACAGCAAGGTGCAAGATTCTAGCAGGCAAGGCATACATAGAACGCAAAACCAAGTGGCACAGTATACTGTTGACTGACGCTTAACCGGGCGTGGTGACACTTTATCTCCGCTGAACACAGGATACACATGCAGAAGCACAAAACACGTACACTGATACGCCCTCACTATCACCCTCCCTACCGCGGATCCAACGCCTCCTCCCATGCTTACCTCCCTCCCATGGACACCGGATCAGTTGGAGGCACAATCGAAGATTGCAGCGGTCCCAGATCAGCTGTACACACTGGAATACTCTCCCATGTTGCTTGTCTGTGTTTTATTGTGCTATGGTGTGTTGATATCTGTGCATTCCTGTATTATCCTTTTGTGTTACACATTTCAATGTTTTTTTTCCCCTTACTACCTAGCCTGACCTGTCTCCCCAATGTGATGTTTGTGTATTGTATGTACGGTTGGCAAGGTCTGTCATCTCGGTTGTGGGCAACTGCAACTGACAAATAAAGGCTATCTCATCATCATCGTCATCTTTGATGTTTGATTGAGTCCAGCATCGAGTTTCCACACTGTGTAATAAACACTGGATTTCCTGCACGTTTCAGTGGTTGTTCTGAAGAGGTGAAAATTTCCATGTATTGTTCAAAGACGGGAAAGCTGTTTTGTCTTGTTTCTTGTGCAATATTAAACACAAGCTTTGCCCGAGCTCATATTTCATTACACATTAAACTCATGACCAATGTCCTGTGGTGATCAAATGAAACTTAAGGCTGCTAGTGTCAGGGTTGGTTGAAGGAGGACCCAAATGCAGAACGTTCTAAACGGAGAAAGTGTGTTTATTTACAAAAAGCTATGAAACAGTGCCAACAATCCACAGTGTGTTCCCAATTCCCAGGCTTTGATTCCTCTCCTTGATATGTGGTGAAGTTTTGTCCTCCTTGGTGCCTATGTACACAGTGTGCTGCTCCCGTCACATGTTTCCACATTTGACCTATGCCACATTTAGTACAGTCCTATCCACCGTCCACTGCTCTCTTAAGTAGGGCTCCTTGATAGGCACACACACAAACACACACACACTCACTCCAACTCTTACACAGGGAAGCGAGGGAACAGGAGCAGATCACACCAACAAACAACCATAAGCATTCCAGAAAATAAATGAAACTAATAATTATTCATCAAACCCCAAAATAACAGACCCAGGCCCATGACAGTTAGAAATCTTAACATACAGTGTTTATATGATGCATACTGTTATTTTAATATCTATTGTAATAGGGCAATGAGAACATTTTTCCTTATCTGCTGCAGTGGCTGATTCAGAAGCGTGGGACAATACTATCAACTACTGCCTGAGATTGAGATAATTACTTTACAGCATGGCTGGGATGACAGATTACACTGGATACTGTGAGGATTCCAGTCCCATTTGTTGAACTACTTCTTGAAAACAATAATTAACCAATGTGGTTTCAACTGTAAGAAAGGCCTCTCCAGATGTTGTCCTGATGGTGGAAGAGGCCAAGGAACTCTTCTGGGAATCGATCAAAGAGTGCAGGGAGATTTCTAAATACCAAGTATGCATATTGAGAAACAACCAAGCATAGCCAACGCCTGTTGCTTTAGCGTTGCTTATGGCCCACGCTTTGGGAGTGAGAACGTGTTGGGCCCACAGCCTGTGTTACTGTTCTTAATAAACAGCCGGTAAACGGAATACTGATCGTCTCTGTAGGGACGCTACAAAACAGTGCAACTTTCTTTTAAAATGCACCTTTCAAACAGCTCCAGATATCATCCAACACACAAACTGTTTCTGTGCATTTGCTCACAAAGTGTCTCTGATATGCAGTTACTGTATTTCATAGGGAGAGAGATAAACGTATTATGTGCAACACTGATAGAAAAAACGTGAGAAAGAGAGGACAGCAGAAAAAGACGAGAAATTGACTGGGTTTCATTCTTCACAACCCTCTAACCAATCCAAAATGGTTAGAGGGTTGTGAAGAGCGTTTTTAAACCGCTCCCTCACTTTCTGCCCAGGGTCGTCCACAGGCCTCTTTTTAGCCGGTGAAATTTCAGTCGTGCTTCTGGCACAATAAATGCTCCTTTTCTTTGTGACCAGAGAAAGGCTTCTTCTTAACTCTTTTACTGATGTCATGGATACTTCCTTGGTTATTCTTATATGTATTTTTAAAGTCTTCCGTTTAAGGTGACCTAGAGTGGTTTAAACAACACCTACAATAAAATGTTATAATAATAATAACAACAATAACAACAACAACAACAACAACAATAATAACAACAACAATAATAATAATAATAACTTTTTATTTTATTATCATTTAAAAATATTTAGGAGCTTTAGTAAGAGTAAAATCGAGCACATTTCATTCAGTTTTCCTAGGGAGGACAACTAATTTGATTTGTAAGTTTCAGACTTAATAACTGGGACCACTTTAGTTTTACTTTGTAAAGCACGTGGACACAACTTTTTAAAAAAAAAGTACGAATCGTTTTCGTATTTATGTAAAAACAATTAACTAAGGTACTGAATTACAGTTTGAACATTTCGGTAGCTTATCCTTTTTAAATTAAAAGGCCTCGATGCTTCACAATGCTTCTGTTAGACATCTGGAGAAACGTCTTGTGTGTTAGCCACAGAGTTTTCCACTGGTTGCGTACTACAGCGGGGACTATGTTAGTGGCCATATTATTTCAGTAGTATAAATGATGTATGGGTCCCCTCTAGTGTCCAAGAAACATATTACTCGTATAGATGACCAAACTTTTCTTTGAAACTGTGCATGCGGAAAGAGGAATAATAATAATAATACCACTGATGTGAATATATATTTTAAATATTTATTTGAATAAAAGTTAGGATCTCTACTTGTTTGTGAAACCACCCAACGCACCGGACAGTGCACTAAAGATGTGAAGAAGAGCGTGCAGATAGGGTGGAGTGGGTTTAGACGAGGATAGCAGCAAGAGAGAAAAGGAAGTCTTACAAGACTGTAGTGAGACCTGCGATGATGTTTGGTTTGGAGACTGTGGCACTAACAGAAAGACTGGAGGCAGAGCTGGAGGTGACAGTATGAAGGTACCAGGCAGGAGGTAAAGAGGGAAACCTGGGATTGCAGTAGGAGATTCATGGATGCAGTGAAGGAGGATTGCTGTGACAGAGGATGCTAGGGATAGGGTGAGATAATCCGCTGTGGCGAAACCCTAAAGGGAGAAGGTTTGCTCATGAAAGAGCCTCACATCGGTGGCTTGGTTTAATCTGTTTCAAAAAGCATATCATGAACCAGACAGCAGGCGGAGTTGCTGACCTGGAGGAGGAGCCTGTTACTGCATGGGCTGGCTGTGTGAACTCTTCACCTATGTCACATTTACAAGACTGGTCTATAAAATCTAAATGACCTTACAACTCTGTAATAACACTTGGACAAAGTCATATAATTTCTGATGTCGTGTTACTCCTAAAGCTTAGGTATGTGGAAGCCCTGGCTAATAGAATATTAAATATGTATGACTCCAGTCTGTAGATATGTGCATAGTAAACATGTTTATAGTGGTACAGTTATTAAGGAGATAAGCGCTGATTTCATGCAGCTACATGAAAGTTAACCTCCCTTTATCGCGTTTGGGGTTTTTTACGACAATCTGCGACAAAATCTCCGGTTTACGTCAGCCGTAAAGCTGACAATAGTGATATGAGATAACTGAACACTGTAACGTTACTTTACAGCATTTTGTCTATTTGAAGCAGTTAAAAATCAAAGAAAGTTCAGCATTTCCCAATTTGACAGCTCGTTCACTCGCCGCCACGCCTAAGCAAACAGTTTTACCAGCACTCAGCGTCCCTGTGTGAGTACAGAAAGCAGCGAGAGCCAGTGGAACAAGAACTGCTTTTAGCCAGTCATTGCCATGGCCTCCGAAAGCGGCGATAGCAACATGGATAGAGAAATGATTCTGGCCGATTTTCAGGTGAGTGTCATTTTTTCTTAGCCCCTCATATTGTACGAGGTGGGCAATAATGTGCCCGTTGTTGTTGAAACGCCTCGGACTGGCGTGGTAAACAGCAGACCTGAGCTGGTGTTTCTGTGGTTAGCACGCTGTGCTAACACACTGACAACTTGCTACCTGATTATGAAGAAGCATGTTATCTGTGTGACCAATAACTACATAACAGAAAAGATGACCCAGACAGATGACAACAGTCATGTAATTATTTGAATCGTTTACATAATTGAAGGATAACGATCCAAATACTACTGAGAGGGAATTTTCGGGGCTAACCGCTGCTGTCAGCTTGTTTACACATTGTTTTGCCAGCGTTTCAAATCCTTATCAGAAACTGTGTCATCCATAAAGACTAAATATTAAGCCCAGTTTGTCGTGAACATTGCGATAATGGCGATAAACCTTTGCAAACTGGCAGTAATTTATGATCCTGTTTTTCTGACGGTCTTTACTAGAACAGCATATAATCGTCATCTTCTGTTTGTGTTTAGCTAACTGTACACAAGCTCCCCGGTGAAGAGCTTGTTACTGTAGTTTTGTTTGCAAGTTTACTTTAGTATACTGTTAGGAAAGTAAGTGAATTTTATTTTTATAGCGCTTTTCGAGACAAAGGACTGTCAAAAAGTGCTTTAAAAAGGTGAATGGATAAAAACTAGCCCACACTATTCGCAAAGTTGACACACATTAACCAAGCAAAAAAAGACAAAATCACAACCACTACTTAAATACTTATCTAAACAATTTAGTTGTTTTTTCTAAACAGTGGTAACCTCTTCCATATTTTGGAGCTAAGGTTTGGAGGCAGAATTCCCTTTTGTTTTCAAATGGGTATGCAGAATCAAAAAAAGGCCCCAATCTGATGACCTGAGGGATGCAGTGGGCCATAAAAGCCAGAACCGAAATCTAAACCTGATAGGAAGGCAATGCAAAACCCTTAAAAGTGGGGTGAAATGTAAGAACTTAAAAGAATGAGAATAAAAGCAATCCAAGCAAGAGGAGGCAAAGTCTTAAACAAGCATCACCAATTGACTTTTAGAGTTTAGTAATATTTCTCAAATGCAAAACAAAACAAAACACCAGCATATCAGAGACTTAATGTGAGCATTAAATGTCAAAGACTGAAAAACAGACAAAGTATCCCATGATTTAGCATGTCAGGTTTTAGATTGGATAAAAGGGACCCCAGTTCCTGTCTGATTTGGCAGTAATGCTCTGAGGAGCAATAATTAGATGTGCTGTCTTTGTCTGCATTTAACTGTAAAAAATTATTCCACCAGATCCAGTTCACAAGGTTTAAAAGAGAGGGAAACAATGAAAGCACCAGAGGACTTAAACCAGATCGTTGTACGAAGCTGGATGATGAGAACAGATCTGACCAAACATCTTGCTCACTGAAACCAAAAGCATTCTATCAGCAACATATGAAGTAAACTAATCCAAGACAGGGCTTTGACTTGGGAATCAAGATAAGTGGTATCAAAGGTTGGGCTAAAGTCCAGGTTATGTCTAGCCAGCATGATAATATACTTTATATACACACACAACTAGTTTGCTTTGGATTGTATTCTTGATATGTAGTACAGGGCTGTTGGTTTCAACACCGCATTGCACTTTGTTCTGAATTAATTTCTTGCTGTTAACACCAAATTTTCCTGGTATCAGCAGACAGCAGGGACATGCCAGTGTTACTTTGCTTTTTTGTAGATACTTGAAGAGCGCTTCATCATCAAGTAAAAACTTTATGAATTCTATAGAGGGTCGTTTTAAATAGGCATAAAATGTTCCTTAATGTTGGCATAAATATTGTTTTAAGTATTAACTGCTCCTATTATAAAGAAAATAGACATTTCTTACACACGTCTAATAGGTTGAAATGTCATGCTGGTTTAAAGACCAGTTGAACACAATAGAACCAAAATGCTCAGTACATGTTTTGCTTTCTGGGTCTGTTTCTATTTATTTATTAAGGTTTTACATTTATACTAGATTTATACTAATTTATTTCAATGGTACTGACATTAAAGCCCATGTTTGTTGTCATGCTGAATATGTATTACTGAGATTCTGAGAAACTGGCAACCTTGTTTTGATCAAGACATCACTGAATGTCCATAATTGTTCTTAAGACTGTTACCATTTCATGTTGCTTTTATGGGTAATAGAGTAGTAGTTAAACTGTAACTGTTATTGTTCTTTTCACAATTAGAATTTGATCTCATACGATGCATTAGTCTGCTGAATTCATTTTTTGTTTTGCTTTCCCCTCACAGGCTTGCACTGGAATTGACAACATTGCAGAGGCAATCACTCTGTTAGAGCTTAATAACTGGGATTTAGTGGTAAGTTCATTATCTGCAGGCTCTATTGGGCTTTACTCTTGGACACACGGACTTAGTCTGTCTACAGGGCAGGTTTAAGAGGGCAGTTAACATCCAGTAGCGCACACCGTGTAACGGGCAAATGATTTCCTCATGTAATCCCATCAGGTTTGTATTAATTCATGATGCACCTCTCAGCATGAAGTGCATATTGGAAGAGGTCAGTCTATATTTAGATAGATGCTGGCAGGAGCTCAAAGCAGGCAGCGAGGTAGACAGTGGGGGCTGGACTCACTGCGGCTGTAAATCTGATGGCTCGCAGTTCTTCTGCAGTAGGTGTTAGTTTTTGTAAAAACAAATGTGTTTGCTAAGTGTGAGAAGTGTGCTAAGAGTTTCACCCCAATACCTCAGTACTGCATCTGCCAGCAAGTTGGAGTTTGTGGTGTGAAATATTGCCATTGCTCTTATGTGCTTACTGTTCATTTTATTTTCTTTTTAAATTTACAGTAATAAAAGCAGACGTGATTTTTATTTTTTAGGAAGGGTGACCCATTTGCAGCTGTTTTTAGTGTTAGGAAAGATAAAATAAATGGATCATTACAATGCTGCTAAACTTTTTATAGCCTGAGCATGTTTGTATTGAGTAAGAATGCACTGTTGCTTTTAAAAGTCTTCTTTTTTTTTGACTTATCAACGCACCTAAAGCTACCTGCAATGCCAGGATCTGACACTTAACTATCAGTGATTCATTTTATTATTTATTTGAGCTTCTTCCCACTGTGACTTTTTAAAATGTCATTTAAAACGAAACTGTTTAAATACAAATTCATAGCTCAGAAAAGAGAAACAAAGTTATGTTTGTTCGTGATAACTGCCCACCGAGTTTCTGGCAGTTCACCAGCCAGTAATGTGTGGCATTTGATAAACGACAAAGTCAGTTATAAGACCTAAAGATAATGACTGTATACTCCAATGAAGGCCAACTATAGCATGTTTGATGATGGGGCTGGGTGTTTTTTTGCCATTATTTCACAGTTCCTTATACCCTTTGTTTGCAAGAAAATTCTAGTATTGCTTTTCATACAAACAATGAATAGTGGATATGATTATAACAGCGCTTACCAGCTTTACTTTGCCTGTTTGGCAGTGTAGAATAGTGAGTGTTCGAGAGGAATCCAAACAATTGTCGATTCAAACAAAAGCAAACTGCAAAGCAGACAGTGGCTATATTTGGCCTTTCATTTCCCTTTGTTCTGCTCTTTCACCCTCCTTCAGTGTTTTTTCTTCTTTTAAGTAACAGAATTTGTAAACTTTCAGAACGCACAGGTCAGACTCTCCCTGTCAGCCTGACAGAGTTTGCAAGTCAGTCAGTATAAAATGTGTAAATTTTATTGAAAGATATTTAATTTTTCATAGATATAGATAGATATATAATTTTATTTCGAACATGCAAATATAATTGAAATAACAACAGAAAAAAAAAAAAAAACTTAAATCATCAAGTTTTCATGTATATATCTTTGTCTACAGAATGCGTGTGCTCGAAAAGGAGTAGGATGAAGTTTACGCTTTTCTTGTTCCTACCCCCTTATTTCAAATTTCATTGCTTACAAATCCATATCCAGGATTCAACATTATTTGATCATATATGATTAACTATGTACAAGTCTAACACATTGAACATACACAAATAAAAACCATTATTTGACATGCACACACGTAAACCAGAACAACAACAACAAACTACATTTTTACATAAACTAATCACCCTGTCTATAACACCCGCTTAATCTCTGAGCTTGTTTTATATCTATGTGACAAACACCTTAATAAACACTTAAGGTTGGGTTACTCAGGCCTTGATCTATAAAAAAATATATATACATATATTTAAAAATAGACCTAAGACCATAGAGGCCTAAATGAAGTTTGTTTGCCAAAAGTAGTTTATTACAGTAATTACAGTCAAAACCTGTTTGCAGATCCATGCTGCATCTGCCAGCCTCTTTGAAATTAGTTCAGTTTACGTTGGTTGCATATTTTGTCATGGTGTTATTTGGTGTTTGAAAGCAAAAAGACAACAACTGAAATTTTGACTTCTGCATTTATTACAGGCAGCCATCAATGGGGTCATACCACAGGAAAACGGGATCTTACAAAGGTAATAACCACATTCTCAAAAATCTGCTCTAAATAAGAGAAAATGTACCAGCTCGCCTTTTAATTCCAAGGGAATGCTGCATAAGTTCAGAACACTTTTGTATTTTTGTCAAACCGTAACGACCAAGTTAAAGGTTAGACGTAATCGCAGGCAGATGTGAAAACACATAAATGAGTTTGGGGATTCCCAAAAAACTCTCAGTGAAATATGTGCCTCCGATGTACATCACCTGCGTACGCGAGTCAGAAAATAAATAAGGAAATCTTAATCAAAGTCTGACTGTATTTGCAGGAACATGAAGTCCTCATCTCAGTGTTGACAAGGCGTTGTGAACTTTATCACGGTTATAGTGGATACAGAAGTGTAGCTCACACGCAGCAACTTCCAGGAAATAATAACCTAGAGTCTACTGAGCTGCAGGGTATTGCTTCTGCTATGATTTTTCTATTCTGCTTTTTAATGGAGGATTGATATTAAAAAAACTTCCTGCAAGGAAGCTTTCTGCTAAGAATCAAGTTGAACACAGTTTCTGATCAGAACGGGTTTCTTTTAAGAGGGTTTGTGCCATTCACTTTCCTTCAACAGTTAGTTGTTACTCATGAGCTAAGGCATACACATGTACACAATGCATGTGTGTATGTGAACATGCACACATGCATGCATGTGCACGAGTGACCTATTGTCAGCTCTTGGGCCATGAATGCAATTAGTTAATCTAGACCCTCCCACTGGGGGCCTCCCCTTAACCGTTTTATTTTGCAAGTCACTTGTGCGCACGTGTGCACATGCATGTGCTGTAGTTTGTTTTCAGCTCTTGCGCCATGAGGATATTGCCAGTCTTTCTTGAAGGCACACACTGTCACGAACGGAGGCTGGCTGGCAGCGTGATCAGCAGCCAACACATTCACTCAGTGGCTGGCATTGGTATGAGCAGTGTTGGGGAGTAACGGAATACATGTACCGCCGTTACGTATTTAAAATACAAAATATGAGTAACTGTATTCCGTTACAGTTACCGTTTAAAAAGGTGGTATTTAGAATACAGTTACTTTGTTGAAATAAATGGATTACACGGCGGTACTTCCCTGTTTCATATTGTGGCGGGTCAGGCCTGTTTGGGTTTTGTTTGACAGCTACGTTCTGTTGTTCCAGGCGGCAGCGTTACGGTTGCCATGGTTACAGGGTGACGCTCTCTCTCTGCGTGTTTCCTGGGTGAGAGAGGCCTTTTTGTTGTTGTTGTGCTAAGCTAATAGGCAGAATGCTACCGGTATAGCTCTAAAGAATGTAGCATCATAGGCAGTGTAGTCCGTGCTGCAGGGAGAATGGACTGCCATACACGTTATGTGTCTGTGAGCGAGGGAGGGAGAAAAAGGAAAAGTACAAGCTGTCATCGAGCAAAAACGGGAGCTGGAAGCATGTAAATATAATAATAACCACTGCAGCCAAGAAGAGTGCCTGACGAGCCCAGTTGTAAGTAAGCTATTAAGACTCGACTGTACACCGTGTTCGTGTTTTCCTCCAAAAACAATAAGTTCCGTTGGAGCAGCCTTTCAACGCCTCTCTCTGTCTCTTGCTAGCAAAGTGACCCAGACAACAAAGTAAAGCTAGTTTTCAGCTACGAGCCCGACACAGAACCCAGCTTATTAGCCAGAGGTCCCTTTACTACGGTTCGGAGCCGCGGACAGCATGATAATATATTAAGTAATCCAAAGTATTCAGAATACGTTACTCTCATAGAGTAACGTAACGGAATACGTTACAGAATACATTTTGGGGCATGTATTCTGTATTCTGTAATGGAATACATTTTAAAAGTAACCTTCCCAACACTGGGTATGAGTAGGCCAGAGTTGTCCTGTAAACAGACTCTGATGACGTGACCTGATCTGGGGCCAGTTGGAGGGTACTCCAGCACTGCTGTCTAAACAGTGTTTCTCTCTTTAATCGTGTTTTTATAACTAAGCAATTTAAGAATCATAAGCAGCTTGTTTTCTCATGAGACTCCGCTACATCATCTGTTGAAGTCATGAGTCCTGTCATAGGTGAAGGCCTCAGTAGTTTGGTTTAGATGGAGAAGAATGCCATCTACTTGTAGTAAAGGATAAAAGTACGCCCAGAACACTATAAGAGATATTTTAACTGCCTTTTCAATAGGGATCTTTTTTTTCTATTAATTTTGACAGCTCTTGAAATCAGCCTTATTTCCCCTCGACACTTTCAGCATTAAAAAAAAGATGATCTTGGCAGGATCTCTCATATTTGTTCTTTAATATTTGTTGCAAAATCTCTTTTTTTGCATCATCTGTCTCAAATGTAAACCATCTCTGATTTTAGAGCAAATGTACAGTTAGCACCTTCAATTATTAACATGATATGCTTTTTATTGTAGTTTTCACACGTGCATTGCAGCCCTAAACTTTTCTAGTCACTGCCTTATGAATGTGCCTGTCACAGTTGGATTGGCAATTATATGATATTTAATCTGCCAACATTTCAGTACAAAGTCAAGGTGTGATATGAGTTCAGTAAATTCAAAGCTAACGAGTGGTTGTCCTGTGTCCTTGCTGCGTGCTCTACTCAGGTATTGCCTAAGTCAAACCGAGTATTTCCAGTATTGGAAATGGTGAGAAAGGAGAACTTCCAACTATGTCCTGACTTGGATTTCCCACCACTTTTCTGCAGTTCATGGCACATGTGTTATCTCTGTTCCTTTGTTGGTATATTTCACAACAGCCTGATGTTGATTGCATATACACTATAAAACATCAAGAGCCATTATGTGAACCCGTTGTTTTAGTTGATTTCCTGCATCGATTACACGTAAAATGTTATCTTATTTTCATCTAAGTTACAAGTTTATATCAATAAAATACAATTTCATTAATAACACAAACAATGAAAGTCATTAATTTGTCAGCGCACGTGTGAGGAGCTGTCTTTGAGTGCGCAGTATTTGTAACTCAGTACATGACATTCTGATTTTAGGGGAAAAAATGCTAATTTTTAATTTATTGGTGGATTAATTTTATTTCTCACTGAATTGATGAGCAGGGGTGCAGTTAGATTATTCTAACATATGGTTGGATCTAGTCCTTTTCCTGTTGCTCAGGTTTGTTGTGGAGGTTTTTATGGTGGACGACATACGGCTCAGGCCAGTGACTTCTCCACTGTTGTTAAACCGATAAAATGTTGCTATTTCACAACACTTGCTGCCTGCATTTCAAGAAACAAGGGACATATTTGGTTCTTGGTCAAATGAGAAAAGACATTATCAACTGTGTCGTATGAAATGGCAACAAAGATAAAATACACAATAGGTTAAACAGATATTTAGAGGATAGGTGAGAAAACCACTTGCCAAATTTATCGTCTTTGTGCTGGTAGCAGTCTGTGTCACATAGATGCATCGAAGCAAACATTCACTTGGACTTGTAGCATAAGCTGATCAATATTTGGTGGCCAAAAGTCGAGGTCTTTATGAGATAACAAAACAAGTTTTTGGCTATAACGCAAGCCTCTTATGCCTGAAAGTTTCACACAAATTTCTGATAGGATAAACTGATGACATTAAGTATCCAAACAGTCAAAGGTCAGCTTTATTGCAGCATCATAATGTTTGCCAAAAGCAATTTTTCAGTCATTATTCAGCACCATGACTGAGGGGCACGAGGGGAGATTGTGACCATATATGTCTTTTATTGAATTGGTTATACCTGCTTTTGCTGCCTAACTGTTAAAGTAAATATGCTGTATGAGTTTACACAGACATGGAGCTGCACTATAACTTGAATAATTTAAAGCAGCATACAACCACAAGGAAGTCCTTTTAGTTCTATTTTGAATTTCTTTTCTGACTGTCTTCCTGTAGTAACTTTTCCAGTGAGGCGAGTCAGGCCACAGCGTACGGACCTCCTAGCCTCTCAGAAGCAGCCGACGCAGCAGCGGGAAGCGCAGTTCCTCCTCCCTCCTCTTCATCTTCGTCTTCTTCACCTCCATCGTCCTCAACTTCAGCTTTTTGCCCGATCAACCCTTCTTCCCGACACATCGTAGAGCGTCAGTCCCGGATGCTCAACTTCAGGGTCGAGTACCGGCAACGCTCTGTAGAGCTGGTGGTTGAGGAGGGCAGCACAGTTGGTGAGCACCGCAAACTCGCACAGATGTACCGTGTCCACATTTTTTGCAAACAAAAGGTCAATTTTCCTTTCTTTGTCTAATCCAATCCATAGGAGAAATCAAACAGATCCTTGAAACAGAGCTTGGTGTTCCGGTCTCCAAAATGCAGTTGAAAGGGTGGAAGAGCGGAGATGTGTCTGATAGTGTGAGTTAAAAGCTTTACTTTTTAAAAAGCATCTTGAGGTGACTATTGTTGTGAATTGGCGCTGTATAAATAAAGCTGAATTGTATTGTATTGAATTGAATTAACACATTAAGACACTAAGAAAAATGAGAAGCACAGGTGATATAACACAAGTCTGCTCCTTCTGTTAATTGTTTGACATTACCAGACAGGTGTTGCATTTAGGAGCCGATCTAATTTATATTGTCTCTACAGCTATAACTCATTCACAAGACCTTTTTACAGTTGTGTATGTTTATGTGCGTGTACTCAGATGGTGCTGAGAAGTTTACACCTGCCCAAGAACAACAGCCTGTATGTCCTGACCCCCGACATTGCCCCTACTGCCAGCACCAGCAAAAACAGGTACTCTCTAACTCCCATCCTTATTATGGAGATAAATCCTTTCTTGTCATTCTGCTGCGTATACACTATAAATTATTATAGGTAGTGGCATGAGTGCAGCTCAAACACCAGGTGGTGCTATATCTCCACTTATAAAGAGGAGAGGGAGCCAACGCTGCATTCATAGCTTTATTAGGAGACATTTGACCTGGCAGTGAACATTCGCTTTTCACATCCTTTGTGACATTTTGAGAAGATGAGAGGAACGTCTGGTGCCACACTCTTTGTGCGTTATGCAAATAATAATTTTGTCGTCCTTCTTTGTCGTCTTCGCTATGATATTGTTGCTTGCCAAAGGTTTTCCTTCGCATCTTTCTCTTCAGAAGTTGCGTATATGACAGCCACACTTCATATCTATTATTTATACCTTGCTTGAAAGATCACACATTAACACGCAGTAACAATAGAGATTTTCTGGGAAAGCCCACGAAGTCGGCGTTCTTCATCCAGAGGTTTCTCGGCTTGTCTTAGCGAATGCGTGGCAGCATTAGCAACCTTTTTCTCTGAAATGTCAGGCAGCTCAGGATAAAGTCATAGCAGTAATACAATCATAGTTGGCAGCTGAGCATGTGATTGGTCTTTCATCAGTATCAGGTAAACATCATCCAAAGAAATAATATATCTGCTTTATTCTACTTGGTTATCACAGGAATGCAAAGATCATTTTTATTTTTTATTTTGAGGGGATTGGACGGATGAGGATAGATATGAAGGGTACACATTTTTTTGTTTGTGGGAATATCTCTTTACAATATTACCTTGCACTATTTGTATGGTTGCAGTATTTGAGTTCTTTGTTTGTATGAGTGTTTGCTGTCTGTCATTGTCCCCGCCGTGTAATTTTGTGTGCGCTGTAATTTGAAGACACATCCAGGCAGAATGATCGAGGATGTACAGTGCCACTTCTGTGATTAATAACGGAATTGGTTTTCTTTTTTGAAGCTAATGTCCCCGAGGACACGGTCTGTGAGCTAAAAACAAAACGGGAAAGAAATGATTTAATGGAAATTTACCAGCAGTGGTTAGTGTTTTATGTGTTCTTCAGAATATTTTTGAAATTAATGGTTAAGCAGTGTAGTTTCATATCCAGCACCAGTACCGTTATCAGCTTTTATCAATTTAACATTGCATTAAAAAAGCAGCTGTAAGGTCTTCTTGAGTGCATAATTATGTAATTGTGGAACCTAATAAGTTGTGACGTAGTCTGATGACATTTTGTGAGCCGAGTTTCCCGTGTCTCTATGAATCATCTTCAAATCATCATCAAAAGCTCTGTGGCTTGTACGGGGCATGTATCTGCAATGAGCATTAGTTTGTTAGAAGATCAAGAGGGTTTTTGTTTAGTTTTTTTTGTTTTGTTTTGTTTAGTTTTTGATTGGCGTGTCATACATTGACCTCCAATTTTTCTTAATCTTTTCTTTTTTCAGCTGTGAATTTAAAAAAAAAACAAATTGTACTGTAGCTCTCCCCTGAGAAAGCGTCCACATGTCAGCAGAATACGTGTGGAAGAAGTAATTTGGCAGTTTGCTGCTTTCCATGCTAGTTAGGCTAAGTGGTAGTTATACGGTGTTGGCAGTTAATGACCCTCCGTTGCTCTCTCTCTCTTCCCCGCCTCTCCTCATCTTCTCACTCGTACACCGACTGCTGTGTCTTTTTAGCAGCACCGTTGCCTTTCCTCCAAGTGTTATCGATATCATTTTGGGTGTCAGGAGCTCGTTATTCTGTGTCAGCTATTTTAGCGGCGGACAGTTGGGGCTGAAAGGAGTGGGTGGGCTCTTGTGTATATGCGCACGCGATTGTCTGTTAACGTGTGCCTGCGTGCGTATGGTGACCGTGTTGGCATACTGGGAGCGGATAGGTGACAAATCACAGAATGTGAAGGGAGCAGTCCCCTGTAGCGAGACCAAACAGGCTGTTGGCTTGTAGTAAAAATAAACTGTTGTCACACCATGTACACACAGTTCATGTGAAGTGTCTGCAGATTTGTTGTAGCAGAGAGATGTCAGAAGATTTAGTGTCATACCATCTCAAAGTATTCATGTCTTATGAATGAACTGATTTGGTATTAAATGACCATAAATGACCAGTTTTTGTGTTATTTGTGTTTTAAATATCTGATAATATTTGATTTACTGATAAAAGTGGCAGTCTTCTCATTTTACTCATGCAACGTAATTAGAGGAATTAAGGATGAATCAAATGATTACAATGTATGAGGGGAAATGAGAAAGAGGTTGATTTTCATGAGAAAATCATGAAAAACGACACGTGTGTCTTTATAAAATCTGAATCTTCACTATGGAAGGAAATGTGTAATTCTTATAGTGTGTATATATATCTTAATAATTATTTTTTACTGTTGATCATATTGTATCCCTGCCTTTGAGAAGCTTTAACCATGACCCTGATTTCAGTTTCACTTCTAACAAACAAAACTGTGTGCAGCACGTTACGGGTTAACATTAAGACAAAGGTCTACTTTTATTTGTTTTTTACCTACTGTCCCACAAGTTTCTAATAAAATGTAGCCTTCCAGCATGTAATTACTATCTAATTAACCCTAATTAATCCAAATATAGCAGAATATCTAATTAGTAACATTAAAAAAAACTATGTATCTCATTTCCCTCTAAGTAATCTATTTGTTTGTCTCAACTTGGATGGATGTTGCACACACTAAAGCCATTTTCAAACAGGCATCCGGCAACAGTGTTTGCTTCAAAAATCCACACACGGAGTTGCCTCTTTATTAGTTGCACTTGTAGTCTGCCACAATTCGGTACAAGAGCTCTGCTATAAAACCTATTTTTATTGTGTTTAACCTTTTGTGGAGTGTATAATGTTGTTGTGTATGTATATTTAGAGTGAAAGTGGTGTTGTGCTCTAATAACGCACTGACAAGTGGTTCTTGTCATTTATGAGAATATTTGAAAAACCTTTGAATGTAATACAAGCCAGAAGATAACTGCAGCTAAACCTCAGCGCTAAAACATCTTATTTAAAACCTTCGCAGTGGTGTCAACAGAAACATTTTAGGTATCCCAAAGTCGGCTTTATGGCAGAGCAGTTTTATGGGATTTCTTTAGGTTACATGGTGCATGTAATAGGATGACCACAAAGTGTAAAAATGGGTGGTTCGTGGCACTCGCGCAATATCTTTTTGACATCTAGGAAGAAAATAGCGGTCATACAGACTGTCTTATCGAAGTTTGAGCTTCTTTTAATTTGGTTGGTAGCTATGTTCCACATTACAGACTGCAATATGGCGTGCACTGAAAATGTTTATATATTAAACATTGTGATTTTGCATGATTGATATTCAGTATCAAAGCCAAAAAGGGGGGGAAAACGGTGTAAGTACATTTTTCAAACACATTTTCTACCAGGATTGTTTTGCTTGTTGAGACATATTCATTTTTAGCTTTTGTTGGTTTCAGAGAAGCCTGTATAACACACAGCAGGTATGACAGGAGTATAACGTGCAGAGACGTAAAGTTGCTTGATAATATTTTAAGACTGGTATATATGAATAACCTTAACTTAATAGTATAGTTATGAAAGCAGGAAAAAACATCTCTTAGTGAAAGTTTTCTTCTAGCTGCTAATGATTTTTTCCAAACAAAAAGCAAAAAGGAACCACTACCATCTAAATAAAATGGCTTGAAACACACATTTTGAACGAGGGTAATGAGCCTCTCACTGTCTCCCGAACTATATTTGCTAGTTTGTATTTTTTTTTTTAATCTGAAAAGACAGTTATCCACCCAAATGTAATTTCTCAGCGCTCATAGTAAAAATTCAAATCTCCCGTAAATGGTAATATCCAAAGCAATTACTTTGTCGAGCTTGGCTCACTGCTGTACACAGACCTCCACCAAAACCGACTGATTAAATAGTGCTGCACTGTCATTATGATCCCGCTGAGCAAACTCCTTTTGGTTGTCTTGTTTGATTAGAAATAAATCTCGAGGCTTCGGGAGGTATTCCTTTGAGCACCGATTCATTTAGATAGTTATTTAGTTAGTGAAGTGATGTGCAGTTAGTAATGGTCTGAAGTTTTTCTGTGGCCATGTTGATGACCGCATGTGAATACAAGATGGTGTTAAGGAGGAGCTAATCTCTTGCATAAATGATGAAGGGCTGATGAATATTTCAATGGAGCCTGTTTCCTTTATTGTTTATTCGCTGCTCCAGCTCTGAGCAGGCACGTGTTTGCCGAGGAAAGGTTATTTTAATTTGAACTCTGGAAAGAAGTTTGAAATTAAAAAAGCGATTCATGAGTTTTTTTTTTATGTATTCTTGTTTTATTGAGCTTTGCCTGTCGGCTTACGCTTCACCTCCGCGTGTCAGCTGTCCAGTCTCAGATACACAGACACTTCAGGGAGATAGCTAACTGGTCAGCTAAAGTAGTGATGCGAAGGATTGTGCGAGTAGCACGCTAATAACCTTGTGGAAACAATGGCAGATCAAAATAGAGCAGAACCTGAATGGTTTCACATTCTTCTGCTTTGTTGCGGATGCAAAATATGGAGGAGGTAAGCAGACTCTCGTGTGCGCCTCACAACCTCCTTTGTACCTGTTAGGGGCATAAGATGAGCTGGCATGTATTCTGCTGGTTGGTGTGTTTTTTCAAGCATTTAAAGCAGCAGCTGAAACACGCGTTATGGTAGTTTGTAAATACCAGCGAGCAGTTTTGGTGAATGTTTATGGGACAGCGTATGCGTGTATGGGTATCGGCGTTTTGTAGGCACATGTCACATTGTGTGCACGTGTGCGTGCGTGTGCGTCTCTGTGTCTGGCAGTGCTAGTTTAATAAGGTCTAGAGTCTGCTCTGTGCCGCGGGGACTCGCAGCTTAGGCGACGGGCTTACCTCAGAATGAAACCAATCTGTTTAGCCTGCTCTTCTCCCCCTGCAGAACGCTCCATTTTCGCTGTCCATAAAGTTAAATGACATTTTCCTCACGGCACCCTTATGCCATGTCAAGTGCCTCCGGAGATGTTCCGGGCCGACCTAGATGTCAACGAGTGTGTGTGTGCGTTGAGTGAGAAAGGGACCTCTGAAGGCAGAAGCAAACACTGCGACATCCACATTTCAACCCCGCACTGCTCGAAGGGCCTGCTTCCCCGAGAAGACAGCCGCTTTGAAAACACAGGTGGTGAAAGCGGTCCAGACAAAGGGATGTTAGATTTGAAACATGGTTGTTGTGTTTATATGTGAACCAGCAGGCCTTCCTTAGACAGATGGGAAATGACAAGGAGATGACTCATCATGAATGGCAGTTTGTTTCCGGTCTGAATGCATTTGATATTTTAAGTAGCTATATTTGTACTATAGAGCATGATGAGTGATATATTTTTCAAAGTAAATCTCAAACAGAGCCTCCACCCACGCACACACCAAATGGCTCATCGGCCTGCCATAAATGACTGATAAGATGTTCCTTCTTTGCTTGGAAGGACAGAGTAACACTTCCACTCAGTTTACCCTCTATCTCTGCCTATTTAGGAGTCTAGCCGCTTGCCAGCAGCAGCTCGGGACTGTGTCCAAACATAATCGTGATATTAGCTAGATCCTTATTTATATGTCCCTACCCCTTCCATCTCTCCTCTCTCTCACACACACGCACACACATCGCTCTCATCCGTCTGCTCGGGCCTATTACATATGCATCCATCCTTCCCACTTCACACATTTCCAATCTTCTCCAGTTAGCTACAACAAACATTACATTTACATATTGATTTCGTAGTTTTAGTCAATGTAAATATGCTGTCATTACAGTAAATTTGAGCTTCTGTTAACATAAGCTCGTCCAGATCTGCGCAGATTAAGGGTGTGATTGCATAATTAATGTGTGCGCTACATATTAATTCCCCCATCCCTCTCTTTCTCTCAACTCTTCCTCCTCTTCTTGGGTTCTGAGCCCTGATTAAGTGCTTGTTTCGGCCTTTAAGCCTCCCATTGCTATTCAGCCTCACAGACCCAGCGTTTGCTCAAAACGCTACTTAACCTCACAGCTTATTGTAAATTAAGCTTCCAAAAGTTGATTCCCCCACCTCTTCTTCTCTGACACTGCTGTAAGTTAGTAAGTGAGCTACGGGTGTCGGTCCAGAGGCAACATCTTAGAGCAGCGGTTTGGACTTATTTGCATTCACTTTTTCACATTCAGTTTCAGCTTTTTATTATTGTTATTTTTCACTTTTAAGGTCAGTAAAAAAACATTTCACGCTGAAGAGAATGCAAATGGAGAAAACTATAGCATAGTCAGTCGATACATACTTTATGACCTGCCTATAACAACATTAACAGCTTTCTAGATACATTTATTGTAACTGTAACTGCACTTGGTTTAGGCTATTTCAGATTTTTGACTGTGTTCAGCTAGTTCAGGATATGCCACAGCAAAATGTTGCTTTTTATTTATATTTATATTTTAATTGTGAAAGTACTATAGGCCTTTTCTCCAGTTTTGTTAGCGTTAAGGCAGATTGATCGACTCCCCGCTGTTAATGTGCAGGTGGTCATAGCTGTTGGAGCCTGCTGTGCTGAACATAGCTCTGGACAGGCTTGTTAAGACATAACCAGAAAAGCGAACGACTTACCCCCCGAGGAAGCACCCACCTCCCCACAGGCCAGCAGGCTACCACTAGTTGACAAGTTTCAGCTTGCCCTTTACTCAACTCGAGTCACTGTTAGCAATTATGTATGTTTGTCTTTGCCCTCTTCTTTCTCTTGTGTCATTATTCTGTCACCTCGTTTAGGTGTTTTCTGTGTTTTCATTTCCTTTATAGCATTTATCCCTATTTCTTACGCTTTCCAATGTTCCCTCTTCTCGTTTAGTGCTCTTCAGGATTCATTAAACCAAAACTTCCTGCTGGTCATTAGCCACCGTGAGGCTCAGAGGGACTACAACCTCAACTTTCCCGGCTCCAGAACCATACAGGAGGTATGGACACACACACCGCATTAGATATCGCAGTGTCACTTTCTATGCACACATACGCACAAAGTCTCTGTAATGCACCCACATCATGCACTCACATAATATTATTGTGCCTTATTCTGGCTTCTCATAATACAACTTTCATTCCATTTGCCAAACATCGCTAGTCTATCTCAGCCATCGATTCATTATTCATCACAAATGATCACATTTCAGAGCACATAATTACTCTCACAGCTGCGCTCTGGTACAGCCCCCTCGTTTTTTCTGGACTCCCCCAGCTCTGCGTCTTCCTCCCTTTCTCTCTCTCTCTCGCTGCAGTGTCAGCAGTCTAGAAAGTCATTTAAATGACTAAACATTGTTTGATCTAGGCATGTGGGTGCAGTGGAAAAAGACAGTGCGTTCGCTTGCTCCATCTGAAACTAAACAGTAGCCTTTGCAGCCTATGAAATATTTATAGTTACTCAGCTAGGACCCAGTGTGAGTCCAGTGCATGTCTTTATCCGTTGGTTATTGCTATCACAGCTGCAAATTGATTCGATGTTAAGGAACATGGGAATGTAAGTGTATGCTTGCTTGAATGCGAAGACGAGTGAGTGTGTCTTGCTGTATCGGATTTTAGGTCCTACTTGTGTTGAAATCTAAACTTGCCTGCATATAGAAACATGTCTTTTAGGCTGCATTCACACTAAGGCCAGATTTAGACTTCAGGCCACGGGCAATCTTAGAGAGCTTACGACGTAACCTGTGAAAGTGGCCGACGGAATTTATGCTTGTGCTGGTGCATTATGTGGTAATTACCGTGTGGTAATTACCACACCACTAAAGCATATATCTGACCACACTACTGTGTCCTTTTAGGTCCCCTGAAGTCAAGTATTTTGCAAACTCTACCAAGCTAAGATTTAGTTTTAGTAAGGACGGGTTGTAAAGAAGACTCGGAATTGATCATGCAGGCACCAACATCCAACTGCTGACTGATTGAATCTCGTCAGTCACTATCTGTCCTTCCGTGAGTCATCACACCCCATCACATGACCCTTTTCTGGGAGAAAACAAAGGCGGTGGTCTTGGTAACCAGTAGTTAATTCAACGAGGAAAACAAATTACAGGTGTTGCTGAGCCTGGTGTTTATGCTCTCAGCTGTTCTACAGCTAAACTGTGCATTTTATTAAGCTACAACTTCCTACCATAGACTGTCCAGTAGAATGCATTTTTAGGTGAATGGACAGATATTGCTTCAGTTTGTTTAATGGTGCAGAAACTCTGTTTAATATGAAAACATATTAGAGTGGATATAGCCATACACAGCTGCCCTGTGCTGTCCTGCTCTGCTCTGGCAGGGAGAGACCTGAGCAGGAAACATTTATTAGTCAGTGTTTGCTAGCCAGCTGCTAGAAGTAAGAACTTTAACTCTGTCTTACAGTACCTCCTTGAAAGTTTAGGTCGTTTAAACTCAATTTAAATGATTTGAACTCGGTGTATCAGGATGTTTAATGTCTGTGGATTCTTTACATGCCTTTGACTAGTTGTTTGTCAGTTTAGATGTGCTGAATGCTTCTGTGTTTTACATCCAGACCAGTTGTTTTCTCAAAAGCAAAAGTGAAAGGTGTTTATTCTTCCTTGTTCTCTGCAACCACTGCTGTTCCGGCCTAGGTCCTCGTTGCAGTTCAAGATTACACTAATAATAATCAGGCTGCACGCAGGGCCTGTAATGGTGCTAATTGAACAGATTAGTATAACCAGCATCTGAACTGGAGGCAGCTCGCCTCCCTGGACTTCTCTCTCTTCTCCATTTGCGCTCTCATTTTTTTTCTCCTCCTTCATCATCTCCCCTTTTTTTTTCTCACTCTCTTCTCAGGCAGATGGTTTTGATGAGCACCCACTGTGAACCTTAAGTGTTTCTGCTGGGATTACAAACACTGGGGAGGGGTCCCTGCGGTGTGGGAGGGGGGAACTGTGGACACAGAAAGGAGGCAAAGGACTGTTGGCTTGGTGGGGGTGCTGTAAGAGGCCACGGGGGATAGAGAAGGGACCATGTGGGCTTAAACAGGCCTCCACGTTGCGGTCCTTTCCTTACAAATGCTCGTCTTTAGGCATCTCAAGGCCCCCTGCGGGGAAAATGAGACCCAGAACTTTAACCTGAATATATCGTGTGTATACATCATGTAAGGGCTGGCTCAGAAACGTTTTCGGAGTCAGAGTGAATGTGAAAGAGTAGTTGTGGAGTGGAGTTGCTTTAGTATGGCTTGCCTGTGGGAGAGATGAGGAAATAGATTGAAAAAAATATAGAAGAAGAAGAAGAATTAAAGACACCAGCAAGACGGGAAATGCTGTTCTGTCAACAGAAATATCTTGGGACGCAACAAAGTGGTAACAACACATATTCAGCCTGACTGACACTCTTTTCTGGCATACTGTGTCCAATCTCACATATGGACACCACTACAGAGCACCTTTCTTTCCCCATTCTCCCTTTTGTCTTTACTGAAGACTAACCGATGGTCCCTGCTTGTGCATATCAATAAGGACGGAGTCTTGTCTTCTTGTTTGTCTTTGCCAAAGACTGTGGCTTTGCCTTGTGGCTCTCAGGGAACTGCCCTTACCCCTCCCTTTCTATTCCTTCATTCTCCATCTCTCTCCCAGTGTCCCCTTTCCACTTTCTTTCTTCTCCATCTCTAGAGCTCAAGGCGGTGTAGACTCTGATTGGCATTACCAGACTATACTGTGGGGGTAAGTTGCTGGCTAGCTTCTGAGCTAAGCTGGAGAGCAAATGTTTGCCAGGGAAGTAGAGGGTAGAATAGGCATGGCTGCCGGGTCCTGAGTTGTCCGTGACCAGACCAGTTGTCCTGGGGATTTCCCTTGTCTGCTGCCCCCCCACCCCGCCCACCCCAGGGCTTGTGGATGGGCCCCATCCTTGCTCCGCAGCTGGGCGACATATAGGAACCGAATGCAGACAGGGGCTAGAGAGCTGAGAAAAGGAGGGTTGGATCGAAAAAGGAATGAAAGAAAGGCATCTGGTGCTTAGGGGAGATGAAGAAAGAGAGAGGGAGCTTGTGACTGTTTAACGGAAACCTTTCCTTTTCTTTGATTCGCTTCCAGGCAAGGATTACAGGCAATTGGCATTTACAATGATTGGATCATTAATTTTGCCGTGAGGCATATTGCCCAGCAGCTCAGCACCACTGCCAGTTTAGCTAATGTTGTGTATAACTGGCTCATACACCCTCGCCTCATCTCAACATGAACAGCCGCACACAATTTGCAGCACTGTGTTAGACTTTGATATAAATCCCTTTATGCTCCCTTAAAGGCATTTTCTTTACATTTTCTCTTCTCTGTGTAGAAGTCAGGTTGATCAATACCTTTCACAAGCCGCCGAATCGTTCGAGCACCATCGCCATGTTTTGCTTAATACCCCGTGCAATGACGTTCCAAATGTAGGCCCCTTGTTTAGAGACAAACAAGTCTGAATTATTTGTAAGTAGGAATTTGCGATGGAAGTGTTACTGAGAGGCAACTATTAAACGTAATTGTTTTAGTTTGTTTCAGTCTCACATATCAGTCAGATGGCTGTTGCGGTAGACAGGGGGCAGCATTAGACAGTATTGCTCCATGTGTGGTTGGATTGCAGCCCTCAGTAACAATGCTCTGTAACCGAGGGCTGCAACAAGAAATTCAGCTAGCTGGGTTAAGGCCAGGCGTTCTGTCAAGCTAGTCTTGGGTTCTTATCTGTCCTTAATTTTATTAATAATTAGTTTTCTTTCAGTCGTTTCTCACAATATTTCATATGTCAGGAAAAGATTGAGTGACTCCCTTCAGATTTTCACAGTGTAGTTTCAGGTGGACACGCTTGCTGTGTAGATGTGGGTGTTTTTTTTTGTGATGAGATCAGATTGTCCTTTGCCAGGTGTCTTTCACTGTCTGTCTCCACTCTCCTCCTCCACCTCTCACCTTCACTCTCTCTGTGGTGGGCGTAAGTTTGTTGTTTCTCTGATGCTGCTTTAACCTCTGACTGCAGTCTCTTCATTACTAGTGTTTATGCCTCTCCTTTCCTCCCTTTTCCCCTCTATTCATCGGCCAGCCAGCCGGTCAGTCAAATCCCTGTAGTCTGGCTGGTCAAACATAGATATTACACTCTGTAATAACACTGGCCACCCGCTTTGACCCCAGCCTGCTGTCCTGATCATAGCCTCTTCATAAGGATAGGCACCGAGCCGTGTGGGATTTACGACGGAAAGGCAAAGGATGGACTGTGCCACTCATTTATTATTGTTCTTTTATTCTTCTCCCTCCATGTTTGTACTCTGAATTGCTTCGCCGTGCTTTGCCCATCCACAGTAAAATAAAATTATGTATGTGACTGATAATGTATAGGAAAAATATTCTGCTTAAAAACTATTTTAGCTTTGATTTTTGCTTTTGTTTTAAGAGGGTTGATGATTTGTGTTTCCACAGGTTTTGTTTTGTTTTGTTTTGGGTTTTTTTACCTCATTTATGCCAGTAAAGATTTTCAACTTTAATATTTGGGACAAAAGTGTTCCTTACTTTGTTTTATTTAATTTTTTGGAGCATTTCTTTTATAAAAGATAACAAGAGTCATTCTGATTGTGCTCCCAGACAGTTTTTAAACTACATATAAATGCAAAGTGCGGTAATAAGTCGTATTATGGGACAAGCAGCCGAGCATTGTCTATCTTCATAATCTTTACAGTTCAGTGTGCTGCACAGGCTTTCCTGCTTTCCCCGAGATTGGCTTTGACTTTGTGTTTGTAGCGTTCTTTAAGTTTCCACCTCCATGACCAGCAGCCCTGAATATGCTCAAGGATCCATCTCTTCTCAGTGCTTGTTACAAAGACAGGATTTGCCCTGTGTGTGTGGAGGGATCTTAGCTCCACAATGGATAGTTTTCTCAGCATCAGTGTTCAGCCCTGCGGGCCTGAACGGCAGAATCCTGCAGAACAAACGCACTAGAATCCACGGCCGCCAGTGTTCAGACACCGACAGGGCTTTGATCAGGGTTGACTGGCGCACATCAGGCTGGCGTTAGGGCTTTAAACCAACAACCCAGCAGCCGGTGTAACGCAACGCTTGACGGGACAGGCGCTTGCTGGCTGCTAACTGTTTAAAAGCAAGGAGTGTTATTAAGTGATGCAGATACAGCGTCCGCACATGAATGGGAGAAGAGAAATACTGTTCATTTCAGAGCGTGGGGCTGTTGTCGCTGGGAATTAGCAGTGGCATCTGAAGAATGCTGATAACACTGGCTGTCTCTTTTCTGTCCTTCTCTCTCCTTTGACTTGTGAAGCCCTTTATTCTCTGCCTCTTCTGTTCTTCCGAGCGGAGGATGGCTCCTAAAATTTACAGCGTTGCATGCAACGTAATGAGGCAATCATGTTGACGCTAAAACTGACCCACCCGCTGGCTAGAATATAGAGAAATATCAAAGCTCTTTGTGTAGAGTCAGAGAGGCAGTGCATGCTTTCGTCATTACGGATGTTACATGAGTTTTGTGTATTGCAAGTATACAGTAATATTCAATAAAATACAATCGTTGCCTCTGTTTGCAGGTGAAGAGAAACATTTCAGACTTGACCAACATCCCAGTCCGGCATCAGCAGTGGGAGGGATGGCCTGCATCAGCGTCTGATGATTCTGTAAGACACACACACACACACACACACACACACACACACACACACACACACACACACACGAATGCAAAAAGTCAGTCAAACTATTCATCAGGGAACATTTTCTCTGGGTGTTTGAACCAGTAAAGGTATGCAATGACGATACGAGCATCTAAGCAGTGATAGTGAAAAATACATTTTTGCTTATTGCAATGCTCCCCAGTGGACGTTTTTTTTCCCCTGTTTATTTGTTTTGTTTTGTTTTGTAGTTAAATAATCCAGAGAGTTCTCATTTTTAACTGACTGGAACCTAAGTTGGGTTTCAGCAGATGAGCCTACTACTTGAGACATGGTCTCACAAATTGGTCTTAAAACATATTTTAAATCTTGGGAGGAAGTCCTAAAATTGTCTGTGGTTTCTCAAAATGGTGTCATTGTTCCATGAAATAAGTTTGATTTTGATACAGCAAGACATTGCTTAGATGTGATTCATGATTTAGCGGCGTTTCTGTTGATTCCAGCTGGATGTGATGGTCAAATAAACAAAATTCCTTAGGATTTTTCTGATTGGTCTAAGGTCAATCTAGGCAAGCAAAGAAATGTTAAAAATTTATTTTTTTTCCCCCAAGAAATCTACTCGTACTGCGCTTTTACAAATCTGTCACATGGTTCAAAATCTGTGCTTTTGAGGAAAAAAAGAATAAACACCCTTCCAGTTTCTGTCCGTTGGTTTTGCTAGAGTACCCGAGGCACAGAAAATTGTTCCAATCTCTAATCTGCGCCAAAACAGCTGTCAGAAGTATGAGAGTAAGATGTTAAAGGTAATTAAGACGTCAAAGATGGTTCCCATTCTGTGTCCTCTGTCTGTGGACATTAAAGCTCACATCATTCGGTCCCGCTGACCTCTCTTGTCTCAGGGTTGCCCTTCCCAACCATTCACCCTACACACAGTCAAGCTGATCAGAGGCGGCCCTCATACAGAACTTCGAAGAACCTCTGACCCCTTTTGCCTCACCCCTTCTTTGGCAGCATATGTGTTCCCATGCTAATTGTTTGGGATGTTTTCATGCCTACATTGAGAATCTGTTGTGAACACATTCTTCCAGCTAACAATTTTAATTTTGGTCTTTGTAATTGTTTGGTTTGGTGTATTGTTTTTTTTCTCTCCATGCATTATCATATGTGTCTTGTGCGAGAATTAACTGTAAAAGCGATACATACTTGTGATTCATATGGATAAACTTGTTACTTTGTACAGTGTTATGTGGGAAGAGTCTGTTACATTTGTTACCTATTAGTCATATTACTCAAAGTGGATAAACAATGACTGAACTTTTTTTACTGAAAGTTAAGCTTTTAGTACTGACAGTGGAAGCAAATACAACACACCCCTTAACCTACATAAAAAGGATAAAAGGTTACAGTTTTACACTACCCAAGACTGTTTGCTGTATTTTGTTCCATGACTGCTCAGAGCAGCCAATTGTAAATCCAGTAACCACCAAACAAACCATAGGGCTACGATGCAGATTTTCCATTGTTAGCATTATCTTTGGAGACTTGAAATGATGCGATCAGTAAACAGCCCGGGATTGCAAAGGAAATACAAATCTTACTGCAAATCTGAAAGCACATTTTGGACATGTGGTGCAATGACTGACCTCAGTGTTGAGTGGAAATGTTCGGTATTATTCCACCAAATTATTTACTTTTCAGAGTCGGAGCCACATTCTGCACTAATAGGAAGAGTGCTGACGTTTTCCAAAATCAAAGTTTTTTTTAAAAAAAAGGAAGGAGGGCATTTTGTAAAATGTAAATAAAAACACAGTGCAGTAATTTATAAATAATTAAAACTGTAAAACTCATTGAAAATAATACAGAAGCAACATATCAGTGTTTTGAGGGAAATTATGCGTTTTTGTTTTCAAATTTATACCGGCAAACTTTCAAATAATTCACAACTTACTGGAAATGTACATTTGTCTGTGTACTGTATATTCAGCCGACCACAAAAAAAGGAATCACTGTTTTTCATGTATTAAAATTAGATTATTATTTTGTTGGGTAAATTGGTAAAAAGTTGGGAACTATAGGGAAAGAGCAGAGGGAAATGACATGCAGGAACCGTCACAGTAAGGACTCCTCTCATGGTATGTTCCATAGCAATTAATCATTTGAAAATACTTAGACGGGCTCTGAACATTTTAACATGTAATCAGTGCATTTCATGCACTATTGACCTAACTACTACCATCTAGCCATGCACACTCATTTTCCAATTCCAAACCAGTAAACTATACCTACTAATTTCAGTTTAAATGATAATAGTGTTTTTTATATTTGCACTTTTGTTCTCCGTATTCTGGTTTTCAGCGGGCCTCAGCTTGTCACACTCAGCTGTATATATAACGGCCAGCGATTGCGAATAGATTATCATAGGCCCGGTCAGCCTTTGACTAGCACACATCCGCAGTGTCTGTGTTTCCTTGGATGAAGTGATATTAAAAAGTATAGAGAAGAGACAGAAGTGCAATAATGGCCTCTGCACTAGCTATAGCCCTCTTATTGAAACGTCTGAAGGTATTAACAGAGAAAGCCAAGGGCTTGGCTGGCCTAGCAGTCGGGTAGGGAGCCAGTGTTAGTGTCTAGCTCATTAGCCCAGTCTCATCTCCCGGGGCTTGGGCCAATAAAGATGGCAGTCAGAGGCCCAAGATTGCATTTAGCTCCACGCACTATCCTCCTTGCGGTGGAATCGATTGCTACTCAACTCTTCTGTCTTGTGCGATACCAATGCGTTCACCTGTGCAGTTATATTTGTGTGTGCATATTTGCATTTGTGTATTTGCAAATGTGCCTTTCTTGTTGTACACACTGTGTCTTGGGCTATCGAACCCCAATACTGATCCAAACGAACTGTGTCTTTAGAAAAAACATTTCCTTTGGCTTTGAAAATATATATTTTTCACTTGAATTCTTCGTCAAATTATTAGTACTTTTTACTTGTTTTTTTGTCTTTTGTTTGTTAGGTTTTTTTCCCAATATTGCAAATTTTGTTTTATTTAAATAAACTGTTGATTGAAGTACTAAAATAATTATACATTGTTTAAGAAAAGGTATAACATATTTAGCACTGATACAGAAAATTTGTAAATGGATTAGCAGGAATTCACATGCTGACTGTGACAGTGTTGGGGAAATTGCCTTTGCTTTAGCTGTATAGTTGCTTTCATAGTCATCTAGAGCACATTTTTGTTTATATATATATATCATAGTTCATCTAGCTGATCAACTGCTCAGAATATCAGTTTCTTCTCTCAGTTATTCTTGTGCTGTGAGAAAGTTATTTGAGTTGGTGTAATGTTAGTGTAATTATGTCATGTATTGTTGGAGTATAGTTTGTTAGAAAGAAATTCTCACCTTTCCAGAAAACTAGTGGTTACGTGCTGTGTCAGCCCCTGATATTGTTCACTCAGCACGTTTCATTGAAATTCAAGGTCTGATGGTCATCGGAAATTGGATCAGGATGCATAATGGTTTCATGGCAATGAATCGCAGATTCGTTTATTCAGTCTATTGTTATTGTTTTTGCTATGGGTTCTTAGAATAAAGGAATTTAGTTAGGGCTGTGCGATATGACCATGATATAAGAATTCTATCGTCCTGATAACGATATAAATCACAAAAATGTAACATTTTCTGTAAATTCTGTGAATCTCGGGCAGCTCGACTTGCGGGAAGTGTTTCCAGCTGCGCGTCATGTAGCTGGAGTCGAGTGTTTTAACCGATGCATGAAACTTTACATTTTTAGACATAAGTTGTAACGGCCGCCGTTTTCTTTGTGAGTATTTATTACACGGCGTGCTGCGGGGAAAAGCCTGTTCTAACGTTTGAGTCTAAAGTTTATTTTTTAGCACCTGGCGGCTCTTTTTTAATTCTCACCCGTAAATTATCTGCTCTTTCACGTGATTCAGTTTATTTTGAAAAGTCTCAACAGGATCTTGAGCTTTATTGTGAAAGGTTTATGTGGAACATAAACAAGCGGACACGAGATGCTGTTACCGTCATTGTTGCTAACCACAACGCATAAAAACAGGCACTTGTCCGTCCGTAGTGTGGTTATATTAAATATAAGAGAAAGAGAGAACTTTAAGAAATTAATATAGCCACTACAGTGACCATCAAAACGATGAAAAAATATTGCCGTAAACAGTTTATTTTGCGACACCACGAAACAAACGATAGCGTAAAATGAAACGATAGACGTTTTTATATGGTCATCCGATATATATCGTTATATCGAACAGCCCTAAATTCAGTATTAAATGTAGTAGTAAATGGGACATAGTAGCTTTAATATATCTATAAATATCTATCTATAAATATCTCTATCTGTCTGTCTAGATATGTATAGATCTATAGATAGATAGATAGCTAGATAGATAAGGTAGTAAAAGTCACATTGCTTTAACTGCTGTACATTTTATTCCTAAGTAATTGAAATTCACCATCAAACACGACTGCTAATGTGAACACATTGCTATTCAAAGCATATAAAACATTTTCCCAGTCTTCTGTATCGCTTCTTAATATTCCATAAATAATTTAATGTCCCCAGTGTGACATTTACCCAGAGCACATTTGGTTGACAAATGTGCAGCTGTTCATGATGAGCAATTTAAATGTTTGTTTCTTCAACATTGTTTTGGGTGCCATGATTACAATGTTCTTATAGATTCATTAGAATCCAGTTTGTAATATTTACTAGTAGTAGAGATCCATGTGGGCAAAACAAATGGTTTTTGTGATTGTTTATTTTAGCATTTGCTTGAATTTTCTTTGGGTTTACTGCATCACAGACGTCTTGACAAAACTGGAAAAAGTTCTCAGTCAGAGAAAAAGTATGTTGGACTTTGCTATAGTTTAAATTTGATTTAAAAAAAAAAAAACATTTTCTCCAAGTAGAGCAAAACGCTTACTCTGGCATCATTTGGGAATATTATGGTCGTGCTGCCTTTCAATTTTTTCTCGCTTGTGTGGCATTGACAAAGCTGTTCTGAATATAATACTGATGATGGAAATTTACTTGCTTTGCTATTGCAAATATAACGGTTGAACCTCTGTCCTCGCCTTCTCTGAGACTTTGCCCTTAGCATTTCAGCACAGAGAGTCTCTGGACAGGCTTCATCTCATTGGAGCAGCTCTGATTGGCCGTCCTTCCTCCCGTACCTGTTGGAGTGATTGACAGCCAGTGGGACATCCTTATTACGTCCCCCCCCCCCCCCCCATTTCTGCACCCCTCCACCACCACCCGCCCTTTCTTCTAGCCTGTAATTGCTGACATTTATGCAGTGTTTCATGGTGTTTGCTAATGTATTAATGCCACAGAGCCTCTGAGGTGCCGTGGCTTGTAGGGCAGCACCTCCCTCCATTTCCCAGCTGGCATTACTGGAATCTTCCTCTACCTGATTGGGGCCTATGAAACCAGTTATTGACAGACGGGGGGACAGCTTGTGGTTTCCATAGCATCAGGGCTCAGCAGTAAAGTCAGGCAGAGCCACCCCCCCTTCGTCATGAAATTGGCCTCTTTCAGGTGAAATTCAGTGCTGACTTTGTCTGTATCTGTTTTCTTTTTGTTTCTTGGTATTATGCTCCCATCTCACTGAACCTTTTATTTGAAGAATAGGATCTTTTTGTCCTGAGCTTGGTCACACTGTATATCTTCCTATTGCATCTCAGCCTAGAAACAATGTCATTTATTAAATATCTTAATAAATCTTAAAGGTGGAGTTTGAGTCTTCTATCTCCTTTCCTTTTAAACTTCCTCCCTTCTTTCTCTCTCTGTTCTTCTCTTGCTCTAAAAATGACATAGTAGAGTAAGGTGGTATGATGAGGTTTTGGTTGCCTTCAGTGCAGCTGTCAGTGGTAATTATCTCATACTCACAGCCAGACACCTAATCCAAACACTGCCTACACTGGAAAAGAAAAAAAATGAAACACAGAAAGAATGAAGGGAGAGAAAGGGAGGAAAAAGGAGGATAGAGTAGAGGGACAAAAAAAAGGTTGACTGGGAAAGCAAAAGGAGGGAGGGGGGGTGTGAGGGAAAGAGAAAATTCTTCCCCTGTATCGGCCCCTGAATGCTTAGAGCCTCAATGAAAGTGTTAATTAAAAGAATCCAAAAAAGAGGAGCCAGTTCCTTTTGTGCGGAGATGTGGGAGAGGGTCATTTTGGGGGTTAACCTCATCCCCTCAGACCCTGTGCCCTGCGGCGCTTCAACCTTGTTTCCACGTTTCACCACTGAGCCGTCAAGCTGCACTTGTGTACCTCAACATCGGGAGAAGCCATCGGGTCAATGTGAGGAAGAGGACTGAGAGGCACTCATCTCTCTTTTTTTTTCTCCTTTTCCCCCCTTTTCACCTCCCCTGGTTGCATCCATGTCAGCCCAAACCCTCCAGGCTGTCTTTGACAGGGGAAGTGATCAACTTTATTTATACACTTATTAGGTGCTCAGACAAAACCCTCTCATTGTGAGCGGCGGGGGTAAAGGGTTTATGGGGCTCTGCTTGCCAGTCTGTGTTAAAATTCTCACGTTTGATTGCCACTCATAGGCAGCGAAGAGACGGGGCCATTCCTTCACGTCCTTAAAGTTCAGAACCTGTGCATCTTTAGCTCAATAACGTCAGTGTTAATTCAGCTCACAGACCTGGCATCCATAACGTCTTCAGCGGTCGTAGCTTTTCATTAAGTGTGTTGCTGGTTTTTGAAAAAGCAAATTGCGTTTCTACATCGCTTAATTTTTTTTCCCACTTTTTCAGTAAATTCTTTTGTGACGTTCTGGTTTCTGATTAGAATGACTGATTGATCTAATAAAATAAAAGAAGTAAATAAGTTAGAGTTGAGTTACTTGAGCACAGACGAGGCAATTCAGTTAAGTGTTCTTCGTAGGTGTTCCTTATGTTAGGGTTGGCTGGATCAGCTGTCCTTGCTGTGACACTTGTGTGCTTTTTATTGACAATAGTAGACTTGCTACTAATTGGTAATGTGCAAGAAGTACAGTCGGTCTCTTCTCTCGTCTGTATGCGCTTGGCTGTTTGGTTTTCCTTTTGTCTGGGAACATTCATCTGTTCTTGGCCCCAAAGGGAAAAAAACATAAATTCACAAAGAAAAGGACAGTCAAATATTTTTGCCCCAAAACATTTAGCCTTAGTTAGTGTTATATGATGTGCTCTTGCAAACAAAGCTCCGCGGTGCATTTGTCCCTTTAGAGGTGATGTCATTCTTGGTTTGTTTTGTTTCAATATTGCTTGAGAGTCTAGCCACTGCTTTTTGGAGCAGATTTCTGCGCTTAAGACAACACAGAGGAGGAATACTCATCAAGATGTTATTCTTTCTCATACTGTCAGGGGAGATACTCGGTGAAATATCCCTTCAGTCAATCGTTGCTCGACTGGTGGGAATTTGAAACGCCAATATTATAGCCAGTTTTAGTATATCCTCTGTCAACTATTTGAAATGGTGCAATAAATGTTTTTTCAGCTCCCAAGAGTGAGACTGAGTTCACTTGCTCTTTTAGGAGGAAAAAAAACCCCAATATGTAAATAAATGCTATCGTTTTATTTCTGTATATGTTGTAAATGTCATTGCAAAGGGATACAGAGTATAGTTGTGGTAGATTTGGGGAATATGGACACAGCTTCTCATCTTGATCAGTATCTATGCAAATTTTTCTTAAATAATAATTTCTACCTTGTTCTTTTCTGTAGAAAATAATTTGGTTATTTTGTGTAATTGCTAACAAAAAAGCCCTTTTGTTGATTTGTTATATGGCGAAGCACAGTGGAGTCCACGTAAAATACAAAACCGCAGCATAAAAAGCAATTAAAATGTTCAAACTAATCTCAGGATGAGTATCGCAATACTGCCCAACCCCAGCAGCGCCTACACTGACTCAACTACTCCACAACTGTGCAAATAGTTTTGTATAAATATTTGGGTCTTTTGTGTGCAGCGCACTTACTTTCTAACAGTCAAAAGATAATTAAGTGCGACGTGACGGCACAGTTCTTATCAGTGCCAGGCAAACAGAGATACACTTATAAGTCCGTGTTTGTGATAAGGTCTACTGGTTACACTGCTCTCTGCTGCTCTAGAGAGCTGACACCAGCACGAGGAAGTACTTTTAATTTAGGAGAGACACAGAGAGGAAAACTCCATTCAGCCCGTGTAGCTCTTTTCAGACTCAATTGGTGTTGCGTGTAATCGTCTCTTGATTCAGCCATGTCCAGCTGCTCTTTGTGTGTCTCAGCACTCGACAATGGAGCAGATAAGAGGACCTCTGCAGGGGATGAGCAGCTCCTCTGGCTCTTATCACACCAAGCTTACCTACCCTGCCTCAGTGCTGTTGTTCTCTCTGCCAGAACAGTATTTGCATGTTGGCTTTCAGTTCAGGTGCCACTGAATATAATGTTGTGTTATTATTAAGTCTCAGTATATTCCGATTGGAAGATCTAAGATCTAAAAGCAAGACAACTTTAGTTTCATTCTGCAACAGCCTTGTCTCTATTGCTGATATCCCTTGGGGTCTGAGCCAGGAGACTCCTGTAATGAGTCCCTGCTGAATGCTGACATTTTCAGTCCTGGTTTTGGATTTGGGAGCTCATTAGTCAGGTTACCTTCTACTATAGACCACCACTGCACTTATGGATCCTGCAGGTGTACAGAAACCTCGTTGTGGTCACGCCTCATTAGAGAGATGATCAAGCCTTTGTTTGAAAATACAAAGTATGTCATGATACAGGTTTATGCTTCTGCTGCCTGGGGAAAAAGGCAAACAAATGTAAGGCACAACTACAGAATCAGTGGTGAAGTTTGCCTTGTTTTGATTTAGGCATCAGTTTTAGGCAAGTCATAAGCAGTAGATACCAACACATGCTTAAACTTGATGGAATTATTATATCGTGTTGAGTAAACGCACACGGTCGGCAGTCATTCTTAATTGTTGGCTTCATTCTTTTGTTCTGTTTCCTTTGTTTGTTTGTTTTAGATGACACTAGCTCTCTCTGGAATCAGCTATCCCTGCCATCACCTGAGTGTTTGTCGAAGGTCCTCGCCAGCTAATGCCCAGGAACCCACAGAAGAGGTAAATTGACCTACGTATGCCACCGTACGCTTCTGAGTTATGCATTTCATCCCCTAGGCAACTTTCAAGCATCAGACATGCTCATGAAATGCTTCTTATTTACAGTGTGCGGATGTCCATATGATCAGCGACAGTGAGGGTGATGATTATGAAGACGCATCAGAATTTGGTGTGGATGATTCAGAGATGTTTGGAGTGGGCTCCTCGAGCTGTAGGAAATCACCTATGAGTACGTAATGTGAACTCAGTTATAGCAGCCACTGTAGTATTAACCTCCAGATACAGGATGTAAAGCCTGACCATATAATTATTTTTGTCCCTTTTGCAGTGCCAGAGAATAGTGAAAATGAAACTGATGCCTTAATTCACTTTACTTCTGAATTTTCTTCGAGGTGAGCTGTTGTTATGCTCAATTTAAAATGGCTTTGAAACCTGACAAAACTGGTTAGTAACAATGTTTTAAATAAGAGTCGTGTGTGTGCGTCCTGTAGATATGGAGAGACCCATCCAATGTTCTTTATTGGGTCTTTGGAGGCAGCATCTCAAGAGGCCTTCCATGGCAAAGCCAGAGATGTAAGTAACCTTTTGGACTATTTTGGGTCTCACAGGAACATTTTTAATATACTCTGAAAAACTTGTGTTTTTCTTTGAAGCTTCATATTCTTATCCAAGCGATACGATAGCTTGATATCTTATCCAAGCTGTGCAAGTGATACGAGGTACTGATGTTACAAATGATGGCCTGTCCTTTATCACTGATGTCATTCCTGCTTCATGGAAGAGTCGCTTTTTTCAGGTTTGAGTTTTCTTTGCTTAAGATAACATGACAAAGGAACACAAACAGAGAAGGATATTATTAATTCTGTCAAGGGAGATACTTTATTTCTCATAACTTCTCTTTTGTTACTGGGCTGGGGGAAATTTAAAACGTTAATATAATCAGGAACTTGATTCACCTGGCCTACATTTTTTACATTTGGATTAGAGTTCATTGTTAAGTTGGGGAAAGCTAGATGAATCTGGTTACCACAAACTTATACATTGTATAGATGGATGCATAGGGTAATCGGAGATCACAGACGCCGTGCTGCTGGTCTGTCGCACACATAATTCAGTCCGCTTATGTAGAATGATATCTATGGAGATCTCATGAGACACAACTTTAAATATACGTCATTTAGTTTTAGGCTTAATGCCAGCAAAACCAATCCAACCCAACTTTATTTATATAGCACTTTAAAACAACACAGTTAACCAGAGTGCTTTCCAATAATAAAACAGATAAAAGTTAAAAACCATACACTAAGCAGACAAAGAAATAAATATAAATAACAGTAAAATAAATACATAAATGAAAATGATAAAAATAAATCAATATATATATTAAATATTAAAACATGAGTAAAATAGACAATAAAATATACAATGAATAAAATTAACAAAATAAAAAACTGACTACAAACTGACTCTGGTACTACTCCTAAAAAGCCTTTGAAAAAAAGTGTGTTTTTAAAAGTGATTTAAACATTTCAAGTGTTGGGCCAACCTAATATGGAGGGGCAGTTTATTCCATATTTTGGGGGCCACAACAGCAAAAGCTTGGTCCCCCCAGTGTTTCAGTCATCTATAATAGAGGTAATGGAGACCTGGTAATATTTTCATCTCTAATTATTTCCTCTCTTTATATTTTGTTTTCAAGAAGCCAGACTTCATTATAATTCTTTAAAGTGGTCTTGACCAATAGTTCCCCAGGTTCTCTTAAGGTCTCCTCAGTTTTTCTTTGGCCATTGGCTCGTTTTCAGTCCAGTCCTTATACTTGACCATTTATAGAGAAAAGTTTTTGTTTTTTTTGTTAAACCGCTCAACAGTGACCTAGAAATCATTCAACCACAAAAAGGCACCCAACTTAAGGGATGAACCAGTGATGTGTCTACACATAACGGACAACTGGGCAAATAACCAATATGAAATTATGCTTTTAAGCACTTTGTTACTAGCAGCTTGTTGCAAAAAGCATGTAATGTGTTCCCATTTGTTTAGCTGAATTTATGAAACATGTCAAAAGTACCACAATTTGATGAGCGTAAACAGTATCTTTACACTAACAAGGTGTTTCCCAACTGGCTTTTGATGTATCTGGAACTTCAGTTGATCCATATGCTGAAGCCTTATCATAAATGGTCTTGGCGGATGTGTGGCTGTTAAAAAGCCATTCTTAAGGAATGGAAACGGAGAAAAAACCCTGAGGTGTGCCAAGAACTGGATTCAATTCAGTGGCAAGAGGTCTTATAGGGATGAATCCAAATTTTACATTTGGTTTAAATCAGCGGTCCCCAACCCCCGGGCCTCGGACCGGTACCGGTCCGTGAGTCGTTTGGTACCAGGCTGCGAGAGTTGAGGCTCAGGTGTGAAATGTATAGTTTTCAGGGTTTTTTTTATCAGTTTTCAGCGTTATTTTGTTATTGTTTTTATCGTTTACTCAGTTTTCCTGGGTCTTTTCACGTGTTTTATGAATAAATTTTCTTTTTTCCGGTACCGGTACTAGTTTTATTTTGTTGTATTTATCCGCGACACCTTAAAGGCCGGTCCATGAAAATATTGTCGGGCATAAACCGGTCCGTGGCGCAAAAAAGGTTGGAGACCACTGGTTTAAATAATCGTTAATCTGTCTGGAGGAGGTCAGAGAGAGATAAAACAATGAGTCTCTATAGCATGTAAAACATGGTGGGGGCTCTGTCGTGGTTTGCGGCTGCATTTCAGTCAGTTGTGTTAGGGATCGTTCCTTGTCCACCACGCAGTACCATCTGGAAAGCGTCTGATTGGCAACGGCTTTATTTTTCAGCATGACAACGATCCCAAACACACTGCCAATGCAGTAACAGCAAACCTTGATGAAAAAGAAAAATGCATAGTGGAACACTATCAGACATGGATTGGCCTCCCCAGAGCCCAGACCACAACAATTATCAAAGCAGCGTGGGATCATCTCGACAGAGAACGGAACAAAAGGCACAGCCTGTAGAACTATTACTGAGCATTACATTCCAAACAAGATTTATTAGGAGAGTGCATTTTGTTATACACTGTATTTTTGCACATTTTGACATATTGCTGGACAGATTTCACATTTTCCTACCAAAGTATAAAGAAATAAAAAGTGGCTCAAGACTTTTATTGAGTATTTCTTGAAACTTGAACAATTGGAATATCAGCATGAACAAAACATGTTAGACACAGTGTGCTAAGAGTAACTGAGTAAATGATTAGTGTGTGCTGAAGGCATGACGATAATCTATGCCTTACTTTCCATAAACCGTAAAATTACATTTCTTTCTAAAAAAAAATAGTCATTGATGATGATGATGATGGTGATGTTTAATGTATGTACCGTGGATGTGGCTTGATAGCGACACTGATATTAGTTATCAAAACCATCATCAAATTTTCACCCCGACAGCTGAGGCTTTATTTTTAGCTGTCCACTTTCCCCCTTGTTTTTAAGCTTTTGTCCTTTTAAGGATGCTTGTATCAACGGACAGCTTGTGTGGATTACAGCCTTATTAGACTGTGAGGACACAGCAAGATGTTCTGGGGGTTCAGATCACCAGGCACACAAAGAGGGAGGGTGAAAAAGATGATAGCAGGGCCACAAAATGAAGGACATGGTCTTAAAAAGCAGCGTGGAGCACAAGAGAAAGTTGGACGAAGAAAGGCTGTGCGGGAAGAAAGAGAAAAATAAGCAAATGTGATTTTGGGGGATAAAAGAAAGGGAAGGAGAGAGTGTGAAATAAACAGAGATGTAGAAAAAAATCTAAAGAGAAGCTTGGCATTTTGCCTGTTTCCCAGCTGATCTCCTCTCCTAAGCCAGCACAATATGGCTGATGTCTCTCTGGTGTTCACACACAGTACTGTACCACTGTGCTCTAAACAGCATGAGGGCAGAATAGTATTCATTTCCACTGTATTTTGTTTTATTCTGGGTGAGCTTGAATTAGCCTGCCAACTGTGCTGTGGTTAAAATGGCTTTGGAGAAGCTGGATATGTGCAAAGATGTTGCATGAAAGCAGAAGCTATTTGATCTGTTCTGTGTTTGTCCTGTTTTGTCACAAACATCCGAGATGACAGGCCAAAACAAGCTGCTTTTCACGGTTTCATTACACAGTAGCATATGTGCACAATTACACCGTCCCCTCTTCCATCTATCCGACAATCCCATCCCTTGCTCTTTCGCTTCCATTTGAAAAGCAATCTAGTATTTGTGTCCTCGTAGTAGAAAAAGCCTACTTCATTAAGGGTATATTAGAGTGGGGCAGGTTTGACTGAAGGGGTTTTTAAACAGAGGAATCAGTCTCACTCTCTCATAGCCTGGGAGAGGCTAATCACTAAGCAAAACACTACATTTGATGAAGTGTTTCTGAAGGTGTGTGTTGGGGGAATGTTGAGATAGACTCAATCCATCCTTAATGAAAATGCTTTGGGCTGCTGAGCTGAGCTGAGCTGAGCTGAACCCTCTTGGGGATCAGTGGTTAGTCAGAGCGTACAGAGAGATAGGCCACCCATCACTAACCACGATCCTCACTAAATCCCCATCAACGCACTGGTTAATCACTCTAACCCCACGCTTTTTCGCTCTCCGCTCTGCTCTCATGTCTGCCACACACAAAGACACATCAAAATTCATAGCCTTGCTGAAGAGCGGAGTTGAGGGATTTATCGCTGGCAAGTATCTGCTTTAAAACCCAGCAATAGCCTCGCAGAGTCAAGAGGAAAAAGCAGCGGTCAATCAGAATGGCATATGGCGTGTAGATGTACATGTATCTCTGTCAGCTTGTGAGATGTTGATCACAAGTGGCTTTGATTAGTTATTGACTGCACCTGAAATGATTACTGTCAGGTTTAAATGGATAGATTAGGGGCTACATCTGTGTAAAGTTTTAAATATTGATATATTTATTCTACATTCTCTTAATCCATCAGAATCATTGATGATCAGGAGCTTGGATAACCATAAGACAGCTCCATCCCTCATGTGTCAGAACAGTTAGATATACACAAAAAAGCTTATATGTGGTTAATGACTGAGCATGTGTGGCCATTACGGTTAAACGTTAAATGTGGTGTGCAAACTCAAATTTGTCCATATTCTTATAGTGTGGACTTTAACTACTTAACTTCAGTTGCGGACTTCATATTATTTCACTGCTTTCATAATTGTTTGGAAAGACTCTAAAATGTGCTCTTATATGGCTGCTCATCGATCACAATGAGTTTTCCCACCGTGTAGGTCATTTGAGCTCTTCAATTTGAAGTATTTGCTTTTCCAGACTGAGCCGGTCATCTAAAGAACAATCACCATCTGGATTTCTCTGTCCTTCCTTTCATCTGTACATGTCTGTATCTCATTAACTAGTCTCTCCTGGCTTTGTTCAACACGCTGTATTTGTGATTAAGCCTCTTCTTGATGTTGCAAAAATGTCAACCACAGAAAAAGGGCCCTAATTAAACTAAAAGCTGTTGATCGACTTCAGTTCCATTACACGGTTTCCCTAAAGAGGCTTAAAATAAAATAAAAACAAACAAACAAAAGAAATAGTGTCACGTTTATTTCTATTATTGCTCTAAAATTCTGATGGTGGCAAAATAATGTAACATGGATGAATCATGGCGCAAGTTATCTTCTCCTTGACTGCAAAGGCCCCTAACACCAGAGACTGTGGCTTTATGTGGACTATAAAGCTATGTCCACACGTACCCGGGTATTTTTGAAAACTGAGATTTTCCGTTTTCATTTTAAAAAATAATCCAGTCCATACGTAAAGGCAGAAATGAAGAAAAATGCTGCTAGGAACATGCCAAAGCAACAGGTGGCGCTATATTCTAACCGTGCAGAAATGTTGGCCAATCAGAAGTCTAGAAGCCTCGGTGGGAAATAGTAAACAAGGATGGGGCATAGAAGCAGCACCGAGTCGTATGTGTGGAGGGACAGTAACTGTGTGTGTATATGTAAGCATTTAAACACTGCAGAGAGAACAATTAACAGTAACAGTATTGTAGAAATTCATTTCACCGAAACAATAACGTGGCGAACAGTTTGACGTCAAAAAATGCGCACACCTTTGACGCTGCGTTTTCTCTGTTTTTCTGTCCACACCTAAGGGCAAAAACGGAGTTTTCAAAAATATTCACCCTGGCCGGAGTTTTAAAAATCTCCGTTTTCAGTGACCAAAAACGCCGTTTACGTGTGGACGAAAGGTGCAAACGCATAAAAAAATCTGCGTTTTCAAAAATACCCGGGTACGTGTGGACATACCTTTATTTTGTCTTCAGCAGAACAATTTACTTTTTTTTTTTTTAACTGCTTTACTCGTGTAGCCTAAAACTTTGTGTTTATGGGTGTGGGGTGAGATTTTTAGCAGCAAGTTGTATCTCTTCATTCATGTTTAAAAAGGGCAAAATGCTGAAGCTAATTCTAAGCTAAATCTGGAGTGATATCAGACACAGCCTGTAATATTGCAAGCTTGCTTGGTTTATTTCATTCACCAACATAAACTCAGCGATTTGGGTCTTCCCTTCGTAGCCATAGAGATGAGCTGATCATGACAGAAACTGATGACATTGTTTTTTATTGTTTCTCTTTATAAATAACTAACTGTAAACAGGCTATATTAAATGTTTTTGAAAGGATAAATGTTTGGGCATAAAGGCACATTTTCTTTTTTCCTTTTAACCCCTGTGCAGACACCTTTTGCAGAAAAAGTGAATTGAAGCTGGAGTAAAAATGAAAGTAATAACTGTACAGTCACAGAGCGCTGTGCACACACCTTGGTGTCTGTTGCTCGCAGTTTCAGTCGCCTGAGCTGACAACTTCATTATCTCCACGTGTAAATTATATAAATTAGTCTGCATATAAAGCCTTTTTAATATGTGACAGATCACATATTAAATTCACTTTTTATCCTCATAATGAAGGACGAGTCCACCTTTAATAGAACTTGAGTAAATTAATAAATTGTGTTCATCTGTCAGCCCAGACCACATATTATATTGTTTACATCCCAGGGTAGGAGATGCTGCTCATTATTAAAAAAACATTTTGGATGTCCCGTTTATGTAAACGTATAAATACTCCTGCGACTGGCTTAGTTAGAGTACTACATGAATAGAAGAAGCAGCATTCTTGAGGTGCTTATAATTGGTCATCGGTCATTTATAATACGGGCAGATTCGGAGTGGGATATGAGCCTGATCCACTTACACCCCTTTTCAGGTGATTTCTAACAGTAAATGGGTTTCATTATTAACATCATTGTGTTTTATCAGAATTTTTTTTTTTTTCTTTTTGCATACATGCACTTTTATCTCAAGAATCTGAAATAAATAATCCCTTTATTTCGAACAACTAAAAAATAAAACAGAAAAACCTGCTCTTCATATTCACACATGGTAATCCGCATCCCTAAAAGAAAAAAAAAGGCAAGTGCAGCAATTAATTAAAAGGAAAAGTGAAACAAAAGACCTGCATGTTTTATGATAAAAAAAAATTGTTTTTGTTTTAAAACGATGGTTAAAAAGTGCCTCATTCAAAGGACCGCCTCATCACGAGAACACATGCTTTTTTTCATATTTATAGATGCATATTTCATATTTTCAAACTTTCTGCTGGGCCGTCTTCCAAGAAAGAGGTGCACTGATTAAACAGCAAATGAAGCGCAACGCTATTCTACAGTGTGTGAACTCTTTTGTTTCTCTCACAGCCTCAAAGCAAGCTTAGCTTTAGGTGAACAGGTGTGAGGAAGGGCTATGGGGTCACTATCTAGCTCAGGTTGGACCTAGTAATTTAGCTGAACTGAGGGATTTGCTCCTCCCCGCTAAGACAGGCAATACAAAAGATCTGAGTTGAAAGCGGAGAGGGAACAGAGGGGTACGGACAGTTTAACTAAGATGAAGGAGTTCAGTTTGCCAAAATGCCCACTTTGATTAGTCTTTACACTTGCTCTAATTGAGCATGCATGTGTGCGAGCATGAGTCCCGTTACTCGCGGGCAGCGGAGTTAAGTTTGCGCATCTGTGCGTGCGTGTCGGGGACGTCGGCGTTCGAGTGTGTATCGGGGTTTTGTTTTTTTGTTGGGTGTTTTTTTTCACGCTGTAAAACTCTCCCTCTCCTCACACTCATTCCTCTCTCAAGACTGAATTTGCTTGTCTTCTCAGCATGAGTGTTTAATCTTTTCAGGCTGTTGAATCGGCCTAGTGAATGAGTCCCCAGCTCCTTCTCTCTAGGAGCCCTGGAGATTATTCTAAAGCACTAATCGTTGAGCAAACACAGCAGTGCTCTCCCATTCCTATTCTACACAGGCCACAGTATAGCACAACTTCTTCTTTCCCTTCTCCTCACGTTTTACGCCCTGTGTAGATTTTTCGCTTTTTGGCGCACGTAGCCTAGATTACTGTTCCCGAGGAACAGACCCCTTAACTCCCCTTTCACAGCCGTGGGTAAAAATGAACTAAGCAGAGAGTGCGAGTTTTTCTTATTTGTTCTTTTATAGCAAGAGAAGTGACATGTAATTTAAAGAGCATTATTTCCAACATTGTCCCCTGGAACCTTTTATGTTTGTGGGTGTGTTTGTTTTTTAATTAGATTGTCAGTAGGGAGAATCTACCAGGCTTATATGATGGTGTCAATATCCTTGGATTTGGAGCTTCGTCAATATTGTCTGGCCCTGCCGCTACTAACCTGAACAGGCTGCTGGCATTTGGTGTAAAATAAATAGAGTGATTTGTCTGTTTTGTTTTCTCCATATCTTTGTCGCCTCCAAGCAAAGTTTTATTTACACCGCTCTCCATTTTATTTTGCGTGGTATTTGCTTTTTTGCCAGTTGTGGTCCTACCGTGGTCTTTAGAAGTCCTGCTAGCTCTGCGCCAAGTCCTCTCTGCCGGTGGTCATGTTATGTTCATGTAATATGGACATGTCTCTCCAATAATGAGACGCTTAGTGCATGGCTGACAGAGCAGCACCGATCACAGATATGACATTTATTATATTGGGGAGTGATGAGTTTTAGCTAGTCAAACTTCTTCCACAAAGTCGACTGTATACTTTGGTGTTTGGTTCCACCTATTAGCCACTGAACAACTGATTGAAGAGAAAAATAAAGGATCAGCTACAGTGACCCTTTGCCTTACCAAATGTAAGAGGTGCAGTTAGCTCATGCCTTCTTCTCCCACTCTGATTTTCAAACTGTTTCTCTCCACAGAGAAAGCTGCTGGCTATCTACCTCCACAATGATGACAGTGTTCTCAGCAACGTCTTCTGCTCCCAAATGATGTGCGCTGACTCTATCGTCTCTTACCTGAGCCAGAACTTCATCACATGGGCGTGGGATGTCACTAAAGAAGCTAACAAATCCAGGTACAGTGTCAGTCGACCAGCACGCTTGGAGTGCGATTGAAGACGTATCTTATTCCAAGAATCCTATTGTTTAATGAGTCCATTTTTGCATAATTCATTTGTGTAAATAAAGTTTTAAGCTCATCTTACGACCTTTGAGTTGTCGGATCAAATATTTAAATTGTAGAAACTGCAGCTACACGTGAATTCTGTTGCAAAGCTAAATCTGGCTGTTTTCTGGTTGCCAAATCTGACTGTGATGCTATAGCTGGGCGAGAATGATGGCTAAAGGGTAATAAAAAAACTAAGGTTTTAAACACTGAATTAATTCTCTGGAGATCCGCTAGTCTATCAGAATCATGCTGTATTTAGAATTGCTTTAGCCAGCTGTAAAGTTTAGTAATGCAATAAGAGAACCTTTAAGCCCTGACTGCATCCTTAATCCTTATGTTTTATTTATATGTGACTTACTGTCCGCAGGAGCCGACTGTTTGCATAAATACTGAGGTGTATCTAATAAAGAGGATATTGAATGTATTGCAGCGGGAGAGAAGCTTGATCATGAGCTGAGGGCTTTGTGAGCTGTCAGAGTCCTCTGGTTGGGAAGCAGTCTGTTGCATGCTACTATCTTGTCCCCGCATTATTGTTCTGAATAGTTTTCTTAGAGAAAGTAAATTTAGTTTTCAGTCGTGCCTTCATCCTGCTGTTGTATTTTTTTTTTGTGTGTGTGAAGCAAGAAAATCTTGGACTTTAGAAAGTGAATCCTGCATATTTTGGGTAGCGTTTAGATAATAATCCAGAAATGCTAGTGTGGGTGGAATCCTATCTGGCAAATGAACAGTGTTTAAAAATCGGTTTGACACATCCGTAATTGCTGGCATTCATCTTTCACTCCATTACTCGTACTCTGTATCTCTTTCTTCTCATTCTCTCTTCAGCCTCATTCTCTTTTTGAAGCTCGGAGGTTGCATGCTAACAAAAGGCGTTGTGTTTGCACGGTGAGGCCCCTGATTGGGCAATCTTGACCAAACTGTCTGAATAGAGGGTCAGTGGGAGATGAAGGACTCCGTTGGAGTCCAAACATCTCTATCTCTCCAATTTATCCTGAAAGTCCTAGCTTAGCTCCAGCACCCTGTGTTGGTATTTTACAACAACACCTGTTTATTACATCGGTTCAGTGAGTGAGATGTATATTTTTAACAGACTATTAGAGCTCTTGCAGGTTCAAGTCTTGAACAGAGGAGAGGTTTAGGTAAATTTGAACCTTTTGTTTCATATTGTAAACAAGGAATGCTTCATTTATTTTATCCTTCCCTACATCTTTAATACTTCATATTTTACTTGTTTCCTTTCTGATATTTCTTTATTTCTCTTCTATTTAATCAGCTACCTCAGCTCTCTCACTCTACCCTGAACCTCCAGAGTTAAGCCTGCCCTCTGGTAGCAGTCATTGAGAAAGACTCGCACCCTGACCTCAGCTCTCCATTATTTCTTTTAAGGAAACTCCCTCCTTTCCTCATTCCGCACTCCTTTCTCTCCCATTGGCCTCCTTTGCTTTTTGCCCCAGCTGGGCCTTTTTATTGCACGTTAAAAAGGAGGCAACATCTGGAGCTTTTCATCGCACACAGCTAGTCGCAGCTTTGCTGCTAACGCATGCATGCACATGTGCGCACTAACTCGCTCACACATCCAACTGCTGCTCGGCATTCTCACGCTCTTTAGCTGATCTAAAGTGACTGGTGATTGGCATCAGTCACACAAGCTGTTAGAAAGGTATCCTGATTATGTGTGCGTGCATTTGTGTGCGTCTGTGAGCGAGTGATAAACCTGCTGATATTGGAATGTGCCTGTTGCTTAGCTTAATCTATTCTCACAGGCCTACCAGTTAAATGATTAATTATGCATAAATGCAGTGCTGGTGATTGGATGCCAGTGTAATTGTCACTCGTGGGAAATGAATCTGATATTTCGCCCAGGCAGTATACTGTCATTGCACATGTAAGTAAATAAACACATTGAAAGTCGATTATTTGTGTTGTGTGCGCATTCTCATAATACATTACAGTGTAAGAATATGCACTAAGGTGACCTTATGTTGACACTAGATTTAGTGTTTTAAACATTATACGGGCAGTCTAATGCGATTACCCGTTTGGTCTATAGCAATACAGGCAATCTTATTAGAGAATAGAAAATAGAAATAGAAATTTGGTTGTAACAGCAGCCAAAAAGACAAATATACAAACAAACAGTACACAGGACACAGAACAGAAACATACACAAACAATTTATCTTACATATTTACATATTTAGAATAGAATAGAATAGAATAGAATAATCCTTTAATTGTCCCACAAGGGGAAAATTTGGTTGTAACAGCAGCCAAAAAGACAAATATACAAACAAACAGTACACAGGACACAGAACAGAAACATACACAAACAATTTATCTTACATATTTACATATTTAGAATAGAATAGAATAGAATAGAATAATCCTTTAATTGTCCCACAAGGGGAAAATTTGGTTGTAACAGCAGCCAAAAAGACACATACACAAACAAACAGTACACAGGACACAGAACAAAAACATACAGAAACAATTTATCTTACATATTTACATATTTAGAATAGAATAGAATAGAATAGAATAGAATAATCCTTTAATTGTCCCACAAGGGGGAAATTTGGTTGTAACAGCAGCCAAAAAGACAAATATACAAACAAACAGTACACAGGACACAGAACAGAAACATACACAAACAATTTATCTTACATATTTACATATTTAGAATAGAATAGAATAGAATAGAATAATCCTTTAATTGTCCCACAAGGGGGAAATTTGGTTGTAACAGCAGCCAAAAAGACAAATACACAAACAAACAGTACACAGGACACGGAACAGAAACATACAGAAACAATGTATCTTACATATTTACATATTTAGAATAGAATAGAATAGAATAGAATAGAATAATCCTTTAATTGTCCCACAAGGGGGAAGTTTGGTTGTAACAGCAGCCAAAAAGACAAATATACAAACAAACAGTACACAGGACACGGAACAGAAACATACACAATTTTTCTTACATATTTACATTAAGGACAATGGTTACTATAAACAGAGTACTGTACAGTTATTAAATTAAGTAAAAATAATTACAGGTAAGAGGCAAACCAGGTTGTAGTGCGAATTGGTTAATTAACTAACTTATTGCAGTTACATTTACTAGCCTTTAAGTGTAAACTTGTGTCTTAACTGCTCAAGGCGGGAACAGACCGTTGTGCGAACCTGTTCTGTGCACTCGACTTCTTCTCTTGACATAGTCTTCCCTGAAAACATAACTCGTTTGGTGGGAGAACAAAATGTCACTTTCAAATCAAAACATGTCCATGTTCACTCTGAAACAAAGTGTGTATGACACAGTGAGCTATCGGAGCATCCGGTTCCCATGCTGCACACGTACAGGTGGCTGGCAAAAATATTCCCTGCAGTGCTACTGTACTGCCCTGACTCATCAGCTGCTCAGTGGAGCAGACACCAGGTTTAACCGGTCTACTCGCATTTTAGTGCATTAGTTTGATTTGAAGAAGTGCAAGCTGACAGTCCAGGAAAACATTTACTGTTATAGCTGTCGGGATCCGCAGTGAGAAAATAAGCTGGGATGGGCAACAAATTAGAAGCTGTCAGTCACATTAGCATTCAGTCAGCCACCGAAGCATTTAATGGTAGTTGCAAATTCCACGCAGGTGTTTCTTCTGCATTTAGTTACCCCTAAAGGTTTTTAAAGGCCGCAGGTTACCATGTTATATTAGGGCTAGATGAGACAGGCCGAACTGTGCAGCTCATTTCCTGGAGTGGCTTCCTCCTGACATTAAGTGTTTGTGGCCATACTTATTCTTCTTTACGTAATTCCATAAGGGCTTCATAGTTCTTCCTGTTTCCTAGTTTCGGTGTCCGTCTTACCCTGAACGATAGTGGTTACAAAGTACATGTAAGTTGTGTTTTGAGATTGTGCTGTTTTTATGTTGTTGTGATTATGATCATCATTGTGCTGAACTGACTTCCTTAGTTTAGAGTTAGAAACCAAAGCAGGTTAGCCTGCGCTTGATTAGAGGTTTAAGATTGGGTTACCCTTCAAGTTAGTGTCTATTGTTCCCTGGCCTTTCATTACAGGTTAGAGTTTCCCTGTGAGCTTTTGTTATATTGTGGCTGGGTTGAGGTCTGAACAGGGACAAATGTCAGAACAAAATGATCTAAGATTTAGGGTACCCACGTTTTTCATTGCAAGGTGTGGGTCACACAAAGTTCAACATTTGGAAAAAGTTTTTGTCTGCATTGTATTCCAAAGCTCATGTCATCCATCTTTCAGTACAACGTCCACACTTTAGCTGGTTTTGGCATGATTATTACTACTACTGCTATTGTCCTATTGACTGGAAGTACTCGATTTCACCGTTTGGAAAGTCTGCAAGTAGCTCCCGCAGCTTTGGCTTCATCTTTTAATGAGTTACACCCCCTCTCAGACAGCATCCGCTCTATCTATCTTCTTCCTCTGACCCGCTGTCCCGCCATCCATTCCATTACCTCTCTATTTTACCAGGCAGTTATTAAAGTAGATCTTATTAAAAGGCAGGAGAAAAAGCTAATCTATATTTGCATTCAGTCTATAGCAATTCATTAATATTATGACATTTACAGGGAGCTTGGCGGGGCTCCGGCTGCCTGCTACCCTTTTCCCTCTCTGAAATGTTAATTTAAAAAGTTCTGTCTTTGTAATGGAATAAGAAATCCTCTCTTGCCCTATCAATTCTGGGTGTCTGGTGAGGAATACTAATTCATCTGTGGTTCCAATTGAGATAGCATGTCGCCCTGATGGAATAAGAAAATGCAGAATTGGTTTTAAAGTCTTTAATGCCACAAGTTGTGTGTATTTCTCTTTTGTGCTGCAATCTGAAAAGCACGCACCTCCCAGGGAAAATATGTGCACGAATACTTTATCGCTCTTTAAAATTGTTTTTATTGCAGGCTTAAATATATGCTTATTACCAAAGGAACAAGCAGGTAAAGTAAATAAATTGGGGGGAAAAGTGAATTAGATGAATTTCTTTGTCTTCCAGACTACTCACTATGTGTACGAGGCACTTTGGCAGTGTGGTGACACAGACCATACGGACATACAAGACAGACCAGTTCCCCCTGCTCCTCATAGTCATGGGGAAACGCACATCCAACGAAGTTCTAAATGTTATTCAAGGTAATTGTCATTTTATTCATCCGACAATTAACTCTGTTTTCTGTAATTATCATGAAAACAAACTCTTTTATTGCCCTCTGATTTTCTTTTCTAATTCAGGCAATACAACAGTGGATGAGCTGATGATGAGGTTAATGGGAGCAATGGAGATCTTCACAGCACAACAGCAAGAGGACATTAAAGACGAGGTAAAGCTTGAGCAGAATCAGACAGTCTGCTCGCAGGAAACAAAAACGTCAGCCTCTGATCCTTAAAGATGGAGAAAATACTTTATTTCTTTGTTCTTTCAATAACTACTTGGTTCATTATGGACCATTTGCTCTTTCAAATGGAAACATATGCTCGTGTTTCCTTGTACTGCTGTTTAACAGTAGCTAGGAAAGTTGTGCAAAACTGCTGTTGACTAAACTAACCAGTTTGCTACTATCTATACTTTCCACTGTATATAGATGACTTCATATTTTTATTTATAGGAGGTACTGTGGCCTGGGGAGCACTTCCAAGTATACCAACCGAATTCTCAAATGTACAGTTTTTTGTGAGAGTCACACTTTTGACATTAACCCTTTAAAAGAGGGCACGCTCTGTTTTGCGTAACTATTTTTAAATCCCGGTAGAACTGCAACCACATAAGCTAGCGCAATAAATTTTTTTGCATATGAAACCGGAGGAGTTGTACTTACATCTTATGCCATCAGCTTGTCTTAGGTCACAGTTTCCTTCCACATAGAGCTTTGCAAAAACTGCATAAAAAGCGCTTGCAGCAACAAAAACATAATATTCCAGAAACATGCTTTGCCGATCCGATCAGCTGTTCATAACACTTCCTATGTCCATCAGCACGAACTATCGCATGTCCGCCATGCCCTGCCCGAAACCGGAAGTGACGTCATTTTGCGGAAATGTAGTTTTTTACCATCAAGGCCTCGTGATCCTATACTGGTGTTTTTAAAAGTTATGTTTGACTTTATGACTTTCTGTGTCGTTTCTGGGATGCTTAGGACTCATATTGCACTGCTGGAAATAGTTTATTTTGATGCATATGCTGCTTTTTTGCAAATTTGCATTATAATATTTATTTTCGTTTTTCCTGCAGTGTATAGAAATTGGTGTATTTCAAAAATAAAACCATGAAGACACTTAAAATAAATTTCCTGTGGTGGGAAACTATTTTGTGCAACTTTTTTGTATTTACAGTTTTGAGAGATAAGCCTCTTAAATTTCTCTAAGTAGAAATATATGTTAAAAAACAAAAACGATTTTCCATTTTTTTGTAGTTTATTGCACTTTTTTGCAATTTATGTAATTACTATGCACTTAATGCATACATATTATTAAAATTTAGGCTGTAATGGTTGTATTGATGTATATCAACTTGAAATGCTCCCAAAAATGGCTCCACAGCATGTAAAAATATAATATAAGCTCTGGTGGACTTGGTTCTATGGTAGGTCTTAAAGGGTTAAGGACATCGTTTCAAGCTAAAGCTGTGCTTTATTGGTTGGGATAAGTTGAAGACTGCCAGAGGTTTCTTCCTGTTAAAAGGGAGTTTTTTCTTCCCGCTGTCACCAAAGTGCTTGCTCATAGAGGGTCATATGATGGGTTTTTCTCTGTATGTATTATTGTAGGGGCTACCTTACAATATAAACCGCCTTGAGGCGACTGTTGTTGTGATTTGGCGCTGTATAAATAAAATTGAATTGAACTTCTACCATAAATCTTATTTTAGTTGGCTAATCTCAGTGGCTCCAGTAACTGGACCAACTTTTAACATTGTGCGATAAATTGCAACATGTCAGAGCACATCAGAAGGCATTGTTAAAATATGGCTTTTGTTATAATGACTCGAGAACCATTCAGCCATTTCATCCCCTTTAGTTATCAACTAGAGTCTGGCTACTGCTAACATATCTGTTGACCTCCTTTTACCCAAAGAGAAAATGTAATTAAAACATGATTAAAACATTCCTTCCATAGAAAAGAAAAGGTGGAGCTAGCATTTTGTGTCCTTCCCACGAATCTTAACAATATGAGACAATGCATCAGTCACTTACAACGAACTTAACTAATTTATTAACTATCATCTCATATGTTCACTCAAATCCTTTTGACATGAAAAACACTGTAGTTACCTTTAACTTAATGGTCCTCATAGCTTAGTTTAGACATTCCCAAACCATGTGAGTGCCATGGTAACTGTTGTACATGATATGTGAATATTACTATGGTTAAGTCTATAATTGAAAACTGACCTGTGTGACTTGAAGCTGACTCGTTCAGATGAATAAAAAACAACAACACATTACTAAGCTTTAGAGTAATTTAATCAGCACTGGTGTTTAGTCTCTTAGTATGTCGCAGAAGTTTTGGTTTTGGTTGTGTGAAATCTTTCGTAGCTGCCCTTTCCACTTTTACGCGCGTTTTATTTCCACGGATTTTTGTCAGCCCTGACTACACTGTGCCTCTTTTTTGACTACTGTATCTATAGATGACAGATGTCAAGCTGTGTTAGGTTCAGCCATTATGTTAAGTCAACCAAACAGCCTCTTTAGCAATTCGCAGCGCTATTGTGGGAGTCATAGCATCTCAGTTATGGGAATCGTGGCTGAGGAATGAGTTGAGTTTCACACACACCCTGAGGGTCAGACTTGCTCAGGTGAGCTGCGCCCTGCTGAGTGACAGCTACTCTCTCTGTGTTGTTATAATGTCTGTAATGCTCTGGCTTTATTGTGGATTTGTCACTCTTAGTCGCTCGTCAAATAATCATTAATGATAGGATTTAAAACAAGAAATATTCAGAGTTTGTACATAAAGTGTTGGATCCTAGGGTTCTTTTGTTTTACAGGATTAGTGCCGGTGCTGTGTGTGTGTGTGTGTGCCAAAAGAATAGTAGTATTACCAAAATTAAACACTATAAAAATGAAGTGTAATATATGACTATTTATTCATTATTAGTACCATCAACCTCAAGATTTTCACTGACAAACCTCATTTTCACAGTACCTGCTTTTGGGTGCTGGTGTATATGATTCTTTCCCTGTGTCTCGTCCTTCTTCTTCCATTTTTCTCCTTTCCAAAGACAAACTCAGACATGAACGCAGACACCCAGACATTCCTCTTTGACAGCGACTTTTGTGTCAGTCTGGAATCGGAGCAGCTGGAAGGCCACATTGTGATTTCTACCAGCCGTACTGACTCGCCAGTCATTTGTATGGTTTTCTGTGTTTTAGCTTAGTAGTTAGTAATCAAATGACTACTCGATGCAATTTTGTGGTCTACATCTGTCAGCATTTGAGGGTTGTTGTTTTTTAAAGGTCTTTTTCAGGTCATTAAGCATGCATTTCATATGAAAACTAGCCAAAAACTAACCATTGTGCAGTTTGTGCTGATTTGGTTGAAGAGTTGTATATAAAAAGAGTATAAATTTGAGTCGAGTTTCATGGTTAGGTGAACTAGTGTCCACAGAAAGGATCTGATTTAAGCCAGGGCCCTCTGTTTGTTAAGTGACAGTGCGCATAAAGGCTGATATCGCGGTCCAAAAGGAAATAATTGGATATAAAATTTGCCCTCTGGCAAGTAGAGCTCAGCCACTTGGTTCCAAAATTAAATTGCAAAAAAAAAAACAACCCAAAAACCGCCATATAAAGCGTCTTTCACTAGTTGTTATTTGTGAGCAAACATTAAATATGTGACAGCTTGCTTTTCTGAACACCAAGTGTATCATCGCAACTAAAAGACGGCACACGTCTTGCCAACTTGAACAGTAGCCAAGATATAGTTGTGGAAAATCTGTTTCTTTTTTCCTCCAAAGTTAAGGCCCTGAAAATCACATGGTGTTTGAGCATGTCAGATAAACATTTCCCTTCATGCCTCCTCACTTTAGGTTATTCAAAGTGTTTGAAAACATTCAACAGCAGGTCAAATGAATGTAAAATGAATATCAAACATGAACTACTGTGCGACTTGTTTGCGTGACTCGGGGGCAATCTATTGAAAGTAGCCACTTTTGATGCTTTTGTCCCTCTGTGCCATTCTTTTACAGTTTCCTTTCAAAGTTCATCTATTATGTAGCCCAAAAGCACAAATGTATATTTGCATTTTCCAATTCAGTGCAACAATACACACTGTCATTTTGCTTAGCCGCTGCCTGGTTTCACAGTACCCCTCTGATCATCACAATAAGCTTACTTTGCCATATCCGGGCTGACACACAGCGTGGGCCTTCAGAAAATAGAAAACTAATGGCTGTGCGCTGTTAACACAATGGACACTTGTATTTAGTCCCAGTCTTTATAAAACACTTTGTAGCCACAGCAGGTAGAAAGAGAAAGGCCGCCTGTCCCTTTCCCTCTGTACAAACAGGAAGAGAGGCAGCGTGAATAAAAGAAAAAGGGAGGGTGAAACTGAGATGAGGAAACATAAAAGGGGCTCGGGGTCTGGTAAATGACAGCCCAGTCAGAATGAATTCCCTTCTGTTGCTACTCTTTCATACCTGGTGTTTGTATGTAGCCGCACTTGACATGCTGTTTTCTGCTGCTAGCTTCCACAGCCGGCACTTCTGCTTAGATGTTTTGTCCTCGTGTATCCTTTATTATGCTGTTAGTTAATGGGACCGACTTTCTTTCTTCCCCTCTCTCCACTCAGGACGAGCGCGAGGCGAGGGAGATGGTGAAGAGAGAACAGGACGAGGCCTATCGTCTGTCTTTAGAGGCTGATCGTAAGAAGGTACTTTCAGAATAATGCAGTGTGATCAGAAGTTGACGCACGCTTATCATGGGCATGAATGTCATGTAGGTTTGTGCTTTTAATGATTCCTACGAGTTCTTCCTCTTCCAGGGTGGAATGATGGCACAACATACATCTGTAGTGACTTTCACAAACAAGAACTGGGTGCACAACTTTGAATTTAATTTGTATTTTCTCTAATCCACATGGGGTCAAATGTCTGTGTATATATAGGCTCAAATATATACACCATGTCCACTAGCAACTTACACCTTAACCAGACACTATAAACAAACTTTTGGCACAATTATGGATATTTGACCACCCTTCTTTGCAGAATTGATGAAGTTCATTTAAGTTGGTTGGTTTTCTTGATACAGCCAAGCCCCAGCTTTTAGTCCACGAATTTTAAATAGGGTTGAGATCGGGGCTTTGCAAAAGCCATCCTAGCAGCTTAATGTTAGCCTATTTTATCCGTTTCAAAACCAGGGATTGTTGTCCTACTGGAACACCCAATTGCTTCCCAGTTTGAACCGTCCAGCTGTTGATTTGAGGTGAAGTTGAAGAATTTGGAGGTAGTACTCTTCCTTCATTGTTCCATCCACTTTTTACAGTGTAGCAGTACCACTGGTAGCAAAACAGCCCCAGAGCAGAATGCTACCATCACCATGCTTGATAGTTGGTACAGTTCTTCGGTTTAAGCCTCAGCTTTATTCTTCCAAACATACCTCTTGCTATTTTGGTGGAATAGCTCAGTTTTTTTCTTGTCTGACCATAAAGGTTTGCGTCATAATACAGCTGGGTTGTCCATATGTGCAGCTGCAAACTGTGGACAGTGATCCTAGTGATGCTTCCAGACCATGAGAAAGTAAAAACTTGTATTTATATACAGGTGTTTAAACTCCTCTAGTGATCTGGAATTAGAAATGGCCGATTAAGCTTCTGATAGGATCTACTCAAAGCCCTGACCCCAGCCCTATTCAAAATTTGTGAACTATGCTTAAAAGCCGGGTCTGTGCCAACAAACCAGCTAATTTAAATTAACTCTGTAGTTCTGCCAAGGAGACAGAATTATGCCAGGAGCTTGTTGATGGCTACTAAAAGCATCTGGTCGAGTTTTAACTTGCTGAGAGACATTTAACTAAATATCATCGGGGATGTATGTATATATTTGACCGTGTGTGGATTAGAGATAATCCAAAGTATGTTCAAACGTGTGCCCAGTTCTTGCTTTCGAAAGGCGTTAAAGATGTACAGCATACAGTCATTCCAGCCTGGAAAAAGGATGGTTCAAATCCGTTCATGCCCCTGATGAGTGTACGTAAACTTCTGACCACAAGTGCACCAGTTATCTTTGTGTATCACTGTCAGTTCTTAAGTGTTGTTTTTGAAGCATAGTATTAAAATCAAAGTGAACCTCAAACATCAGGTTTAGAGTACAATCTACTCCTACTGTGTTACTCGGTTTAGTTGAGGTGTCGTAAATAATAAGAAATGCCTTATTGTTGTTCAGTGAGATCATAATGAGCCAGTGTGTGTGCAGAGCAGCTCATTTTAACTTTAAATTATGCTGTGCTTGTGCAGACTACAACTTGCGTGTCTAGAACAAAGTTTTTGTTGATCAGTCAGTTAGTTCGTCAAAGCAAATGAAATTAATGATTTGTTTATGTTTTTGGGGGGTTTTTTCAGAGAGAAGCCCAGGAGAGAGAAGAGGCCGAACAGTTTCGCTTGGAACAGATGAGAAAGGAGCAGGAGGAGGAGAAGGAGGTGAGTACAACAGCCATAATTATACTAATTATACAGCAAACATAGGTAGCCAAAAGTGTCAGTTAGGGGGTGACCGTGGCTCAGGGGGTTGGGAAGCGTATCTGTAACCGGAAGGTCGCCGGTTCGATCCCCGGGTTCTCTGTCCTGGTCCTTGGGCAAGACACTTTACCCTACTGGTGTTGGCCAGAGGGGCCGATGGCGCGATATGGCAGCCTCGCTTCTGTCAGTCTGCCCCAGGGCAGCTGTGGCTACAACTGTAGCTGCCTCCACCAGTGTGAATGTGAGAGTGAATGAATAATGGCATTGTAAAGCGCTTTGGGTGCCTTGAAAAGCGCTATATAAATCCAATCCATTATTATTATTATTTAGTTACTAGTTAATTCGTACCAAACAAGTTTGCTATTATTCCACAACAGCAGCTCATAATTCGGTTGAATTATAAGAGAATTTTGGACTCGAGCACATTTCAAAATGATCAAATGGAAATCTACTATTAGCTAATGCACTAGTAGTATGATTTAGCAGGGTCGTACCATTGTGCTGTTGTTTATGTCCCTTTTCTGCTTACTCAATAGTAACTCAATTAAATTGTGGTTTTGGTGGAATCTGCCAGTCAGTGAAGCCTGTGTTGTGTCAGTATACAAGCACACAGCCATTTCAAAGAAATTAAATATCCTAATTACAGCAAGGCCGATCCCCATTAATGTCACCTTCAGTGTACACAGTTATTGTCCCGGTTAGCTTTTTTTATGCTGATATAGCACACAGCCTCATATTCAAACCCGAGTGAATAAAAGAGGCAATTCATGTACACAGACCTATGCACAAACATACACCTAAGTAAACACACATATTCTCTGGAAAACAATTATTGTCTGCAAAGACGGGGCAAGCGCACACACACGCACGGCGGCTACAATGTCACGCACACAGGAAAACAATAGTTGTCGGCGAGGATGGCACCAGCGTCGTGATTGTCTATTGTAATACAGTGTAGTCCTCGCTGATTGCTGTTTGCTCTGCAGGTCAGAGCCCGAGGGCAGCGAGAGGTATTGGGTGACCCGTCTTGCTCAAATGATTTGTCACTTAAGTTAAACAGACGACAACAAAAGAGCCCTGAACCTGGCCTTCTTAATTATATCACAGTAGTCCACGAATCAAACAGTGCATACATGCTTGTGTATTTTCGACAACAATAGCCGGGATGGCGTTGTGTTTCCTACTTATATTAATTTTCTCTGCTCGAGCTCAAAGGTTTCCATGGCGTCTCCTGTGCTGACGCGCTGTGTTGTGCTACTGTCTAGATATCCATAAATATGAGAAGCAGCAGCAGCTGGCGTACCGAGACAATGGCAACTTAAGTTTCCCAAACTGTTAAAGGATAACGTTATCATAACGTGATCCTGTTTTGTGTACCAGTAGTTCTGATGGACGTCGGTTCAAATATACTACAAAAACCTAATTAACAAACAAACAAAACTGGGAATTCGCTTTCCTTTTATTTAATCACTATTACTAGTTGTGAATTCTTCTCCTAACTGGAGACAAACATGTGAAAACTAATTAAACAGCAAACCTAGGTAGCCAAAAAAGTGTCAGTTAGTTACTAGTTAATTCGTACCGAACAAATTTGCTATTATTCCACAACAGCAGCTCATAATTCGGTTGAATTAAAAGAGAATTTTGGACTTGAGCGCGTTTGAAATGAGTTACTTGGATTTTAGCATTTACATCACACATGCTGCTCTTTATTTAAACAGTCTATGGCGGCAACTGGTTCTTTTATGACTCCTCGCTGTGCCGGTGCCAACTTAGTTATCCGTCTCCTCGAGGAAGGCGCGGCGTTGCCTACCACGTGAGCCGTTTTAATTGGAATAATTTTTTGTTTGTTTGTTAGTGCTTGTGTACAGTTTTCGGTTGAGTTTACAGTAGAAACTGCAGACACACCAAAAACACCAGTCACCACCGGAGAGGGAACAATGCTAGTGGGAATGCTTTCTCTGTGATTTTATGCCTTTGTGCGAAGAAACGGGAGATGAATATGGGAGCCGGTGAACTGGGGGTTGGGGCGGGAGGGGGTGGAGGGCATGTGTGTTTCATGCGCCTGTGTGGACTGGCATTATTATTTACCTCCGTCAGGGGGTCATAGCATACAGTTGTGCGGCTGTCAGGTGCACCTATTTCTCCTGCTCATCGTCTGTTTGCTTTCTGTGGTTAGCCGAGCGGAGCTGGAGAGGCAGGTAAATGGACGGAGAGATGCTCCCGATTATTTGTGCGGCGCTTCCTGGGCCCGAAGCTCGACCAAACGTGTGCCTCGTGGTTGCTTCGGGGACGCTACCTCTAACTCGCGTGGGCGTTTGGGCTTGTGTCTGTGGTTGACTAGCTGTCTGCATTTGTATGTCCACCACCTCACGCGCTCCTGTCTGTCATTTGTGTGTGCGTATGTGTTAGCTTTGTCCCCAGGGACAGCTTTAACTCAGTCAGCTTCAGCTCTTGTACCTGAGGGAGCTGATGGCGGAGCAGCACGCGCTCCACCCTGCCCACCCAACACCAGAAGCTGCTAATGAGCTACTGTTGTACACTCTTATGAAATATAATTGCATTATGGTGTGTAAATAAAGCCGGGGCGTGTTGTCACAGCATATGCTCCCCGGCTGGCCAAACAGGAACAACAAGCCAGGGGAGGAGGAGGTGAGGGGTAGGAGTAGAAAGGAGACGAAGGCTCCAGGGAGCAGTTGAAGCATGGTTTTTGGAGCTCGGGAGGCTTGATTTGCTTTTCTGTGGAGGATGACAGTCAGTCGTCACTCATGAGCCCTGCCCTTTAGCGCAGACACAGTTAGCGTCTGTAAAATAAGTGATTGCTTCTCATGAAGAAGATCTTCAAAGATCTTCCTCTTACTAGTGAGGGTTTTCCACTATCTGCAGGGGTATTTGACACTTTTTTTCAGAGAGTGACAGAGTAAACAGCAAGGCAGCATGAAAGAATGAAGCACTTGGCTGCTCTTAGCATACTGATATGCTACTTGGCAACCTTCTGAGCTACAACGGGCTTTAGGGAACAGGGTGAGACACAGGGCAGCTAATTTAATAACATTCTTAGGGCAAGAAGATTGTTTAATTAATGTGAAATAATAGTGCTGCAGTAAGACTCTGAGAGCAACTTCTTGGCTTGCTTGGAAAGCGTGTCATCATCTTTATCGCTGCCAACGTTACTGTTGATACTCACTGTAAACACAGAGAGAACGAGATGCGTATTTTTACTGAAGTCACTGGAATAATCACGCTGACTTTGCTGTTTAAATGAAGGGAAGGCAAATACACGCTTGCAGCAGCAGTGCTGACTGCTGCATCTCACCAACACCTGTATGCAAATCTGTGTTTTCAAATTCATTAATGCATTTAACCGACAAAAACAAAAACGCTGGCTTTTCTTGTTTCAGGCAATCCGCTTGTCATTGGAGCAGGCCCTGCCTCCAGAGCCCGATGAAGAGTCAGGCGAGCAAATCAGCAAGCTGAGAATCCGCACACCAAGTGGCGAGTTTCTGGAAAGGCGTTTCCTGGGCAGCTGTAAGCTCCAGGTTCTCTTTGACTTTGTGGCCTCCAAGGGATACCCCTTTGAAGAATTCAAGCTCCTCACGACCTTCCCTCGAAGAAATGTGAGTGGTTTGCCTCCTCTCTTACAGACACGTCAGAGCCGAAATCGCTTCTCTGCTCCTGTTTTACTGCAAAGTGAGGATGCAGAATAGAAAAACGGATTTAGCCATTTCACAGTATTCCTTATGTAATTAGCTCCAAAAGTTTTGAATGCATTCTTATTAGGGCTGGGCGATATGGCCTAAAATCCATATCGCGGTATAATTTGAAGCACGTGCTGTAACGATATATATCACGATATATTCTTTTCTTCTGTATAACGTATTTTCCACACTATAAGGCACACTTAAAATCCTTTAATTTTCTCAAAAATCGAGAGTGTGCCTTATGTATGAATTCTGGTTGTGCTTACTGACCTCGAACCGATTTTGGCGTGCAGAAATCTGTTAAAAATGTTTTAGTACAACTTTGGTAAGCAGCACTGCTTGATGGATTGTCAGAGCATTACGGCTGCCGTAGTGAGCAGCTTCGCGGAGTAATCTGGGTCCAAAACTCCGTCCGCTTCAGGTCCCAAAGTCAAACAAACACTAAGAGTTAAAAACGGTCTAAATTCTTTCATCTTTAATAAAATCATCAGCGTTGCTGCTTTACCAGGTGTAACAATTAAGTTTAACATCCAGGCATCAATGAAAACAGAATTTATTAAATTTAACGGAGTTAGAAGTTAGCAGGAAGTTAGCTCGCTAGTTTACACCTAAACATGACATACCATGTTCTGACTGAGAGATTTTTGAAACTAATTAAAACTTACAGCTCAGCTACCACTTCCAACATAAACGAAGACAGAAAACTAAACAGCAGTGGCGTTTGCAGGGTTACTGAAGTTGGACTACCTGGTATATAATGTTGTGCTACGTGATTGCTAGCGACACAGCTATGTTAGCATAACATTAGCACAGTGAAGCTGGAGGATGAACGCTAACTTTTTTTCCACTTAACGTGAGGGATTCTGGTGGTCAGGGACAAATGCAATCGCATAGCAGGATGCTATACACGGGCCAAACTTCAGTCAGGAGAACAACTGAGATTATTCATCCACAATATTTCTTTGCTATGACTGTCGCCGGGCATAATTTGCAGATGATAATGGTTGTAGCCGCTGCGATGCTTTCGACCAAAACAGGCGCGGCTTGATGACGTCATCGACATGCGCTATCACGATAGAGCGGTATAGTCAAAATCTCTATCGTTGGCCAAATTTATATAATTTCTATCGTATATCGTTTATATCGCCCACCCCTAATTCTTATGTTTTTTTTGTTTTTTTTTTAATTGCCAGTATTTATGTCGACAACATACAGGCAAATAGGGAATGATATATCGAGATTCTAAATATAGAGCTCCCACCTCTTCTTCAAGGTCAAATAAGGTCAAACATCCATTAAAAGTCTTTTATCTTTAAAACCGTGCCTAAAATTCTAATTTCTTGGCCATATTTTGCATGTCAAATTTAATCCCTGATGTCACTTTAACATTTCACATTTGCAGTTTGTTTAAGTGGACCCAACAAAGTGTTATGTCTGATGTCTTAAAGTACCAAGAGAGAGAAATATAGAGAAATATACTGTAGTATATTATACAAGAAGCTGAAATCATCCAGTTGTCTTTCATTCAACTGTTCTTTGAGGATCTTTATCTTTTTTAAGAATGACTTTGTATCCTTCAGATGAATCAAATCAGCATCTCTGCTTGTGACACCCACAGCCCTAATTGGCTTTTCCATTTGGGCCTCAGCCCAACCTCAGGCTGCAGCTGTGTATGAAGTGCAGCAGGGACAATAGTTCAGATAATCTCTTGTCACTGTTTGGCGATTTTGTTTTCTTGTTCTTTCTTCTTTTTTTTTCCCTCCGTTATTGCTTCGTATTTGTTTTACTGTTTGTGTGCTGCAGCAGTAGCCCTGCGTCGGCGCCTTTGTTTACTCGCACCTGTGACGGGGAAAGTTAAGCCGACTGTTTATCCATCCACCTGCGCACACGTATTATTCAGTGAATATTAATTAGTATCAGTCCACTGTGAATACAGTACACTCTGACTGTGTTAGGATACAGTTGTCAGCACTAAGAGTAGTATTCTCTGTGGCTCTTCTGCTGACACCCTGCATCACTCAGCTATCTACAACCAGCCATTTGAGGGCTCGGTCGCTACGCTGTGTGGTAGCGAGCTAATGAGCACTGTTTTAACTACCAGTTTAATTAGCCCTGCTGCTGGAAACAAAAATGGGATTTCCATTAATCAAGAGTGGAGTGCATGTGGAGGGGTGGTGATTGTATAGAGGTGTGTGTGTGTCTGTGTGTGTGTAGGCTTGCCCAGGCAGTGTGCCATCGTAGTCTGTAGAGACCGCCAGGGCACAAACACCTCAAAGCAACACACACATTATCGCGCAGCTCACACTCTCCATTTCATCACGATCGCACACTTCAACACATGCACAAATATTTTCAAGCAAACACATGCCCCGCTCACAACTTTGTCACTTAAAGGATTCACAGTTGTCTCTTTATAATCAAGAGTAAACATGTGTTTGAGACAGAGATAAAGATGTGTCTGCATCGCAGATGAAATTCCGGCAAAAACAGGATGGCAGGATTAGAGGGGGAGAGAAGCGAGAAGAGGATGGTGACTGCAGAACTAGTCGGAAAAGAGAACAGAGAAAACAAAAGCTTGAACAAAGAAAAGATTTAATCAGAGAAACAGTCTGAAAGAGAAAGGGATAGAGAAGACAAGTGGAGAAGATATTAAAAAGAAGAGGATGGGAGATTATTCGAGAAAACAGAAAGGCGAGAGATTTGGAGAAAGAGAGGAGGGAAGTGGCTCAGTGGTAGTGCCAGTATAAGGCTGTGAACACAGGCCCCTGTCTAATCCTGCAGCTCTGTGTTGTAATTAAATGAGAGAGAGCATAGAAAGCCTCCATCCCGTCCAGACGCTCTCACTGTTGCTTTGCCAGGATCAGAGGATAGAGGATAGACCACTATTGCATTTGTAATACTGCACAACTGTTGAAACCTTTTTTTTTCTCCTCCCTTTTTTTTTAGTTTTCAGCAGCTTTGTGCAGTGTCACTCTTTCTTTTGCTATTACCCTCCTCGTCAGTCTTCTTCACGTCACGTCCACTCATTAAGCTGCAGCACAAATTAGTAGATCTGCTCAGCCCATCTTTAGAAAATTAAGCAAAGCTGGATGTCGTGTTTAGTTTTGGGGCGGGGAGCGGGAAATGCGTTGTTAACCAGGAGCAAGAACGGCGTTGTGAGTTAGGAAATGCGCTAACACGGGTTTCGCAAACTTCATCCTAAATCACACGGACGTTCGGATATGTCGGAATCATGCTTTTGCCACCTTCCTGTGGCTTAGCCAATAAATGTCTATTAGTCTCCACTTTTTGGACTCAGTCTCATCCTCAACATTTGGTATCAGTGGCTTATCTCTTCAGCACTACAGCAGGCCTTACACTGGCATCATTTGTACTAGGCTTAGCCGTGCTCAGGGAACTAACCCTTTCTCTGTTTCTATGACTGTCAGCGAGTTTGAGGAAGAGGAGGGGGGCTTTTAGTGTTTCAGTTTTCAGCTTTTCATTCAAGAATTTCCTCCGTTTTCTTTGATACTTGTTGAGCACAAACCTCTGCTGAAAGGCCCGAGGTCTTCCTTCAGCGTGCGGCGAATATGTTTAGACTGCCGTTATAATCATTTGCAATAGGCTCTTCCTGGCCGGCTGCTCGTGGATACCAAAACGCTGTCAAAGCGGCGTATTACTTTTCCCATTGTGATACTGTACTCTCTTTCACCTTTGCTAATCCTTCTTCCAGCTCCATTGGCGAATTTGCCCGAATGATTCTTAGACAAAACCTGAGATGCAGTAAAAATAAACAATGGCACAGAAGAAGCTTTGCTCTGCGCTGTAATAGGTTTTACATCTGTTGTACTGGTATGTTTTGTTTTTCTTGTCCTCCTATCTGAACAAGTCGTAGGAAGACTCACAGGAAGTTGAGCAGCAGTTTATTTTTAAAGTGTTTTTTTAATAAAACACATTTTTATAACGTGCAACATGGGTTCATGGTGCTGTGTGAGGCTTCATCCTTGAGTACAAATATAAAGTGTGGAGACGAGTATCCGTCCAACCTCTATAAGTTCCTCTTGACTGAAAGAGGCGTCTGATTGGTTTCAGATACATTTCGCTGTGCTGCAACAGATGTAACGGCCCCCACAGAGTCCTGATCTCAAATTCATCAACTCAGTCTGGGATTAAATGAAGAGACGGAAGAAAGTGAGGCAGCCAAAAGCTGCAGGAGGAATGTGGCAAGTTCCCTAAGACACGCTGGGAAAGTGTACTTAAAAAAAAAAAAAAAGCGATCATACCAAATTATGTGTTTTGGCATTATTTTTAAAAGCATCGACAGTTTAGTTTAAGGTCCTAAAATGTTTGGAAAGTTCTGGAAATATAAGATGCACATCGTGCACTTTCAATGAGACTTTTCAGAGATGATGGTTTAGCTTTCGGAGATTGATTTTTAAATATACAAATTATACAACAAGCTAGAAACCTTGAAATATTTTATTGTGGAAAAGAAAAACACATTTCTGCTGGGAGTAGTATTAAAGCTGGGCTTTACCCTAGGGATCTCAGCCCCCTCTTTACCTTAACCTTCTCCTCCTACTTTTCCTTCCAGCTTTCCCTCCCTCTGCCTCTCTGTTCCCTCCTCTTTCCTTCGCCTGCTGTCTGTACACCTCCCTCTCTTCTGCTCCATCTTTTGTATTTTTACTTTTTGGTCTCCTGCCACCCTGCGTTTTTACCCAAATCCCCCTTTCTTAAAAAAATCCTTTAGATAACTTAAAATATACCTTTAAAAAACAGACGAGTGGAAAATTAAAGGAAAAAAACTAAAGTCCTTAATCCTACACCGAGGGTCTCGGCTACGCTCGGATAGTTTGTCCCGTCACAGGAAAGCGACACCTCAAATTCATACAAAGTCGCTCTGAATGAAACATTGTTGACTGCAGTCATCTCTTCAGTCAGCGGCTCTCACACCTGCACATAATTTTGCACTGACATGTTAGACGTCGTTATTCTGTTATGACTTCCAGAGACGTTGGAAATCAACGAAAAGCCAAATTGAAGGTTTTGTGGTGGAACGTGGTGGCGAACCAACACCTTACACAAAATCTTTGTTTGTTCTTGCTTTGGTTTGTCGCTCGTCTCGATATCTATAAGTGCTGTAGTCTGTCTTTAATTTTCCTCACTTTCTTCTTCCCCATAGCTCTTTTTCCAGCTTTTTCCTTCCCCTTCAGTCCCCCCCCTCCCTCGCAGTCTGTGCGGTGCATTTGTCCTTTGAAGTGCCGTATTCTGGTCGGTTCTTTTCTGTTCACGCCCCAGCACTACGTGCTGTCAACGCTCCTGGCAGCAGATAATGATCTCCCACTGCTTTTGTAATTGGCCAAATAAACACTTGACAACACTAGTTTAAAACAGACAAGTTATTTGGTTTTAATTAACATAGCAGGGCCTGTAATGGCTTCATTAAAAATGCGTTATTTCAGCTGCACGTTTGATTATGTTGGAAACGGACATCTCGAGGGCCTGTGTTTATTTTCCCTTTCTTTTCTTTCACAGCTGAGCGTTGCTTAGTGTCGCCTCCTCTGTTATCAGTGTTGTTTTATTCATTTGAATTAAGTGACTTACAATTGTGCTATTTATTTAAAACTTCACATTAAGTGCTAATTATTTTTTTAACTGTGTTGAGATTTGCTTTTCGATAAGGACAAAAAAAGGGGGGCTTTATGGGTTTATGTTAGCCGATCATTTTACGTCATATAATTTTTCATAAGAAAAAAGAGATAAAATAGCAAAGATTGCAGAAAAGCACCATCTGTCTTTTTGTTCACATCCTGGGTTTTTAAATGCGAGGATCCCCAGTTATTATATTTCCTCTTTAGATTTCGCTTCTTCACAAACACCGCTTATTTCAGTTTTTTTATTGTGTTAATTTCAGTATTTCTAATTAACAACTGGAAAATCTTTTTGCGGCCAGTTAATTAGTTCTGTTTTTTTTGTTGTTGTTTTTCCCTAAATTGCTATTTAGTCAGATGAAAATAATATAATATTTTAAATTAGGCAGACAGTTTCCCTTTCATCTCCCTGAATGATTTCTGAAGTGGATGATTAAAATTTATATTGACTCAACGTTAAAAACAAACTGCAAAAAAGGGAACTAAATTGTGTCTGTCTTATGTATGTATGTATGAATGTATGTATGAATGTATGTATGTATGTATGTGTAGGCACTGGAGAAGAGAATATGGCTTAGGCATAGCAGAGGAAAAACAACAGCTTTGTTTGTTGACAGATGCCTCCATGCTTATGGTCTGTTAATTGGATAACAATGTAAACAATCACCGATGGTGCCCGTCTCCTGTGTCAGTGTGGCATCTTGTTTCCCTACTTTTCCTCTTCCGAGTCAGATGCTGCTCTCCTCCCGCTCGCCTCTCCCCCGGCGCTCGGCGAGCACAAACTCTCTTCCCGATTTTGCTCGGAACACACACACTCACGCATTCGCACGTAACCCACAGACACACGTCTTCACGCGCACCTGCTCCACCCCGAAGCCTCATTTACTCCTACCTGATGCTGCGGTGTCATAACAGCCTGTCGGGTTCATTAGCATGGCAGCCATTTGTGAGGCGCTGTTCCCGAGGTGGGAAAAGGAATCCAGCAGCTTATTTTTCATCGTTTTCCCCCCACCGTCGGGATGGAATATGCTTGCTGAGAATGCACGGGTGGAAACAAACATATAATCTCTTCCTATCGTCTCGCTCTGTGCTGCGAAGCTGTCGACGGGGTGAGGGGCATAAAGTTGATGTGGCAGCCCCTCCCTGCCCGCACCGGGCTCTGAAGGATCCCGCTGAGAAGTCAAGATGCTAAATGACACCTTGAAATGAGGATAAGGAGATGAAAGGGAGTCCAAGGCCTTCTAGATCTAGTGTGACATTTCCAAACACCCGTGGGAGATCGGAGACGTAGTATCTGATGCGGATTTGTCCACCTTGTCTAATTTAATTGCCTCGAATACTTTTTTACTTTTGCAGAATTGGTACCTAACAAAGATTTAAACGTGCCAATTGAAAATAGAAAAATGTGTTTATTTAATTAGACTTATAATACATTTATTATATGCTCAGAAGGTGAGCACAGGTGATGCCGTGGTTCAGTTAATGGTCAGAGTTCACATTTCATTGCCTACAAAAGTCTGTTTTAAATCTGTTGCTTTGCTTGTTGTGAGGCCGACCTTTACTGTGCTCGGCTTGCCCTCTGACCTTCTAGAGCAGGTACAGGGAGCTGGCTAATTATCCCACCGTGAGTTTAGAATAGGATCTCTAATCAGAGGGGCTGATGCAGCAGTGACCAGATAAGCCTCGGACACATCTCGGTGTCACACCGCCTCGCCCATTCAGCCCAGGTGTTAGATTGGCCCGATGTAACACAACCCCGCCAGTGATTAGCTCACATAAGCTAAGAGGCCCGCAGGGGTGGTGGGTGTCAGAGGGAGAGAGTCGGGTTGTCCTGTTTTTCAAAACAGAGGTCAGACCTCCTTCATGTCGGCTAACTCGATCAGCTCCGCGGTGGGTGGTACTGCATCGTGTGGAGTTCTCAGAGCAGATAAATGTTTTTTGCATTATGAGAAATGTTTCTGTTAAAGAAGAAATTACTCGCATAAAATTCTTCTCTGGCTTCCCACTGCACTCAGTCTGTGTCTCACACACACACACACACTCCTGTCCTGTAACCTTCATCAGTTTGTTCTGGATTGGAACCTTTTTAAGAAAACAAACCTAATGGTCCTCTTAGGGAAGCAAATCTCTCAATTCTCAGGTTACCGCTTAGGATTTTTAAAAACACGACGTTAGAATAATACACAACGTACACACTCTCTTGCAAACACACACACATTAAATGAATTTAGCACTAAAACCACACTGTTTTCCAGCCTGACTCTTGGGAATAGATGGCGAGACAGTCACACAGTGAATGACCGAGGCCACGGTGACACTAGTGTAGATAAACCTGAGAAGGTATTTTAAATAGTTTGATAAAATTAAAAAGAGGGTTGACAGATTTGATAATTTTGTTGGTATTTTGGCTCATTGAGTTGATTGTACATTAGGAGAGAAACCTTTAACAGCAATGATTCAGAAATGTCGTCTTTAAGAAGTAATAGTAAACAATTGCACGTTCCACAGTGTTACACTCCTCTGACACCCCTATTGGCTCATTTGGGAGGTGCATGGCCTGAACGTCCATATTGTTCACACTTGAAGACGTGTTCATAAAACCGTTTGGGGGTTCACCGCTTTTGGCTGCTACAACTCAAGCTAGAGCTCATCATGCCCTTCTTGTTTGTGCTGCAGTCTTCAGTACTGTACTGGGCTCGGGGTAACTTTAAACTAAATTCACTAATGACCAAAAAGGCCAGAGCGCACCCCCTCACTCAAGTTAAGCTCTCCGCACAATAAACAGAAACCGTGGAGCAAAATAACAAACAAGTGAGGGCAAAACAGCCACCTAGTTAAACTCCAAATCAAGCTAAACCACATTGAGGAGAGCTTTACGAAAGTGGCTTCAAGTTAACGTCTTTGTTTCGTGCTGCCGATCGTAATCGAGCAATCTGAGGATTGTATTTTGGGGAAGCTGTGATTAGGATTTTCATAGGTTTCTGTATTTGCAGCAATCTTTTGCTCAGTCTAATGTTGTCGTCCCTCCCTCCCCACCCCCCAAAACACCACCTTGTCTCTTCTCAGATCACCCAGCTTGATCCAGGGTCGACCCTGTTAGAGGCCAAGTTGTTTCCACAGGAGACGCTCTTCCTGGAGGCTAAAGAATAAGAACAGGCCCTCCGATCCCCGAGAGGTCCGACTGACTGACTGATGAACTGGCTGGATGCACACTCGTCACCGAGCATGGCCCCCACACATCAGTCTGGGCCTCAACCAGACACACACACACACACACACACACACACACACACACACACACACACACACACAAACTACCATCTCAGACACACATAAACACACTGGCATGCAGATCCAGTGACACACAAGTTGAAGTAAGCTTCTCTGCCCTCAGCCTGGTCGTCGTACATGAATGCCTGATGTACACGTGTTGCACAGAGGAGCAAAGACAGTACCACAAGCACACAGCCAAAACATTCACCTCTACAATCCCCCCCCCCAAAAAAAACTCCCCTCACACTCTTCTCGACTTCACGTTCCCAAACTGCTGTGTCATTGTTTTCTCTCACAACACAAACACCGTACAAATAACAGCATTCAGAGACTGAGTAGACAAATCTTTGTCACACACAAAAAAAAAACAAATAAAAAAAACAAGGACTTGTTTCCCGTTTCCTCATTGAAGACACCGAGGCTGCTTTTTTTAAGACATGTTTTTTGTGTGTTTGAAACTAAAATAGAAAAGGCTAAAAAATGTAATTAAATAAACTTCGAGAAGAGGCGTAGCTCCGCGAGGCCCGGGCCGTCTCATCTCCATTTGTGTTTACCCACTGAACCCTTTTCCCCAAACCGCCCTTCTAGAGCTGCACACCTCCGTCTGCTGTCCAGGTGGGGTTGGGACGCGACACGTCGGCCCCGTCAAGCTCCGTTCTTCCTGGTTTCCACATCCACTGCCCCAAAAGCCAATAGATTGCTCAGTTTTTAGTTTGTTTGTTTTTTTCTCCTTTGAATCCTTTTTAAGTTTGATGCTGTATTAGTTTTAGTTTGATATACATTATATAAAATATATGAATATGAACATCAATTTGTCTCAGGCGAAAATCTGTTGAACCTTATCGCACGCATACACACGTCTTCTTTCGTCATGTGAGAGGATATTTTATAAACTGGAGATCTGATTTTCTTCAATTCATGTCACAACTCTGAGGTAATACCGAAAGAGGGAAACAAAGCCAAGGAAAAATGTGCGGCATTTTTATGCTTTTATTAAGTGTGTATCTGTGTCTGAACGGGATTCCAGTCCTGCTCTGATTGTGCATCTTCGCTTCTTGCAGATACCAAAGTTTAGATTTGCACACTCACTCGTAGGCCTTTTACTTCTCTTATTATTCTCGTTCTTACATGACCTGCTGAAATTAGCCAAACTGCGACTAATTTCCTGCCTGCAGCGAGGGGAGATCACACGGGCTTAGCCCTCCATCTGTAGCGGGGCTCCTCTGTCAACTAAAGGCAAAGTTTAAGAACCCCATCAGAGTCATAAATGCCATAAACAAACTACTTCAGGTGAAATTCTGCTCCCTCGTGAATAAGCGCTCAGACTTGGATTATACTCACGCATATGTAATAAGACAGGACTAAAGCAGACTTGGCAAAAGGATTGTTGTTTAAATTGCAGTTTCACTGATTATATTACAGACTTTTGTTTTGTACTTAACAGTGGACGCTGATGGGAAACACATTTTGTGTTCCCACCAAACATATTATGTTCATATTATTTAAAAAAACTGATGTGCTTTAGGAAGCTGCACCTCTACAGTTAATCTTTTGATCGATGCTTATTTGAAGTGTGAACTCTGGTCTCAGTAGCACAGTTTGTTGTTTTTCTTTCTCTTTCAGACAATTATAGGACCTGACTTTGACTATTTTTGGAGTGGGCATTAGTTTTCAGAATAACTGTCACCATTTCATCCAAATGGAGACCTTGGAGTATCCATCCATCCATCCATTCGCTTCCGCTTATCCTTTTCAGTGTCATAGGGCGAGAGGCGGGGTACACCTGGACACCTGGACAGGTCGCCAGTCTGTCGCAGGGCCAACACACAGGGACAGACAACCATTTGCACTCACTTTCACTCGCACATTCACACCTAGTGACAATTTTGGATTATCCAATTAACCTATCCCCACAAGCTGCATGTCTTTGGACAGTGGGAGGAAGCCGGAATACCCGGAGGGAACCCACGCAAACACGGGGAGAACATGCAAACTCCACACAGAAAGACCCCGGCCTGAACTCAGGACCTTCTTGCTGTGCGGCAACAGTGCTAACCACTGTGCCACCGTGCTGCCCACCTTGGAGTAATGATTATATATTTTTATTTCTTTGGATCAGAAGAGAATGTATTCCTTTGAGAGACTAGGGACCTGTCTGAGGTGTACCCTAGAACGGCTGGGAGAGGCTCCAGCAGTCCCCAAGATCCTCAAATGGATGAGCAGAAATGTAACATTTCTTTTCAACGAGTAGTTATTACAATAAGAATATTAAAATTATCCAAAAGTTACATCAGTCAAAGTGAAACTTGCTGATTTAAACTACTTTTAGAGGAACTCTGTCTCTCTGAGGTGCACTGCAGACCTAGAGTAGTTTAAACCAACTTCAAGTGCTGGATTAGATTAAACTATTATACATAAGTGGAGGAAGCAACGTCTGTTTAAGCGATTTAGAGGTAGTCTTACTTCTGTAGGCTTCAACTTGATCCTCTTCAGTGAATGAGACAGTTACCACTATGGGTGCTGTCTTTAAATCTTGTGCTGTTCGTGGTTGAGTAATACATGTCTCAAAGAATTATGTGTCACCATCAACAATTTATAGTCATCTCTTTTTGCTTCGGTAAATCTGAACTACTGGTGTGTTACGCACAGTGAATATATCACACAAGCATCCTGTGTGTTTGTTTGCCTCTCTGTGGCTGCCTTGTTTCTCACGCGAGGAATGAGTCGACCTAATGTGCTCAGCAAGCCGCACTTCCAAAGGTTTGACCCGACAGGAGCTCCTCGCTGAAGGCAGCTTGAAAGCGGGATTGGGAAAGATGCGCCGCAGGGCAAATCCTCCTGACTTTGCTGTTTCTTTCTGCGTGCCAGAGAAGTGTAATATTTGTCATCCAACACTGGGGGGAAAAGACACAACAAACGCACCTGTATTTAAAGTAAATAGCTGCTATTAGAGTGGAAGAGCTAATAGCAGAATCCATTTCAAGCCAAACTTGTTGAGCCAAAGTTGTGGCGCTGACTCTTGTGGCCAAGTCAGTAATGGTGGCATTTACTGTATTTGCAGCGCTGGGATATACTAGTTGTGAGAGAAGTAGTAATTATTATATATTTGGTTTTCCTTCTCCGTATCCATGAACTCAACAACCTCTGGCTATCCTGTTAATTCAGTCCTGGGCCTTACACTGCATCCTGCCTAAACATGTGTTTAAAGCAGCAGTCCCCAACCCCCGGGCCTCGGACCGGTACCGGTCCGTGAGACGTTTGGTACCAGGCCGCGAGAGTTGAGGCTCAGGTGTGAAATGTATAGTTTTCATGGGTTTTTTATCAGTTTTCAGCGTTATTTTGTCATTATTTTTATCGTTTACTCAGTTTTCCTGGGTCTTTTCACGTGTGTTATGAATAAATCTTCTTTTTTTCGGTACCGGTACTAGTTTTATTTTGTTGTATTTATCCGCGACACCTTAAAGGCCGGTCCATGAAAATATTGTCGGGCATAAACCGGTCCGTGGCGTAAAAAAGGTTGGGGACCGCTGGTTTAAAGCTTCATATGATTGGTTAAGACCATCCTGGTTGACTTCCATTCATACCCAAATCTTGTCACGATGTGTTGTTGTAGCTCATAGGTGTCAAACTCTGGCCCGCGGGCCAAATTTGGCCCGCAGCCTAATTACATTTGGCCCGCGAAGCCATACCAAATTATTATTAGAGCTGGCCTACTGGTATTATACAGCTAATATATATATTGTTTAGTATTAAGCTTTGCTTGTTCCATATTCAGTTTTTCAGCAAAACTTGTTTGAGTCCATAAGAAGAGATTCATTCTTAAATGTGGAGGAAGATTTTTTTTCCAATAAATATTAATGTTAGCCCGCGACCTTGTTCCAGTTTTGAATTTTGGCCCACTGTGTATTTGAGTTTGACACCCCTGTTGTAGCTGAAATGTTTCCGTTTAAACGTGAGGAGCTCGGTTCAGTTCAAGAAAAATGCTGAACTTTGCTGAAGCTCTAAGGGCAGAAGTTAAATGTCTATGGCTGACATTTGTGTTACTCAGATTTCACTGTACCGAGATAAGAGTTGAGCGCGCTGGCTGTACCAACACGTGCAGCTTGGGGCGAGGGTGAGCTCAGGGCGGGGCGAGGAGCTCAGTGACCGTGAAGCCGAACGTGTTTATGAAAGAGGCAGATACACCTCTGCTCGTCTGTCAGAGAGCCTCTGCCTCAGAGAGGGGCGCACATAGTGCAGCTCCTCTCGACTGTGAGATTACAGTTTCTATCGTGCAGCTTTTTCGACGTCACGTACACAAGCATGTTCATTTGTACCGCTGTGGCTAATAAGCCAGTGAGGCCTAATGATATTTCTCTCTGGTACCTGACCAAACTTGTCTTAAGTTAACGGGCAAAAGTCACCAGGTTTAACTGTCTGGGGAGAGACAGCTGTATGAAAGGGTTTGTCAGCAGTTGAATGAATCTAAAAAAAATAAATTAGGCCTCTGTTGACTGGCCATTTCTAACAGGAGGACAAGTTTATAAGGAGCTCCGTCAAAGGTTTTTCTCAAGTCCTGAATTTTTTCCACAGGTGCTGCATCTCGTGTTTTACCCTTACATACTGTTCATATTCCATTCCTTCACAGTATGGTTCGTGTCCGTTTGACCAATGCCAAGAATTCCTTCATAATTAGTGTCTACAACAAACTTTCAACTAGAGATCTGTCACTAATCAAAAAGACAGGAAGCAAAGCTGAAGATGCTAAAAGGTCTTCACTGGTAGTGACCAGGAGTGTATTAGAAATAAGTCGATCACAGGGACAGCTCAGGTTGAGTGCTTTGGAGACAAAGTTAGAGAGACGAGACTGAAGTGTGTGGACATGTGCACATGTAGTGGATATACTGCCAGGCGGGAAGAAAAGATGAACACCACAAAAACATTTCAACTCTCAATGCAGAGAGTTGGCGTGACAGAGGAGGAAGACGGAGGCAGATGTCCTGCTGTGGCGACCTCTAAATGAAGCAGCCAAAAGAAGAAGAAACTTCCCATCTAACATTAATAAAAGGGCGAATAATCATTAATGTTTTTGAGAGCTGGCGGAGTGTAAGTGAAAATGGTGAGAATATTCTGAAACTGTTGGGATTTATTATATAACCACGTTTCAGTACTACAGCCATTCATTTCAATAATGGTTAACACTAAGAGCACAAAACCTTCCAACTGCAAACTGTGGGTTCAAAGCAGTGATGAGAAACCTTGCACGTGTTCCTGCACTCGATGATATACCAGCTCAGGTGCTTTTATAATCTTATGACCCTGATCTGAGTTTGCTCAGATTAAATGCAGTCTAACTAATTTTTGTTGTGTAATTTTCAAAGCACGAGCACCAACAGATGGGAATCTAATGTACTCACATTTATGCGTCACTTATTTAGTCTCGCTGCTCACACGTATTTTTAATTACACATTCAAACAGCCCTTGGTTCTGTGCACTTCAAGCACTTCACCGAGCTCACATCCACAGCCAATTTAGAATCGCCAATTAACCTGATGTGCATGTAAGAGGAAGCTGGAGCACCTGGAGAAAACCTGCAGGTACTCGGGAGCAAACTCCACCCAGAAAGGCCCCAGCTGGGATTTAAACCAGTAACCTTTTTGCAAGTTGACAGTGGTAATTACTCCACTATTATGCTGCTGTATTTCAGATCTAATGTCTGTATCACAGCACCATCTCGTAAAGCATCCTCTGACCTCTGTAGGACATCTGTTCCTTCCTATTTTACCTTTTGTTGATTTCCCAATGATCCTTCAAAGACCAGCAGGTGCTTTTCTCTGTGGGAACACGAACAGTTCTCGTGACATTGTCATGGTTTCACTTTAACTCTGCATTTTTTTATGGGACAGTGGTGACAGACATGACAGGTGCAGTTTCACTGTTTTAAGATTCCCTAAAACTACAATTTTCCTTTATTCGACCCACGCTGGGAGAGCCAGCTCAGTAGACGCAGGTCACATTTGACCAGCCTCAATGTACAGAAATTTGTAGCTACCACACAAAATATAAAACTTTTAAATATTTTCATTTTTATATATTTTGGGTCTCTTGAAATGTCAGACGTTCCTTTGATTCAGCTTCTCCAATCTGATCTTTATCACGTGACAGAAAATTGAACATCTTTAGGTCTCAGACCATGTTGAAGTTGTTCTTTCTCTTTTTTTAAGCATTACAGGCAACAATTGTTTTGTTAAAATAATCAGTAATCTAAATAATTCTATGTTGTTGCTCTGAAACTTACTTACTGGGTTTTTGGCTGGATGTCTTAATCAGTGTCTGTCTAGGCAACACCCCTTAAATCTGACAGCAGCGGGACAAGAAAGTGTCTGTGCGGTAATGAGCTTACGCTGCCGTCCTACGCCGCCACAAAATCAGTGGTGGCAACATCAGGTTTCTGTCTTGATTCTCTGACCACAAAAGAGGAAAGCGTCCATGATGTTTAACCAGCTCCTTTGGGGTCAAGAATGCAGCCCACTGGCGAGGGAACAAAATTCCTGACACAAGTGATCCCTCCTCCCTCCTTTTGAAGTAGGACCCAATGAGATCTCCGAGCATGGCAGCTCCTTGAATCACAGGATCTTTGCCCATATCCCAGACTGGCCTAACCTGGAAGGTCACTCCGAGTTTACTTTCTCAGAGTCGCGGGCCCTGCCCAAAGAAACAGAATCTATGCAGCTTAAACTGTTGGGTGGGCACAAAAGGAGGGTCATCTCTCCCTCGCTGTCTCCCTCTGTTTGCAGCTCTGTTTGGAAATGACACAATGGACATGTAAAGACTGTAGTTTTTATCTTGATTAAACAAAAACTTAAAATAAATAAATGTAACTAATCTAATGTAAAAACACGAGGCTTTAAAGTGCTCTAAATTCTCAAAAACAAAAATGAATGTGTGGGCACAGATCCTTCTTCAGGGTTTCAGCTTGTATGCTTCAATTCAGAGAGCTGTTTTTTTCCCCTCTATGCCAAGTTAAATTCCAGATCATCTGATATAGAAAAGAAGAAGAGTATACTTACATTGATTTAAATATGTCTTCTCTGTGTTTCTTCTTATTCTAATACACGGTCCGGGGTGTTAGTGTGAGCAAAACCGCAGCAGATGCCACCTTGTTAGTTTGACACAAGCTCTAAGTCAATAAAGATTATTCAGTTTTATTGGGTTAATATCTTGAAATAAGAGAAGCGAGCCTTCATTAAAATAATTTAAGGTTTTCTGGGTTGGCAGGCAGTTAAATCCCCATGCTGTCTATAAGGAGTTTTTATTTATCATTTAAGGATTAAATATGACTGTTGTCCAGCACTCATCCATCCTGCTTTTTTTTTTTTTTTACTAATCTTTTTCAACCCCACATGTCACATTTTTATGCGCATGTACAGGCCCCGAAACAATCCCACATGGGTCAGTAAGTGGTTTCATTTACTTGCATAATAGGGCAAAAATGAATCTTCATCTAGGATAATGAAAATTAATTTATAGCCTGTTATGAAGAGTGTCGATGGGCCTTGGGAAATTATATGTAAACCGTATGCTGCCGCTGTGAGGAAAGCAAGAATGTCTCGATTTATCTCACATTTACAGCAATCAGGCAGCATTCTTGCTACTCAATGCCAAAGGGAGTAATTCCTTATCGCAATGCAGAATTGTAGCCATATTTTTCTATTTTCAGCAGCGTTGGTAACTTCATTTTATTGCTTGGATGTTGAATGAAATAGTTACAAAATCTCAAAAATTATGTTTTTATTCTTTAGTGCCGTTTTATTTCTAAATATTTTAAATATTATCCTTAGCAGTCGCATCCACCGCAGAGCTGACAGTAGCAGGGGGCGCTCTCTGGTCTAATTAAACGTGTTTAAATGTACAACCGCTTGAAAAACAAAAAACAGGACGTCCCTTAACAAAAAAATTTTTATCCTCCAAAACCAAAAATAACTAAATATACCAACATATCCTTCTCATTAGATTTTTTTTTAAAGAAGTTACATATTTTTACGCCTGAATGTGAAAATGTCAAATAGAAATCTCGTGAATACAGATGCAGTTTTATATAAAAGGTTAATAAAGTATCTCGTAATTAATTGGTGAAGATCTGTTTTTATTAATGGCACTGAATTCCCGCACATACCTACAGACCATTGCGCTAATAGATTTATTTTACATATTAATTGAATAATTAAATGTGCGTCAACCATCCCTCGGCCGCTGCTGCGCGCTCTCGTCGCTCAGTTTTCTGAGGACCGCATCCCTCGCTCATACCTCCAGATCTGTCTCCTTAAAACACCACAGAGGCCTTATAAAAACCTGTGGTATTCGGATTATCAGCCACATGGGATAAAGCAATAAATGGACCAGTGGGGTCCTGAATGGGTGCAGTGGCGTGAAGGGGAGTAATTACAGCTTCATATTAATTGTGTTTTCTCTCTCTCTCTTCTGGGCGCACATAGACACACACACTCTCACACACTGGAGCGAAGCGACGGTGACATCTAGGAGGGCCAAGTCTTTGTGCTGAACACTTCAAGTTTCAAAAACAAGGCCAATTGAAGCGGCGGAGCTCAAAGCCGACACCATTGTAGGCGAACACATTGAGTTTTGATTGGGGACAATGGTGTTTCTCAAATTTCTAGCAAAAAGAAAGCCATACTCCATCTGTGATCTCAATGAGCGCCTATTCATGAGCTTCCTTCTTTTCTGCGCCATTCGTTGGTGGAGAAAAGGAGGCAGATGTGGAGGGATAGAGCAGGGGAGAGTGCGTTTTAATTGGCTGCAGTGTGTAGGTCTGTCTCTGTCCTCTTTTTCTCTCGCTCACACTCACACACACACACACACGCTGGAGTTATATGCGACTATAGGCTGTGCAATAATCTCGCCGTGTTGATGAATACTTGTAGCCCATTCATTAAACAAAGATAATCCCTGCCAACCTACCTCGGGGGCAGAAAAACGTATTTTGTGAGAGTGTGTGTGTGTGAGAGAGAGAGAGAGATTGCCTGAGTGCTGGCCAACAGTTTTGGCACAGAGGGACCCTTCAAATCTTTGAAATATTCATACGCCATGGCAGGGTTATCCCCCATTTACAAATAAGTGTTATTCTAGCGGGTGAAGAGTGATGCTTGACAGACCTCTGTCTGCCTCTTTAGCTCAAGTGCCTCTTCACCGTCTGGCCTCACTCAGCCAGGCCTGCGTAAATTTAGCCTATATGTTTGACTTTTGCAGGGCTTGGCGAGTAACCGGTGTCACTTTAGTCGCTTTGTTTGTTTCCTTTTCACACTGCGCTATTTATTCTGCAGCACTGCTTTACTGCAGGTTGGTTTTTGGCAAATGAAGCCCACATTTTCACCAGCCGAAAACCTAAATAAAACGCTGCTTACAAGGAATCATTGGTACTTCTCTGTGTGAGCGCAGAGCCTTTCTAAATCATAACTACTACAGATATGGCAAATTTTAGTTATCTTGTAAAGGCATTTCCTTCTTATGTAGAAAACTATAGATATCACACACATAGAGCCAAATAAAGTGCATTTGTTCAAATATTTGGCCTTGAAATAATCATTATCGAGGCTGTTCATGCTTAATATAATGAATTTGCCTGGTGTGCGTGTGTGCGTATGAGCGCACGGCAGTTTTAAACTCCCACAGCATTGTGTTCTGTGGCTCTATAATCTTCACTGCTCTCCTGACTTTGCCTTTAAGGGAATGCATTTAGACCGATCCATTTCCCCAGCTCAGCAGAACTGGTGTGAAGTGGCAGGTTAACAACCTCTTGTCTATAAACCCGGAGTCCTCCTCGGTGTGCCCGTCAAGCGTGTAAATACTTCAGCTGAAAGAAGAAAAAAAAACCCAGTGCGTTTCTTTTCTCCGCGGGCCCTTGTCTAACTGCTACTCTAACCTCTGCCTCTGTGTGACAGAGCCGGCTGCTGCAGCGGGAGAGCGCGGGAGGGGATCCGGGCCCAGCCGGGCTGCAGGCGGGGCAGCGGCAGTGGGAGAGGCCGCTAGAAAGCCGCACCGGGGTGCGGGGGCAGCGGAAACATGCTGCTACATATGTTGGGTCAAGCATGGCCTTTGTTGTGATCTTAAAAGGGTGTTAAAAACCCATTCGTCTGTAGCCTTCCTGAAAGAAATGAAAGCATCGCATAGTTTTTGATGCACAGGCCTAATGAAGTGGTTAAAAGAATGTCGGATTTTTTTTTTTCCGAAAGTGCCCACAGTCACTTTTAATTGCGCGGGGGGGCATTTTTAATTGGACCAGGAGGAATACCGGTGAAGCTAATCCCCTAATCATAATACATATTTTTCCACAAATTAACTTAAACCAAACTTGCCGTGGACAAGAAATGAGCGGTAACTTCAACCAGAGGCGGCAATGACGTAATTAAAAGTCTTGCGACGATATTAAAACAGCAGAAAGCCTTATGAGCTCCTCGTGGATAAATATAGCTCAGCAAACACGTGTCAAGTCCAAGTAATTGTCACTTTATTTCTACGGTTATTAAGAGTGAAAATTGCGCGTAATAAGAGAAGCTGATGTGGAAACCTTCCTGTTTGCCTGACTGTAGTCTGAATGCGCAGTTTTAAATCAGCCATCCTGAGGTGAGGCTGTAGGCCCATAATCTCTCCTGTGAGCATCAGGCCCTTTCTGCTGTGTGTAACTTTCACTTGCGTGCAGGACGGGCAATTTTTATCCGAGTAAGATCGTCGCCCATGCAGATAATTACTTTGAATGTCAAAAAGATGTAGTTTTAATATCGTCTCTATTAGCCTGTTGGCTAGGTAATTAAGGTGCAGATGACAGCGGCGAGGGAAACAGATGGCATTTGCTTACAGTGATTCAGAAAGTAAACAATGAGCCTGGGAGGGGAGAGAGAGGAAGGGCTGCACACACTCGCTGCTGCACACCGAGCAACCATTTCTTCCAGCTAAAGATGTTGTTGTGGATCACAAAGACTGTTGTCGGCCTCTAAGGTGCAAGCAATTGTTGATGAAAGAAAAGGGGAGAAAAAAGCAGAACTAAACCATCAGAGCTATAACTTTCCAAAAATCCGAGTTCCAGTAGCTGCACGAATCATCAGTGAACAGGTGAGGGAGCAGGTGGCTTGCGCGCGATGCCCTTTTTGTAGCTCTGTGCGCGGCGGACTTCTTAAATCTCAGGAAGCATTAGAGCGTTATCGCTTTTCAGGTAATGGAGGGTGACTGGAGGACAAAGCAGAACCCAAAGGAGAGCGCTTATTTTATGGAGGACAACTGAGGAGGGCGGAAGCAATTTGTTAATCCAGTTTTTATTTTATTTTATTTTTCCCCGGTTCACAGAAGGAGCAGAGCAAAGAATTAAAACGGAAAGCCGCTCTTCTGTCTTTAAGCGTTATCAATATTATTATCATTATTATTATTATTATTATTATTATTATTATTATTATTATATCCGTTCAGGTAGTATTTAATTTTTAAAACTCGCCGAGCTATGAATGATAAACTAATGTTAAAATTTTTACCCAGCGATTACTTACTTTTTATTATCTAATCAAAACGCGTTTACAATAAATAACCAACTATTTTTTTTAAATGCAATTTTTAAAAATAAATAAATAAATGAAATAAACGAAAAAAAAATATTTATATATGAGGTGAACAAAATCAGAGCAAACGAAATTGTGGAACCTAAAAAAAGAAAACACTATTTAAAAATTATTATTATTATTATTATTATTATTATTATTATTATTATTATTTCAACAACTAAAAGAGAAACACCTAATATAGAACCAAAGCCGTCATTAATAATTTATGTTACCGTTTCAAGCTTCAAATGAGGAGGAAAAAAAGACAAAAAACGAAATTCGGATGAAAACTGGTCTAACTCGCGTGTTTAAATCACCAAGCAGAGAACAACATATTCATGCAGTCCGCAGTATATGGATGAAACAAAAAGTGGCGCATTTTCTGTACTTTTTAACTTTTAAACGGATCATGTGCGAAACAAATATTTAAAGCTTAGCGTTGTCATTAATGTGAACGCTCTGGTTTTCCCGCGACATTTAGCAGCATCGACAGCTTCTTCCACTTTTTGTAGCAAATATATTACGAAAAAAAAATATATTGTGTGTCGACAGAGAAAAATCTTGCCTCTCTTTGAACTAATGAAATAAATGATACTTACCTTTACGGATGAGATTACAGTCACGCATCATCTTTTATTTTGAGTATTTTAAGTCTTAAAAATATTCTGCGATTGGATGTAGATGCAGGAATAGCGATTTCATATCCTAACAATCATGTCGCCAAGTTAAACTCGTTTTTTAAATCGAGATATATACAGAAACTTCCTGGAACGTTTGAAAATTTCCTTCATTTTAAGTTTTTTTTTTTTTTTTCATTACATTTCTAATGGTCCTGCTTGGCATCGCACCGGAAGTCTGGTTTACCATAATAAATGAAAAAAAAACCACGGGCTATTGTTTTAAATCTATGAAATTCTGTTTTGGGGGTAATACACTGCATCGATTTGAGCTTTCCGGGAACTCCCTTCAGATTCTTAACACTTGATATTTGGAAAAAAGAACTCAGGTGGACACAGTTGAAAAAAGAGGCAAGCCAATCAGATTGCTCCTTCCCCCTTTGGCCAATGACAGACGCCACATTGTTGTCAAATTTGTCTAATGAAAACGTAGGAGCAACAATAGAGAGAGGAGAGAGGGATCTGTATCCACTGACAATCTCTGGAGGAAGTTAGTGTCTCAGGCTGCGGCGAGTAACAACCTCAGCTCCTCCTGGACAGTTTGAACTTTCTGTCGGGGAGGAATGATCGCTCCTCTCTGCTCAGACTCTTGTCGGATTTAAAGTTGACTTTAAAGTCAGATTTTTGCTTCTTCGGCAGAGAACACTTGGACAGTTTCCACCAGACTTTCGATCATAAATTGTTATTTTTTCCCCTCCTGTTTCTGTCTGACAGCAGAAATCGGTGACTTCACCTGTTGCCCGGAGGTGCTAAGAACCGCCGGACAGATGTGATCAGTCCAACGTCGGTTTAACTAAAGCAGATCGTTCAAACGTCGCCGATTTCTCGTTAAAACGTTCGTTTTGCTGGTGAGGAACGCGGGCATGGATCTGAGACCGGAGCTCCCCACAGTCTCCTCCGCCTCGCAAGTCCACCCCGGAGCGGCGGCAGCGGCCGCGGCAGCCTCCATTCCGGTGTCCATGGCCAGTAACCTGCTGCGAGGGCCCCCGCTCCTCCTGCGGGCCGCAGACAAGTACCCGCGCACTCCGAAGTGCGCCCGCTGCAGGAACCACGGCGTGGTGTCCGCGCTGAAGGGCCACAAGCGCTACTGCCGCTGGAAGGACTGCATGTGCGCCAAGTGCACCTTGATCGCAGAGAGGCAGCGGGTGATGGCGGCTCAGGTGGCGCTCCGGCGGCAGCAGGCGCAGGAGGAGAACGAAGCCCGGGAGCTGCAGCTGCTCTACGGCACGGCGGAGGGACTCGCTATCGCCGCCGCCAACGGCATCATCCCACCCCGGCCGAACTACGAGGTGTTTGGTTCCGTCAGCAGCGAAAGCAACTCAGGTGAGCGGATCAAGCTTCGCTGTAATGTTAAAGAAGCACGTGAGAAGGTGGTAAATCAGTGTGTTAAACTAAAAGGCTTTATCTGTCATCAAACTGCGACTCTGTTAAACGCAGAATCATTTAACCCTAAACACTGAGCCTAATCAGCTGTCACAGCATAAACGCTGATGATGACGTTTGTTTAACCTTTACAAATTAAATTCTGATATTTGAGCTCACGTGTTAAATCTGCTGTTTAAATACTGGTATGTCTGTCGCTTTACTGCCTCGTTATTGATGTGATTGTTGTACTGATTATGACTCTGTGCTGATACGCTTTTGATGGCCTTCTGTTTTATGCTTTCATTCAGTCTTACACACTCTGGTTCTGTCAGCAGATTCAAGCATCCAGAAGTATGAGCTGTTTCCTAAGAACCAGCTCTCCGGGTCCGCCACACCTCAACCATCTGCGGGGAAACCGGCTTCCACCGAAGGTGACTCAGCCCCCGGCATCTCGTCCCCGGACGGCCGACACGGAGGCTCTGGTTCGGAGAACGGGGATAGCGAGTCTTTCATCAGCTCACCGGTATCCAAGCCTTTGAAAGACGGAGAAGAAACTCCAGGGTCCGTCAGCTCCATCGGCTCGGATTCGGGTTCTGAGACCGACAAAGACGAGCAGGAGCCTTCCCCTTCTTCTGCGGCCTCTCGGCACATGAACGCCATCGACATCCTCACCCGAGTATTTCCCAGCCACAAGCGAAGCGTCCTGGAGCTCGTCCTGCAGGGCTGTGGCAAAGATGTGGTGCAGGCCATCGAGCAGATCCTCAACAACAGCGGCGCTCAGGGCCCCAACAAGGCGACAGACGAGGCGTGGACGGCAGAGAGGATGCTCCAAAATGCGCAGCAGCCTCCGGCGGCATCCGCAACCACAACAGCCCCGACGAGGCCCATGCTCCCCGGGGCTATGACGCTGAGCAACCGCTCTGCGTTTTCTCCTCTGCAGCCAAACGCACCGCACTTTGGCGCAGACCCTAGCACCTACCCGCTGGGCACACACTTGGGACTGAACCCGCTGCGGTTGGCCTACTCGGCGCACAGCCGGGGACTGGCTTTCATGACACCTTACTCCACCACCGGGCTCATGCCCACTTTGGGCTTCAGACCTCCAATGGACTATGCATTTAGCGACCTGATAAGAGACAGGACAATGCTGCACAAGGAGCAAGGCTATGCCAGCGGCCTGTATGGGCCTTTGGTCAACAACACGCCGGAGAAACAGTGAAGCCGGTGGACTGATCATAGAGACACATTCCATTGTATTTGTAGCCACAAGTGTTGAAAATGTGTGATGTGTTCTGGCTACGGGCTGCTGTACATAATAGGATTATCTGGCTTGTAGTCAAATGATCTGAGAGGGATTTAAAAAAGAAAAGAAAAGAAACTAAACCACTTATGTGTAACTCTCCAAAATAATTTTATATGTTAGACCACAAAAGTTTGAATGGCAACCCCTATGTTTGAACTTTACTACGCCATCAGTAAAATGACGTAAAACCGAATGTATTTATAAACTGCAGAATGAAATGAATCCCGATCAGGCTGGAAGAGTAAAAACTAAACTGACACACAAAAGCAAAAGTACGAAGTACGAAGAAATTATTTATCAAAGAGTTCTGACTTTTTAGAGCCTATCAAATTTTACCACATACACACAAGCGCGCACACACGCACGAGTAAAATAAGTTATTAAAACACGTAGTTTACTTGTTAACCCCGTTTCCTGCTGTAAAAGTTGACCTATAACGTGTAAATGCCATTCATGTTTCTTTTTTTATGTATTATTTCAGTTATCTCACCTTTGTATTTCATTTTGTTTTTTTAGTTTATGTCCAACTGCCTGTATTATATATTGCATTTGGTAATATGAAATCACTATGCCTATATTTGACTTTTCATTTATCCATTAGTCAGCGCAAATATTTTGTGACAAAGTGTTGGATTCAGTTAGTTCCTCCTCAGATGTTACACGCTGTGCTGTCACAATGTATCAAAACGCTGGAAAAAAAATAAATGTTATTTTAAACAAGTGGAACATCACACTTATTAATGATGCTTTCACTGATAAACCTTTCCTGCGTAAAATCTATTTATTCTGCAAAGGTCACCCCAGATATTCTGATATGGAAAGGACACAGAATGTTAGCAATTTACAGCAAATCCAAGACATTTCATCTGGATAGATAGCAGGGTTAAAAATGACAAATATAACAGTACATTCTACTTCTTTTTTTAACAAGAAAAAAAAGAACATTTTCTACAGAATCTTACAAAGCAGACAGAATATTTTATATATATAATCCAGTCAGTACCAGTCTGGCTCACAACACGCAGGACAATGCATACAAATAGCCAATATTCCCGCTATAATAAAACATTTAATAAACTAACTCCTTTGGGGTTTTGACTCTTCTGGTTCACTCAGGGTCAGACACAGATGCTTTTTCTTCTCGCTCTTATATAGTTTGCCGGATATTACTACAGCCACCAGCATAGTTTCAAGTAGAGCGAAGCTTTGGTCAATAAGTAGCTGTACAGGAGAACAAAAAGTATTATTTTTACTGGTATGAGATTATATGCTTCTGTAACGCGTCAGCAGGTCAGATTCAGCTGGTGGACACCCGAAGGTTCCTATAGTTGGTTTACAGTAACTTTCCCTTCATTAAATCAGCGTGTTGTATAAAATAGTAACAGTTACATTTTCCAAACTACATTTGTTAAGGTGACTATGCAGATTAACTCTGTAGGTGAAACAGTTGCGTGACTGCGTAACGTCACAACTGCCGTGAAATCGCACACAAGAAGAAAAAAGTGTAAAGTTTATGACTGTAACTGGAGAAGAAGGTGAAACAAATTAAACGTTTATCGAACAAGTAATGCTTTCTTTACTCTTATATTATTATTATTATTATTATTATTATTATTGAAACAACATGGCTTTGCATAATTTAATATTCTCTCATGATGATCCTCTTATTCATGGTTATGATGAAAATAATAATAATATTAATAACAACCATTTTTATTTTATTTTATTATTATTTTTTTAGCAGTGCACGTATCAATTCTAAATCCTTCCCCCAGCTGTTAAAATAACGTTATCATGCAGAGCGGCGGGCCTTCGTTTGTCTGTGGTTGGAATGGATCGCGCCTCAATGGACAATTACTTCACTCATTCAGGGATTTCACTGCCGCCACAGAAAAGAAGAATTTTCAAAGAGCAATGGCGCCATCTACCGGTCACCCTGTGTTAGTAGCAAGCCCCGTCCCCCCAACTTTTGTTGCAGACCAGAGCCGCTGAAATGCGTGATGCTCATTGGCTGAGCACTGGTAAGATCCCATCGTGTGCCTGACAGTACTGCAGGTGAGAGGGGAGGTAAGGACTGGTTCTGGGAACAGTAAAAATGCTAAACTGGAAGTTGTTCTCAGCCTGTATTAACATTATATTTATGACATGTTGGAGAGGCTTAAAATCGGGCGCTTCTGTCATGTTTTTACACATCGTGTGAGTGATGCGATGTTTTGAGTGTAATCACCTGAGACAACAGGACCAGTAAAAGTCATTTCAGACAGCAGGAAAGCAAATGTGGAAGAAATTCCCAAAGATGAAAACAAGTAAAAGCTTGTTTTTATTCCAAGAGTCTGAAGACATCAAATAGAGTTGTAATAGTTTCAAACAGATCGATGAAACCTCACCATCAAACAGGCCGTTGTGCTGTCAAGGCTTTTGAATGGTGGATGAGCACTTAAATCATTTCACATCAAAGCTGGTGTGTATAACACAGACAGCACCACTAGATGACAGGATTGTCTAACAAATAGCTTCTGCAGTGCTGCTATAACAGACTGCTCCTGACAGGCAGTCTATGAAGTCCAATATTTCGCAGCCCTACACCTGCATGCTTTAATGCAGGGGTGGGGAACTCCAGGCCTCAAGGGCCGGTGTCCTGCAGGTTTTAGATCTCACCCTGTGTCAACACACCTGAATCAAGGCCTCTGGAGAACTTCAACACATGTTGGAGAGGTCATTTAGCCATTTGAATCAGCTGTGTTGGATTAAGGACACATCTAAAACCTGCAGGACACCGGCACTCAAGGCCTGGAGTTCCCCTGCCCCCGCTTTAATGGGATGTTGCTTCAAAATCTAGAACAGGGGTAGGCAACTCCAGGCCTCGAGTGCCGGTGTCCTGCAGGTTTTAGATGTGTCCTTAATCCAACACAGCTGATTCAAATGGCTAAATGACCTCTCCAACACGTGTTGAAGTTCTCCAGAGGCCTGGTAATGAACTAATCATGTGATTCAGGTGTGTTGACACAGGGTGAGATCTAAAACCTGCAGGACAACGGCCGTCGACACCTGGAGTTACCTACCCCTGATCTAGAATATTAAAGAGATGATTTTATTTTCCAGTGCTCTTTTCATGCTTTTTTTTCCTTCTTTTCTGACTTAAACAAATCCTGACACGTGTATTTGCGCACGTGTATGTTCATATGTAACACAAGTTATGTAGTGGCTTTGATTTTCTTCTCTTTCTTGGAACGCTACAGCGTCCTCTGCTGCCCATTTGTGCAATGCATTGAGTAAAAACATTTTAATTCTGCAAAATCTGAATATATGACTTTTTGTAGCTTATTTTGTGAGTTATAAAAAAGTGCCAAAGTGGTACAAATATTATTCACAGAGAAAACAGTAGTAGGACGGTCATACTGAGTGATAGTTCGTGGTCGATTTTATTACAGAGCACTGCATCTGTTCTTCATCTGCAACATGGAGATTTGCTGCAGTTTTTAGATGCACGGCCACAGCGTGTGAAAATTCAGCTCAAATGGACACCAAGAAGTTGGAGATGGATGAAAAACAGAAAGCGGGAGCATCGGTTTGTAGAGAAAGCTGGTTTGCTACACTGAGCGCACAACTATATTTTCTGTGCTTTGTTCTGTGTTCACTAATGAATAATTAGACACAGGCAGATAAATAGCCACAGGCTCCCGGAGCGGTGCAGAGAAAGAGACAGACAGAGAGAGAGAGGGAAATCCATTTAGGTTATTACTCCATACATAAAACCCATTTTCATTTTCTGAGACACGGTTTGGTTTACTGTCAGAATAACAAATAGATAACAGGAAAACAAACCAACACAAAGACAAAAACAATTGCGCACATTCAGTTCTGAATTTAGTGGCTCGACTCCTACAGCTCAGTAAACCCACAGCAGAATGGGGAAATAAATAAACTAAATAAGAAATAAAATTGGGCTCCAGGATGCGTTTTACGTCTTTTGCCTGTTCACTAATAATGCTGAGTCACAAGCTGCCACTGATAAAATAAGTAAAAGCTTTGAGTTCGTGCAAACTAATTGTGCAATGTTCAGCATTCAGTCTTAACTTAGTTTTTCTTTATAAAAGACTGCATTAGCTTTTATTAGGATCTCTGCCATCTTGGGCCCCACTTTGTATGCAAACCTCTCTTAGATGATATTGATTCAAGAAACCTTTTTCCCATTTCTCCTTCAGAGGTTTCCTTCATCACTGCGCCCCAGGGAGCGCCAATCAACAACCTAACACCAATCGCCCCTCCCACACAGACTCTTCTCTCTGCCATTACATTTTGCCCCCTTTGAGTCTTTCTTAATAAATCTTCCTTACATCAAAAAGTGACAAGTCATTTGGGGAAAGCGAACCACAGGCCCACCTATTGGCAGTAAGATAAAGTGATGCTTTAGTGGTACGCTGGCTGTGGGGGCTAGTTCCACGCCTTCAATATTAGGTGCCTCAAGTGTGGGTAAACAACACATATGACCAAATTTTCGGGCAGCGAAAGCTGGAGGCACAAATCAAATGTGTGAGGTTCACTGCCTGATGCAGCGCTCCAGTTTTACTGGCTATCTGCAGAGTGCTCTTGTTATCATTTCACTTGGTGGTTTCAGGCAGCAATTCTTTAAATGAGAAGAGCATCCGCAATCAGAATAAATCAAGTGGACTACTTACTTACTTTCCACAGCCGAGACTGAAAATGTGGATTTTGAGCAAAAACTTGGAGATTAATGCCCTTGGTTCATATCAGCTGCTTGATAACCAAACCACTAGCTTGCGGTTGTGCATGTGCATTATTCATTGCATTGCAGCTGGTAAATCTTCTTTGAAGATACATAGGGGGAAGTGACCTATTCATGAAACACTAAAAGGCACATGGGAACAGTCAGGTCAAAGGGATGCGTTGCACCGTGCACATATTCAGAGTTAGATTTTGCAGCTGCAAAATGCTACAACTCTACTGTGTATAGACTCACTGCCAACTTTTTTTTAGGTGCATGCTTGTTGAAACAAAGGAGTGATCAACCAACTCAGTGGGAACAACTTAGTGCATTTAGGCATACGTAAATGGTCAAGATGACCTGCTGAAGTTCAAACCAAGCATCGTAACGGGGAAGAAAGATCCATGAATGTGGCGTGGTTGTTGGTCCCAGGCAAGCTGGTCTGAGTGCTTCAGAAAAGGCTGATCTACTGGGACTTTCTTGCACAGCCGTCTCTGAAAGATCTGAAAAAGAGCTAGTATCCAGTAATCGACAGTTCATTGGGTGAAAATGCCTTGTTGCTGCCAGAGGTCAGAGGAGAATGGCTACACTGCAGAAGAGGATCTCTAAACGCTTGTCGAACCTTGAAGCAGATGGGCTACAGCAGCACAAGAACACATCAGTGGCGCTCCTGTTAGCTAATAACAGGAAATTGGGGCTACAGAAGATTGGAAAACATTAGACGTCTTAGTATCAACGGAGCATATCAGCTTGCTGACCATGTCCAGCAGGATAATAAGTTTGCTCCATTAGAGCGCCTCCTGTTAATCACAGAACTTTCTATAATTATCCCTTCAGACTGTAAAATGGTTTAAAAGAAAAAGAAGAAGAAATTATATTACAATAAGGTTAACAGGCTTTTAGAGAGACCATCAGCTGCTGTTTGAAAGTTATCTGAACACTGCAAATACCCAGCTGGCTCGTGTGTATTATTAGTGTGTTGGCTAAATCTGCTGCTGTTTTAACTACAAACGCTGCCGGCTTCGTCGCTCTATGTGGCAATTAAGCCTCAGAAAACTGACGCTGGTTGAAACGCACATATCTAAAATTGTTCTTAAGAGCACATAAAAGAATTCTCATTTTCTAAAAATCTACATCAGGGTTTTTTTCCCCCCAGTTTCACAGTCCCACTGGTCCCAAATCCAACTTAGCTCACAGATGACCCTTTAAACTGTTTCCTCCAATGACAGCAGTGATAATAAAGTAGTCGGTGTGTATGAGGAAATTGAGGAGCGTGCTGGATGATGTGTGCACGTCGCTGGCAGGGAGCTCACTGAGACGCTTCATATGAGTTTTAAGACTAAATGGACGTCAAGCTGTGCCGACACAGCTTGAGCACACTTAATCTCCTCAAGTGGAGAGTGTCAGTCAACACTGGTGGGGCAGATAAGGAGTGCTGGAATGCAACAGTGTGTCTGTGTGTTTGTGTGCTTCGTGATTTCTGCTCGCATGTTGTACGTGTATAAAAGTCTGCAGGAAATGCAGTTTGTTTCTTGTCAAGCTATCACGGCTTATGGTAGGATTCCTGTGTTTTCCTCCCCCTCCCCTTAATTCTCTGTTTGTGTGGCTGCACAGATCACCACCTTTCTGCTCTTGAGCTGTTCCCCATTGGCACATCTGCTTCTCATCTTCTCATCAACACTGCTGATTATCATTCCCGGCCTTCCATTCAGTTATTGCCAGTGTTGGTCAAGTTACTTGAAAAAAGTAATCAGTAACTAATTACTGATTACTTCCCCAAAAAAGTAATCCAGTTACTTTACTGATTACTTATTTTCAAAAGTAATTAATTACTTAATTACTTAGTTACTTTTTAAAAACACGATTTACAACCTGAATAGGTGATAAATCGATAGATCTTTCAGCCCAATTCTACTTTTTCTGCACAATCCATCATACAAAATGTAATCAAATGGAAAAGTCCTTTTTTAAAACTTATTTTATTAGTTTTAATCTTTTAACTTCATGCATCAAGCAAAAATTTAATTATATGCAACATTCTCTGACTGGAAGAAATTTGTTTAATATTTAAACCTATTTTCTGCACATTCCAGCACATAAAATAATTTTATTTTGTGTTTTTACACTCACTCTTTCAAATAGATGCAAGTAAAACACAACAGAAAATAAATAAAGTCCTTTGGTCTAGCGGTCCTTTTGCTCTATTTTCACCTGTAAAGCAGGAGTAGGGTAGGCGGAGGTTTACCCTGGTGCAGGTGTGCCGCAGCGGTCAGTGGAAAAATCCGCGAGTTTCTCTGTGAGTTTCCCATTACGTCGTAGCGCACTCGGCGCTTGCTCGGAAGTTTAGGGTTTTTGTCACTGTAAAAAGAAGTTTTCTTCCCACGCACAACGGACGCTAATGTTTTTGTCACTTTTTATGGACTCAAACTCAAAGTAAGGTCAGTACTTCCACGCTTTAAACGCTGCACACTCATACTCTCTCCCGCACTCGATATATGATCCACTGTTGATCTGCACACAGCTGTTGTCATGAATGTCGCACTTGCTTATGTCACCGTCATGACAAAAAATCACGGTTTTAGTAATGCAGTAACGCAGCGTTCCTACGGGAAAGTAACGGTAATCTAATTACCGTTTTTGCAATAGTAATCCCTTACTTTACTCGTTACTTGAAAAAAGTAATCGGATTACAGTAACGCGCCCATCTCTGGTTATTGCTGGGTTGTTTCGATCACTATAGTCGTATGACTATTACTTTAATCGATTTAAGAACATTACTCCTTGAAAAGTAAATTTCTTTGACTACCTTTGTCTTTCTTGCCTGCCAGTCAGATGCCACACTCAACTTCTCTTCTCTACAACTTTTCTGTCCACTGCCAACCTGCCGCACAACTATCTGGTCCTTTTTAAATTCCACCCATATTTCCGTCCAGCCTCTTCTTCAACTTTCTATTAAAATTTCTGCAAACTCTATTCTCAGAGTTTGCGTGTCCCATATTTGGGTTGGTTTCTGCAAAGCTTTCAGACAAGAACCTTCACAAACTTTATCCAGAAAAAGTATTTCTTACATTTGTGTTACTGGTCATTTAACCCAACCTCCCCACCTCAGGGACAGTTCCAGGATATTTTAAATTGGGTGTTATGGGGGGACCAAGAATAAAGCTTGCCTTGCCTAAGGAAAAGTTACAATCCTACTAAGTAGTTTATTAGTGCAAAAGCACCTAAAGTAAACGTGTCCATTATGTAGAACGTCACTTTTCAGATTGTATACAGTACTATATACATACTACTAGATCATAATTTTAATCTGTTGATGTGTGTACATCCAGCTGTTGGTGATTTTAAGTGCTTATACATTGCTGGGTAGTTTGAGCAATAATAATGCAGTTAATCTGCAAAATAATTAGGAATTAAAGCTTTAAAATAAAGTGTACAAAGTAGAATACTTGCATTCAAAATATAATGGTGTAAAAGAAGAAAGCAGCTTAACATAGAAATACTTAAATGAAGTAGAAGTACATTAAACTTATACTTGAGTCAAGTAATTTAGTAAATTTACTCGGTTACATTCCTGTTGTTCTTACTCCTACTCTAATCCAATGATCCCACCCCCTGACATGCCCATGTGCCACTTACCCTAATCCTAAAATCAGGTCTAGGATTTTTAGGAAGGGGGTCACCACCAGGGCCAGACTGGTAATCTGACATACCGGGATTTTCCCGGTGGGTCAACACACTTTTGGGCCGATGGACCGGCCTGAAGGGCCTCTTCCCACCAGCCATACAAGCACTGACAGCAGCCCATTGGTTAATTTTTATTACTCACGCTGGATTGTCCAATCAAATCTCTCAATGTGACCGGCCCCTCCTCTACCTTTGCTGCGAGCTCTCAAAGTAGCGAGAAGGTGAAGCTGGAAAGCTAAGAGAAAACAATAAAGATGCAGCAAAATGTGTGAACAGTAGGACCAGCAACAACTGGTAACCAGGCCTCACGGTCACCACAGGCTGCTGACAGCACGAGCTGAAGTGAGGAAGAGCAAATTCATGTGGTAAGAAAATAGAAGGAGGAACATAATTGGAAGGGAGAGATTCAAGGATTCAAGTAAAATGCATAAGTTGCTAAAGAGTAGCTAACACAAATCCAGAAGGAAACATTAAAAGATGAAGATACTTGCACTGCAGATATGCACTCAGTTAAAATATTTTTAAAAATGTATGTGTGCTCTATGACATTCAGCAGCGTATCTACATCGCTGTATATGCAGATTGAAAACGAATGTGTGCAAAAAAACTTTGACCTATAGGTCTCCCAACGTGGCCGCCGTAACTAACAAAATACACTCTTGTCATTCCACCCCATGCCCCCGTATGGAATATACATGCAGCGTACTGTATGTGATATGTTAATAAATTCCGAACACACGCTAAAAAGATGCCTGCCTCTCCCAAAGCTCCCATTCTCGCTGTTCCTCATCAATGCTTTCTGCTGAAACGTACGATTTGCAAAATGCAGTTAATGAGTTGTTGAAGGCTGAGAATGAATCCCATTCTAGCCATAATTGTGTAAGGTTTCCCGAGGGGGCAAGTGTGTGTGTGTGTGTGTGCTCATACTAGATATTTTTTGCATGTGCACTTCAGCGTGTGTTTGTGCTCACGTGCTTGTGTTCCTGATGCCTTTGTGCATGTACTTGTGTGTGTTTGTGGGAGTCATGTGAGCTTGTTAGTGAAAACAGAAGCATCTTTAATCTTCATTTGATGATTCTCGCTTAGTGCAGGAAGCGGAAAACACTGTAAGAATGAACACAGAGAGAGAGAAGGAGAGGGGTGAAAATGTTCTTGATTGTGAGGAAGAAGATGCTGAGGAGGAGAACTCACCAGAAGGAGAGCCAGACAGGGAAGAGCTGTTTTCACGCAGACCTACTTCTGTCACTCAGTCTCTAAATTTAGCACGTGCACTTTAACATTTGTGTGCGCACACTCTTAAATAGTCCCTGTGTTTATTTATTTAACTAATAGCATGAAGGACTAAAATGTGACACAAACGCCCTTACTCACTCTCCGCTGATGACTCACAGAGCCTAATATTAGCACATCCTTTCCTACTGGAGTAATGACTGTAGATGGGACATTTGATAGGTTATCAGCACTGTTAGTGCAAGGGCATTTCCAGCATTTTATTTCTCATCCAGATGGCATGGAGCGGGGACCAATAATAAGGATGATGGTGGAGGAAATCATATTTGATCAGGAATGAATACAGTGCAAAAAGAAGGCTCATGTTCGGCCCTCTGTCAATACTGCACAAAAGTTTAAACACTGTTTTTTGTACTGAATATTGAAAAGTGGCAAAAGACAAATAATTCTGTTTAGCCTAAAAGCATCAAAATATACTCACTATGTAGAGCAGCTCTTTTCAGAATGACATACACCATATTACTGCAACTTTAAGGTGGCGCTGGGTTGTAATTTTATCTACTTAAGTACGTACTTATGTAGTATTTTTAAAAAAAAGTTACCATAGTTCCTCTTTTTCTCCAGCACTGACGCACCTTTACTTTTAATTTATGTGGTTCACCTTTGTGTTCATCTCTTTTGGTGCGTTTTGATTTCCTGTGGTCCGAATCAGCTGATGAGTTTGTAAACTTGCAGCTTTTTCTTGTGGTTTATTTTTCCAATTTAACAAAAATGTAGAGACGGGTAAAGCGAGGCTTTCTGAGATAACGTGATTCTCTGAAACAGGCACAGACGAGCACTGCACAAAATGCCAAGTGTACCATATATGATACGTGCATTTTTGAGACATCCTCAAATTCCTTAAATGTTTTAATTTGTTTACGATAAACTAACTACGAGCAAAAGATTTCACAAAATTACCAACAAAAATTATATGCAATTATATGAGTTTTCTGGCAAATTGTTTACAGTTCAGGCTTCATGGGGCTGAAAAAAAGGGCTAGCATTATACCAGACTGCCAATAATTATGATCAACATGTTTTGGATAAATTCAGATGAAACAAGCAAGCAAGCAACAAGCTGTGAGATCTTAATGAAAAGTCTCCCTGTTGTGTTAACATGCGTGAGGCTGTTTCAGTTGCTCAGTAATTCACAGCAACGCACAACAAACCACTTTATAAAATAGAATATATCCAGTAAAGGCCACCATGTTTATTGCTATAACCACATAATCTTTGTGGATTTGCTGGTAGGCTTCCACATCTTTCACATCTCTGTGAAAAATATTTCATCTAAAGTTGAAAGAAGTGAAACTAGAATAGATAGATGGATGTGGAAATCAAGTAACAATGTCCAAATTTGTCAAATCTAAAGATTTTTATTCAAAAATATTTAGTTTTCTTTTGTTTTGGACTGAAGTGCTGACCGTGAAGTGCTGAAGTGCTGAAGTGCTTTGCATCCCAATCTCAAAAGTCACCTTTTGAGATTGGGATGCAATGCACCAAAACCTCAAATAACAGCCATGGCTGTTTTGAGCAGGATTTATAAAAAGCTTTGAAAATGCCAGAATTTGAAAATCACAAGAAAACGTTCAGTCAGCGTATCGGTAAGGTGTGTCTTGGGTGGGAGCAACAAAAGTAAATACAGGAACTAGCTGATAAATGTCATCATCTGACTAAATATCAATAAAACGATGCACCGTGCTCTTTGTCTTGCAACAGTTATCGTACTTTACACATCTGTGGTGCTCTGCTGCATCCCAGAATGCAAACCATAGCTAGCTATGGGAATGCCTTTAAACTGGGATAGACTGAGGTCAGATCACATTCTCACAAGTTTATTTGGAAGTGGACTGAGACCACCTCCTCTAATGTGTTTTGTGATCCATGTTTACATCTGCACAAATGGATCACACCAACATTGAAGACTGCACTAGGGTTTGCATTAATCAGTCCCACTAAGATCAGCCAGCTTTCACCCGTGGATCTGTGGCATGGAAGAACTTTTGTCTGCGGTGATGTCTGGCCACCTCTTTGTTCCAGCACTGCAACAATGCAGTGACTTGGTGATCTCTTCACTTTTCATTCAGCACTATGAAATCCAGTTAGCTTTAGCTGCGTGCAACGTTGTGTTTGGTGTTAATTAGCGGCTCTTAGCACATTAACATGCTAAAATAACACAGTAAACTCAGCAAATGAAAACGCTTATTGGCAACATCGTAGGATGTTGTGCAGCAGCACAGAGATGCTGTCAAACATTAGGCCCGAGGGCCAGAATTAGCCCTGCAAAGTCTCCAATCCAGCCCACTGGAAAATATAAAGGACATAAATTTGGGACTTTTAAATGTATTTTAATCATTTTACAGCATTTTCCCTGCTGATAAATACCTCCCCCGAGACAATTCATGCTATACCAAAGTAATTATGTAACAGTAAATGAACAGAAACTTTCTGTTTTGTACTTACAGCACAGTTTGGGGAATGAGCTAACAAAACCTTTTTCTGTAATTGTTTACATTTCATTTGCTGCAGCAGCATTTTCTTTGTCATGTTTAAAAACTGATGAATATTGTTAAAGTTGCACAAGTTTTTTTTATATTTAATCATCTCAGGGATTAAATGTGTAGTTAAACTTCTTTTTACTGACAGAAATGTCTTTTTTTTTACCCATTTAAAATCAAAATGGCCTAGGACGTAAAATTAGTTCAACATCCTTGATTTAGAGTCTTGTCAGTGTGTGAGAATCTGCTTCACGTTATTCACAAATAATAATGGATTGCATTTATATAGCGCTTTTCAAGGCACCCAAAGCGCTTTACAATGCCACTATTCATTCACTCTCACATTCACACACTGGTGGAGGCAGCTACGGTTGTAGCCACAGCTGCCCTGGGGCAGACTGACAGAAGCGAGGCTGCCATATCACGCCATCAGCCCCTCTGGCCAACACCAGTAGGGTAAAGTGTCTTGCCCAAGGACACAACGACCAGGACAGAGAGCCCAGGGATCGAAATGGCGACCTTCCGGTTACAGATACGCTTCCCAACGGTCCACGGTCTGCGCTCCTCGGACATGTTTTGAGTTTCTCAGGTATGGTGGTTTCAAATTGTTATTATTTGGGCAAGCTTACTGTGACATGAGAATCATTTTTCCACAGCAGGTGCTCCATGGCATATCATTATCAGAGCACTGTGATGCTCCTGTGACACACTAACACTCGTGTGCATGTCAAGTGCAGCAGAAACACTGAGAGTAGGCGTCGTCGGTGCCTCTTCTACAGGATTAGAGTGGAAAAACAAACTTCAACCACAAAGAAATCCACACTCACGGAGACACACAAACGTGGACCAGAACAGTGATGAATTATGTTGCTGGGGTCTGTGGTTCTCTGTAAGTAGAAGTGAGAAAAGTGAAGATAGCAGGAGAAGTAAGAAAAGACAGACAGGAAGAGATGAAGAGGAGAAAAAGAAGGAAACTGGGTCAGGCAGGAGAGTGGAGAGGTGGAGCAGAGGGGAGGACTTGACTGTAGAAACATTATTGACACCCCCTTTCCTTCTCCCCTCCTGCCCCCTTTAGCGTTCACCCCCAGTCTCTGACCAGCAATTACACCTCTCCAAATTATGATCTATACCGGTAGAGTGGATGGAGATAGATGAAGATGGATTGAACTCTATCTCCTCCCTCTTTCTCGATCTCTCTCACACTTTCCTCTCACACTCTCCCCCAGGTTTGCCGATGGAGACAGATGGCGCAGGGCCCCTGGCCTTGCCTGCTGCAGATTGATTATTGATCAGGAGGACAGAGATGGATCGAGGGGTGGAGAGGACACGGAGGTGCGGGGTGGGAGCAGTGGAGTTTAGGCAGAGGTGGAAAAGTGAGAGTATTTCAAAGAATTTATGTTTTAAGAATATAGCTGAAGCACCGCTGGAGAGGGAGAGAGGAAGAAGAAGCGGAGAGGAGGGGGGAGGAGGGGAAAGATGTGGGTGCAGAAAAGATTTTCTTTGGCTCAGCTATCAACCTTGAGAGGGAGCTATTGACTAAGCTCCAGATTTGTAGCCCGACTCTAAAGGGTTTTGGTTCTTTGCAGGATTTCTAAGTTTATAGCTCTTTTTTTTGTCAATGAATGTCCCACTCTCACTTTAAATAGATGGTAATCATTGCTATGTGTGCGCACGCTGCATATCTGAAAAGCAAACTTTGTACGAACGAAGAAAAATAGCTTTATGTGGAAACTTGTCGGCATGCTGTTTTCATTTTTAAGGGTCACTGGATTCATTCTGACGATAAGGAATTATCGAAGTTTTCATTCCACTTAGATAAAAATATGACAGCACCAAAGTAACTCTGGAAATATATAATTTTTACATTGTGTATTTATCATCAGTGTTTATGTGGATACTTGCCTTTGTGTTTATGTTTGTTTGTTTATGGGACGAGCGTTTGTGAGCGTGCTGATGTGCTGGGAAGGTGAAGCTGTCTGGCAGACAGATGGCTATCAGCAAGGCTCCTGAGAGTGAGTGCTGCTTTACAGCAGAGCCAAGAGGTTAAGCTGCAATCTCCACTGTCTCTCTTTCTTATTTTTCTCTCAGTCGCCGTACCTTTCATCTTCTCTGTGTGCATTTATGTGTGTGCGCGCGTGCTCATTTATTCCCTTTGCACTCCTATGTGTGAATATCAGTGTGTGTGATAAAGGAACAGAAGGAGCCTGTTGGCTGCTACGCGTGAGTGTGCTGGAGGCAGATACTGGAGGAAATAAACGATATGCAGGCAGCTGCCCAGCTCAGAGTTTACACTGGGTGCCATCACTGATGGCCATTCCTGACTGTGTGTCCTCACAAAGTCATTACTTAACTTAAAACGAGGGGGGGAAAAAATCACTTCTGTAATCACAGAAGTGCTCACGTAGCCAGTTTTCTAAATATAGACAATATATTTTACCGTCTTCCTTTCTTCTCCCTTTTAACTCCTTCGCGCTTGACATTCCACATCACTTCCATATGTGCTGCAGCCCCTAGGTAGAGTGGGAGTAATATCCCGTGAGGAAGCATCCTTGCAGGCTTCAGGGAGTGGGAGGATGGACACGATGGATGCAGGATGGCTGAGTTTGTCCCTGAAGGCTTTATTTAGCCTCTTACAGCCTGAAGCAATATTGCTAAATTAACAGCTGTGTTTGTATGTGCATGTCTATTTTTGTATAAGGGGTTTTGATAACCAATCACCTACACAGTGTACGCTGGAAGCATTTCGTAGGTGCTACAATCCAAAGTTTGTGCAATACAAAAATATAGAGAGTCCTCAGTGGTGTTTTATTTGATTTTTTGCTATTCAGAGTGGACCAAACAACTAAATGTAGCTTGAAAAGGTTGAAATGTAATCATGGAAAAAGCAAGAAGAATTTAGCTTTTTATGTAATATAAATAATACACAACACAAGAGACAAATGCCTACATTGCATGATTTGCATTTATTTAAATTTAGCAATGCCTAAACTATTGCACTTTTACAAAAACACAATAAAATACAGAAGCCAGAAGTCACAAGCCAACTTCTAATTTCTTTATATTTTGGCAGAAAAATATAAAATAGGTTCAGTGATTTACAGAAACATGTCCAAACACACACTGAAGCACAGTCCATGTGCAAAAATGAGTCACTGCAATTCTAACAGGCTTGGAAGTCCACTTCTGTGACCTTTATTCTTCAACACAGCCTGAACTCTCTAAGGGAAACTTGTCATTTCCTTTAGTAGTCTTCAGGAATAGTTCTCCAGGCTTCTTGAAGGACATTCAAAGCTCTTCTTTGGATGTTGGCTGCCTTTTGTTCTGTTCTCTGTCAACATGATCCCACGCTGCTTCAATAATGTTGAGGTCTGGGTTCTGGGGAGGCCGATCCATGACCGATAGTGTTTCATTGCATGTTTTTCTAGCCAGGTATGCTTTTGCGGCATTTGCAGTGTGTTTGGGCTCATTGTCATGCTGAAAAATGATTGTTCATAGTTCCATCAATTTTGACAAGATCTCTATCGAACACCACTGGCTGAAATGCAGTCTCAAACCATGACAGAGCTTCCACGGTGTTTTACAGATGGCTGTAGAAACTTCCTGTTGTACCTCTCTCCTAAACTCTTCTGTGATTTGGATTTATCATTCCATAACCTGCCATGTGTCCTTGATCCAACACTGCATATTTAAATGGCTAAATTACTTCATCAACATGTTTTGAAGTTTTCCAGAGGCCTGGCAATGAACTAATTATTTGATTCAGGTGTGTTGACCCAGGGTGAGATCTAAAACTTGCGGGACACCGGCCCTTGAGGCCTGGAGTTCCTCACCCCTGCACTAAAGGGACAGATGCATTTCTTAGGTCTTGTGTCTGGTCTTTGTTGAAGTTCTTCTCTTTACTTAAAGACATAATTTGCTTCATCTAGTGTAGATCTTTTTTTTTGCTCCACTTGTTCAGCGTTCTCAAAGTTTTAGGGACACACTGCACACCACACGTCATGGTCCTGGACCTTTTTGGACTTTAAATCTGGACTTTAAATTAAATGAAAAAAATTCGGTTGGATTACTAGTTTGCCTATTGTGTATCTTTTCATCTTCATGTTATTCCTAGCATTTTCTGTCTTGAGTGTTTAGCTCTAGTTGCTATTTATGTTAGTTTATTTGATTCCCTCGGTGTTTCCCATCTTATCTTTCTCTGTCTATTCCCCGATGTTAAGATACTTCATGTGCCTTTATTTCCCTGTTTAATTATGGTTCTAACTTTCTGTTTTACTTTGGTAGTTACCTGTGTCTTGTATTTAGATTTACTTCCCCTTGTTGCATTACCTTGATTATTTACAGCTGTCTGTTTTTCCCCAGCTGTGCCCACTTCTTGTAACTAGTCCTTTTTGCATATAAAGCTTCCGTCCTTCCTTTGACCTTGTGACGATATCTGTCATACTACCCTGTATTATTCCTTCCAGTTCAGTTAGTGTTTCTCTGGATTTTTGTGTTTCAGACTGCTTGCTATTCACCATTAAAGGATATACTTTAAATTTAAGCCTGCCTGTCTGCTTTCAGCTGCTGAAATATGCCAAGTTTTTGGCTAATAGCTCCTCTGGAATCACCTTGTTGGTGCAAAAATAGTATTTTGTGCCTTTTTCATAGATTCAACTAAAGTTAATGGGAACAAATTATGTGCTTCTGTGACAGGCTGCTACTAGCAAAGTGCCTAAAGATACAACTTAAAAATGGTTGTCTGTTACGAGTAGACACAACACTGACTCATCCCTTGAGTCGGGTGCCATCTTTATGCTTTTTATGTTTGAATGATTCATAGGTCGGTGGTTCAACAATCAACATAAAACAAAACAGACAAAAACAAAAAAAAACGTCCCTCTGAACATGGTCAGGCCAACACGTTCTCACTCCCGAGGCGTAACATTTCACGCTGGTGACAAATCGTCAACATATTACATTTTCGGCTACCCACCACGTTCCTAAATGACTACCTCGGAAAAATGAGGAAATATGAGAACTGTATGGACTCAATCCACACATGTTCGCTCTTTTTCTTCAAATCGCTTAGAAACACGCTATTTAACATCATTAAAGTCCTGGTTAACCTCAGGAAAAAGGTTATGGTTAGGGCTAGGGATACAGGGCTGGAACGTCTATTACCACGGGAGCGTCATTGCACTGGATTTCGGCCATAACCCGCCGCGTACCATAAGAACGCCGAAGGTCTCCTTTCACGTTCCTCAGGAACGCCGCGGGACGTCGGCATGTTACGCCTCGGGAGTGAGAACGGGCTGGTCAGGCACAAGGACTGGACTGATAGTGAATTAAAGAAAGAAGATCCAAAGAAAAACTCTGAAAGACATTCAGGAAGCCTGCCCCTAACCCTAAATATTGCTCAAGAATACTTTGAAAATATATTACAGGAAAGTGTTGCTACTGGGAGGAAGATATATAGAAATGAGGGATGGGGCAAGACTTTTTCAAAGTAAAACAATTAAATCTGAAGGGCCTAAAGCAAGAGTGTTTACTTGACTTCACATAATAGCCATAAACGTGTCTCTAAAATAATGATGATAGTATAGTGCAATAATAAATTATAATGTCGTTCAGTGTTTGTCTGATCCCCCGCTTATAAGCTTCCAAAAGCTGCTTGTTGTTATTTGTATTCAGGGCTTGCTGCTGTGCTGCCCCCAGGTGGCCAAAGAATCACTTTAAGCTGGTTAAAAACAGATTTTAAAGCTAAATTATACAGACAAGACAAAGCAAGTCCCAGGTTTCAAAGATGATAACAGTAATGCATATAGTCTTAACTTTCACTCTCGCTCTTGATGCAGGGTCTCAGCGCTGGCATGGTTGTAAAGTGTTGCATCAACATAAATTAAATATACAAGTGCTTCCTGGGACCGTGTAATGTGAGTGCATTGTTGCTGAAACTACAAATCTACATTCATATAATATTTATTACACAATATTTAGACTTATCCACAGTCCACAAAACACAAGCTGGTAGACCAGCTTTTGATAATTTAGCTGAAGTGTGTAATACATCCTGACGTTTAGCGAGTTAGTGTTTACAGTGTTAAAAGGCTGCTTTCAGCCACATTACACATGCACATCTCCAGGACTGACTGTGTGGCAGTGGGGTTAATGAAGTTTCTCTCTGCTACACCACAGAGGAGAATTATCTAGTGAAGCGGGAGATGGCTGGCTCTCTTTCCAAGTGTCAACAAACAGTGGGGGAGTCCTCCATAAACGACAAGACGGAGCTGGTCACATTAAGCCGCATTATGCTGCCGTCTCACGAGCATTTGGTGAAAATGTAATCAGTCTCGCCACACAAGCAAATGAGAGCAGAAAATGAGCGGGGATGTGCAAACGCGCTCCCCTATGTGAATATCAGTAAAAGTAGCTTCACTAGTTTACTGGATCTACATCTGATGTACTAACACACTCGTGAATGCAGACAAATACATATAAGCTGACCAGCCATCCCTTAGATCACAGCTGGGGGCGCATAAATTCTCCCCAAGTCAGTGAAGGATCTATGGAAATTGTGCAAATTAGGTGGAGAGGAGAAAGTGCACTGAAGAAAAGAAGCATAAAAGGAGTGTAAAATACCCTCAAGCCCTTCTTGTGTATCAAAGAGCATGGCCAGCTGTGTTTAGCAGCGTATGAGCATCAACAAAAACACACACACATATGCAAAACCATCAGTTAATCACTAAAGAAATCTCTCCACCATATTTCATTTAAAATGAACTGAAACTGTGTTGAATTAATATATAAATTTCATAAAGTTCATGGAAGGAAATTCGGGAATATGTGGACGGATACTCTTCCGCCAATGTTCATGTATATGTATGTGTGGATATGAATATGTGAGTATGTCTATGTGCATGCTCTCAAAAGGGTTTTGTTGTGAAAGAAATGTTTTATTCACGTTCCCTTTCCTGAGAATCTACTTTTTCTGTTTACCGAGAGACAATGAGCCTGACCTGAATGAGACAAGCGGGGCGAGAGAGGCACAGTAAACATCTGAAACCAAGCCAATCATGAGAGGCAATGCAGAAGCACTACGGGTGCAGATTTGTATGTGTGAGGCTCTGCTTTGGAGATGTGTGTATGTGTGTGTGTGAGTGCGTAAGACTGCTGTTGTGCATCCAAAGTGACACATCCCTATAAAGTCCTCACACTGGTTTGATAGTGGAGTTTGTAAGGTTGTGTTTTGCGTGTGTGTGTGTGCACATCAAGCTAGAGGAGAGACAAATTTCTCACCTTGGTTTTGATGTCTATTGTTGTGTGATGTGTTGATGTGTTATATATCAATAACATGTTCCTGTAACTGCCTTTCTGAAAAATGCTTTTTCTCTTTTTGAAAAAAATCTAAGGGGTGGAGGCCGGGGACAGTTTCTCACAAACAGACATACCAGGGCGCGCCGTGAGGAATAGCGATTCACAAATAAATTCTCAACAAGTGCCGAGCTTTGATGCAAAACTGAGAGCTTCCATTTAAAAAAAGAAAGAAAGAAAAAGCTCACCCCATACTTCATCATCTCAGAAAAATATGCCTTCAGTTAAAGTGATTTTGTTTTCGTGAACCATGGATTCGGGTTAACATTTCTGACCGTACCATCATTTGTTAGCGTCAACGGTAAACAACAAACGCAGCTGGATGGATCAAGATCTATTACATTGTAAAAAATAGGTGTAAAAACATATTTCTAAGACCAAGGGTCCCTTTTTGCAGTCTTTAATGAATATTTGAGTTGTACATAACCTTTCTTATTATTGCTAAAGTGTTGCTACTTATCTGCGCCAAAGATAAAATGATTACATTGGCATGAGAGCAATTTACATACATGTTGCACACTGTATCTAAAAGATGAATATAGTAACAACGTCCTACTGCTTCTATTATTTGGGTTTGCCTGGCTGTTTTCACATTTGCTAGCTTGCTGTTTTTGAAATTGCACGAGACAAGTGAGGGGCAGATCTGACACCGCTTGGCGACAACACCCCATCAGCCTTTTATGGCTGAGGGGTAAAATAACAAAAATTGAATTGAAAGCACTATGTGACATGGCTAACTGTCAACACAGGGATTAAAAATGTTACTGAAAAATGCGTTGGCTGCTTAGCGTTTATACATGCATTCAACAAAAATATTTCTGTGCTAATGTGAAAGTGCTGTTGGAAACTACATCTGTGCAGTTTGCTTGTTTTAATATACCAGACATGGTGGGAGCTGACCGTCAATGATTCTGGTCTTCTTTGCTAACGAAATGAAACATTTCTTCCTCTTTTTCTACACAGCTCACACATGGTAACTGATCTCAAAGAAGTGAAAACAGAGCCAACAAATGCGTCATAGCATGCCGGTCTCCGATCAGTCTCCCATCAAAGACCAGAGGCTTGTGAACAATGTACAAACAAGCAGAAAAAGTTGGTTAAACTTACGCCAGTGTTAATGGGACGTGGATATGCTCTCAAAATGCTGGTTCTGTATATTTAAGTGGAAATTGAATCGAGTAGAGTTAAACCTGTTTCCAGAGATGCAGTAAGGTACCAGCAGTGTTGGGAAGGTTACTTTTAAAATGTATTCCATTACAGAATACAGAATACATGCCCCAAAATGTATTCTGTAACGTATTCCGTTACGTTACTCAATGAGAGTAACGTATTCTGAATACTTTGGATTACTTAATATATTACCATGCTGTTTACAACTACATGAATGTACTATTGCTGTGATTTATTACTGTTACTGAAGGTCCGCGGCTCCGAACCGTAGTAAAGGGACCTCTGACTAATACGGTGGGTTCTGTGTCGGCTCATAGCCAAAAACTAGCTTTACTTTGTTGTCTGGGTCACTTTGCTAGCGAGAGACAGAGAGAGGCGTTGAAAGGCTGCTCCAACGGAACTTATTGTTGTACAGTTATCTCATTTTTAACTTAATTTTTATATTTTATTTTATTTTATTCCTTCCTAGTTAAATTTACCCTTTTTAATTTTCATATCTATTTCCTATCTTATTCATAGCCTTTTCTTTTTTTTCTTTAGGTCACGAACAGTTGTCTAAGCATTTCACTGCATATTGTACTGTGTATGTGACAAATAAAATTTGAATTTGAATTTGAATTTAGATGTGTAGGCTATGATGCTACACAATGCTTAAGAGACTAGTTAATGTTGACAAGCATGTGTGTTTTCAGGTTATATTATGCAAATGTTAGTGTTAAATATGGCACCGCTGCTCTTATTGCCACATTCCCCCCCCAACTTGTCTCTTAAAATGTGACAGTGACGAATGTCCTTGATAGAAATATGAATTGTCTCACACTGTGTCAATAGCAAAACAGGAGATGACAAGTCTATCCTCTCAGTCAGGGCATCTGTTGTCTCCCTTTTTCTTTTTATCACTGTTTCTTTGACTCCTGCTCTTTTCCCTCTCTCTTTTTTTTTGCCTGTCTACATGCTGATACTATGACGGGGGAGAGGGGTGAAATGGGAGGTGCAGATGCTCCTCTGAATGAGAGTTTAGGACCTCGATATTGTCTGTGAGGTTGATGAAAGGACGGAGAAGAAAGACTGGGGGAATAACGAAGAGGGTGAATGGAATAGAAGAAAGGGGGTAAAAATAAATAGTGAATAATGTATATTGCTGGCCTCCTAATGCTTTGCCGTTTAATACAGGCCTAAATCCCTCAACTTCTCGTAAAAACTTCAACAATTTCGCAGTCGAGTAATCTTTCGATTTAATAACCTTAAGCTTCCCTAGCTCCATAAATCTGACGTTCTTACGCCTTCCCTCCCCAACCTCGCCCTCCCCTCCTCGTCTTCCCTCCTTCCTCCCTCATTCCAAGCCTCTGTGCATTTTATCTCCATAATAGCACAAAGCGGAGCGAGCTGCCTCGGTGGGAGAGATAAGGGAAATTCCTGCCCGTATTTTAATAGCTTCGCTCAGCTATCTCTTCCTACCAACTCCTCAGGAGCTGCCAGCCAGCGCACTCACCTTGGACACAGCACCCAGAGGAGAATCCTACAGAAAGGCATGACTGCCGAACGCCTGGTGTGAGAGAGTGTGTGTGTGTGTGTGTGTGCACATGTGACAAAGAGTGCGTTGGTATTTGTGTGCTCAAGTGTTTGGGAAGATATACTTGCGTGTGCATGCAATTTGTGTCAATAAATCTTTTTTGTAATATGAATATCTGTGTTGTTTAGAATGCAAGCTACAAGGAAACAATCTGCAAGATTCAGCTGAAACATTTGGTTTTAAGACATTAATTTCAGTCAGAGATCAAACTTGCACTCTGATACTCAAATATGTGGTTTACACAGATGTCTTTCATATATGGATTCCACACGAACACCTGCTTTTGTAGCACACTTTGACAAAAGCAGCTGTTATTAAAAAATTGAATACAAATCAAAGTTTACACGTGATTCACACAGAGCCAGATCAGCCTTTGTACTGATGTTCTGTGAAATAAATAGCCTGTGCTGTCTTTGATGTTCATCAGATTCAAAATGCTGTCTTACCGTTTTTGGTGTCACTATTATCAGTTTTTGTGCTGATGAAAACACAGCACCTATTTACAGATGGCGTAATACAGGATGCAGCTAATAAAAACAATCAATTTTATCAACAACCTTAATAGAAGTGCAATTTACGTTCTCCCTATTTCGTTTTTTACTGTAACTAAATAATTTACATTTTGAATAAAAGGAGTTAGCTCTTACTTATGTAAACCTTTGCTGTTACTAATGTCTCTAGGGTGTCCAGGTCAAGAACTACATATCCATGATACAATCTAGTTACCATTCTATACCAACTCATGGCTTATAAACAGCCAAAGGCCTCATCTGATAGATATGTCTCCAGCTGCTTTTTTCTCACTCACAGATGGTGTTACAGCATAGTACAGTGTGGAGATCTTAGCGCCTGCTGCACAGGTGCCCCATGCAAATAGCAGAGTCTCTAGTGACTGCAGAGAGAAGAAAATTATTCCTCCGTGGCTTCACACCTACGCCTGATCCCAATCTTCACACTCACAGGCTCACAGACTTTGAGGCACATTTCATTGAGAGCCTCTGTGTCCCATTGTTAAACAGTCAAGAGCACGAGGGCTCTTACACAGACATTTTGAGCTCTTCATGCATACTTGTGCAGATCACAGGACTGTGACGTTAAACACAGGTTTACAAGGGGAAATCCAAAGGCAAGGACAAGAACAAACAAGGAGGGAAGAAGCAACAAGCCTCAGTGTTACAATGTTTTGCTTAATGATGCCATTTTAACAAAATTAGTAAATTCATTAATTGCCCTGCGACGAACTGCAGATTTGTCCAGAGTGTAACCTACCTCTCACCCTATGGCAGCAGTCCTTTAAGACATAGATGCGTATGCAAAACTGTGACATCAACAAAGCGCCATAACATTTAATATTTTGGCTCTAGATACACAGCTGACTTGCTGTGGTCTTCTCTTAAATAACAGGTGTTGCTGTTAAGAAGACTGCTGGAATCAAGGCATTCAAACAACAACACAATCAAATCTTTTTTTAGAGTCCTCTGCAGAAAATCTCGTCTTTTCTAACTATTGTAGCAAGGGCGTAGATTTGGCATGGACGGAAGGGACATGTCCAGCGATTATTGAATTGTCCCCACCAATAATTTGATTTCGTCCGGTAAAGAAAAACCCGATAGAAAGAAAAAACGATCTGTCAACGTCTCATTCACCCAGCGTTGCAGAAAGAGTTAAATTACGTTCTCTACTGGAGTCCTATGTCATGTGACAAATATGGCCGATGTGATTGGCTGTGCTTTTCAGGGAGCTCTGTTTAGTTTTAGCAGCGGCAAGCCTGCGCTGCGAGGACCTACAAGGAGGCAGTGTTGCCAACTTAGCGACTTTGTCGCTATATTTAGCGAGTTTTCAGACCCCCTAGCGACTTTTTTTCTTTAAAAAGTCGCTAAAAAAAGACGTGAAAGCGCATATCGCTTTTACTCTCAACAAGCAGCGGGTGCTGTAACACAGTCAGTTCTTCTTTTACTCTTTTACTGTTATGCTGTTTTGTGGATCACAAGGTTTAAAACTACTTATAAACACACACACACACAAAGTACCTCCACCAGAGTGCCTATTTCGGGTCACTTTTGCCGGTCCAAGCCCGGGTAAAGGAGCAGGGTTGGAATTGTGACATTAAAAAACAATAATTGCTAAAAGAAATTTAATTTGTAGTTCTAAATAAATTCTAAATGCATTTAGGACATTTTTTACTCACTTTATGTCTCTTCCACGATGTTATTTCTCTCTCCAACAACGTAGGTTACAATTACATTAGCATGACCAATTGTGCAAATTAGGTGATGACGTCATTTAGCGACTTCTAGCGACTTTTAGGACAGCCAATAGCGATTTTCCTTACTGAGGAGTTGGCAACACTGCAAGGAGGAGAGGATGGCAGCACAAAGGAAGAACCTGGATATAAGAAAGTATTTTTCAAAGAAACCTGTAAGTCACTTAAAGTCAAGTAAACTCATAAAATGTGTCCGTCATAATAACGTTACAGGCAACGGTCCCTCTAAGCTGCGCGCGTGCGCAGTTGCGCACTGCTGGCATAGTCTCTGCGCACAGAAAATCTGCATTGCGCACAAAAAAAAAATCTAACCTGAATTGAAATTAAAATTAAAAAATTAACAATTCTGTTTTACAGTGTTAGTCAGTAAGTGACTGGCTGCTCCCGTATGGGATTAGAACGATGCCACTTTATCCTATAGTCCAGCCAATCACGCGATTCACATTCACGTATATGAGCAGCTAATCAACGTGGTTGACAGGCTATGACAGCATCCTTATGTGCCGACACCGGCCACGTTAATGACAACGTGTACAACCATTGGAGATGTGGGCAGGACAGACGGAACAACTGACGGAAAAGTGTGGATTTTATACCAGTTTTTAAATTGTTTTCAAAGGCCACGTAAAACCAGAGCTATGATTGAAAATATGCAATCTTTGTTTGTTTTTTCCTGAATACTATTGTTGTTTATATTTACTGCGGGAAGAAACGATAAAAACGGCGTTTTATAAAGAAAACGCTCGAAAGCCTGTGAGCAAAAACCAAAACCCCCACCCCTTCCTATTGGTCGAAAAATGTACCATGTCGACCAATCAAAAAATGATATGGCAACATGGCATTTAATTGTTTAGGAAGGGGGGAAGTTTTAGGTGTGACAGCGGTGTTTTGGGATGTGAGAGATTTGTGACGTTTAGCGCAAATCTTGTGTAGTTAGTGTGTAGTGTAGTCAATAGTTTTGTTGTGTGTCAGAACAATGAGGCGACTGCTGAATGTTACAGGTGTTACAGCAGTGACACATCTCCTGCTGTCAGGCCTGCAGGTATCAGGCTTTTGTTCTCCTTTATCTCACAGTGGACAGAAATTGTGTTTTGGAGTGCCACAAATAATTTGTGTGGCATCAAATTTGATGCAGAACAGCTGATTGTTCTGTAAATAGATTGAAATGTTTATTTTAAAAAAAAACCTTGGCTGCATTTTTAGGTAAACAGCTGCAAAAACTTTGTTGTTTGCAAAACTCGGTTAGTTTTTGAAGAAGTAACTATATAATTAATTACCCAACATTGGTCTTTATATACTGTATTTTGCAGACAGAGAGTTACAGGACTCTCTCCCAGACTGGACACTCATACTCATAATACAAGTCAAAGCTTTATAAAAAAAAAAAAAAAAAGAAAGAAAGTTGTGTTTTCAAAATTGGAGTTCAAGTTATTTTTACTTCCAATGGTGTTAACATACTACACAGGTCATGAACAAGATTTCTTTTTTACATTTTCATTGTAAGTGGGCTAAAGCAGTTATTATTAAGTAGTCTAACATAAATGTAAATGCTGTAATTTGATTATTTTAATAAACCATGTGACTTGGATGGATTCGATAATGGCGTGACCACAGTGCACACATCTGCTGTTGCTCACAGTGGTCCAAGGGACCGCTCAGGGAGTTTGTGTGTTCGCTCAGACACATGAAAAATTAGAAGGAACATTGGTCACAGGTGACTGACTGATGTTTTGGTGCTAGATTAACTAGTATTTATTATCATGACAATTGTTAGGCTGCTGATGTAAATTGATTCATTAGTGTATATTTGACAAAGAATCTGAATTGACTCTCACTTTTTATATGTGTTATTTTATCAGGTGGCAATATGTCCTAGTGCAGTCAGAGGGGAAGAGCCAGGGCCAAAGGTGAGGCACATCAAGCACATAATAATAATTTTAATCTGAGGATAAAACGCATGTACTGAGGATGAAATTCAATTCAATTCAATTCAATTTTATTTATATAGCGCCAAATCACAACAAATGTCGCCTCAAGGCGCTTCATAGATACAGAGAAAAGCCCAACAATCATATGACCCCCTATGAGCAAGCACTTTGGCGACAGTGGGAAGGAAAAACTCCCTTTTAACAGGAAGAAACCTCCGGCAGAACCAGGCTCAGGGAGGGGCGGCCATCTGCTGCGACCGGTTGGGGTGAGGGAAGGAAGACAGGATAAAAGACATGCTGTGGAAGAGAGACAGAGATTAATAACAGGTATGATTCAATACAGAGAGGTCTGTTAACACATAGTGAGTGAGAAAGGTGACTGGAAAGGAAAAACTCAATGCATCGTGGGAATCCCCCGGCAGCCTACATCTATTGCAGCATAACTAAGGGAGGATTCAGGGTCACCTGGTCCAGCCCTAACTATATGCTTTAGCAAAAAGGAAAGTTTTAAGCCTAATCTTAAAAGTAGAGATAGTGTCTGTCTCCCGAATCCAAACTGGAAGCTGGTTCCACAGAAGAGGGGCCTGAAAACTGAAGGCTCTCCCTCCCATTCTACTTTTAAATACTCTAGGAACAACAAGTAGTTGCAGAGCGAGAGCGGGAGCGAAGTGCTCTAATAGGGTGATATGGTACTACAAGGTCATTAAGATAAGATGGGGCCTGATTATTTAAGACCTTGTATGTGAGGAGCAGGATTTTGAATTCAATTCTGGATTTAACAGGAAGCCAATGAAGGGAAGCCAAAACAGGAGAAATATGCTCTCTCTTTCTAGTCCCTGTCAGGACTCTTGCTGCAGCATTTTGAATTAACTGAAGGCTTTTCAGTGAGTTTTTTGGACATCCTGATAATAATGAATTGCAGTAGTCCAGCCTGGAAGTAATAAATGCATGAACTAGTTTTTCAGCGTCACTCTGAGACAGGATATTTCTAATTTTAGAGATGTTGCGCAAATGGAAGAACGCAGTCTTACATATTTGTTTAATATGTGCGTTGAAGGACATATCCTGGTCAAAAATGACTCCAAGGTTCCTCACAGTGTTACTGGAGGCCAAGGTAATGCCATCCAGAGTAAGAATCTGGTTAGATACCATATTTCTAAGCTTTTCAGCGCCGAGTACAATGACCTCAGTTTTATCTGAGTTAAGAAGCAGAAAGTTAGTGGCCATCCAAGTCTTTATGTCTTTAAGACATTCCTGCAGTTTAACTAGTTGGTGTGTGTTATCTGGCTTTATGGACAGATAGAGCTGGGTGTCATCTGCATAGCAGTGAAAATGTATGCTATGTCTTCTAATGATGCTGCCTAGGGGAAGCATGTATAATGTAAACAGAATTGGTCCTAGCACTGAACCCTGTGGAACTCCATAATTAACCTCAGTGTGTGAAGAGGACTCTCCATTTACATGCACAAATTGGAGTCTATTAGATAGATATGATACAAACCACTGCAGTGCAATACCTGTAATACCTACAGCATGTTCTAATCGCTCTAACAGGATATTATGGTCAACAGTATCGAATGCTGCACTAAGGTCAAGAAGGACAAGCACAGAGATGAGTCCACTGTCAGAGGCCATAAGAAGATCATTTGTAACCTTCACTAAAGCTGTTTCTGTGCTGTGATGAACTCTGAAACCTGACTGAAACTCTTCAAATAAACCATTCCTCTGCAGATGATCTGTTAGCTGTTTGACAACTACTCTTTCAAGGATTTTTGATATGAAAGGAAGGTTGGAGATTGGCCTATAATTAGCTAAGACTGCTGGGTCTAGAGATGGCTTTTTGAGTAAAGGTTTAACTGCAGCCACCTTGAAGGCCTGTGGTACATAGCCGATTATTAGAGATAGGTTGATCATATATAAGATCGAAGAATTAATCAATGGCAGGACTTCTTTGAGCAGTTTTGTAGGAATGGGGTCTAAAAGACACGTTGATGGTTTGGAGGAAGTAATTATTGAAGTTAACTCAGAAAGATCGATTGGAGAAAAAGAGTCTAACTTAACATCAATGGAACTAAGAGTAGCTGTAGATAATATTACATCTGTGGGATGATTATTGGTAATTTTTTCTCTAATGATAAAAATTTTATTTGTGAAGAAGTTCATGAAGTCATCACTAGTTAACGTTAAAGGGATGGTTGGCTCAAAAGAGCTCTGACTTTTTGTCAGCCTGGCTACAGTGCTGAAGAGAAACCTGGGGTTGTTCTTATTTTCTTCAATCAGTGATGAGTAGTAAGCTGTTCTGGCTTTGCGGAGGGCTTTCTTATAAAGCAACAAACTATTTCTCCAGGCTAAATGATGATCCTCTAAATTTGTGACACGCCATTTCCTCTCCAGATTACAAGTCATCTGCTTTAGGGTACGTGTTTGAGAATTATACCACGGGGTCAGGTACTTCTGATTAGAGACCTTAGTTTTCACTGGAGCTACAGTATCCAGAGTCGTACGTAGTGAGGAGGTGAAATTATTAACAAGATAATCGACCTCTGTTGGGGTAGCGTTCAGATAGCTGCTCTGCTCTGTGTTGGTACAGGGCATTGACGATGATAACAGTGGCTGGATTATATTCTTAAACTTAGTTACAGCGCTTTCAGAAAGACATCTACTTTGATAAAGTCCACTCTCCACTGCTGCGTAATCAATTATTGTAAATGTAAATGTTATCAAGAAATGATCAGACAGGAGAGGGTTTTCAGGAAACACTGTTAAATGTTCAGTTTCTATGCCATATGTTAAAACAAGATCTAGAGTGTGATTAAAGTGGTGGGTGGGTTCTTTTACATTTTGAGAGAAACCAATTGAGTCTAACAACAGATTAAATGCCATGTTGAGGCTGTCATTTTTAGCATCAACATGGATGTTAAAATCACCCACAATAATTATTTTATCTGAGCTCAGAACTAAATTAGATATAAAGTCTGAGAAATCAGACAGAAACTCTGTGTAAGGCCCAGGTGGACGATAGATGATAACAAGTAAGACTGGTTTCTGAGTTTCACAGCTGGGGTGGACAATGCTAAGCATCAGGCTTTCAAATGAATTAACAGTCTGTCTTGGTCTTTCATTAATTAATAGACTGGTGTGAAAAATTGCTGCCACACCGCCCCCTCGACCTGTGCTTCGAGATTTCTGGTAGTTAGAATTAGAGATGGCACGATACCACTTTTTTATGTCCGATACCGATACCGATATCATAAATTTGGATATCTGCCGATACCGATATGAATCCGATATAGTGTGTTTTTTAATCAGTAAAACTGTTTTTTTAATATCTTGCTGCTTTTTGTATAAGTTCATACTCAAGTTAAAAAACAACAACAACACTAAAGCTATTCTGTTATACCTGTATGTAAAAAAAACACACTGCACCCAAAATATTTCATAGATCAGCAACACTGATCAATCTAATAAAGTTAAACCTACCCCATCCTCCCTATTCTGGTATTTTAAAGAGTACTTAGCAGAAATATTAAGCAACCTAACTAATAGGTTGCAAACTCCCAGCAAAAGAAAATAGGGAACCACCCTCTTCCTCATGATGCTTAATCAATGTAATCAACTTTAATTTGATGCAGGGTGAAAAAAATTCACAGAAATAAATTATTTTTCAAGAATAATTAAATAGATTCAACATCTTTCTTCAACAGAATTGCAGACTGCACACATGGTACCTTCCCAAAGGAAAAAGTACTACTACTAAAAAGTACTAGGGTATATTAGACTTAACAGTTACTATATACAGTAATGGACTTCTATACATTTTACATCAGATTAAAACGTTGGGTGTAAGATTCAGATAATTATTAAATAATTAAAAGCTAGATATTTTAAATGAGAATAAGAAAGAAAAGTATGTCTTTGTGCCCCCTTTTGCCTGTTCATGCCCTATCGGCCCCCCTGGCTAAACTTTGCTAGATCCGCCCCTGCACAGGTACCAGCCGTCAGCTGCGTAGAAAAAGATCCTGGTCTAGAAAGTAATATTAAATAAATTCTAACAACAGCTTATCAAGCTTAATAGTGCTGCTGTTGTTCAGCCGCTGGTTTCCTCTTTCTGGTGAGAAGTGGGACAAAAACAAAGAAGAGAGACAGACTCGCGACAGAAAAGCCGATCAGCTGATCATTAAGCAGTTTCATGATTGAAGTAGCAGCAGGAGAGAGAGAGAAGAGGCAGTTGCTCTATATATCGGTTGTTAAGCTTAACGCGGGAATGCTTTACAAACATTCAGAGATGAACTTACACACTTGCTTTACTTCTCTCTGAGATAACTTCCTCGGAGATGAAATGTTTGTTAGCAGGCTACAAATACAGCCGCTCTATCACGTGACCACACTGCTCCGGCTCGCCATGTCGCCAAGTTTTGTGAGGTGCTTTTTTGATATTTAATGGATCGGATTACATTTTTTATTTCTCTCCGATATCCGATCCAGTAATTTAGGTCAGTATCAGACCGATACCGATACGTAATATCGGATCGGTCCATCTCTAGTTAGAATGACTCGGGGGTGTTGATTCATTTAAACTAACATAATCATCCTGCTGCAACCAGGTTTCTGTAAGGCAGAGTAAATCAATTTGTTGATCAATTATTAAGTCATGTACTAACAGAGACTTGGAGGAGAGAGACCTAATATTTAATAATCCACATTTCACTGTTTTACTCTTTGGTTCAGATGTGGATACTGTATTGTTCTTTCTTTGTAAATGTTTAAGTTGTTTGTTGCTGGTTTTTAGTTTGTTTTTTATCTTTTTGGAAGCAGACACAGTCTCTATGGAGATGGGTTTTTGGGGGGATAGCAGGAGGAGAGAAGCTGCAGAGAGGCGTGTAAGACTGCAACTCTGCTTCCTGGTCCCAACTCTGGATAGTCATGTTTTGAGGGGTTTAATAAATTCAATTAAGAAAGAAGCTTCAGTGCTCTCAGAAGACTAAAAACATGGCTAAGGTCAACAATGACTCAAGTGAGATTAAACAATGCTGCTGTTTGTCCACCAGGAGAGACTGGACAGTATAGATGGCAAACCAATATGCCTGCAGTTTATCTCAGTTAACGAGAGGAGAAGGCATGTGTTTGGCTCCTTCACATAGTGGACATTGAGTTGTTGTGTAGGGCACCAGTCGTCCATGTCTGTTGCTGTAACAGTAGTTCACGTTTAGAATAAAAAATCCTCAAGCTCACTGACTTGATCGGGGCAATAGTGCCCAAAATATTGCATTATTTTGCTGAGAGATCTTTTACTTTGTGGTAGGGCTGGGCGATATGGCCTAAAATCCATATCACGATATAATTTCAAGCATGTGCGGTAACGATATATGTCACGATATATTCTTTTCTTCTGTATAACGTATTTTCCGCACTATAAGGCACACTTAAAATCCTTTAATTTTCTCAAAAATCGAGAGTGTGCCTTATGTATGAATTCTGGTTGTGCTTACTGACCTCGAACCGATTTGGGCGTGCAGAAATCTGTTAAAAAATGTTTTAGTACAACTTTGGTAAGCCGCACTGCTTGATGGATTGTCAGAGCATTACGGCTGCCGTAGTGAGCAGCTTCGCGGAGTAATCTGGGTCCAAAACTCCGTCCGCTTCAGGTCCCAAAGTCAAACGAATACTGAGAGTTAAAAACGGTCTAAATTCTTTCATCTTTAATTAAATCATCAGCGTTGCTGCTTTACCAGGTGTAACAATTAAGTTTTACATCCATGCATCCATGAGAACTGAATTTATTAAATTTAACGGAGTTAGAAGTTAAGAGGAAGTTAGCTCGTTAGCTCGCTAGATTCCAGCTAAACATGTTGTGCTACGTGGTTGCTAGCGACACAGCTATGTTAGCATAACATTAGCGCAGTGAAGCTGGAGGATGAACGGCAACTTTTTTCCACTCATTAAAAGTTAACGTGAGGGATTCTGGTGGTCAGGGACAAATGCAATCGCATAGCAGGATGCTATACACGGGCCAAACTTCAGTCAGGAGAACAACTGAGATTATTCATCCACAATACGAGGTTAGTTATTAATATACTGCAACAACATGGGAATAGAACAGCTGCGAGAGAATTCAACATTAATGAATCAATGTTACGGACGTGGAGGAAGTGCAGTTTTTGGCTTTCCCCTTATTTCAAAAGTGCTTCATCTCTTTGCTATGACTGTCGCCCGGCATAATTTGTAGATGATAATGGTTGTAGCCGCTGCGATGCTTTCGACCAAAACAGGCGCAGCTTGATGACATCATCAACATGCGCTATCGCGATAGAGCGATATAGTCAAAATCTCTATTGTTGGCCAAATTTATATCGTTTTTATCGTATATCGTTTATATCGCCCACCCCTACTTTGTGGTAATCTTAGACGAGTAGTTTTATGGGCAAAAACCACCAGGTCATTCAGTGTTCCCTTAGTGCTAATGTATAAGAGATGTTGGTGTATTATAACTGAAGTAATGTTAAGTCCTTAAAGTCATATTCTTTTATTGTCATGACTCTATTTTTATTTTTGTATGATACCTGATTTATATGGAACATGGCTGAAGAAAACTAAAGCCTAAAAATACTTAGGTAATTTAACATTATATAATTCGCATATAAAACTATGAATTCTAATTTTAAATGGTTTAAAAGCATGTAGAATAGCATATGTAGGGTAGTATATTTCTCCTTTTTTTTTTATCAAGAAGCAAAGACAAAAGGGGGGGGGGGGGGGGGAAAGAAACGGGGCAGGGTTCGATGGTTGAATCATCCGTCCCCTGTATTGTAGCCACGTGGAAATGGATTGCAAAGATGCCCGTAGAGACATGCCTGCACACAGATGTACAACCAGCTGAAACAACACCAAAGTCCTGGTACACGAGCTATAATGGCATCACTTTGCTGAAAGGGTAAAAATAGAAACCATACACAGCAAATTCAAAAGTGTTAAATGTTTTGGTGTTAGTAGTCTTAGAGTTAATTTTACTCTAAGTAGAGTCACATGCTTTTAATGTAACTCTGAGGTGTAAAATGATAGTAGTTAAAATCGAGTGTTAAAAATGAGTGTTTCTATTTCAAATCTGGAGGTGTTACAATGGAAACATTAACTCTTGACCTCTTAACTCTGAACTCCTAGAGGGGCTATGACGCTAATAGAGTAAATTCACAGACTCCGCCCCCAGCACGGCTCCAATCGAAGCTGAAGTGAAGCCGTTTCAGAACATTTTGCTCTACATATTTGAGTTGTTTGCCATGCTTGGTAAGTCATTTTTTCAAAGATTGTTTCAATTATTATTATTAGCTTTTACTTCTGTGGCTCTTTGGAGTTGAGACAAAGCTGTGTGAAAGGCATTAGCCATGTTGCTCGCTGATAGCACCGCTCGCTGTTTTAGCTAGCTGAAAGGTATTGTTTTCGGCAAATACCACAGCCTTGAAAAAAAGCTTGCATGTGAATTTTCGGTTAAATTTTTTGGTCAAATACACCTAAAACAATGTCTAGAATGTGAAATGTTGATATAATGGTGCTACTTGAAGCCTGAAAACGATCTCCCATAAAAAACGAGCAAACAGCAGTAGCAGATGTCCCGAGTCCCGACTGAGTTCTACGTTAGCATTTAGATTCCTCCAGAGTTTTGTGCACACGGTTTAGGTAAAAATGAAAAAGGTTGAGGTTTTACATTTAGTTCAGTACTACCTGTTGCCTGTGTCCTTATCTTTTGGGAAAATACTTTACACAAGTAATGTCTCAAAAAGGATTCCTTTTTTTTTTTTTTTTTTTTTTTTTTTTTACTGTGCTGCAATTGATTTGTGCCATTAATTAGTGTCAACTAATTTTTATTCAATCTCCACATAGGATATGCTTGTGAAGATGGAATATGGGGGAGAGCAGAAGTGCGTTGAAGTTCCACAAAGTGATGACTGAAGGACATGCATATTGTATTTTGTATTTATTGAAATAAGTGATGAGAATGCTGTTATTTGCATTTACCAGCTCACCTATGTCAGACCTTTTGATAAACGAAATTCTAATGAAAGTGAGAACATGTACACTGTTACATCTTTCAGAAAATGTTTTGAAATTGTGGTGCACAGTTCAGAATAAATGTTTTTCAAAAACCATTGCGTCTTTTTAGTAAATGTTTATTTCCAAAAGAAATTTCTAGAAGTTCAGAACAGTAAAATTCCCGCTTTTTAGAATTAATTAGAAGATAACTCTTACGTAGTTAAACTAAAATACTCTTTGAGAGTTAATATATAAACTCTTAACACCAAGTGTTAAATTATCAACTCCAGAGAGATTTGGTGTTTAACACTAAATCAGAGTTAACATACCAACTCTCCAAAAAGAGTTAAATTAACACTCTCTGGTGTGGACCCATATAGACACTTTAAAAGTGTTGAAATCAAATCTGACAGTGTTAATTTGGACATGCTGGATTTGCTGTGTACACTCATTTTAGGGGTGGAGATTTGAATTGGGCCCTTCAGTGCTAACCGTCTTGACTGAGTGCCCAGACGAGCCGGAGGCACCAGGGAGGGATAACTTTTAAGAGGAAAAAAATAATGTTCCTTATTTTTTTGGTCTTAGAGGCAGAACTAAAATGAAGGTAAACAGTATTTTGTCCCAGAAGAATCGGTCACTAATGGCATTGCCTCCTTCAGGGACCACTTACCATAACAAAAAAAGCACCTGTTTTGGAGTTCAGGAACTTCATTCATTTTAATCTCTTGCACTGAGAAATTAATGAAATCATCAGAGACACAACTGTGTTTTCCATTTAAGCTGCTGCAGCTGATGTTATTATCTAGAGTGCTTTAAAGTATGTGGGAACAAAGTGACCTGCTGGAGGAGACTTAGGACTTGCCAAACAACCGATACCTGTGGGAATCAAACCTGTAACTGCTGGCGTCCCCACTATCCATTACCATCCATTAAATATAAAGACCTTTTTCTTGAGAGACCTGATCCAAAAATCTACGTTGAATCCACCAACAGTCAGCAATGTCCTACGAAATACTAACTGACTGATAGACCGTGCCTGTTTATAACTGCTATAGCATTATTTACTGTAGGTGATGTGGATTCCATTTACCTATACTAATTAACACTTCAAAAGGAGATTTTAAATTTGCATTCCACTGTCAGGAAATCCTATTACATTGTTTTGATGTGTGTCTGCCAAAATCGAGCTTGACGTACAAAAGCCCACATGTTCTAATAACTTTTAATCCATCTGAGTCAATAGACATCAAGGTGTTTATGAATATTAGCATCCTCTGTCAGAAAAATTCCTGACACAACTATTCCTGACAACAACTGCTGGATCTTTTAGCAAAAGAAAAAAGGAAAAAAATTAGGAACAGGCTCAATTCCATCACACCAGGACGTGTGGGCTGCTGCGTTATGATAGGCTGCTTGCCAGCGAGGCAGAGTGACAGAGTGTGGCGCTCACACACTGCGATAATACTGTATTCCTGCCAGAGATGCTGTGGGATCACTGACATAGTGTGTGTGTGTGTGCGTGTGTGTTTGCATGTTCTTGTAAAGCACTTTTGTCTGTATAGGAGCGTAAAATGAGTGTTTATGCAACACAGCATGGTGAATGTGCATTTTTGTGTATTTGCATTTGTTTGTTACAGTGAAGCAAACGCACACACAGAACCCTGGTTTTGTTTTCACTGTATTAATGAAAGCAATTGTAAGGAAGTGCACACGATATTAATAATATTTTCATCCTAATAAAATTCTAGCTCAGACTTCATGCTTAAATGCAGAACCTCTCTTTGCCAAGAACAACACAGAAGCTGAAGACACAAACACATTTGGTGCCTGTTGGGAATCCAGATTTTCACCACATGCAGACAGGAGCACACACACCTTTTATGCCATGTTTAACAGCATCCTTACTTCATGGGAAGGGATGAAACATACACAGTTGTTTGTTTTCCATTTTTGTGCAAAGACGGAACGAAACATTGTGTTCGTAATGCCTCCTCACGTCCTTTTTAGCGTGTGTGCGGTTGTGTGGAGAGCGTTTCTGTGGGTGGGTGTGGCAAGGGTGAGGAGGTGGCGGTGATGTCTGAAGAGTGAAAAAGAAGAGAAGTGAGTGGAAATAATGGGGAGCTGAGTTTGGATTAAATGCTGACATTCTGCAGTTCTTAGTGCCCAAAAATACACCATCACGCTCTCTCTCTCCCCCACTTTTTCTTCAGTTTGGCAGAATACTCTGGCAGTGTTGGGGTAGAAAGGATTTGCCTGTAATTCACTCAGCTTTTATGTAATAGTCATTTGCAGCATTCCAGAAAGGCGTTTGTGGAAAAGTGACTGAGTCAAGGCACGAGCTGGGTAACTTGGACAGCTGCAGCAGGAAGAAGCTCCCGGTGTGTGGAAGATATGTAGAAAAAAAGTATCAGGAAGTGAGAGATGGTGGTGAAAATTAAAGGCAAAAGCCAAATAAGCCAAATAAAATAATCCCAAGGTCCTCTTTTCCACCATAGATCATTTATTTAACCCTGATTTTAACAGCTCCAACAGAACCCCCACAGACTCGCTCTGTGAGCAGTTTGCAGACCACTTCAGGGGAAAAATCAGCGCCATCAGATCTGATATTTTATCTTCTCGCGATATGATTTTAAACACATCTGAGGACTCGATTGTACCCAAGGAGACACTGGACAGCTTTGTCCTGGTTAATGCTGAGAACCTTAAGAAAGTTTTCTCCACAGTGAGACCCACCACATGTCTTTTAGATCCAATCCCTTCTTCACTCTTTAAAACACTTTATGGATCTTTTGAAGCTGAGCTTTTATACATGATGAATTGCTCTCTTCAGTTGGGTGTCTTCCCTGCTGCCTTTAAAACGGCGGTGGTGAGGCCCCTTCTGAAGAAGAGCAATTTGGATTGTAATGATTTTAATAACTACAGACCTGTATCCAACTTACCATTTTTAAGTAAAATTTTAGAAAAACTTGTTTTTACTCAGATTAATGACTTTTTGAGTGATAGACAGATCCTGGAGATATTCCAGTCTGGATTTAGGGTGAACCACAGCACAGAGACTGCTCTCCTAAAGGTTTTAAATGATCTTAGATGTAACTGGAACTCCCAAAAGCTCTCAGTCCTGGTGCTACTGGATCTAAGCGCAGCCTTTGATACAGTAGACCACGCTATTCTTTTAAACAGACTGAAACACATGGTGGGCCTCTCTGGTGCTGTACACAACTGGTTCACTTCCTATCTCTCAGACAGAACTTTTATGGTGAGTATGGATACATGCTCCTCTAAGATCCATAAAATGACATGTGGTGTGCCTCAAGGGTCAGTTTTAGGCCCTGTACTTTTTAATTTGTATATGCGGTGTCATCAGGAGGCATGTAGTGAACTTCCACAGTTACGCTGATGACACTCAGCTGTACATTTCCATGTCTCCTGATGACACCAGACCAATGGATGCCCTTTTTAACTGTATTTTAGATATAAGATCTTGGATGGCAGAAAACTTTTTACAGCTTAACCAGGACAAAACTGAAGTTTTAATTGTCGGTCCTGAGGCTCAGAGAGAGAAACTCTTGTCTAAATTACAGGCATTTTCACTATGTCCTTCGCTACAAGTGAAAAACCTGGGTGTTATTTTTGACTCTGAGCTTGGTTTTATCCCACATATTAAACATGTAACCAAAATTGGATTTTATCATCTAAAACATATAGCCAGAGTCCGCCCTATTCTCTCTCGGGCCAACACGGAGATGTTGATGCATGCTTTTATTACCAGTCGCATTGATTACTGTAATGCCCTGCTCTCTGGTCTTCCTAAAAAGAATATTTCAACTTTACAACTTTTACAAAACTCTGCAGCTCGTGTGCTGACGAAGACGAGAGGGTGGGCCCACATTACACCGGTTTTAGAATCGCTGCACTGGCTCCCCGTGTGTTTCAGGATCGATTTTAAAGTTCTTTTATTGGTTTTTAAATGTCTTAATGGTCTTGGGCCTTCTTATCTCTCAGATCTGCTTTTACCATATGAACCCTCGCGGACCTTGAGGTCCTCTGGTACTGGCCTTTTGATTGTCCCTAAAATCAGGACACATACTCACGGAGAGGCAGCTTTTCAGTGGTATGGTCCTCGTCTGTGGAACAGCCTGCCGGAGGAGCTCAGGGCCGCAGAGAACGTACATGTTTTTAAGAACAGGCTCAAGACCCACCTTTTTAACTTGGCTTTTACTTAACGTTTATTTATTTTACGCTTATTTATTCTATCCTGTTATTCTATTGTTAATTTAGGTTTTACCTAATATTTATTGATTTTATTCTTATTCATTTTTTAATCTCTATTTATATTTATATTTATATTGTATCCCATTCTTATTTATTTTATCTTTTTACCCAGTATATACTCTTATTAGGTCATATCTCCAGTGTTTCCTCAGAGGGCGCTCTCTGCACCGGGGCTGTGATCGACCGTGGCTGCTGGGGCTCTGGGGGTCCTCTCAGCCTGGCTGGGGGGCTTCTTTGCTTTTAACCATGTAAAGCACTTTGTGCTACTTTTTTTTTTTTGTATTAAAAGTGCTTTATAAATAAAGATTGATTGATTGATTGAAAATTTCCAAGGGGAGGACACATATGGGACTCATGTCCTCGCTGCAGGCTCAGACTGTAGCCTTAATGTATGCTAGATTGGGGTTTCTATCTATCTAGTCAGCAGTGCTGCTCTAAACCAATCTTAATGGCTGAAGGTATGCCCATTTCTTTCTTTGTGCAACCTATTGCAGATATGATATAATCAGTGGCTCATTCACTCCCACTAACCAGAACAGAACATCTTTTGGCTGTAGGTTAGTTAGTGTGAAACCGCTGTTCACTGAGATAAGGTTTTGCACATCACGCAGCAGTATTTTAAAATTTAGCAGAGAAATGTCTCTATCCCGGAGGCTACTAAATTATTATTTTTGTAGACTTTACTTGGATCCTGGAAAATGTCAAGCCTGGTCATACCCTCCCCTCCCTTCTCCACTCATTATCTTGGTGTATGTTGCTGCAAATTGGGCAACACGCACTCATCAAACAAAGAAAAGTACCTCAAAGTCCCTTTAACACTGTTTCAAGAAAGTATGTCCACAGTGTTTCATTCATACTGAACATGTTCTTGAGCCTTTTTGCTTGAATTCCTGTTTGCAGTCGCTTTAAAATCTTTTTCCCTTCCTCAGATTGCTTTGTCACGCTGTTTCTGAAGTTTGTTTTTTTTTAATTTCTAGGATCCTAATTTTCCTCCTGTTCCTGGATTTATCCTGGATTTTATAAATCACAACAACAGTCACCTAAAGGCACTTTATATTGTAAGGTAGACCCTACACTAATACACACAGAGAAAAACACAACAATCACATGACCCCTATGAGCAAGCACTTTGGTGACAGTGGGAAGGAAAAACTCCCTTTTAACAGGAAGAAACCTCCGGCAGAACCAGGCTCAGGGAGGGGCGGCCATCTGCTGCGACCGGTTGGGATGAAAGTTAATTTCAAATGTAAATATGAAATATGTGTAAATATGATTGGTAATTTCAAGTAAAGATAACCATTTCCATATTTTGGATTATACATATTCATCCATTATTTGTCACTAACACAAGATTTTAACAAGTTAATAAGTTTAAAACTTCTTTTCATTTTCTCTTTGACTACATGGAGGTAATTCCATCTCATCTTGTAGGTCTCCAAAAGTGGTCTTTCATACACAGAAAGCAGTTGCAGGCTTACTGTTTTGTAACTATGACACATTTATATTAAGATGCCAATTTTGTGCTAAATTATTCTATACTCATACATGGTTTTTTGGGTAAAGTTCAGTTACCAAAAATATTTCTGCAACTGTTCCCAAAATGAGCATAGAAGCCAATCTGTCGTCGATGTCAGGACATTGTGCTACAAACTCTGCTTATGTTTCTTCTATGTTGTTGCAGTGTTTGTCTTAAGCACAAATCATATTAGACCGTGAAGAGAGAATATTAAAACTTTCTATTCAACAGAAAAGCCGTCATATAATCCACAGCCTGTCTTTCCAGTGAAAGCATTGAAATTTAAAGACGTTCGTTTAAAACTGATATGTTCTTCTGTCGTATTTCTTCTGACCCTGAATGTGAACACAATCAGCCTGAACTCCAGATTCCCCCTGACTTATGTAAACTTGATGTGAACTCAATCATGAGGGATTCTGACTCTTGGCCTGGTTAACTACTGGTTAATTACATCCTCAGACACAGGTCATAGTCAGAGCGTGAGCCAAACGTTAGCCACCGTTGACAGAAGTTGAACCCAGCCATGCCTTTAGCTTCTTTATTGCACCTCATCAAAAAGTATGAGTTGATTTGAGTTCAATTTTTTCGAGTTGCATGCTGTGTTTTTATGTCATTAGCCATACATGTCAGCCTTGGTGCTTTTCCTGACCTAAAATATCCTCAGATTATCCCTTTTTTCACTTACCATCCAGTCTGGACTTAAAAACGACATCTGTTCTCTCTGTTCCCTCATTTTAACATTACAGCTTTACAGTCTTCTGATCTCCTCTCCTTTTCTACACAATCAGAGCTTTAAAATGTCAACTGAAGCTTCTGTTAAACCAAAGGCTCTCCCTCTTTAAAGAAAAGAACTCCATACACACTAGAAATCTTTTTGTTGAACAGGAAGTGACATCTCAGTTGCTAAAAGTGTAATTTTATAAGTTGCAATTAAAGATTTTAGCGATCCAGTCTGTAAAAATAATGATAAATTTCTCCAATTTGCAATTCAGGGTTGTATCCTTATACTCGTCTTCTACTTCTGTCACTTTTCTTAGATCAAAATGGGGCAGTGGTTCTCCCTGAGTGCCCTTCATATTTACATGATCATTCTTGGAATTAGCCATAATTGGTCCTATGATGATATACATTGCTGTTTCTTGTCAGAAATATAAAGGTTGTAAAATATCTTTTCTTTTCTGTATAACAACATCCCACTTCTGCACAAACCTACAGTAGGAATCTACACACAAGGGTAAATGCAGGATGCACCGGTCAATGTTTCAAATTCAAATTCAAATTCTTTATTTGTCACATACACAGTCATACACAGTACGATATGCAGTGAAATGCTTGGACAACTGCTCGTGACCTAAAGAAAAAAGAAAAGGCTATGAATAAGATAGGAAATAAATATGAAAATAAAAAAGGGTAAATTTAACCAAGAAGGAATAAAATAAAATAAAATATAAAAAATTAAGTTAAGAATGAGATAACTGTACAACACAAATTAGAATGAAGGGTAAATTTAACTGGGAAAGAATAAGATAAAATATATAAATTAAAGTTGAAAATAAGATAACTGTACAACAAAATACACAGTATAGAAATATATAAGAATGTATGAAGAAATATAAATATATATATATACACACACAATAACAGCAGCTGTACAAATATTAACTGGAAATGAGGAATATAATGTCCAGTGTTGTGCAATCCACATTATATAGTGTCTTGTGCAGTGCAAATATGCTTAAAGTGATGAAGTGAAAACAATGTCCAGAGTGTCCAGTGTGTGTAAGAACTATATGTGTGGGTCAGTACTGTTTGGTGGTGTGATTGAGAGACCGTATCGCCTGCGGGAAGAAGCTCCTCCTCAGTCTCTCTGTGTTGGTCTTCAGGGAGTGGAATCGCTTTCCTGACCTCAACAGAGAGAACAGTCCGTTGTTGGGGTGGCTGAGGTCCTCTGTGGTTCTCTTTGTTAACCACCTATTGGTTGAGACAGTTTGTGTGACATCAAATGTAGCTTCTGCAATCGGAGTTTTTACGTTCAAGTTGGTAATTTTACTTTAGTATCTGCTTGTTAATGGTCACTAGCCAGTTTAGTTTTCTATCTAAACAAGCTAATATTTTGTAATTACCCTAACAAAGGCCAAAACCCATTGGTCAGTGTTGGGCAAGTTACTTTGAAAAAGTAATTAATCATAGTTACTAGTTACTTCTTCAAAAAAGTAACTGAGTTAGTAACTGAGTTACAAGATTCTTAAAGTAATTAATTACTTGAAAAGTTACTTACTTAAAAACTTTAAAAAAAAAAAGTTTAACCCTTTTGGGGTCCAGGGTATACTTGGCCATTTTTCATTACTTTTGATTCTCCCTCTACATTTCACCTTTTTACAAGGCAAACTATTTACTTTGCCTTGTTCGGTATCATCCTTTTCAGCACAACCTCATGTGTCTGAATTTACAGTTATGTTTTCATTTTGACAAACTGTATTAACACAATTGATCTAAAATCATGCCATGCAATGCTAACCTCTAACTCTGCTAAACCTTGTAAAGCCTCTTTTCATGGGTGCCTAGGTGTTTAACTTTGGAGAAAAACCACTCTGTTCATTTTATTTGCTCTTAGAGTATTTAGATATGTTTTAACCGTCAGTGGATCATCTGTGTTGTTTGATCTTGGGAACTAAGGAGTCTTTGGACCCAGAATTGGCTAATGACATCAGATTTAACCAGTGGATAGAACTAGGAATATAATCAGTAATCTGTAATCACCTCTAAAAGCTTCTGATTTTCTCAGAGACTCAGTGGAGTCAGCTTAGTTTGACGATTTAATCCTAAAATTTCATTTACCGCTAGCCTGCCCACCTGAATGGCTAACCTGGTAGTCCCAGCAGTGTTGTGATGTTTTGTCGGATTGATTTGTTTAAAGTTGAACACGAGTGAACAAGATGCGGTAAAAAGCGTGGAAAATATTTTTCTTGGTGGTTTGGGCACATATTAGAAAATTTTTCTTTTACAAAATAACATGAAGGACACAGTCCGGCTGTCACGACAGTCACGTTAGCATGGCCTGTGACCTGTCAGTCTAAATAAGATGGATGGCCCGAGGAGAAACGGGAAAAGAATACATATGAAAGCTTATTGTGCACATATGGTCCATTAAGCACTTTCCTGCGTGTTTTTATGGCTGGTTTAATCTTTTTTAATCTGTCAGAAAATCAATTTGTTAACGTCGCTGCCATGTTGCAGACTGGAGCACTCCATCACACATCCATAGACCCTGTCCGCCTGAGCAAGGCATTGTGCTCGATGCTCGTCATCAGAAACTGCAATACGGAGATAAATTAATGTCTTGATGGATGGATAGAGGAGGAAAAGACACAAAAGCAGCAAAAACACAAGCAAGTTTATGAGAAAGTGAACAGAAAGATATATAGACAGATAAAAGGCAGATAAACTATCATATTTAAGTCATTTAGAGATGAATAAAGTAAATAAAATAAAGAATCGGTGTAAATATGATTTAATTCTTGTATAAAAGTATGTTAAATATGAAAATATGTAAATAATGTAAAAAACTAAATAATAATGATCGTCATCATAAACAACATCATAATCCAATACATATAACACGGCTTTTCTTCAATAAATTATTTATTAAAATGCACATGCTAAAAATAAAACTGTATTAAATTTAACTGGATGCATAATTTAGAAGAATCTCTTGTAGCCTTTGGTCAGAATGGTCGACTTTGCTTTCTGTGACATAGACAGCAAAAGAAAAGAAAGGAGATAGATTGAGCTTCATTTTTTAAAACCGCCAGCCTAAAACCCCACAGTAGAACCAGTGATTATCCTGCGTTCAGCAGAAACCAAATAAGTCCTGTAATTCCTCCAAAGGGCCGGGATTCTAAAAGAGCTAATTTGACAGAACAAGTATAAGAGAGAAAAAGTATTTTCTGTAATAATCTGTGGATTTAGTGGGAGAAAAGGAGGATACCTGGGATAAAGCAGGGGTTTGGCTGAATCCATTACACCAGTGCTGTGGGATTATTAACACAGCCAGGAGTCACTGGGGCTGATAAATACCCATATGAAGACATTGCAGGGGCAGCGAAATGTGTCATTTCCACTCCCAACAGCATGGAAAGGAAGAAAACCCATTAAAATTGCATGCAATTTATTTGTCAGCTTAGAAGAAAAAAAAGTCTGTATCTCGTAAAAGTCTTTTTTTTTCAAAGCAGGAAGGCTATTTTCCCCTTGAGCTGCTCGGAAAAGGAATACGCCTTATTAGCCTCTGCGACACACAGAGCGTTATTTGGTTATGCAGCGAAGCCTAAAACAGAGTTAGCGTTTAAAGCTGCTTCGTCCCTCCATCTCGCTGAGTGATTACCTCTGTCAGACCTTCAGCGGACCACGCGAGACACACACAAATGCACATAAACAGGCAGACACACATACGCAGCCTTCAACAAACTTGCGAGCTCCCACATGCACACACAGAGCATAAAACACCTGCCCCCTAAAACGCCTGAGAGCTCTCATCCTGCTTCTCTGCCACACCTCAATGTGCAGTAATTCTAGAAAAGGGCCTCTTTAAAATTCGCGACCATAAAAGTCAGACACAGTCGGAGCCATTAAACGCCTGGTGTGGATGCTGGGATGCATATGCAGCTGAAAGCAAGGGAAGCATTCCTAGACCATTAGTCTAACACTCAGATCAGTAGACAACAGAAAATGAGCCGCCTATGAAAATGTGCTTTACGCTTTGTGATGCAAATGCGGTAAATGAAAAAAGGGCGTTGGTGAGAGACACTCAAGCAAAGTTATTTCTGAGATGAATGCAAGAAAAGGACAAAAACTGAAATAACTAACATGGCATCGTTAATGGGTTTTTGTTCAGAAGTAGAAAGCAGTTGGCTCGCAGTAAATCTCCAGCCGGTCTCTTCCTTCCCTCTCCTTGAACGTGATAAAACTCAGGAGGAGGACGAGGAAATGCAAGCCGGCGCTGGTGGACGCTGATCTTCTGTTTAGCCCCGTCTTAATTAAAAACGAGAAAAAGGAAAAAGCAGAAAACCTGAGGATATGCTACTTTACTCTTCTCCCTGAGCCCTTTCCAAGGACTCCCACTAAATGTTTAATTTCACTGCAGACAGTGACATTTATCAGTGGGTTTCCAGCTCATAAACAGCCTGCTCCCTGGATAAAGGCATCTTGGCCTGAGGTGGGGGGAGAGACGGACGTTTACAGAGATGGAGGGAGACAGAAGAGACGGAGCATCATGGCTTTCTGACTGAAAGAGAGTGAAACAAAAAGAGAGACAAGGAGAAAGGCAAGTTAGACAAGATTTCCAATTTGATGAAGACCGTTTTCTCTTTGTCAGTGTCGGTTTGACGAACAAGAGAAAGGTGGCAGGAGCCTTTCACAGAAACGCTCCTAAGAAATAAAGCTGCAAACATGGAACGCTACATTTACTTGCTGAGATACTGTAGCTCAACCTGCTATTGCTGTAGCTAAATAGCTGCAGAGTTTTTAGGCCGGATACTGCACTCTGTGCACTATTGCCCACTGATAAAGTAAGTATAATGTTCAGACTCGGCACCTGATGACTTGTTGCCAGCCAGATCCCAAGGGTTGTTTCATTTCACTTTTAAAGTGAGTCCCAGAGACGCACGTGACGTGAAATGGATCCAGTTCACAGCTCGCGAATCCAAAGATGATAAAATGATGATATCAGGCTTGGCATCATAGCAGTGAAAGAGGAAGTAAAGCATTTCTACACCAGACTACCTCCCTGGCCTTTCATAGTCAGCTCCTCCCTGAAGTTCTGTCTCAGCTGTTTCTGTACCAGGATTATTTTCTCATTGTTTACCTTTTCATTCTTTTTTGTACTGTCCACAATATGTAAAACCTTCAAAGTGAAAGAAGGTTTAGTTTCTTCTTACCATGACTGAGCTGAGCTGAGCAGGCTGAAATCTTATAAACAAATATACCAGCTGCACGTAAGAGAACTGTGGAAGACTTAATTTTCATTAAATCTCATTTAAAATTTGAGCACAGTTTCCTTTCTGGTTTCCAGTGAGGTAACTTGAAAAGTTCCCCTCACCTATTCAGCACATTGTCGTTTGACCTCGCACAAAAGCTTCGTTGGATCCATTTGTAGTCAGGTCTGGTTAGACACAAGAAACAAATGGAGAGCAATAGTGTCCCAGGTGAGAGGGAAGTATGCTGAAAGCAGTGCTATCATTACCTGTCAGATGGAAGAGATTGTTCCTTTGAAACAGGGAAGACTACTTCAAATGACTTATGCTTATTTGCACCCTCATACTCCCTCAATTCATCCATCTCGCTCTCTCTCTCTCTCCTGTCTACTTCCTCAAGGCATACATTTTCTCCTCTCCATTCACATGTCAGTTCCTCCCTCCACAATCCTTCCCCTGCAGATTTATTCAGGAATACGAAATGAAATCCTCTTGCACTTTTGACTTGTATTAAATGCCTTCATTCAGACTGAGGCTTGTGAAAACGACTTCCACTGAGGAGAAGTCAGGGCACACAGTCTGTTAAACATGCAGACTGTATACGCTCAACTTAGACGCGCTCCCTAACACGTGTGATATGAACTGACCTGTCAGATGGTGGAGTAAACAAAACGAAGGGGCGTCAGGAGGTTACAGACTAAAGACGCCTATTCTAATGCTCAAGATGAGCCATTAATAGCCCCCTGTGTCTCTTGCAATCCACTAGTATGGGTCACATTCACCCTCTCTACTTCCACACACTGCATCAGTGTTAACTTGGAGCACGTTTAAGTTTGATGAGTGTTGAGACACTAAAATGAAATGTCTGCAATTCTTTCCCCCTCGCGGGAGAACTTAGAGCCTGAACTGAATGTCCTTCAAAGCAGTCCTTCAATAATAGTAAAGGCAAATGACAATAAAGGTAATGTCATCAGTTCAGCTGTGTGAGAACTACAAAATCTTTTCTCCTTTCCATTTCCTAACATACCTTTTTCATCGTTCGGCTTTCTGATTGGTTTATCCATTAGTGTGAGTGCTTTTGCCGTATGATTGACGTCGTTTTAAACTCCCTCCCGAGTGCATTTCTGAAACAGCTGACTGCGACTTTAAGACAAGGTGTGTTTGCGAGACTGATGAATCAGCGTTGCATTCAGCAGCCAAACAGATGTTGTTTCCCTCCTGTTAGCCGAGAAATGCCTACGGTGTCCTGCACGGGACATTTGGCACCCTGATGTCTGTCATTATTCATCGTGAGAGGGTTTCCAATAACAAGGGCAGGCAGGGGGCATTTTTGAGCACACTGTCCACAGAGAAATGCGTACATAATGCATGGTGCTGCCACGGGGCATGCGAGGCACAAAGTGGTCCCTGCACAGTGTGATCTCGCCTCCATAGCTGAGCCAAGGCACCAAAGAAATAGTGTGAGATTGAATCCTTGGAACGAAAAAGGGTTTCGATGCTAATACATAACTTTGAGCAAGACCTAGAGGTAGTGGATGTCATGTTGATATACAAAGCTCTGAAACCTGAGGGTTTTATATTAGGTCTGCAAGGCCTTGGAGAAAGATTTTTTTTATTTTATTTTTTAAAATCATGCAAAATAAACGTGTTTTTTTTTTTTTTTTGTTCTTTTTTAGTGGTTGGGTACTTAAAGAGCAGAAAGTATGAGCCTGTGTTGTCTCCACAGCTGCACTCTGCAGCAGAAGCAGCAGGCATTCACTGCAAAGTGTGCAGCAATTATTTACCTCATTCTTTTTCATAAGACATCCAGGGGAGCTGTATCAATGGAGGGAAAATGGAGCGATGGGCAAATAGAAAGGATGGATAGACAGAATGAAAGCATCAGCTCTTTAACAGAGTCGTCCTGTGGGAAAATGTAAATAATTTCACTTAAGTGCTTGAACTAAAAGAAAAAAAAAATCTAAGAGAGTTAAAGTGCTGTTAGCGGGGGAATAGGTGGGAACTGCATCTGACTGTAGATTCTTTGCATAAACTTCATCTCTGACAGATGAAGTTTATGCAAAGAATATGTTATCAAAAAACTTTCAAGAAGAAATTTTCAAAATCATGAAGTTACTTTGAATTTAATTAATGTCCTGCCTGGATGCATTATGTTGTTATGGAGGGAATTTTGTGTGGGTCTAGTAAACGCATGAGATGGATTAGAGATGGGACGCATACTAACGTGTAGAAGTTCTCTTTAAACTGAACTTTGCAGCATCTCGTTATTATTCTCAGCTGATGATTGTCCTAATTGTTCCGACAGGGTCATGATTCCGCTCTGCATGCAAGGCTTCCTGGTGTTGTCCAATAAAACACCTAAAAAACAGAAGGCACCTTCAGGTGTTTCATTAGGAAACACCCAGTGCCTCCCACCTCTCTTGCCTCCTAATTGTCTTATTTGAACTAGTGCAGGATTTTTTTCTGTCATTTATCACCCTAAGTAGAGAATGTCCATCTCTTTTCATACATCTACCCCTTCTGCAGAATTTTTAAAGACTTACAGCAGTTTTCAAGTTTTTCCAAACGTCTTGAGGAAAGTCTTCATTTCACGAGTTTTCCTCTCTGAGCAGTCAAGGCTTTTCTCCCTACCTTGACTAACAGCTTTCTTTTTTTTAAAAAGCAGTATGTCCATCAATACACTACATATACTACTTTACTGATCAATAGCTATGAATCATCGGGATTCATTTTTTCATTGTTTGTTATTCTCATCTAAAATAAACACCCCTTCCTTCCATTCAAGGCCAAAATCTACCACTCTGCTGTTCTCTTTGCTTGCTCTCCATTTGAAATTATATAGCTGATTTACCAATTATTTACCTTGTTAAACTTCACTGTACTGAACTCTCGAGTTATTTATGCAGGGTATAAATATTTTGTCCTGGTTAATAGCTGTTTTATTCTGTGGGCCACATTCTGTCGGCATTCACCACATTAACACAAAGCCCATAGTCTCCAACGTATACTTCTCCTGTTATTGAAGTAATTATTGGGCCCCAGGAAGGTCAACAGCGTAGCTTATTAGCTTTCACTCCAACTCCAAGACTTTTCTGTCCAGCTGCCTTTAATGTTATGCATGCAAAGCTAAATGTAGCATTAGTGGAGCCCAGGAGAGGTTTTGACATTGATGACTTTGTTAAGGGGAACATATGTTTGAACAGATCGCCCCCTCTATTAATATAGCCTGTATGCAATCCCCACGGCCTGAAGGCTGGGGGCAATGTATGTCTGCATGACATTATACAGAAAGCGAGCGAGAGGGGTGGTCAGCCTGAGAGCGGGAGAGGGAAAGACAGAATGGGGGAGAGAGGGCACGCATTGTCAGCATTTTAATCGAGTGGAAAACTACAATTTTTAACTTGTGCTTTGCACTTCTTCAAACTTTTTGTAGACTGAACTGACACACTAAAGAACAGATTTACATTTAAAACTGGTTGATTTAAAAGCAAACAATGGGCCAATGCAATACTCAAAAACATTAGTACTGGATGTAACAAATTACAGAGTAACTGTAAGTAGTTTGAGTGCTTTCTAGTTACAAGTAACATTAAAGGTTGACTTTGTAGTTCAAATGCTCCATACTCTCACTTTGTGTTGGTGCAAAAAAAACCCCAAAAAACAAAGTTTAAAATCTCCGATGCATCATTTTCAGTGTCTCTCCTACTTCATGACAGATAGACCACCAGAATATGAGGTTAAGTCTGTATTTTGAAGTCTAGAAACCATCCTTAAAGGTGTAAAGACCGATGGAGCAGCCAAGGAAAAGCCCATGTAAAATAACTATTACAAAGGTCTCTTCTATATTTTAGATATATTGCTATACTGCTATATTTACAGCAGTATGATAAATTAAAAGCATTTTAAGTCATCGTTCTATCGACGTTTATCGAGTCAAAGAAACATAACTTTCTAGACTAAAAAAAGAGGATGGACAGATGAGAGTAGGATGAGCGTACCACCAGGAGTTTGGATTTCAGTAGTGATGTTGACGACTTTGAGCACACTGAAAGATTTTTCTGATGGGTGAGTAGTTTGTGTTTTTTAAAGGACTGGAACATTGTTACTACTATATTGAAACTATAGACTCATACACTAATATCTAGTAGTTAATCCACCAGAAACAATTGTTGGGTACCTGTGGTTAGGTGGCTCCTCTCTACTGTTCCATGCTTACAAACATGACAGTTGCCTTTATGTTACTTCAGCAAGGCTAAATCTGTTGTGGGCTTGTGGTAGCCTGGTTGAAGAAGATAGTGTGAGTTTGTAGCTTGAGCTTAAATAGATGTGTCCACCGACCTGATCTCTGACTGTGGTTGTTGTCCATGGTGCTGATTTAAAAACGGAAATGATCAATAATCATCAGTAAATGTTGCTGCTTGTCTGTGGGTCTCTCTGCATTCAGTTTTCAGAAGCTGCAAAGCTGAAACCAGTCACCAAGTTCCTGGGATATAAACTTGGTGACTGGTTTCAACACAATAGAGCACGCTTTGCAGCTTGCTGAAGTGTTGGGTTGCTTTTGCAGAATGCTTAGCGTTATCCAACTGCACTGTGAAACTCTGATCAGTTTTGCAGCATTTAGGTAAACATGAGCAGAGCGTATAACAAGACTGTTAGCCCTGCACTAGACTGGCGACCTGTCCAGAGTGCACCCTGCGCCTTGGCCTTAAACTGAATCAGTGGTTAAGAAAATGGATGGTGAAAAAGTAATCTAAAAAATTATGTTTATTGCTTGAAGGTTAACTCTTTAATAGCAGTAATCTTTTATAATCTACTATAACTAGTTTGTCATTACCGAACATTGCTAAGTACAGGGTGGGCCATTTATATGGATACACCGTAATAACATGGGAATGGTTGGTGATATTAAAATCCTGTTTGTGGCACATTAGTATATGTGAGGGGGCAAACTCCTCAAGATGGGTGGTGACCATGGTGGCCATTTAGAAGTCGGCCATCTTGGATACAACTTTTGTTTTTTCAATAGGAAGAGGGCCATGTGACACATCAAACGTATTGGTAATGTCACAAGAAAAACAATGGTGTGCTTGGTTTCAACGTAACTTATTGCCTTATTACGGTGTATCCATATAAATGGCCCACCCTGTAGAATAAGCTATTCAGTAGTGTGGCTGAACACATTTACACAACACCCACAAACACAACACAATTGTGCACAATACAGTTCTCACCACCATCTCTTACTCACACGCTCACAAAAATGCAAATACGGTGATATAGTGCTTGTAGGCTTTAAAAAAAAAAAAAAGACTACTGCTCCGAGTAGCATCAGGCAGTTATATCGTATTTTAATCAACACTAAACCCCCCACCCCCACGTCTCCCTTCCTCCCCCTCCTTGTGAGTGTAGTGTTGGTTTGTGGGTAAATGAAGACCATTTTGCAGCGTGAGCAGATGGTGAGCATTGAAGTGCCTGTTGACAGGTAGCCTATAGCTTGTTGTCTGAGTTGGCGTTATCACACACGCAGCGAGACACACACACACACACACACACACACAAAAACACCTATGCGCACACACTGCAGCAGCTCTGAGCTTTAATTGGTACCCAGAAGGGTTTGATGGAGAGAGATGGAGAGAGAAAGAGGCAGATATGAAAGAGGAAATGAACATCAAAAACGAAGACCAGCTGGTCAACTATTTACCTCCAAAGCAGTGAAGGGAAGAATTTACATTTAATGCTGAATTTTACTGGAAGGGGGAAAAAAATGAAATAAGCAAACATGTGAATTGCTGTGTGAAGTATTAGTTTGCACCCCTGAGATATTAAGACAACAACAACAACAAAGGCCTTGCTGTCGATGACAGCTGTCATGGAATCACAGATATCTATCTGCGTGTTGGTCTGTCAAACAGCTTTTCTAAAAGGCTTTCTTCAAAGCGATAACTCGCAAATTCATCGTTAATTTCATTTTGTGACATTCGTGGTAATAACTGAATATCATTATGTTGTTGCTGTAGTGCCTGCCTGTGGGAGTGTTTCTCAATCAGACAGTAGGGGTGGTATTTTTCCCCTCGTATTTCAGTAGGAATTGCTCTTTTCTGCGCCTCTTTATGTTGGCTTTTGCTGCTGGAGCTAACTATCTCCTTCTCTCCTACACTCAAAGATGACTCATAATTACTCTTTCACGCAGCAGCTGGATAGTCGACTGCTCAGGAAAAATTATGTTCGGTAGTGCCAGAGGCTGTGTTGCATATGTAGTAGTCTGCTAAAACAGCGTAGACTGTTGTCCTCAGCATAAGAATGGTCTAAGTTCATGTTTTTGATAATAATTGAGCGTTTAACCTCATTCAAAGTTCATGCACAAGCCTGAATTAGAATCAGAAATAAGAAAGAAATAAAGAAGCAAGAAAAGTGGGATAAGAGTGGACCTTGGATCAGACCGACGTGCACTATACTGCCACAAGTATTTGCTCGTTTACCTTCACACACACGAACCACTCTTAATCCACAGTGTTTTAATATGATGTTGGCCCACCCTTTGCATCTATAGCAGCTTCAGCTCTTCTGGGAAGGCTTTCCACAAGGTTTAGGAATGTGTTCATCTGAACTTTTGGGAATCATTCTTCCAAAAGCGGATTCATGAGGTCAGACATTGATGTTGGATGAGAAGGCCTGTCTCACTTCTAATTAATCCGAAAAGTTGAGGTCAGACTCAGTGGAGGCCAGTCAAGTTCGTCCACACCGCACTCACTCGTCCATGTTTTTATGGACCTTAGTTTGTGCACTGGTGGGCAGTCATGTTGGAACAGGAAGGGGTCGTCCCCAAACTGGTTCCACAAAGTTATGAGCATGACATTTTCCAAAATATCTTGGTTTACTGAAGCATTAAGGATTTAACCTCTAAAAAAACCAACCCTGCACCATAATTCCCCCTCCACCACCCCCTTCAAGGTCAAGGTAGCTTTATTTATACCCACAGGCAAGGTAAATTTGCTTTACAGAAAAAATGACAGCATTTGGCATCCCTTTAAAAACACACATACCTAGTAAAGATATAAACCTCACTGTGGCACATATATAGTAATTTTAATATTTCGAATCAAAAACAGTTCTTATTTAATTCAGTGACAGCAACGGGGACAAAGCTATTTTTATAACGCTTTGTCCTGCATCTCGGAAATAGAAACCTCCGTCCTGAGGGAAGAAGCTGAAATTCACCCCTTAGAGGATGGGAACCATTTTTAAGGGTTGATAAAGCCACCCTCTGTACCTGCTTAGAGTACAGGGAGGCTAAACAAGACTGTGGCTCACCTATCAAACGACTGAACCATCTCACTATCTGATTCAGAGAGTTTTTCTCTGTGACAGAGGTCTGACCAAACCATGCCACCAAACAAAAGGATAAAACAGACTCGATAAAAGAACGATAAAACAAAGTTAAAAAATGTTTTGGTCAATGTGGAAATGAGCAAGTTTCCTAAGACAATAAAGGTGCTGGTGACCCTTTTTACAAACTGATTTGCAATTTTGATCAAAGTTCAGTTTTTCATTGATTGTGGTCCCAAGATATTTATATGATTGTACTTGCTCTATTTTCTGACGTTTAATTAAAGTGACTGCGTGCCCATTTTGTTGTTTCCTAAAATCAATCACCATATCTTTTGTTTTAGATATGTTCAGCTGGAGATAAGACTCCTCACACCACTGAACAAAGTCATCAATGACTGGACCGTGGTTATGTTACACGACCCTGCATTTAATCATTAGTTATTATTAATCTCTGGCTCTCTTCCACAGCTTCTCTTTGTCCTGTCTTTCTCCCTCACCCAGAACGTGTCGCGGAAGATGGCCACCCATCCCGTTGCCTGGTTCTGTTGGAGTTTCTTCCTGTTGTAGCGGGTCATCTCATTTCTGATTGTTGGGGTTTGCTCTGTATTACTGTAGACTCTTCACCTTACAATATAAAGTGCTTTGAGGCAACTTTTGTTGTGATTTGGCATTATAAAATTGAATTGAATTGAACTGAGTCAGACAACTACAGTTCTCCTGGCAACTGCTAAACTGTGATGGCATCAGCCACACAGGGGTAAATTAGTCCATTTTTTACTTTATTAGTTTGCTTTGCAGTTTTCTTCATTAATCATTTGGTTAAACCTAACACTGGTATTATGAGGCGCGCACATAGTAACATTGTGTGGTTTTTTCTAAAATGTTTTGTTATATTAATTATGTTTCTCTTTCTTTGAGTTACCTGGGTTTGGGCGGTGGCTGCTTCCTGTCAGGGCAAGGGGCGTGGCCGAGGACTCAACCATGGGCAGGACCAACCATGGGCTTACCAGGAGCAGGGGTGTTTTAGGTTTAGTTAGGTTATTCTGTGCTTAGTTAATATTAGCGTGTTTTTGTTTTCCCCCCTATTGTTTTCAAATGGTTTGGCCAAATCATTATAAAAGCTACCCTCATGTGTCTTTGTAATTAGGTCAGTTTGTGAGTTAAGTTGCGTCTCACTTTGTTTTGTTTAAGTTTTTGGAAATTACTTTTTGTAGGATTATATTTAGTTGACCTCTTTTATGGGCCTGCTAAGTATGTTTTCAAATTTTGTTAATTTTGGACTTTTTGAGGGTTAAAATAAAGAAAACCCTTTTTGAAGATATTTTTTTGCCTGTGTCCTCTTTGCTTTGGCTGCTTGGTCCCTCACACAAACCCAGACTCGTCCATCAGATTGCCAGATAGAGAACAGTGATTTGTCACTTCAGAGAATGCATGTCTACTGCTCTGGAGTCCAGGGACGGCATGTTTTATACCACTACATCTGACTCTTTGCATTGGGCTTGGACGAAAGTCTTGGATGGAGCTGCTTGGCCATGGAAACCCATTCCATTAAGCTCTCTACCCATCTGGTCTTGAGCTAATCTCAAGGCAACATCAAGTTTGCAGATCTGTGGGAACTGATCTTGTATAAACTTGGCAACCTGTGCGCACTATGCACAGCAGCATCCACTGACCCCGCTCTGTAATTTTAGTGAGGAAATGCTGGAGCTGCTGGAATTCCTTGAGCTCGTGAGAATGACCCATTATACGTGAATTCTATAATTTGGATGGGTGAGTGAATAATTTTAGCAGTATAGTGTAGGTACTACTGGATAGATGACTGAATAGAGAAGCAGGATTACCAAAGTGGATATTTTAGACTCTGAATTTGCAAAAATATAACTGACTTCAAAATACAATGGTATGTAGATGTAACAATTGCACATGACTTCATGGTGTAGTGGAGTGAAAGAACTCTAGTTTAATCCCAGGAGGAGTCACAAATCCAATTGGGAATTACATAAGGAAGGGGACCCCGAAATAAAAAAAATTTTTTTTAAAAAACCACTGCTTTTTTCCCATATTAATAAAGGAGCTGATGAAAGTAGCTTCTTTATGTAGCAATTGTACCAGAGATATTAAAAGATAGAAACATGGTACTCAAAAAATCCTCTATGGTTGATGACCTGCCTCTCCTACCATAAAGCCGGCAATATCCAGCTTCCTGGAGACATATGAGCTAGTTGTCGTGTTGCACTGATTCTTGCGCATAATTGAAGTTCAGGACTATTTCAGCTGTGCGATGGCAAGCAAACCGTTGGAAAAATGTCATTAAGCATACTTATTGTTTGTCTTACTGCATCCGTATTGTGAATTTGGCTTGAACATTGCTGAAGTGCTCTGCTGCAATGAACCTTAGAGGGTGATCACGCTGACACTCTGGACTGAGACATAAATTATGGCTATGAATATCCTCCCATTCATTTAGATAGGTGCTTAGCCTTATTAACTGCAAAATGTGTCCAGAGGTTGCTGAAATCTGTCATTATTTCAGCAGTGAGCATATTAATTTTATCCTGTTTTGGATAGGAGGTTGTTCTTGGAGTACACAGTCATGCAGGAAACAGTATTAGTCTGCTTTTAATTAAGCTCATCTGAGAAGGGCAAATAAGGTTTCCTAATGTGCTTGACTCACCAGTAATCATAGCTTGAGGTGTTAGCAACAGGCCAACCAGCTTATGTGCTAACACCTCCAGTGACTCATCTGACAAGGACCAATATCTCCACAACTCTCTTTTTGTTTCCTGTTGACCCGACCTCAAGTCTTTTTTCAGATTTCAGGATTTTACTTTATAACTCAGCTTTTTTTTTTTTTACTTTTCTCAGACATAGAAAAGGTAGAAAAGGTTTATTTTTGCATCAACAACATGCCCAGCATGAATCTTGTGTGATCTTGCAGTGTGAGTGATACACACACTGAGTGTGCGTTTTTGTGTGTTGGGAGTCTCGCACAATCCAAGCAGTGGTCGCTGGCCAAATGGCGCATGGAGAAGCTTCATTTGTGTAAGTGGCCACTGGGGGCGGTGTTAAGTGTCCTGGAGGGTCTCCAAGGTTATTTCACACACACACACACACATATACTCACACACACACACTCTCAGAAATGAGCGTGTGTCCTGGAGGGACTGCGGGGTCGTTACCCTACTAATGGGGCCATATGGTCACAAAACAAACACAAACTGTTCCTCCTCTCCGCCTGTAATAAGGTCATGAAAATGCTGGTCTCAATCTGATGGAGAAACCAGCTGAAGAAAATGCGCCAGATGATGTGGACTGAAGTCACCATGAGGAAGGTCAATAACCCACAGCATCTCTTTTCCACGTATGTCTCAATATGGAGTTTCTGTGAGACTTTGAGTTCTTTGATACAGATGAGGAGATAATTATTACTATTTCCTGTTAAATATTGCTGTTAATTTTCCAAACATCCTAGTTTTATTATGAATGCTTACATTACTTTACTTTGCATGCAGAAATAAAATGATTTCACACAAACCACAAACTACTAGGGACAAAATTATTAGCCTGATTATTGGTCTTCTGGAGATAGTTCCAAATATTATTGGGCCGTTGTCATGTTGGAAAACAAAGCGACAGTCCAGACACAGTTTTGCTGCTCACTGCTTGAGGTTTTCTTTAAAACTCTTTATGATTCCTTCTACCTTGATGAGATTCCCAGTTCCAGGCGCACTGAAGCATCTCCAAAGCATAATACTCCCACCACCATGTTTCACTGTGGGGACGGTGCTCTTTGGATCATATGCTTCTCCCTTCTTCCTGCAAAAATAAGCAGCGCGGGGCTATGCTAACTTTACATATCCATCTCCTGCTTTATGATCATTGGGAAATCTTTTTCTCAAGTTTGAACTGATTTTGTTTTTGGCATGATGCAAGTGACAGCATAAATCCTTGTTGAAGCGTTTGTGGAAATTGGAAAAATACCACTCAGCTTTGACTTGATTTTACAAGCTTTGGGTGTTACAAAATAAAAGCCCATCATTGCACAGCTGTTGCTAATATTCTTTGATGATTGCTATTCCTGGTTTTGGTTATCTTTCGTTAGTGATCTTAGTTCTTCTTCCCTTTATATGTTTCTTAGCCTGTTTTCTCATGTTTTCTCTGTGCCTGTCCTGGTCCCACATGTCTAGTCATTACCAAATCAGTCATGTTTCAGTGTGAAGCCCATGTCCCTGAGTCTCTGTCTTTGCATATGTGTTGTATTTCCCGTTTTACTTTGATAGTCCATGTCCTATGTCAGTGTATCCTGCTCTGCTTCCTGTGTCTCTTTATGTCAGATTAGCTCCAGCTGTGCTTCCCTCCTGTTTTTCTCTATTAGTTGTCACGTACTCCGCATTACCTGTGTGGTCCTCACCTGTCATGTTTTGCCAGGTTAGATTATGTCATGTACTCCCAGTTTAGGTCATTTTTCCTAGTTTTTTGTTTTATTTCTAGTGCTCATGTATTGTGTTTCTTAGTTTGCTTTTGCTAGCAAATAAAAGCTGCCGCCTTTAAATTAAATACTCTGTCTCAGAGTCCTGAGTTTGGGTCAATCCACTGCCTGCCACACAGCAAACCTTAACATCTTTCAGGGGGCTAATAATATTTTTTGTATTTTCTAAGCTAATTTTGTTATTGTGTGCTAATGGTCCAACAGGATTGTATTAGGGATTTCCCACGATGGTCATCATATACTTTAAATGGTGCAATAAATTGTATTTTAAAAAGCCCTTTAAGGGTTCTGCTGACATGCACAAGCGTCCCAGACTGCAATCATCACTGCTCACACCTGGAAAAAGTTTGAAGTGGATTAAAAGGTAGCCTGTACACCAGAAAGACAGTAAACTAAATATTAGCTCATTACAGCTGCAGCACAGGGAACCACAGAGGGACTTGGCGTACTGAAGAACTTTGGAGGGAAAGTGAAAGTGACTTTTCATCACAACCCTGTCGCCTCTCACAACAAGGCACTGAACAAGCTGACTTATCCAGTCATCTGCAGCAGTCTTGCCTCCTTAACAAGAGAATATTCTGTTTACTTACCATCATTAGCTTTGCCAGTATGTAGCGCCCATCACAACGCAGCTTAATAGACCTGGAAAAGGAGCCTTGAGACCAAGAATCTCTGCTTTGTCGCGGCTGTTCACCACGTCCCACCAAATACAGCTGATGGACTTCGAGTTGATTGATTGATCTGTCTGCTCACAAAAGGTCAGAAAAGAAGCTTTAAAGATGTTTTATTATTGCAGCTGTGTGGTGTAATGTTGCTTGTTCGAAGTGTCTGTTGTTTGACCTTTTGCGCCCTTTGTGATGCCTTTTTCTGCTGTACATGTACCTATTTTATGCGATAGTATTTTCATAAACTTTACCATCAGCATCACCTTTGATTGTTGTACCTGGTGGTTGTTGCAATTGGCAGCGTGTTATATTTGAGATGTTGAGTGAACTTATTCTGCTCAAGTTGTTGAAGCTAGGGGAGGACTGTGGTTTCAACTCCCAAACAGTGCCTGTGTGTACAATGGCAGTGGGAAATATGTGGAAAAAGTGTCTTTTTGATAAAATGTGACCAGCTTTCAGAAAAAATGCAAGAACTTCCTTTACTAGTAGAAGCTAATGCCACAACGACTATTTGTTAGACTGCAAATGTTTGACCATTAAAACAAATGCACATTTCTATGTTTCAATGGTAAATGTTTTGCTTCTTGATTGATTGGTTGATTCAACAGTGAGCTACATGTACTTCACACAGTTCTGTGCTAAGGTACGGCACAGTCCTAAAGACAGTTATACATTCATACATTTATTCTGGAGTAAACGTAGTTGACTTTTCAAATTTAAAACTTTTTTTTTGTACAAATTACATTGAGTCTAAATTTTATATCATTGTCAAGACAAATACTGTAACTCCTCATTTGGTCATCAAGGCTATCTCTGTTATTCAATTCATGTCAAGTTGTAAATGTAGATTTTTAGTCTGATTTTTATTTTTTTAAACCATTGGTTAGGGCTGTTCAATATAACAATATATATCGGATGAAGATATAAAAACGTCTATCGTTTCATTTTACGCTATCGTTTGTTTCGTGGTGTCGCAAAATAAACTGTTTAATATTTTTTCATCATTTTGATGGTCACTGTAGTGGCTATATTAATTTCTTAAACCTCTCTCTTTCTCTTATATTTAATATAACCTCACTACAGACAGACAAGCACTTGTTTTTATGCGTTGTCGTTGACAACAACGGTAAAACCACGGCGTGTCCGCTTGTTTATTTTCCACATAAACCTTTCACAATAAAGCTCAAGATCCTGTTGCGACTTTTCAAAATAAACTGAATCACGTGAAAGATGCAGAGTATTTATGGATGAGAAGCAAAAAAGAGCCGTCAGGTGCTAAAAAATAAACCTTAGACTCAAACGTTAGAACAGGCTTTTCCCCGCAGCACGCCGTGTAATAAATACTCACAAAGAAAACGGCGGCCGTTACAACCTATGTTAAAAATGTATCGTTTCATGCATCAGTTAAAAAACTCGACTCTAGGTCCATGACGCGCAGCTGGAAACACTTCACCAAGTCGAGTTGCCTGAGATTCACAGAATTTACATAAAATGTTACATTTTTGTGATTTATATCGTTATCGGACGATAGATGTCTTAATATCGGGATATGAGATTTTGGTCATATCGCACAGCCCTACCATTGGTTGTGTTAAGTAGAAGATTTTAGGCATTGCTAGCAAGCTTTTCAACACGTTAACAGTCCAGTCTCTTTTTTCCCCCAACTTTTGTTTACTTTCAAATTACTGAGGACACAACTCTACACTGAGCTAAACCCCTTGTACGTAGTAAACCCACTGTGGACTGTTACTATCATGACGTGGCAGACAGGATTTGGGCCCCAATGCAAGACACAGGGGACAGGAAATAAACTCAAAAGGCAGCTCTATGCTAAACTGTAACAAAACACAAAACAAAGGCTGTCCAGGAACAAGGAATTCAACAACTAGGGAAATACAGAGCTGAGACACACACAACCTCAAGGAATCAGCGATGACGCAATAAAGAACTGAGATAAGCTGAGGGAATAAATACACAAAGTGATGAGGGCAAACAGGAAGACAGTTGAACCTCACAGATGTAAAACTCAAAATAAAGCACCAGAGACTAAAGACTAAAATAAAACAGGAAGTACCTGAACTTAACAAAAACGTGGTTTTGAAAGGGCAGGAGAAACATCTTGGGGAATTTCAAATTGCAGAATCAGAATAAAATCACAAAGAGAAAATGAGCGAGAGCTCCAAACTCACAATAGCAAAGCAAACAAAGCAGAAAGATACAAAGAAAACTAAGAAACAGACTGAAGATATTTAGCAATAACAGAACTCGAGATACAAAAAACCCACAAAATACTGAGTAAAAGACCCCGAACCATAACACTGCAACTTTTGACTATATCGTCAGCTGTCCTCACAGTGCAGGAAACAAAAGTTAAGTATTAAACTTATAGCAGTGCTCAGTCTCAATCAATGACAATGGTATTAAGTTAACAGTGGAGACTTTCATATTGTAAAAGTTGTTTGCTGCTTCTTTGATTTACAGTTTTCTTCTTAAATATGTCATTTTTTTTGAGAGGTGCAGTGAACAGTAAATGCTATTCTTTTTTTATTTCTGCTTTTTAAGGCATTGCAGATGTTGTTATGCATCTGTGCATATTATTTACAGCTCATCCAATTCATGGTCACTGGAAGCTCAGAGATTTGAGAGGTGGGGCATAGACTGGACGTGTCGAACCAACCATTTTGTATTACCTGAGATTAACCTTTGCTATATGAAGCTACAATCTCTGCTGAATAGTTAACTTTTGCATGTTTAAAGCACTCCGCAGTCCAGATTCTGATGATGCATGGCACCAATTTCAAGTGTTTGTCATGCAGACATGTAGACATATTCTTCTCCATATATGGGCATAATTTTCTTAAATATTCCACAAACCAGCACAAAGAAGATCTATTACTCTTTGTGTGAGAAGATATGAGAGATTAAAATGGAAATGGGATAATGGGGAATACAGTCTTCCTTTCCCTAAGGACTGGAAATATGGAGCTTCTGTCATTCATATCATAGTTCTAATACTTGTAAGCTCATTTGCAAACTTTATGATGGATTTGCAGGTGTAATGCAAGTTTTTCTTATGTTATTCATTAGCGTGACACAAAAAACAGTAGTAGGTCCATACCGCTCATATAAATCGGGGTAATACAACTCGTATTATGCCATTTTTAATAGTTTTAATATATTAAGACTTGCTGGTTTTTACAAAGCCATCCATCAGTGCCTGCTAAATGAGAACAGAGTGCTTTTGTCTACTTCAAGTTTCCTGAGGTTTATCTACATTATTAATCACTAATACGTACGACTTGTTGATTTATTGGGAGAATAAATGAGGTAGGAGCAGATGTTAGAAAATAGACGTGGCACACCTGACCACTTGGTGGGGTTGTTAGTCCAGCTATCTTGTGTCAGGTGAAAGGGCAATGTGGAGACTGTGGATATGCCTACAGACAGTTGTAGAGCACTTGTGAATATGTATAAATGTGTCATGTTTACAGAGTCACAGCTGTTATTAAAGTGCAACAGTGAAAGCTTATGCAATCGTACGGTCCCTTTCCTCCAGGTGGAGTCTCTCACCCTGAGCCGAAAAAGGCAGAATTTCCTCGTTGAATTATTTCGTTATTGCAAATCCCCAGACACGCGCGCCAAATGACACCAGTTCATGTGTATTAGGGGTTTTGGATCAAAGAAGCAACTGCGACATCCTCCTAGGAATAATTATTTAACAGCGTCTGATACCATCTGTTTCTAAAAAAAAAACAAGGTGAGGACATCCAAAAAGGCCACATGAATATATTTAATATCAGTCATGAAGATTAGTAGTGATTAATGTGTGTTGACAGTAGATAATAATGTCAATATTTCTGTATTCATATTCAGATTTTGTACTGTCCCAGCCCTGGAAAAACAAAGTGACTAATCATAATAATGTCATCTGGAGACTTTAATAGATGCATTAGGATTGATATACCCCTGGGGTGAATAGGTTATTGCTCATAAAGCAAAATCACGAGCGCTGGCAATTAAATCAGATAGCATTACAGATTCATTTAAGAGACTTCTAGATAATGGAGACAAACGGAAAATGGTCCAGTACGTCGTAATTGCAAAAAATGTAAAAGTTTGAGCAAGAATACTTTAAAGAGATTATGATAGTGTTAGGTGTCTGGAACAGGGGAGTGTGAGGAATTTGAGTTAAAGCAAAGCAAAGTACACAGATCCACTGTGGAGGTGTTTTATTGTGTTTTTTCTCTAATAAAAAGGTCCATATTTTACTCTGAATTGTCTTTAGTCTATGACGGGTTCAGCTGTTTTATTTTTTATTTAAAGAATGTAGAAGTAAACTAAACATTTTTTGCAAACTATTTTCTGTGGCAAATTAATACACATCAGAGTATTACAGGCTGCAGAAAAATGTGCACTGTTGGGGGAGCAAGCAGCAACCCCTGGAGATACAAAATCAAGTCAGTGTGCAAGTGCTAAAAACTACAGTTCTTTGAATTGCCCCTTGAGCCTGACTCCAGCAGCAAATCAATGCCATAGATTACATGACACAACTTTAGAGCAAAACAATCATGTTCACAGTCTTTAAAAGTTGCTTTCCTCATTTAATGACGTTTGTATTTGAGGCTAATTTTGTTTGGAAGTCACCTGTTTAAATAGTGTTGAGGCCTCAGTTTGTTCACCCTGACAAAGATGGCTGTAGCAGGTAGTCATCAGAGCTTTTAGATTGTGCTTGTGACAACTGGTGCATCTTAAAATGTGGTTGTTTAATGCACTTATATTGTATTTATGAGCCACTCTTTCCTTTTCTGTTTTGGTGTAATACATATTTGGACACTGGGGGGCAATCACCTCTTGAGGTACTGCAGTTATAATAGAAAATGTTAATTAATTCAGGTGTGCCTCACAGAAGGAAACTATAGTTTCTCGGTCTGACAAACGAAGCCAATAAAGGCCCCAATGCTTTAGGGCCTTTATGTTTGTTTTTTTTTCAATTACCACCAGATAGCCACCAGATGGCGATACCTGTGGCTGCAAAAGGACTATAGATTTTCTCATGTTATATGATTCTGACATTGCTTAAGAGTTGTTAAGAGTTGTAGATGTGAAAACCATCTTTGGTTACTAGCAGTTTGCCATAGTCACCCGTAGTTTGCCTGGAAGACGGTGACTTGTCTGCAAACAGTTATTGACTATTTCCCAAAAAAAGCGACACAAACTGGAAGTAGAAAATGTTCACCTTCAAATTAAAAGCTGTCCCTCAGTGTTGTAGCAAACATTATTTTGAAGAAGTTTCCTGTTTCCACCGAAATCTGCTAGCGACCAAAGCAATCATAAAGAGTTTTTTTCCAACCAGAAAATGAATTCACATTTTTCCCTTGTGGACAGTGGTTGTAATGAGTCACACAGTAGGTCTGTGTCACTGGGGTTTTAGCAATCGACTTGCAGCAACTGCCACCGACCATAAGTAACCACTCACTAACCAGTCAGGAAATACACATTTTTGTTTCCACGACAGGTGATTGCCAAATGGTCAAAGATGGGTCTTTAGGCCAGTGTGACTGGGTTTTATTTTTTATTTTTTTACTTGACCCTATATTAAAAGATAAAGATTCCTTTATTGTCACTATACTTAGGCATCGTAAAGTGAATTGTATCGTGTCGCATCGTATTATCTCCATGATTGTCACAAGTCCAAAACTGTCACATGACTTAGGAGTCACTTGACTTCTGAAAACATGTTCCCGCTGAGCTTATGAGCTCTTTCATTCACTTTGGGACATGTTCAATAAAAAAAAAAATCAAGTCTGTTTTGTAAATGGTGGTCATACTTGTTTCAGAAAGAAGGATTATTCCCAGGTATGTTCACAGGCTTACAATCTGTGATTGTCTCGTATTATTAGTATCATCTTAAAATAGTAACCTTCAATTCACATTACATCCCATTTCAAAACATCAAGGATTAGGAGTCAACTTTGTCATTACACCTGTATGAATACAGAGTAACAAAATACAGTTTGCATCTAATCAGAATTGCAAGAGTAGTAAGTGCAATAAGAGCAATTATATACAGATCAAGTAGCAAATATACAGGTGTACTACTGGCAAATACATGCATATGCTGATATATACAGATAAGGGTAGTATAAATGGTGGAATAGTTATGAACAGAATTATGTACAGAGAGACCAAATATACAGATGAACTACAGTAAATGTACAGATGTACTGTTGTATACATTTGTACAGCATACAGATGTTCTATATTGCTATACAGACGGGCAGATATACAGCTGTACTATGAACAAATATACAGATGTGCTAAATATAAACAGGTGTGCTACATATATGCAGATGTACCGGTGTGTGGTAAACAGATCTACAGAGTGCTATGAATATATTCACAGTAGTGGAAGCATAGCTCTCTGAACAGACTATAATAGTGAACAGTGTACGCAAAACGGGGACGGTTTTGCTCATCACATGACTTCAGAGACCAGTAGGTTACATCACAGCAGCTACGCCCATTGTTTATACTATCTGTGCTGGACAGCCACTATATTGTGTACAGAGGCAGCTTGCTAACCAAGGTAGTGTCAGCAATCCACTTCTCATTCAAACCCACATCTGTCCCTAAAAAGCTCCATAATGTCTTTCACAGTGCTGAACTTGAGGAAATCTATGAACCACTTACATTCTGGTTTGATTTAGGGAAAATATTCAAAATCACCTTCTACAACCAAATCACCTGGCATCTTGACACACTTCTCACAGTTATTGGTGCAGTTATTTTGAACATAAACCTTTACACTGACTTTGCAGCAAAAATAATGTTTTTAAAATCATTTTTCCCCTGAGAGGCATCTTTTTGACATCGATCGCCGCTGCTGCTGAAGCTTTGCATAGATTTGAATTCAGGTCTTTTTGGGCATCATCTCTCTTCCTTATGAGGTCTCTTATATCACTAACCACCTTCTCTTTGGGGCAAAATAGATGTTAGAGTACAAACTAGACTTTAAACTGAAATATTTAACGTGTCAGGGCTTTTTAACACACACACACACACACACACTCTAAAGGTAACTTTTGTGGTCCTGGGAGACGTTTCTCTATCTCACCTGGGAAAACTCTGTGTTTTGCTTGGCAGAAGATAGCTGTTTTCACACTTAGTGTGTCTGTGTTCGTGTTAGGATGAGACAAAGGTGACAGTTTGCATTTAAATGTGTTTATCATCGGGGAGAGTAAATGTTAAAATACACTACTGGCATGTGTGTATGTATGCACTCCAGCTGCTGTTTCACGGCAGATTAAAGCCTCCTGTGGTCAATTTGCTCTCCCTAATGTCAGGTCCCCTCCAAAGACTTGAATCACTTGTAGCCTAGCAACCGTGGCCACAGCTAAGGGAAGCGCAGCCATGCATGCAAAATTCCACCTGCTTAGGTGTCTGTGCGCGCCTATATATTCTGTATGAGAGTACGCCTGTGTGCTTCCATCCTATGTTGTGCGAAGTGAACACTTCAGACTATTTTCAGATGACTAGCAAGAAGAACAGTTACACATGACCAAAAGCAGCCACCCCACCCCTTCACAGTTGTCTTTTAATGTTGGTTTTTTTCCCCCGTAAACCTCAATATTCCTTTCTACAGTTCATCCCTCCATCCCAAACTCTTTCCCATCGTGGAGGACGGCTCTCCAGGGAAACCAGCCAGAGCTGCTAAGAGCCTGGGCTCGGTGCTTTGTGGTTGGGCAGCAGCAGATGCTCTCTGGCCTCTCTGGTAAAAATCTCCGTTTTCTGGGACCTACCCTGAGTAGCTTCAGGTATAAATGGTTGTAAATATTCTCCAGATAGCACAATCAACCAGGAATGAATGAGTACAGGATTCAAAACCAGCTGATCACCCACTTAAAAATAAAGCAGATGGTATGCCTTATTTTGGGCAGGATTCGCTCAAACACTGGGCAGCTTGCTGCAGCTCTTTTATCATTAAGAAATGCAGAGAAAGAAAAGAAAATTGTACATGTGTTAAATAATAAAAGCAGCTCGTTTCCGTGTGTTTGCACAGTCAGACAAAACTCTGCAGCGTTCAGACAAAACAAACAAAGCACAGAAACAAGGACATGTGTAAGTGTTGTGTGTGGGATGATACACTTCAGTCAAGCTCGGATGGCAGCTGAATTGGTTATTTGTTGTGCTTTGAACACAAAATCTGTCTTATTTGTTGACCAGAAGCGAAATAAAAAGCTTAATAGCTGAAATTTTTATGTAGGCAAAACACACGGTGGGTTGTGTTTGGACAAGATATGAGAATTTTGCATTCATCTTAAAATAGTAACCTTCACCTGATTGGATGGATTGGACTAGGTTGGCCCACAAGCACTGACGAACTCGGCCTTCGGTTTCATTTCAGTTGCAATACTGTTAACTTCTCTTGTAGGGCTACAGCTCTTTCTCCTCACATGCCTTTCACCTCTCCTCTACCTTTTTCTCAGCCATTAATAGCACAGTTTCCACTGGCACCCTGTTGGCCAACAGCACTGGAGGCCGATGTTGTTAACCTGGGCCCTGACTCATCCAGTATGGAAATCTCATTTTTTATGAGCCAAAGTTGCCTTTTTGGTAATATAGTGCTCTCCAGGATAACATTTTGCCACGATGACACACACAACTGATATTGTGCAAATGATGTCAGCTCCATAATCACAGCTGGCAATGAAAGGATTTTGTGGAGCCTTCATTTCAAAAAAGTTTCTAGAGCAAAAAGGATCTTTTTAATTAATCACTTAACACACAATCTGAGACCAGGATAGCATTTGCAGGTGTGTATGACTGGCGTGTGTTTGGCTGCGCTTATGTGAGAAGGAAACAGGGGGGAAAGAGAGGGAGCTGCAGGCAGAGCGACATGAGCCAGCATCAGCACTAGATTACATTAGCAAGGCATGAGGCAGCGAGAAGGTCAGTGAATCAGATACCGGTTCAATATAGCAGCATGCAGCTCTGAGGGCAGGAGCTGAGCTGGTCCGCTATCCAAGCGGATTGCTGAGGAAGCCTTGTCGTTGCAAATGCGTTTAAGAAATTTGACCATGTTGAGAGCGGACGGAAGAGCTGACTTCTGAATATGGCAGCAAGTCCGTGTCTATTTCTGAGGGCGTGCAGGAACTTTGTTGCCAAATAGATGTATGAATTAAGAATACGGAGGAGCTGTTTCGGTGTTTTTGTTGTTTTACATAAAACAAATTTCACCTGCATACCGTTAACTTTGTGCTTCCACCCGTTTGCGAACATCTATGCATGCTGTAGTGTTTTGCTGATCTTGTAAGATGCTTGTGGCCTTTGTAGAAAACCGATGAACGACTCAAATTTGATAGATTACATTATCAAAGCGAAGTGATGCCCACACTACATCCTGCACAATTTTGGCTGCACTACAATTTGTAAAAATCAATTACAGCTACATCTAGCTACGAGCCGTGCTGTGAATGAATCTAGGTTTTGAGTGGCTATTAAGTCTCTCATAGATCATATTGACTTAGATATGGTCCCTCTAACTTTTAATGGCCGGCACTTACAGTAGATGGGTAGTTCAGCACTCTTAGCCCATTATACTGTTAGTGGACACACACTGCAATCAGGAGGGTCAAAGATTTTAGTGTGCTCCATCAGTGAAGTGCACTACTCGGTTGGATTCTAATTGACCTGCTGTAAAAGGAGTGGACGAGCTAGACCTCTCCCAGTGAAAAGTAATAATCACTAATTGTCAAATCTGCCAGTAGGGGAAACCACATTACATCTATGATTACAGACGTCCAGATCATTCACAGATAAATTCACAGAATCGCTCACATTTTATTCGCATAAAATGAAATAAGCGTAGATAAAAATATCTGATTAGGACTGCGTAGCTTAAATAGTTGAAAGATAAAATGGGGACTTTACATTTCTATCAGAGAGACTGTGTAAACAAAATAAGATTGTTCTGGGGGTGGGGGCATCCAACCACAACATCCAACGGCATTTTACAATGCACTGCTGCAAAATGTGCCAGTTAGCATTTTTGGAGGTGTACGAGTTCAAGAAAAAGAGCGAGGTGAAAATGCCTTCAAATGACCAACTGATCACGCTGACGATATAGAAGGGTTGTATTTGAGCAAATAAACAGATGGCAAATATTCCAATGCATCCATGCACACACGCTGGTGAAAATGAAAGTATTGTTTATCTCACACACAGTATGTCCAGTTATTTGCAGTGTTTGAAATCTCCTGTTTCGTGATAACAAAGGGCAACGCACAGACTGTGCAATCATAGTGAAATCTAATATGTGTGACATTTCAGAGGCAAGACTCAAGGATATTGTTCCTGAGATTATTGACTGTCGTGAAGGGGAAAAAAATCAGGAAATCACAACTATGTAAATGTTTAAAGTTTTAAAGCCCATTGAACCGTTAATCAATATATTTGTTTTTTTGCTAGCAAACAAAATCCCAATCTGTGAATCAAGCGCTGTGTCCTCAATCGATTCAGTTCAATCCAGAGGTGCTTCGTTGGCATGACAGTTTGCAAGCATCAAAATACAATTTGCGACAGAATGAGCTCAATAAGCAACTGAACGTCACGCATGCGTACAACAATCTTTGAGTAAGCATTTGGTGATAGTAGAAAGGAAAAACTCTCTTTTAACAGGACGAAGCCTCTGACTGAGTTTGGGGAAAGAGGATTTGTATCTCACCTGACAAACAGGTTACCGTGACGTTTTGTTTCTCTTGTTCGATTGGCTGTTTGTAGTTACTCAGGATGTGAACACTGGGTCCACACTGGGATCTGTTTGCTCATCGCTGGTTACTTTGAAGCTGATGATTGGTCCTTATATTCCACTACAAGCAAGAGTGGCCTGCAGACTGGCTGTATCACATACTTTTGCCCCATTTGACAAGAGACACTCTGCAGGTAGAAGGGACAAAGCTGCCAATGGACTGCCAACATACTACTATCATCAAAACTGAGAAAACTTTATTCTGCTTCACGTTGACGGTGTTTTGTCATCACCCGACTTTCTATGTCACCTCATCACTGCGCTTCCTGTGTGATGCAACTTAAGAGATATTCTGCCAATTCATACTTGGGCCATGCCAAAGTATTTAAAAGTACTGTATAGGCGACTCCAGGAAAGCATTTTGCCACGATGACAAACACACACACAAGACTAAAATTGTGCAAATGATGTCAGCTACATGATCACAGCTGGCAATGAAAGGATTTGGTAGGGAAATGCTTTCTCGTCTTAATTTCTCAAATTAAGCTGGAGAAAAAAAGGATCTTCTTGATTAATTGGTTAACACATAATCTGAGACCAAGATAGCATTTGCAGGTGTGTATGATTGTGTGTTTTTGGCTGTGCTTACATACACGAGAAGAGAGGAAACAAGATAACAATCTTGTCTGCTTTGGTTTCGTTGATTTGTGTTATAATTTGCTTTATCCTGATTGGCATTTGGAAACCAGTGTCGTTGTGAGGTGCCTGTGTGGAGGCACAAAAATCATCTCGGTTTTGGAGGGTTTTGGAATTGAGGCTGTTTTGAGGGCTGGAATCTGAATCTGCCTAATTCTGCTGCACAGGAATTTGTTGGTGTTTTCCTGGGTTTGTTTATATTGTGTCCTGTTGCTGCTTTGATAAAACATATATGAAAATATCAATTAAATTTGCTCATTTCAATGTGCATATCCACTAAAATGCTGTGAGACAGTTGGCAGGTGTATATGAAGTTCTAATGTATGGTGTATTGTTTCATGTCTGAAGACAAAGTTTGGGTTTTCAGGAGTATTGCATTGTTTCGAGTGGAGAGTTCAGCTTTGGCCTGGATGTTTTCTGAGTAGATTGTGCCTTTATGGACTTTTGTTTAAAGATTTCCCCCAGTTTCTTTTGGACACTTGTGGTAGTGTGTATTTAGTGTATGCAAGTCTTATATCCACTGTTATTCAGTACTGTTTTTAAATGCAAAAAATGTATTTTCCATCATTTTCATTTAGAGGTACATGCCCTGACCACTTTCTCTTTTATTTATTTAATTTTAATGTGTAATGAATCCTCTGTAGTGTTTTTGTTTTGACGAGTCGTGTGTGATCGGAAAACATATTTGGTTTTGATGCAAATAAAACTGTTTTGAGGAGAGGAGCCAGAAAAGTTCATCATTTTGTGGATGCGGTTTGAAAATTACATTTTGTGTTTACAGTTATGAAAAAATAGCCAAAGGGTTTAAGAAGTGTGTCTTGGCTATTTTGGCAAATTTGTTGCAAGAATCCTGTCCTAGCAATTTTAGGTTAATTACCCAGAAAGTCACCGCATTAGTGTGGAATTCACTGAACTGTATTTACTGTTAGATGCCTTTTTATGGGCAAAATATTGCAGGATGATCATATCCTCATAATCCGATTCCATCAAAAGAGCATATTTGAGAGCATGTCTTTTGTAGATGGGAAACCCAGATAAGCTATAAATCCTAACACCAAACTGACAAATGTTATGGATGTCAGTTCTTGCAAAAGACACCAGATACATACATATTGTTTGTTCTATGCACATGGCAAATCCATTGCAATAAGGTTTAGCAGTACATGTAAACATGCACGGTATAAGATCAATGCAGGGAAAAGTATTTTTCCTTAAACTGTTATTCAAACAACAAATGTGCAGTAAGAGAGCACAACACAAATTAGACTCAGTCTTGCCTTCGGTGTGTCAACGTTTGTAAGACATTCGCATCATACTCAACGTTGTCTTGAGCTTTAACCTGGCATCCTGGAAATGTGCAAAGCAGGGCGTTGTATTCACAGCTTTGCAAAAAGTCTGTACAACTCCATAGATGGTGCTTCAACAATCTTTGTGAGTGTTTAAACAGTTAAAAAAGAAAAACCCTGAATCACTGCTTAGGCTTCGTAATATAAATGATATACTGTAACTTCCTTATGAAGAATAAATGCTTTATCATGCCTATGTAGATTGTAAAGAGTCTGAACTTTTCAAATCTCTTAGGGAAGATAATACTCTTCAAACTACTGAGTAAGCACTCAAGTGCTATAGAATGGAGCGCTGTAACAGCTGCAGTTGGTTTTGTGTTTAGTCACAGTTTTTGTCTTTTAAGCAGAGGTGTGGGCCCAAATGACTGCAAGGAAAATGCACCTTATCCCAATTTTCTGCTTGTTTAGTATAGACTAAAGGATGATCACAGAAGGGATACATGGCCAAGTTGGTTGGGCTCAGATTATTCTTTGGTAAAATAAAGAATAGTTGTTGGTTTTTTGGCATAAAACTCATTGAAAGATTTTGTCTGTTGCACATTTAGATTTAAATACAAAGTTTTGCTGTGCTTTAGTACTGTTTTTCAACAGTATAATAATAATAATAATAATAATAATAATAATAATAATACCACAATGATTACTTACAACCTCCAAGGAGACTTTCCAACAGCGACACAAATATAAGAGTATACTTTGAATAAGCAACAGGTTCACATCCTGTTGCCATTAGATAATTTTAGATTAAAGATGATCAAATTGAATTTGAAGCTACTTGACAAAATGAGACCCTTTGATTTTTGTTATATCGTTACCTCTTTAAGCATGACCGTCACTTCAGGTCATGAAGAAATCATATAAAATCGTTAGAGAAATACAAGTGGGTGACAAGTTAATGAAAAACTTGAATGTGTCCTATTAAAATTTTGAGCCACCGCATGGTGCCAGAACAGCTTTAATGCATCTTGACACTGATTTCAAAAGTTTCTTTAACTATACTAATTAACAATCATAATTCATTGTTTTGTTTTTTTATTGTGATGATGTAGAGTGTTATCTAACATGAAGATGGCAGGAGTACTCTGAGGAGCTGATAAATGAAACAAATGAAAGCGAGAGGATGGATGGAGGAAAGGATCAGGAAGTAAGGGAAAGCTGTGAAGTGGAAAGGCGACTGGTTCAGATGACATACCTGTGGAGGCAGGGAGTTGTCTATGAGAGAGGACAATTGATTTTGCAGCTCGATTGGAGGATGACACAATTCCTGAGCAATGCAAACGGTAGCTACTGATTTTCAAGAACAAGGATGATGTGTAGAGCTGTAGCAGCTACAGAGGGGTAAAGCTGATGAGTCATACCATGGAGATATGGGAAAGAGTCGGGGAAGCTTGAGGTGATGATATGGGCTCATGCTGAGGAAGAATACTACAGATGTGATGTTTGCTTTGACAGTTTTGGTGGAGAAGTATAGAGAAGGCCAGAAGGAACCCTGATCTGTTACTGCCTGAGGAACGCAGGAGTGGCAGAGAAGTATGCGAGGGTGGTGCAGGACATGCATGAGGACAGTGACACAGTGGTGAGGTGTGCAGTAGGAGTGACAGATGGGTTTAAGGCTCTGAGCCTTGTTTGCAGTCGTCTCAAGCTACATTCACACTAATGCGTTTTTGTTTGAAAACGCTTTGTTTTCTCTCCGTTTTGGCCTCCCGTCTACACTGAGACGGCGTTTTCCCCGAAGGAAAACGCAGCGTTTTGGAAACGTTATCAAAAACGAATACATTTGAAGATGGTGCGTTTGTTTCGCAGTTTGGACAGCAAAAACTGAGACTTTTGAAAACGATGATGGGTGTTAGTCATGTGATGCAGTCATGTGACCAATTAAACAAAGATAGCCGAGGGCATTATACAGCAGTTGTTTTGTTTGCTGTCAATTTTGAGCCCTATTAAAGATTAATATCAGCTTGTACAAGCTCCAGCTAGCTTTTCTTCAAATTCTTTAATTCTCACTCGCTTTTGCAACTTTGTACTTTTGTGTTAAACACAGCAACAACTCCACCTCATTGTTAGTACATTTAAAAAACTCTTTTTTTTTACCTTTTGCTGCCACATTTCAAAGAACCGGAAAATAAATAAACGGCAGACAGAAATGAGGCAGGCCGAATCTTCTTGCGCTTCACGCATGCACAGTACTGGAACGTAAGCGTTTTGGCCGTTTCAATGTGGACGCACAATTCTGTGAAAACGACTGAAAACGCTAGTGTGGACGTGGAGCATTTTCAGACAAAAACGCCGTTTTTCAAATCTATCTGGGCTAGTGTGGACGTAGCCTCAGAGTCTCTGAACAGAGCCTGGAGGCATGGAGGCATGCTCTGGAGAGAAGAGGATTGAAAGCACAGTAGATACAGTAGGTGAAGGTGGGTAACTTCAAATACCTGCAAAGCAACAGACAGAGCGCAAGACAGGTGAAGAAGAAAGTGCAGGCAGGCTGCAAAACGAGTGCCAGAGGTGATTTGCAACAGGCTGTGCAGTTTGGAGACAAAGTTAGAGAGCCAAGGTTGTGATGTTTGGACATGTGCAGAGGAGAGATAGTGGATATACTGGACAAAACACATTGAATACAGAGCTGCCAGCTAGGAGAAAAAAGACCACGGAGAAGATTCATGGATGTTTTGGGGGAGGACGTGCAGAGTGTTGTGGTGACCCCTAAAGAGAGCAGCCAAAAGCAGAAGAAGACGATGAACGTGTTACCCCAGACACAAGTCCAAAGATCTTCAGTTAGGTTTACAAGTGAGCCAAAACTATATACCGTAGGTATGTATGTGTGTGTATTAGAATCCAAAGTGCTGACTTCAGAATGATAATTATAGCATAAAGTTTAGCATGTTAAGTAATCCGTTAGCTCCTCTGAAAAAATTGTCAGAAATTGTCAGTCTGAACTACTGAACAAGCAGCTACTTGGATCTGAGATGAAAGTCATATTTTCTCCACGAAGGGAAAGGGTCTTAACAGTTTTCAAGGCAAGCATCTCTGTAATTGTTAAGTTTGTGTGCGTGTGTGTGTGTGTGTCCCTGCTGATAGGAGCATGTGGCAGACGTTGTCATTGTTTGTGTGTGAATGTGTATTTGGCGTGCTGGGCCATCGTTGGAAAGCAGAGCGAGAATCCTAGAAGCTGTTGGAAGGAGATGATTGGCTTCAGAACGTGGTGGGCCCTTTGTGACAGATGGTTGGGTGCTGGGCTCGCAGAGCCGAAATCACCCACTCACACATATGTGGACTAGTACAAGCCTACACACACACACATATTCAGGACAGCGTTTAAAATGCCCACACATACATGTTTGCATGTGAAGCTCTGCGAAAAAGGTGTGTGGTCTTTATGTATGTACATCTGCCGTAATAAGAACACTCAAACCAACCTGGAACATTTCATATGCATAAAAGGTCTAAAAAAAAAAAATGCATATTCATAGAGCGATGTTACTCAACAGAGAGGGAAATGAGTAGACACACAGCCTGACAGTAAGACAGATGCACAGACAAACATTCAGGCAGACGGGCATGAATTTGGGAAATGGCATGAAAACAATATGTGCTCCAACCAGTGCCAGTGTTTTGGTTTTGCTGGGGGTTTGCAGCCTTGGGTTGAACACAATAAAGCTTTGCTGTGTGTCTCTCTGAACAAACAGGAGGGGATCTGGTGCCTGCTGCTCCTGCTAGCCAATACTGCTCTCACTGTCACCGCCACCGTCATCACAGCCATCAGCGTCGTAGCAACAAATAACACCACTCTGCTTGCCATAGGAGTGCACACCATTACTAATGCCAAAATCAAGCATCCAGGCAGCGCTTGTGAAACAGTCAGAAAGAGAAAAAAGGGAAGTACAGGTATGTTTGGTCATGGGCAGTGCATAATGTACTGTACATAGAACCTGAGGCAGGGATACTGAGGAGGAGCAGCTCAATTACGAACAAAAACACAAATAGTGTATGCAAGCTCTATGAATTTTTTATAGCAGTTTGGCTCAGATCCTAGAGTGAAATATTTCTTACTAGAAGAGCAAACTATAACCATAGACAAAGAGGAATTCATTCAGATGCACTAATAATAATAACTAAAAACAAAAGGCACATGATCCAGATGGTACACCTCACCTCTCATCATCAGCATATATATAGGTTGTTGAGGTGGGTGGAAGTTCAGCATGTAACCCTCTGAGTTGTGTTAAATTAACTATTTCTTTGAAAATGAAAAAATATACCTTAAACGTGCACTTGGAAAAATGTCATCTGATTTATGTCATAAATCTTGACACACTGCTCTCCTCTATAAGCTGCCTATAAGTAAAAAGTATCGCTATCTGCATTGGCAATACTGGGCCGGTATTTGCTTGGTATTGGAGCTATACCAAAACTTGATTGGCTCTTAGTTCACACATGCCAATAAACCTACAAACTAACTTGAACATCTGATGATTATGTAACACTCACTGACCTATCACTGACTCATTTACATGGCTAAACTGCTCAAGACAAATTATTCCTACAAAATGGAAAAACCCTCTGCTTGTTTTAGCCCAGTAAAGTCAAACCAGCACTATAACAATCAGGACACACTGGACAGACCCAGTCCATATATTTGACCTGTGTGGAGGCTCAGAACCCGTTCATAGATAAAGCCTGCTCAGTCCTCTGCGTATGATTTATTTAGCACAGCTTAAAAGTCTTACAGTTTTCCCGCTGTCTTGGTTGATTACGATGGTCCAACTTTCATAGTTGGAAATCAGACTTGAGGGGGCTTTCAATTTGAAAATAATATTCAAGCCTGTAAAATAATAAAAGCGACTGTAACAACATATGACTCTGTATTTGCTTTAACCCACTCAACTGCTTTGATGTTGACTGCATCATAATGCTAGCATAAACAAACAAACCCAGGATAGCAGGTGAAGCGACGTTACCTTAGCGATGGCAAATCATAGCAAATAAGCACCTGCAGAAAAACAGTTTAATGTAGTGTGTAAAGTGGTGAGTATGAAAGTGGTCCTCACCCACATTGTCGCAGGTACATCTAATTACAATTGTGATTCTATTAAATGAATGTGTTGCAGTCATGTTAGTGTAGCACTTTTTCCTGTTTATTGTTTTTCATTTTTACAAGTAAAAGTTGGATTTATTCTGAAATAAACAAACAAGCACCTTTTTAAAAAAACAAACAAAACGGATCTGCTTAGCTTCTTAAATACAACAATTACAACAATAACGTACAATCAGCCCTCCTCATCAGAAAAATTGGCAGCAAGTTAATAGAGGTGTCATCTTTTTTTTGCTAATCCACTTCAATAAGATGTTCTTCTTTGAAGGATAAGTGAAATAGAGTGGAATGGAGTAAATCCAATAAGGGGCCCCTAAAATAAGGTTCCATGTCCAGAGTCAAGCCTGATATAGTTTCCATTTCTGATAATATATAAGACCAGTATCTTTGCAGTTTACGATGTGACCAAAAATAATAATTTAAGGTAAGTCAGTCTAGACATTTTTAAAAACGCACACATTTACAAAATGCTTTGTATTGGAGATAAAAGTCCCAAAATACAGTTCAGTAAAATATACGCTGTATGTACAATATCACATACCGTGGTGTCAGGGGCTGGGTCTGTGTCCCAGCATTTTGAGTTCATTTTGTATTTTGTGGTTTCTTATATTATATTGAATGTATGCTTAGTTCTTGTGTTGCCGTTATTAGTTAAGGTTTGGTTGAGTTTGATTCTGGTTTTGTTTCCTCTATAATTCCTCATTCATTAGTAGTTTCTTGTCTCCTGTGTCAATATGTCATCATGTGTTCCTTGTCTGCATGCGTCATGTTGTAAAGTTTGTGTGCCGTATCTAAGTCTCTCGTTGTTTCCTGTTTTATTTTGAAAGTCTGGTGTTTCCATCTTCGGTGTGTGTAGTTTTACTCTTCCCCTGTGGTGTCATTATGGCTGTATCCGAATTCAGGGTCTGCAGCCTTAAAGTACGCAGCCTCAACGATCCACAAGGGCCGCGTATTCAAAGACCGCTAAGGCCGGAAGTGCGAGGCTTGTAAAATGGGACGGTCTAGCCTCCGTCGCGCTGCCCAGGTTGCCTAGCAACCATGATACTAACAGCTGGAAACGTTTCATACAGCTTTGTTTGACAGAAATGAAGGAGAAAATCGTTTGTTCATTTGTTTGTTTGTTTCTACATGAGCTTTGATCATTCTCTGATTAAGCTCAGCTATTGAACGGCGTATATTTTAAAGTAAAGGCTTTAAAACCAAGTTAGTACAAACGTCACTACTGTCACATGACTTTGCCGACATGTGGCCAACAGTAATGTTTTAATGTTCTTCGTTATTAAACATTTGCACATAAATAAGTGACATAATATTCAGTACTTACTTAAAGTTTACTCTTCGGGCGCCCCTCATCCGCCGTTTTTTTTCGGCAAAATTATCCACACCCACCACCGCGCTATGCATTCTGGGATATGTTGGGCCATGAAGTCTACACCGCCACATCCTTAAAAATCAGGGAAATGAAGGACGCATTTGAGGGCCGCATTTCGAGCAGCCTTTGAATTGGGACAGCCTTCGTCGCGACGCTGTGACATAATCGGCCTTAAAATGCGGCCTTTAAGGCTGCAGACCCTGAATTGGGATACAGCCTATATTGATTTGTGTCAGTTGTTTCCCCATGTGTTTCCACTTCCCCTGATCACCTCCTGTGTGTATTTAGTCTGTGTGTCATTCGGTCCTTGTCAGATCGTCCGCTATCCTGCCATGTTCCCAGGTCTTCATGTATTCATGCAAAGTAGCTACATTTAAGGGTTTTTCATGTTTAGGGTGTGTCATGTTTTCTTTCTAGTTTTCTGAGTTTGGGTTATTGTTTAACTTTGCCTTTGACTTTTGTTTTGTAATGTTTTACCAGCCTTAATAAACGTCTCATCTTCTATTAAGTTTGAGTAGAGTGTCTGCGCTTAGGTCCACCTCCTCTCTCCACACAGTCAGCCAGACTGTGACATCCTGGCATGAAAAATATCCCAAATTGAAGGAAGACGTTTAAAACAGACAAATTCAGAGAGCTGATCCACTGCAGAGGGCTGTTTAACAGCGTAGAAGCTACATCATCAAGTGCTGCTGCCTCTGAGTTTAAAACAAATTGACCTAAGGTCAACAAGTATCCTGGAAAACTTTCAGCATTTTACGGTTATGTGTATATAACTATAGAGACATTAAATGGCTTTGAAATAGATTTCAGCCAGAAAGTAAAAAATTAAACAAGGAATAAAGTCTCTGATGACGCTCATTACAGAAAGTTGTACAGAGTTGGTCTCAGAGATGGTTTTACTATCTGCACTCTGAGGTCAAAGCCCTGTTGGAAGGATGTCTGCTGATCTTTGAAAGCGCTTGCTGTTATATAGCTGATTAGTCAGATGGCTGGTATCTCAAAAAAACGGTGGAAGAGGAAATTTGCTGTTGAAAATTAGTAGAATATAAATACATTAGGAGACCTGCACAAACCACATGTACAATGGATGCACAGATTCCTATGAATCTCCCAGATTTCTTGGAAATAAAAATGAGCATTGATGGCATCAGTTTAGTTTCCAAGCATCATGTCATAAACCTTATCTTGGTGGAAAATTTTATACAAATGTACTACATCTAATGGAAAAGTATTTGTTTGTTTGTTTTTTAATAGAAACTAAAAACTCTCATATCTTGACCTAAATGCAACCCAAGTGAGCCCAACAGTGTCTTGATTATAAACCTTGTTTCCTTTTTCTGTGGCAGCTAATAAGAAAAACGTTAAATCCAAGCTGATAAACCATATGCCGATGACAAGAAAAGTACAAAAGCCAGGATAACAGAAAAGAACTGGGCAACAAAGGCAAGAAACACCTTCAACACACACGAGGGAAAACAGATAAAGTGAGCGAGGGGAAAAACGGCTTTTTTCTTATTTCTAAAATTTGTGTCTCCTCAACTCCTCCGTCTTCCGTCCTCAAACAAACAAGAGCGGGGAGGACTACAGGAAGGGTTAAAATCAACGATGCACAGGTGTATCCTCTGTGCACGGATACACAAAGAATACACTTTTTTACCTCCGGCATATAACTCTTTAAACAACTATTTGTTTTAATTTTTTAAAGATGGTGAAACTTTCAAACTTTCTGCCTTTCACTGTCGTTGTGTACGTGATTTAAAGAAGGTCACGCTGGACTATGCTGTAAATTTAATTAAAAGCATCCATAAATTTAAAAAAGTGTCATGGGCGCTGCTGCACCTGAGATCGTGAAATACGACTGGAGCTGGGCTATAACCCAAAGAATTACGAGGCATTTTTGTCAAACATCATATTTAATTGAACTAAATTTAAAATTCCTGCTTCCTCAACTCCTCTGTCCTAGCGTTTCTTCCTCACACAGGACGACAGGAGTTAGGGAGAAGAGAAACAGATGGACGATTGGACAGGTTTGAACAATTAAGGTAGAGCTAGCTTTTAATAAATGTACCTAAAAACCGACAGAGTACTTTTAAACATCACAGTTCCTTGTCACATCACTCAGTTACACAACTAAAAGCTCACAATGTAGATGATTACACTGGCGCTAGTTCAGTGGGCCTGTACATTATGAGAACGTGAGCCGCAAAAATAACACATTTCGCATTAATTATGACGCTAATTGGGCCAAAGAAGAACTTCAGCCAAAGACTGCATAGGGACGGCAGCTTGGGCTCATAAAATCCACATGAATCATAGTATCAATTGCACCTTGTTGTTGTTCTTATTGCACTTTAGCTCTTGATGCCTCTTCTGTCTACTTTACAGTCAGTAAGCCTATTATCAAGTATCATTTTAGCCCGTTTGCTAATCACCATCTCTGCGAAGACAATACGGCTCCCGTTGCCACGGAAAAGTGGCCAGTGTGTCATCGTCTAATCTTTGCATCCACTGCCATTGCTGACATTATCACAGCCATCACCGTTACACCAAAAACAACACTTCATTTGCCAGAACAATAAAAAAAAAAAAAACCACCATGCAAATGGTACCTTCATTTTTGCACTCTTGCCAGCAGTCACAATCATCATTACTGATCTGGAACTGACGGGTTTTTTTGGGGGGGTTTCCTCCGTAACAATCGAAGCCATAAAAGCTGCTTTTCGTTGTCATTGCGAAAGCTTTTTAAAAGGGTGATGGGATTTTCAACTCCACACCAAGGCCAAAAGAGCCCATCTACTGCAGCAGCGGTCTGCAGTGAGCTCCCGGTGTCTAGTTGCTGACGGAGAGAGAGAACACGAGCGAGAAAGAGTCGAGGATGTCATTGGTGCTTCCACTATCTGTCCTGGCAGTTTTCTTTATTGGGAAACCACACTGTGACTGGAGAATGCCCTCATGATGACAAGAATCTTCCCAGATGAAGTGCCCTTGAGAACGACATTGAATCCCCACCGGCTCCAGGCAGCAGGAGTGCTGTTCTGCAACTGTGAGCCTGTTTCCTGAGTTCCCTTTGAGAGCTGAGCAAGTGAAAGGGAGATTTTTCTTTTTTCTTGCCAGGTGTTTTCATGCAAATAAAACAAGTATTTTTGAAAAGCTCAAATATCAAATACTTAAAAAAGCCCATAGCTTTATATGCAAAAAGAAATACCGTGTGTGAAGTGTGTTCCCTTTTACTGCAGCATGCATGCAGGTTAAAACAAACACGGGCAGAGATGGTTCTGTGCACTGACTGCTAAGTCATTTGTAATCTTGTAGTTGTGCAGATCAGATTCTGTGCACCCTGTTTGTTTATCATTTAAATAGTTATATCTGTGTCCTTGTATTAAATGAACATTATGGAATAGTCATCATTATTAGGGTCACTTTGTGACAGGCTTGGTACATCAAACCAAAACTGAGACAGACTCAGATGTTCCCATGGGACTGCGTACATTATTTACACACCATCTGCTGGTCCAGTCATCAGCAGATGAAGTCCTGTCCTGTTTGTCTCTGTTGTATAATACACAAAACAGCTTAGTTAATTTTAAATTACAGTTTTTTTGCATGCAAATGAGCAGACTAAGATATTTAAATCTTCATCTGCTTTGATGAACTCTTCAGGTAACCTGTCTGGTTCACCGTGTAACTGGATGAAAAACTGATACTGTTATATACCCCTCAAAAATTCGGATCCATCATAAGATAAAAATGTGTTTGAATTAATTGCTGGTACTTGTTGCAGCTGTCAGCTAGCTGTTGCTTTTAAAATAAGCCCTTCCTAGATGGCTGCTTAGCTCTTTGTAACGCACTCAGAGGGCACTGTCACTGTAAACAGAGCAGAGGTCAGTATATGCTTAATGTATACAATAATGCTGCATGAGTCAGCACAGTCGGCATTTATCCTACAGCATTAAAGATGAACTATCTTTAGTTCTGTGTCATGAAAACACATTTACAGTTTCTGTAGTTTTCTATAGTTAAGGTGGTGAAGACGCATTGCATATAATGAGTTACAGTAATTGTTTTCTCACATTGTTGTGTAGGGATCTTGGCCCACTCTTGTTTATGACGTTTCAGTTCACTGAGGTTTGTAGCCATTCATTTATACACGGCTTTCTTAGGGTCTGGCTACAGCATTTTATTGAGATACTGTATGGAACTGTTATTGTCATTGTCCTGTTACGTGACCAAATTTCATCCAAGCTGTCAGAGAGATGACCTTGACTATAAAATACTTTGGTAAACTGAGGAGTTTATGGTTAATTCGATGACTGCAGAGGTTCTCTGGCTGCAAATCATCACCTTTCCACCACCATGCTTGATATGGTATGTGTTGCTTTTGATGCTGTGCATCATGGACATTAAAGTCTTGGGTTTGTTCAAATGCAACTGTTTGCTGAGAAAGCAAACAGCACTTGCTCAGTTATACTTGTACGGTCTGCCCTTGGGGTGAATTTGCTGAGATACCCACACCTCAAGGTTCAGACCAAAACTGCCAAAACTTCTGCTTTATAGAGGTGCTCCCACTCACTGATGATCAAATGTCTATCAGAGATCAGTGTGCATTTGTTTACCAGCACTTGGCTTCACATGACTTTAAATGGGCATTACACATATTATTCGGTTTCAGGAAAGCTGACAGTGTATGAAAGGTACACCCTGGACAAACCTACGCCCAATTTTGAATCACCAGTTAACTTAATCTGCATGTCTTTGGGCTGAGCACCCAGAGAAGACCAACACAGCCACGGGACACCTTCAGAGAAATGAGTACATGCAAATAGCTCAGACAGATTTTTATTTTATTTTTTTTTTTACCTGATCTACTTAGATAATTCATTGGCTTTTCACAGATCTCTGTGGTGGCCCTGAAAGGCTAAACGGACTGCAACTTAAGAAAACACCAGCAATAAGAAAAACGCTGCAAAAGCACACAAAACACAACGGAAATAGGAAAAACTACAACGGAAAGAGGAAAAACAAAAACAGAAATAGAAAAAAACAGATTTCCAAAAGCACAAGGGAAGTGTTTCTGGGGAAACAATAACCCGACGGACCAGTTGCAGGAACCAAAATATGCTAAGAATTGCGCTGGGAGACACTTAAAAGAAGTGGAGGATCTATCGGTTTTGTGAGGAAAGAAAAGATGAGAGGCAAGTTAACCTAACTATTAGCCTAAAAATCCGTCATCAGAATTATATGAATCATGATAAAACACACCTAGCATGTTTTGGGTTCCTGCAACTGTTCCGTCGGGTTATTGTTTCCCCAGAAACACTTCCGTTGTGCTTTTGGAAGTCTGTTTTCGTTTTTCCTATTTCCGTTGTTTTTTGTGTGCTTTTGCAGTGTTTTTCTTATTGCTGGTGTTTTCTTAAGTTGCAGTCCGTTTGGCCTCTCAAGGCCACCGTAGATCTCCTATAACACTTCAGAACATTTTAAAATGATTTACAGTGAAAGAATATTACCAACAACATGTTTTTGTTTCCAAGATGCTGAAATTCACTTTAGCTTTCATATTTCTTTATAGCAGGATAGAAAACAGCACGGAGGGCCTTCTATACGATGACACAGTCGCTCTAACTTAGCTTAAAGTTTAGCAATCCCTCTGCTGAAGGCTTCAACGGCACTCATGCTGAGAACGTGGAGAGGAAGGAGTTGCTCTGCTTCAGAGCAGCTACAAGATGAGCAGAAGACAGCTGCATTAAGAGAACATTAAATAAACATCTCTCGGCACATTTGCCATCAGAAATTGGGCTCTGTTTATAAGATTTGTGTCGCAGCGCATTCGCTACGTTGCATATTGCTCCACTATAGCATCGCATTGGTGAGCTTTACATTGCTGTGATGCCACGACACACTGTTCATCATAACCTTGTAGCAGATTGTGTGCAGAAGAAAAATGCTGCCTCTGAGCAAGAACGGTATGATCCCATGGTGCTCTGGAAATATTACACTGAAATTAAGAGACTTCACAGGAGAGCATATTGCAAGTAAAGCCCTCAGGGGCTGAAACTTCCTGAATAAGATCAAGTGCTTTATTAGACCCTGTGATTGTCACTTGCTTTCCAAGGAAGTACGGCACTGACAGTTCCACTTTTCACACATTTCATTTTAAAAAGCATTATATATGGAGCGATACAAATCTACCAGTGAATCTTTTTACCATTCAAACACAGCCTCAAGTAGAAACCGCTTAAGTGGGCGACAAAATATTTGACAGTGGAAGAAGGACAGTCTGTGGGTTTGTTTTCAGCAAGTGCTGCCCAGAAAGTTCACTCACCTTCACTGAAACAGCAGGCTCTTGCTCGTTGTCACCTCTGTTAATTAATTTTCTCGTTACTCATCGGGGCAGAATTTTTCCAGGATAGTTTGTTAGTTGATGATGATAATAAAAAAGTGCCACTCAAACGACAGCAGAGACGATTAGGAAGTAAGGAAGAGGTGTCGAGGCGAGCTGTGAAATCGGCTCATTTACACCAACAGACAAGAAAAGCCATTCAGAGAAATTACGGCTAGAGCTATTTCTAATTTCACTTAATGGCATACGGATTTCTTGAGATGCTGATATCCAGGAGGGAGCCTTGCAAAAAAACAAAAAATCATTATCAGGAACATAAAAAGGTGTGACATATCACACAACGACTATGAAAACTACAGCTGAAGTTTTTAAAAAATAGTATCCTATAGTGACTGATGGCAAGAATGCATTTTCAAAGCTAGGCATCATTACGGGGATTGTCATAACACTGTCGCGGCTCCATTTTCAGGCACAGAGGAAGTGGCACTTTAAGGAAGGTGTTAAGAACGGTGGGGGGTGGGGTAAAAGTGAAAAAGGAGGTAAAAGACGCCTGCAATCTAGATGTCTAAACTGCTGGCAGGAAAAATGCCTCTTAAAGTGCGGCAATCAGTCGTCAGAAGACTTAACACGATGCTCTTCGTTGCAGAAGGAGATGTTTTCAAAACTAACTTAACACACGATGAGGATTGCGTGCTTCAAAGTAACAGGCTAACTTTATGATTAAACGGACAGTCCAATCAGTCTGATCAGGGCGTTAATGCCAAGGCACAAAGCGAAGTGGGCCACAACCATCCGAGTGCGGCTCAGTTAATAAATACCATATACTGAAGCGGCGCTCTCTTTTGATTAAGCTGCGTGAAATCTCCAAAGTGGACGAAGAGGTGACGAGAGGTATCCCATTAATGTCAGAGTGACTTCCAAGGAGGGCTGGAGGGCAACAACGGCTCCCCCAGGGCAAAAAATTAGACTACGGAAGATTTGTCAAAGACAAGTAGCTCTTTATGAAATAATATGCTTCCGACTGCGAGGCTCATGCTCGTCATTTGGCAGAACTGCCTTCTACATCACAGCCCTGCAGGATGCTGACATTCACACCATGGAGTGAGTGTGATCAGCTCTCACCCAGGAAGATGAAAAGTGGTTTATATAGAAACTGAGAGGCAGTATCATATGGTTGCACCTGGTGACAGAAGATGGCGAGAACTGAGCCATTTTAAACCCAGCAGCTCTCTTTAACGAGAGCACTTTCACTTCCTTTGCAATTTAAACATCTTGTTTGCATCAGATATTCTCAGTCATGCTGATTTCTGTTTTATCCACATCTGAGTAACGCAGCTGACTCCTCCGCCGAAACGGCACCGAAGCTGAAATCGTCAACAGTTGTTTATCGAGCTGGCTATGCTTTTAAACTCCGAACAAGTCAGGTCAGGGGGAACTTAAGAGCAAACGCTGACTCATGCTGTCCCCATCTACTTTGGCCTTGATGACAGTGGAGGATCATTAAGTTGCTAACAGCAGGAGAGGGAAGACAAGCGTGGCTGAACACATCGCCGTCTAACAGCCATCATCTCCTCTGCCAGTGCTGTAAAGCTCTTTGGTGTGATTTTGATTATAAACCTGTAATGTTGGGTTGATCTACTGGGCATTAACGCTAAACTCAGACACAAAGTTTTGTTTCAAGGTGATTTCAATATCCACTTTGGTTGCTTCTCTGGTTCTGTTGATTTTATATATTGGACTAAAATTGTGAAATCTTTAATCTTTCTCAATCAGTTGAGGTTCCCAGTTAATTACAGGGACAAATCGTCCTTTCCTTTAGTTTGACTCTTGAAGATACCCTATGCCCTATGGCCCTTAAAGCCATTATTTTTAAGACCCACCTCCCCACTCCTGTTCCCAAATTATCTTCTGGCATTAATGAACCAAATTATGACTACTGACAGATCAGGTGAATAACTTTGATTAGCTCGTAACATCAGTGCATGTTGGGGTCGTTGGGATAAGTTACGTTAGACAGTAACAGAAAGTTCTTATAGTGAACCCTGATGTTGATCAACCTGCATGTTGCGTTTAATAATTAATTATTGTATCTTTCCCAAATTTCAATCTGATATTTCTCACCCAAAAAATTTACAATTACAAAAAAAAAAAAATCCAAGTTAGAGTTTTTCTTGATTGTTTTCACCTGCCTAAAGAAACTGGAACCCACTTCCCCATCATGACTATCTTAGCAGAGCAGAAGATTGGAAATGTGTTAACCCTTTCTCATTGGATTGACACATTTTCCACACCCTTTAGCAAAACAGTTAACAAAAATGTCATTCAAGCAGTCCAAACCCCATTGTTTTAATTATGGTAACCAAACAGAAATCCCCTATTCCTAACCAGTGTTGGTCAAGTTACTTGGAAAAAGTAATCAGTAACTAATTACTGATTACTTCCCCAAAAAAGTAATCCCGTTACTTTACTGATTACTTATTTTCAAAAGTAATTAATTACTTAGTTACTTAGTTACTTTTTAAAAAACACGATTTACAACCTGAATAGGTGATAAAGCGATAGATCTTTCAGCCCAATTCTTTTTCTGCATAATCATCATACAAAATGTAATCAAATGGAAAAGTCCCTTTTTAAAACTTGTTTTATTAGTTTTAATCTTTTAACTTTATGCATCAAGCAAAAATTAAATTATATGCAACATTCTCTGACTGGAAGAAATTTGTTTAATATTTAAACCTATTTTCTGCACATTCCAGCACATAAAATAATTTTTTTTGTGTGTTTACACTCAGTCTTTCAAATAGATGCAAGTAAAACACAGCAGAAAATAAATAAAGTCAAAGACTAGCGGTCCTTTTGCTCTATTTTCACCTGTAAAGCAGGTGTAGGGTAGGCGGAGGTTTACCCTGGTGCAGGTGTGCTGCAGCGGTCAGTGGAAGAATCCGCGAGTTTCTCTGTGAATTTCCCATTACGTCATAGCTACTCAGTGCTTGCTTGGAAGTTTAGGGGTTTTTTTCCGCTGTAAAAGGAAGTTTTCTTCCCACGCACAACGGACACTAATGTTTTCGTCACTTTTTATGGAATCAAACTCAAAGTAAGGTCAGTACTTTCACGCTTTAAACGCTGCACGCTCATACTCTCTCTGCACTCGATATATGATCCATTGTTGATCTGCACACAGCTGTTGTCACAAACGTCGCACTTGCTTACGTCACTGTCATGAGACATTCTTGCAAAAAAAATAACGGTTTTAGTAACGCAGTAACGCAGCGTTCCTACTACTAATACTAATCTAATTACCGTTTTTGCAATAGTAATCCCTTACTTTACTCGTTACTTAAAAAAGTAATCGGATTACAGTAACGCGTTACTGCCCATCTCTGTTCCTAACTATTAGAAACTACCTAGATCAGTATGAAATCAATGCGCAGCTGTTTGACACTCCTTCACACAAATCTTCACTTAGCAATCAGTCTGCAGGCCTTCAAAGGTGCCACATCTGTATTGTTCATAACGAGCATGTATGGAGGAGGCATATTAAAGTGAGTCTCAAAAGTGGCAATTTCTCCTACTGTAATAGATTTTATTTTGGTTTACATGTATTTTCTGTAATATTTTTCAGTTTTCAGTCACAGTCATGCTGTGACACAGCAGTCAACTTAATCAAGAAAAACTGTAGAATCTTCTAAACGACTCACAAGGCTTATCTCGTACTTTCTACCTTGAGTGCTGGTCATGGATTTTGCATTATTTAAAATTAATTTTATTTTGTTCATTTCACCTCTGAAATGTTTTTAATCCCGGTTCGAACCATGTAAAGCACTTAAAACTTTAAAGCATCTCCATCCAGTAAGAGATTGCTCGAGGTCTCTGTGTTTTATTACTACATTTTCTTTGTAAATTCCACAGTATGCTGACTATGTGAGGAGGAGCACAGTGCCACAAAGGCACTCTAGTGGAGATACAGGGGGCAGTATAATCTCACTGATGTGGCTACACCTCATTCCTCCCTCTTGTCCTATAGCTGCACCTTACAGGCCTGACTGAGATCAGCGCTGCGTTTTATGTGTGCAGTGTTACTACCTCATAGTTGTGACTGTCCCTGAGTAGCTGAAAGGTCACAGTGAACGCAGATTAAATCTGTGATTTACTGTTGCCGGTCTGTTGTCTGGTAAAACTAATTTTAGTTCTTTGACTCATGTTAGAGGGGATAAAAGAAGAATAAAACACCAGGGCTTCAACTAATGTTTCTGATCATTTTAAGAGCGGTCTTATAAGTAATTACTTGATCATGATGCATGATCAATCATCCAGGAAATCCCAAAAAATTAATTCTGTTCATCTCAATGTAGCGTTTTCAGTGGGAGAAACGTTTCCTCACTGTTCCGACTGACTTCCTCATTCTCAGCTGACTGCAGGTTTCTCCAACCTTATAAACAGTACATTTGGACAATAAGTGAAACTAGCACCACTGATGAACAATGGGCTGGGAGATCAGTTTCCTGATCATTAATATGCAAATTGTCAAATCAAAGACCATTGATCAACGGCCATGAGTACCATTCACAGAGTTGGGGAATGGCTGCAATCACAGCATTGTAAGATGGTGACAGATGTACCCTTAGGCTCCCTCCTCAATTCAGAGATGGTCTTTCCCTTTTCACAGAAATGAACTTCTTGACTCCACGCTCAAACCAGCATTCCTCCCTGTCCAAGATGTTACATCCTCATCATTGAAAGAGTGTCCGCTGGCCTGTAGGTGTAAATAGACTGCAGAGTCCTGACCTGACGAGGTAGCTCTTCTGTGTTGTGCCACCCACTTCACCAGAGGTTGTTTGGTTTCCCCGATGTATAAATCCTGGCAATCCTCCTGGCACTTAACAGCGTACACTATGTTACTCTGTTTGTGTCGGGGGACCCGATCCTTGGGATGGACCATATTTTGGTGCAGCGTGTTTTGGGGTTTAAAAGCCACAGAGACGTGGCGTTTAGAAAAAATGCGTCTCAACTGCTCCGATACTCCTGACACATACGGGATCACTACGGGATTTTGCATGGCAGCGGTTTTCCTTCTCTCCTGGATTGCCTGGAGCTTTCTTTAGGCGCCTTCCCAGCTTTGACAAATGTCCAGCTGGGATAACCACATTTACTCAAGAGCCTTCTTGATGTGACGTTCTTCCGCTTCCCTGGCCGCTGTGTCTGTGGGGATGGTGCTCGCTCTATGTTATAGAGTCCTGATGACATTCAATTTATGCTTCAGTGGATGATGAGAGTCAAACCTTAAATTCTGATCCGTATGCACCGGTTTCCAGTACACATCAGCTTTTAGATGTCCCCCATTACTGATGGAAATCTCACAGTCTAACAAGGCTAACCTGCCACTTTTCATATCCTCCCTGGTGAATTTGATGTGTTGTCCCATCGAGTTAATGTGATCAGTGAATTGTGGTACATCCTGAGATTTGACTTTCACCCATGTGTCATCTGCAAACCTGAACCAATGACTTAGTGGTGTTCCAGGGTAGGATAGCAAAGCCCTCTATTCCACTTCTTCCATGTAGAAGTTTGCCACGATGGGTGAAACTGGGGAACCCGTGGCACACCAGTGTTTCTGCTTGTAGCAATGTAGTTCATCTGCCTCCATCATGACATCTCTCACCTTCTCAACAAAATCCAAAGTGTTCTGGATGTCGTGTTCAGAGTTGCCTACCAATGGGGTTGAGGATTGAAGCCTGAAACTTTGAGATGTTATAGGTGACCGAGTTGATCATGCAGACATTTGGTCTTAAACGTTGGCCGTGTTTATATCTTTGGTAAACCATATAGACTTGGTGTAGATTCCCCTGGGTGTATAGCCTGTGGTATGAAGTCTGGTCAGTATTGTCCTGTTCTAACTGCTTCAGGCAATCGCCACCCTCTTCCTGTTACCGCTTCCTTGGTCTTGTTTCAGGGGCTCATAAGTATTGGGTTTGGAATTGCTGTTTCTGTGATCAGTTACACTACTAGGATTTGTCTCAGTTGTCATAGATCAGTGGTTGTTGATCAATGATATGACAATTTACATATTAATGATCAAGAAACTGACCTCACGTTGTTTACCAGTGGCGCTAGTTTCAGTCATTGCGTAAAGGTGCTGCTTATAAGGCTGGAGAAACCTGCAGTCAGCAGAGACTAATGAGTGATGAAACATTTCTCCCACTGAACATGCTACGTCCACATGGACAGAAACTATCTTTTTGGGAGTTACTTATTCAGTTAAAGAAAATGCAAATGTCCTCAAGTTTCCATGAACCCGAGATAAAAATTAGTTTTCAAGGATAAAGAGCAGTTCAAAGCAGAAAATTGGCACATTTTAAAACCTCACTGTCAGGCTAAGCAATGCAAAGTAGAATTTGCCAAAAGATTTTAAATGTTTGAATAAGAACACTGACTATTAAAATGCATAATAAATGTAGCTCTAATCACAAAAACAAAGGTTGATAAACAGATACAAACAATTAAAACGAGTAAATTATTTTTACATTTAAGATGATATAGGATGATGAACTTTATACACTGTGACAGATGGAGGAGGCCTAGAAAAAAGAGCAACAAAGGACTTTCACGCAGAAGACTGGGGTTTGAGTCCTGCATGAAAGCTAGAGTTGATTTGACCTAGCTGACTTATTACTTTGAATTTTTAACGATTATTTCTAGTTTTTAGTCACAGATGACACTTGGACATCTCATCCTCAAGTTAGACCCTTTCACAGCGTTAATCACAAAAAGATTTCCTACCTTGAAGGGATGTGAGGAAAAATGAAACATCAGAGCTCTTAACACCTCATTTTATTGTCCCAACATTCAAAAGTACAAATAATTCAAACACAACAGTTTTATGAAAAAGAAAAAACAAACATTTACAGCAAGATTTTTATTTTGTTTCCAGTTTCAGAAATGACCTAAACTAGCAAGGATAACATGAAGTCATTCATCGCAGTAATTGGATTAATAATAAGAATAAGAATACTAAGAATAATAGCAATAATAATCATAATAATCATCATTGATAATTGTTAAGTAATAACATAAGCAGGAGAGAGTAGAGAGAGCCGCGGTCATGGGGCCCTGTGAACATTTTTTCGTCTTTTTTGTCTTTAAAGATTTCATTTATAGATTTTTCAGATAGTAAACAAACACGTCTCAGGAGGAAAATGAAAACTGACAAGAAGAGCCTAGTTCCTCTGTTCACCTTCCCTCCTCCACTACTGGCTGCGTTGTTCCTACTGGCAGGCTGCCACTATAAGGCGCTACAGGGGATGGTGTGAGCCATAGGGGTTGGGCATAGAGCGAGGTGACGCAGCCCCATGTTTCAAACACCCTGACATGCACACACATTCGCACACACATTCTGAGCTGTCTCAGTCACTTGCGCGCGCAGGTGCACTCAGGCACACACACATCTGTATATATATGTGCCAAGAAATTAATTAAAAACAACCAAAAAAACAAAGAGGAAAGCACAGACACTGAACATATGTATATACTGTACATACACACATGGATGTACTCCACACTAACAAACGCATGTGGACAAACACACAACACGCACACAGTTACTTAAAGGAACATGCATACGAACATGCACAAATGCGCGCGCACGCACACACACACGCACACACGCACGTGCACACAGGGTTTAGGCGGAACACAGGCACGCATCGTAAGAGTTCAAAAGTCATACAGTGTAGGAAATAAGTTCACACATCAGAACATTCTACTGGGGTCGTTGCATAATTCAAGCTCCCGACTGCAGCGGGGAGCATGAAGGGGTCTGGTTGGTTGGTTGGTTTGTTGCTGTCATGACATTTTCGAACATTAAGCAACAGGATGGCAAAGATGACGGTTGGATAATGGTAATGATATTAAATGACCCAGCTTGTCAGATGAGTGAGGTGTGAGAGAGGAGGATGTACTATGCGAGCATGCGTCTGAGTGTTTCAAATGCTCTCCGCACACCTCCTTCATGTTTTCAAGTCTTAACAACAAACAAAAAAAATCCAATTTCTTATATTTATACTTCTGGAACCATTCCCCCTACCTTTCACCTTTCAAAATATATAATATATATCATATTAGAGTATATAAAATATAGAATCGGTACAATCCCTTTTATACCTCCAGAGTACTTCTTATGTATAGCAACAACTGCTGGAAAGAACAGTTGGTGTGCAATGGTAACAATTTCTCAAAGATTTGTTGGTACGTCATTTGAAAACATGATGAACATTCTTAAAAATAAGTTCTGACTCTTTGACCGATTTAGTCCAGTGCAATGAATGACCCTCGAACAACAATTTTTAATGTCTGTCTGCCCGAGCCTCCGAGAGCTGAATGTCATACAAAATGCTAACCGAAACGGAAAACTATGCTTTCAGACCCACATTTTTGCATAAGGTTTCATCACAAAGCGGTAGTAAGTGGAGGGAGGGTGTGGACGGAGTGGCTTATTAGAACTACACAAACTTATCACAGGTTATATTGAACCAGAACGACTGTTTATAACATTCTATTAAGACTAAACTTTATTGAAAAAGATCTAAAGATTTCATTTTAACAAGACAAGAAAAAAGCAATAGCAAATTGAACTATTAACTAGGTTATGCATAGCGAGTAACTGTTTCTAGTAATAAGGGAAGAGCGTCCCCCGACCCTCCAGACATTTTTTTCAGTTTTCTTGACTTTTAGATTTTTTTTATATTGTAATTTTGATATATTGGTACAAAGCACAAACGTACTAAAAGTTCTCTCAGTGCAGTGGACTACTGGAAGAGCCTCTCCACTAGTCGCTTTGTTCCCTTTTGCTCAGAAACGCCCCCCTCCCTGTACCAGAATCACGCAAATACACAGACAATGAAACAAACAAATAAATACATAAATACACAGATAAATTAATGAATCATAAATATAGAATAAATACAAATAAATAGAAAAATAAATAGTTTCAAAAATAGATAAGGAAACAAACCGTTAAACCAACACGTTTATACTCTAAGCTTTTGTTCGGTTTCTTTTGCCGCGGTAGTTAACTAAAAAGTTAATCCAATTTTTTTTCTCCACAAGCAACATGACAACAATTGAACAGTTTCCTCACAAGTTTTTCTAAGTAACTGAACCACCACTTCATAATAAATTGTCATATGAAAAAGACAAGCTCAAACGAACAAAAGAACAGTGACAACTCAGATAGTACAGTAGATATTGTAAAACAAATGTAGACTATATATATATTTATATATATCATCTATTTGTACACAGCAAATAAAGACACAGTTGTCATAGATCCTTTTTAAGGAAACAAATATCTAGACTAACGGAACTAGCTAATCATCATTAAGTTTTGACAAACGTTTCACGCTCAGCAAGTAACCTAAAAGTCAGCAAACCAACAAAAAAAAAACAACCCAAAAACAAATAAAAAATTTGTTCAGTGATTCTTACAAGGCCCGATTTAGTCAAATCTGATTATTCAGTAAAGAAATAGTCTCACCAGATTTCTGGGCCAACATTAAACAAATATTAAACAAAGAACAGCAGCTCAATTCAATGCCAACATCAAAGTAGTTTTTTTTCTTTAAACAACACATAGAACAACAAACTTGGATATTTAAGATATGTGAATAATGTAGTATAGCACCTACTGTTGATCGCTAAAAGGAAGTTCTTCTCAAATGTAAGAGCGAAGAAAATGATATAGATAATGTATAGTATGCTTCTAAATGGATAGATGTGTATATATCTATTTACTGAGATCCCATATCGACTGATGACAAAAACAGGAAAACAAGCGGACAAAGGGTCTTCTTGCTTTGGGCTCTGGACTGTGAGGACGGTTAGGCCTCGGAAAGACCCCTCTCCCTTCCCTTTTGGGTATCGCTGAATAATTATGCACTAGTACATGTGTGAAAAATTACCAAAATCACCTGCCTCAGATTGCATCCTTTTTTCACAAAACCTTCCATCTACAAAATCGCTACCAACTTGGATTCCCCAAAAAACAACCTCCGATCCTATAAAGTACCACGCCAGAACGACAAGACAAGGTGGTGCCCCCTCCCACCCGCCCCGGCCCCCCCTAGTTAGCCAGTCAAAATATTTTTCTCTTTTTTTCAAATCCAGATTCTTGTAAAAATTCTTCAATAATTATTATTTTAATTATCATTTATAAAAATAGATCTTTCTATTTATTTTTATCTTTTTCTAAACGTGTTTTTTTTTTTTTCCAAGCAAAGAGATCTTCTCTTTGGCAACAGTGTTATTTTTTTTTTCTTAAATTACTGAACGTGTCATCAGCAAAGCTAACCCATCCCCTCCCTTGCCCCATCTCCCTGAACCCCAAGTGAGGAAAGACATTATGTTTTGTTTGCGATACAAAACAAAAACAATGTTAGAAATTCATTTTTTTTCTACATCAGAGTTACCGGGATCCCGTGGAATCCCGTTTGTAATCGGTAAGGGGACGCTTTGAAATACACGCTAAAAATGAATGAATGGTTCACCAATTTAAAAAAGAGCCGCCTCCCGTTTACTAGACGGGGAGGTATATAATACTACCGACAGTGGATCCGGATTTACAAAAGAAAAACAAATCCTGAATCAAGACAGAGAAAAGGCTCCAATCGAAAGAGGACGTTCTCTTCTCTGAAATAAGGGGATACAGGGATTTGCTACTGTTTTACACAGAAGAGAAAAAACATTATAACAACCACAAGAAACGGAAAGAATATACAACAAAGAGAAGCCTGCATTATCGCAGGAACTCCCCAAAACTCGTGAACGTTTTCATCATTTCATTTTTGTAATACTTAGGCAACGTTGGCTTATAGGTCCAAAGTTATAATATAAGCCATTTCTAGTTCAATTTGCTTGATGGTTTGTTGGTTGCTTTATGTTCCGGTTGGAGTTTGCTGTGTTGGATGGCTGTAGTAGGGTGGTAGTGGTAGTGACTGAAGGGGCTAAGGGATGGGTGGAGGTGGGGGTAGGGGGGGTTGGGGGCAATTTTGGAGCAGACAAAGTCGCGGGGCAACTGCTTCTACCTGGTAAAGTTCAGGACTTGTGTGTCTTGTTAGTCTTGAAGGAGACTTGCAAGACGCGGTCGCCCAACCTGTAGCCATTGAGACTGGCGATGGCCATTGCCGCCTCGTCGTAATTTGTCATGGTGACGAAGCCGAAGCCTTTGCACTTGTTGGTGTTGAAGTCACGGATCACCTTGACGTTGTTGACTGCGCCGAACGGCCCAAACAGCTGCCAGAGCACGCTTTCGTCTGAATCTGGGGACAGGTTGTACACAAAGATGCACCAACCGGTGCCCGTGTGCCCGGGGATGTTCATGCCAACCAGGCTGGTCATGCTGTCAATAGTGATAGGTGAAAACCTGAGAGGAGAGGCACAGTTGGGAGGAAGAAGAGAAAACGGCAAGCGTTAGCTGGGCAAGTTGAGGCACACGGAGAAACAGTGTCTGCATCTGCTGTACATGAAATCGCCCTAACCAGTGAAAAACAAAAAGGTCCTGCCATGATCCTCGCCTGAATCGCACGCTACTCTCTACAGCCAAATATTCTGGTCAAGCCACTGATCTCAAAGCCAAACCACACCATATCAGATAAACATGCAAGTACTCTACACAAGTATGTGCAAATATGTCAGGGCAGTCTGCATTCGTTTGCTAAGCTGCCACTAAATCCTCCAAGAACTCTTCGGCTCTGAAAAGTCTCCTGTCTGGAATGATGACGGCGCTGTGTGCGCTACGCTGTATTTCTGCTGAAGGAGATGCAGATGAAGGTTTTCTCTTTGTGCCCCTGAGTGGCTCCTTTAGGTGTTAAATTGCAGGAAGTCGCTGAATTAAACTGTTGCTAGAAATTCATGAAAGATCATGCACCAGCCTGCTAAATCTGTTCTCGTTCGCCTCATAATCTTCTCCTTTTTCTTGTGATGCAAGAGATTTGAATCCTCAGTTGACTTCACTTAATTGCCTTTCCGCTCAAAGGAAAGGGAGAGGAGAAAAAAAATACCCCCACCTTTAAATAAAAGGTAAATGAGATAAAAAGGTTCATTTCTTATGCCACCTCTCTTCAAGAAATGACTATAGGCATTATTGGGAGTGCTTTAATTGAGATTTCCGCTTTGCTGCAGCTGTCTCAGAGATGGCTGCTTTCTTAAGGAAAAGGAGGGAGGGAAGAGGGAGCAAACTAAATGGAAAATGGAAGCACTTTACAGCCCAGTGGCATTAAGGTACAAAGTGTATTCCTCCCCCTTCTCCCCTCCTGCAGAGCGTTCTGATCTGTTCTACTCCAGAGCTCGTGGCACTGATCGATAGCGTCGCTTGCTGCTCGGGGCCCAGAGCCTCCTGTTTCCAGTGACTATATGTGGTCAATCACTACGACCTTCCTGCATGACTTTGGTCATACAGAGTTTGCTTGCGGTTGTTTCGGATGCTAATACTTGCCTCAGGTTAGCAACTGTAAGGAGCTCTTTGCAGCAATTACACTTTTGTGATTTAGATCAAATTAGTGTGTACAATTAAAATGACATGGACTCATACTTATAAATCTGCAATATTTTGATCTATTTTTTTTTTTAAATTACCTACCACCACAAGACTCTTGCAACAAGAAACTAGGTTATAATAGACACCAAATCATGTGGCCTCCCTTTCTTGTTGAGAGGATCCTTTCGGATGAATCTTAAAAGGCCTTACTGTCTGACATGCTCAGCCACACTCAGGCCTCTCTTATGTTTAAAAAAAACTTCATGCCAATTGTAAATTTAAGCTGGACAACGTCAGGTTTCTGGCTAAATGAAGGCTAGCTTACACTGGATTTGTGAAGGTGGAAATGAGTGTGCCTGTATGTATGTGTGCGTATGGGTGTAAGCGTGTATGCAAGCATACCCACCAGAGTGGGACCGAGCACTAACCAATGTTACAGACCAGACCACGGGTTGCATAGCAACTGTGTAGCTGACCAGATATCTATTCTGTCCTTTCTAAAGCTAAACCATTTCCAGCTCTTAACACTTTCCTCCTCTTTCCTTTCAAATCACTAAAAAACACTTGCAACTTGATGACATGCTTTGCAATCAGGACCGCTAAATCAGACACCTATTTTCACCGTTTAAAAAAATGATGTAAAGACTCGGATTGAGGGTAAAGTGCTTACTGGAGAGCGTTAAACGTTTGAATGTCATATTGCATCACTATGAGAGTGTTATTCTGCAAAAACATGGTCTTGTTTGACAAAATTACAGGTTTTTAGAGGAACTCGCGAAGAGAAAATATCTCTCGAGCTAAACCTTGGGTTCTGTTTGAGTTTCTAAGCTGACTGACTGATGATGCCCCCTGTGCTTGCAACATGCAAGGTGCCACCGTCAGCACATGGATCATCTATCACCACAGTGGCTGCTGCTCTGGGTTATGTAACACCTATGCTGGTGAGAAAGCAAAATGAAACATGGAGGCGAAGGAAAGGAGTTTGAGCAGAGCAGTGCCGAGCAAAGCTGGAACTGTCTGCAGTGAAACAGCATTTCCTGTTTCCAGCAGGGATCCAGGTTCATCTAGCCTTATCAGAAGTCCTAGCTAAACTTTTCTTGAATTCTATTAGCACTACCAAGAATGTGTGCAAAATTTTCATTTTGTCATAGGTTGTATCTGACTCACATAATGTTTGATTCTAACATACATTCACAGTGACAAATTTAAAATTTGACCCTAAAGGGAGACCAAGCTCTAGATTTATGGCGACAAGGCAGGAGAACCTGAATCCAGTAGAAATAAAACCAACACACCTAGAAATGAGAAGTTTTACACCAGAGAACAAAATCTGTTGAAACAACCCAAAACAATCCAAACAACACCAGCACTTTCATAATCAAAACAAAGCAAATTCATCACCACTGAAAACAAGGCTGATTGGGGTTTTTTTTTTTTTTGTTTTTTTTACACTTTGAGTGGTTGGGAAGGTTTTAAAGCCAACTGAAGCTGACGAGGGGAAAAACATACAAACAAATCAAAGAACCAAGAATGCAGTTGACCTTGAACGAATTTGCAAATGCAAAGTGATTGCAAAAATGCAAGGAAAAAAAAAATACAAAATAAATAATAAAAACAAACAGGAAAAAAGGATATTGAAAAATCACTGAGTCAACATGGACATCTGGCATTGGGTGAAGTTTTTAATTACCTCTTTACGCCATAGGCCATATTAAGCAAATTGTCCAGCCTGTAAAGAGAAGGAGGGTTCTGGGGTTAATGGTGGGCAGATGGTCGACTCACTCAATGGAACTAATGTTAAGTCCCTGCAGGAACTGCATGGCCCTCCTCACTCAAGAACAAACAAACCCATCTATAGTTGGTCCATTACACTGAGGAGCCCCACCAGAAAATGCTATCATCAGTTAATCAGTGAATCTACAGTACAATCAGTATGCTCTGCACTCGCTCAGCCGGCCACTGAGCTTCTTCGTAGGCCTCATCGTAGCCCTGCAATCGGGCACGTTAATATTACTGTAGGTGCGACCATTTAATTCTTACACAGCAGATGACTGGTCACAGTTCAGGATTACAGTTGCAAACATAACACTAAGGGCAGGCAGTGTGTTAGCACAGCATTGCTCTAGGCCATACTAGTATGATAGCTTAGCCGCAATGCTACACAATTGCAAATCGTAATCTTGCATGTGTGTATCCATACAATTTATGACACCACATCGATGGTTTATTACGATGGAGGTAAATGAGAATTTATTTTCAGGTCCTACGCTCCTTAATTTGTGTTAACTCGATTAAGAGAACACTTGAGATGGCAGGAAATGATCAAGAGTTCTGTCAGTGTAATGGTTTGGCATTTGAACGATGGTGAGCGAGAGAGGTGACGATGATTAGTCGTGTTTCTATGCGATGGGAAAACACAAAAGCACAACTGAATGTTAAACTAGGCGTGAAATTGTGAATGCTGTCTTTGTGGCTGGGGTCAACCTGTTAAGTGCTAACAGGTCGGGTGGAATGGCAGCGTGTTAGTCGGAGGGTGTGCTCTGTCTAAAAGGGTTAGGTTTGGGGAGATGTTCTGCTTTCGTAATAATTTCAGCCTGCGAGCTACAGCCATTGCAGTCATCTGGGGTAAACTACTATTTGTGTGTTGTTTAAGAACCAGGCAGGCTTTGTGTGTGTGTGTCTGTCTGTGAGCTGGGCTTTGGAAACCTGTGGGCTGTATGAAACGTTGGCCCTCTTGGATGGATGCAGCCTGCTTAGTGACTCAATGACCTTCATTCCTCACTTGGGTCTGGCCTGTCTCATGTCTTATTAACTCCTCTGGCCTAATGGACAGGGGCGACGGCTTATTGAGCAACAGCTGGCCAGCGACGCCTCGTTCCTCTTGAAAACACTACAAACTCTCTGACTTTGACTCGACTGTCAGGGTTGTTTCTCCTTTTCTCTTGCTTCCTTGCAAAAACAGGAACTCACACAGGCACACAATCTTCTATGCGGTGCACATTTTAAAGAACGTTACATTTCAATAATCTAGATTTCAAGGCAACGTTATCACTGCCTTGAAATATAGCCTATATATCACACACACACACACATCCTGATTATTTAAGCAGTTGTGCAGCCTTGTAGTAAATATCTTGCATATTAATAATAATAATCACAGTACTATTTGTATTAATCAGGTTAAATGAAATTTACTCTGCCTGTTAGAGATAACAGATTAGTAATCTTCTAATCAGGGACAATTTAACAACAGGATGCCAGGTAATTGTAGCTAATTCTCTTAGAAATGAAAAACACTGCAGCATTACACTAACCTGTGTTCAAAAATATTAATTTCACAAATTAATTTCAAGACATAATCTTCTGAGGGAACTGCTCAATTTTGTAAATAAATTGATAATGTGGTGACCTACATTGAAACCCCTCATTGGATACATAACCTTTTCATTGTTTACATAAACCTTCTGGGTAAATGATAGACCTGCTTATTGCTTGGCTTCACAGTGTGTCTGCACTGTAGCACTGTTCTCACTTAAAATTACCAAGCAGTACAAAAGCAGCCCTAAAACAAAGAACAAAAGTGGAGAAAAGGATATACGGAATCATTAAAACAGTAATTAGCTCATTACGTGGGGAGGGAACGAGCAGCCTGCTTTGTGGGTAAATGAGTCAATTGGAGAGGATGCTCAGAGGAGAGGCGCTCCAGGCTCGGGAGCATGAAGACATCTGCTGGCCGATGGGCCGTTGGGCCACAACAAAACAACCTGCTGCTAACACACTCTCTCGCTCTCCTTTCTCTCTCAAACATGTACGAATCCACACCGATGCAAGCTCGCCACGCAAACACTCTGCCAGCTTTTCACGCTGCCTCTCCAAGCTGGATGCAAACAATAGGGCTTTTGTGCTGTCTGTCAATGCATGTTAATGGTGGAATGGGCGTTTTTGTCTTTTCCTTTTTGAAACAAAAATCTGTTCAATTAAAATTGGCTCCTGCCCTGGATATAATAAGGCTAATTTGCTAATTAGTACCATTAGTTAACGACAGAGGATCGGAAGCAAGCGGGGATCTAGGGCTTCGCGTATTGTGCTTGAGTCGATTATGTTTGCTGTCTTGGAGAGGGACCGTACGAGCACATTATACATTAGCTTGCGTTACGGCAGGCCCACATGATTTACTCACACAGGACAGATGTAATTATCGCTGCAGCAGGATTGTACTGTGCCAAGACGATCTATTAAAAACTTGGGTCTCCTAAACAACATTCTTACTATCTAAAACAACTTTAGCATCTATGGTGGATTTTATTTCCAGTGCTCGTTGCTAGGTGCGCATAAAATGTGTCTAACTTCAAAAATAGTTGGAAGTAAGCAAAACAATAAATACATTTTTTCATCCTTAGTCCTTCTTAAATTTAGTTAAAAAAATTGGAAACCACACATATCAACCCCATTTATAACTTTTAAGTGTTAAGGATTTTAGCAAAGGGCTCGGGAGCAGAGAGCAGGAACACAGGGACACGGTGAGGAAGTATACTGTGGTTGTGAGTTGTGATGAGAAGCGACAGCTCTCCTGCAGAGCCTGTAAATTGGCTTGGCGTATCACAGACACACAGCCACGCTACATCGCTCAGGTGTCACACCAGGGAAGCTGCTCCAGAAGAAAAATACCTTCCAAGCTCTGACTTTGATGGAGAGTAAACAGCACGACCGGCTTAGTGTTATTGAAAGAGAGGAAATTGTGTAAGCACATATTCTGTCTTCAGTTCTAAAACATTCTTGTTGGATCATATGATAGTGTGCTGTTTCTGTTTTCTTATTGGTTACTCAGGTGAAAGGTAACTTGAGCTTAAGGAGCACGCTCAAACTACCTCTAGGTGCCATAATATGATGATGTTTGGGTCTTTAATGACAGCATATGACTGGGTAGGATGCCACACAGTGTATGAACTACTGTATATTAACTTGGTGTTAAGATTACTGACCTGGGCAAAAACGATTTTTAAAGACATGAAGATAACATTAATTTTGGGAAGCTGAAATGGGGTTAAAATTTAAATCCTGATATTCATTTTGTAATGATTTGTTTTAACTGGCCCTCTGCTGACTGGATTTAAGGCATCAGTCTCTTGAATAATGTCAGCTTGTAATGCAGTCACAGACTCATGCCATATTTATAGTATTTCATGTCTTTCATGTCTGGCTAATGTATAGGTGTGATAGCTTTCGGTCCAAAACAGTGGACAACATCATGCAGAATGAGTGTAAAATTAAAGGACAATACCTAACAGTAAAAATGCATCTTTTTGTTTTGCAAAAATTATGAAAAAAAAGATATTCCTAATATGTGTTTTTGCCCAGGCCTGAATATGCCTGGAAGCATCGACACGATGGCAGCATGATGAAATGAGGGGAAACATGTAGTTGTGAATGACAGAACCCCACAGTCTCTTATGAACAGTTCCTCTCTGATCTGGGTGGACCCACGCAGAGCTCTCGCTGACTTACGGACACCTGCACCAGGTGCAAGGCTCACACCTGTCGTTCAGAGGATGCTTTTGCCAAATGACTGTTCACAGGAGAGAAAGTGCAGCATTGTTGTAACACAGACACCGGGGTGACTCATGCTCTCTGAATATAAGTGTTACCATAGATATAGAAACACAGATATTGTGTTTGTGATTTGATGTGTGCCGGGGTAGTTCTCATGCTGGACTAGTCAGGATCTGCTAGTAAACACACGATAGAAATGACTTAATTCTGAACCCGTTTTCATAAAATCTGCTTCGTTCAACATGTCCGACTGTTACTCAAGCGTGTGTAAAGTAGAAAAGAATGAAGCTTATCAAAGACAGGAAACCTCTGACTCTTTCTCATCTTCTTCTACTTATTCAACTCAGCGTCGCAGGGAGCTAGAGCCGGTCCATCAGCTTAGTTCAGTTTTATTTATATAGTGAGAAATCCACAACAACAGTTGCCTCAAAGTGCTTTACATGGTAAAACCCAGCAATATTTGAAACACCTTGTCTAACCCATGCATGTCTTTAAGGACGCTAAAGGACCTGCAGACAGCATTCAAACTTTATTATTAATCTCTGCCTCTCTTCTACAGTGTGTTTTTTGTCCTGTTTTCCACCCGCCACACCCAACTGGTCATGGAAGACGACTGCCCCTCCCTGAGCCTGGTTGCGTCGGAGGTTACATCCTGTTAAAAGGGAGTTCTTCATTCCCACTGTTGCCAGGTGCTTGCTCAAAGGGGGTTGGCTGATTTTTGGTGCATCCCCAGTAGGGATTTGACCCTCTGGCAACAGTGCTAACCACGGCATCACAATGCTATAGAGCCCAAGTGTTCACAATTCTTTAGCACAGCGGTCCCCAACCTTTTTTGCTCCACGGACCGGTTTATGCCCGACAATATTTTCATGGACCGGCCTTTAAGGTGTCGCGGATAAATACAACAAAATAAAACTAGTACCGGTACCGAAAAAAAGAAAATTTATTCATAACACACGTGAAAAGACCAAGGAAAACCGAGTAAACGATTAAAAACGATAACAAAATAACGCTGAAAACCGATAAAAACCCTGAAAACTATACATTTCACACCTGAGCCTCAACTCTTGCGGTACCAAACGACTCACGGACCGGTACCGGTCCGAGGCCCAGGGGTTGGGGACTGCTGCTTTAGCATATATGTTACTGCAACAACATACTCATATTCTATTCTAATTTAAGATTAACAATATCTGCAGTATGGTTTGTTTAATGGTAACTGTCCAGCCTGTGGACCTGGAGGAAGTGACTTGATGTACTTATCATGACTTAAGTGTGTAGAACAAAAAAATACCTTCCTACTTCATTAATAAAACAATTAAAGAAATAAAATTTTAAAAACAGAGCAGAGCAGTCGGCCTTATAGCACTCGCAAAAGCTGAGCAGACTGATATGAATAAGAGTATCTGGAAAGTTAATTTTTGCTCGCTGCATGGAAATGAAATTCATGCCCTTTCAGACATGTCAAACCACAAACATGACAGCTAAATTTCTAAATGTAGGGTAACACTTGATCCAGAGAGCACAAATAATTGCAACACCTGATTGCATTGCAAACAATCATTTTGGCAAAAGGCTGCAGTCCTCGGACACACGGACATATAACGGCTACATAAAGCAATGGCCAATGAGGTATCTAACTTTGTTTAATGATGGACACTTGGTGCGTGTTTTCCAAATCAGGCCTGTTGTTTGGAGTAGACATGTTTCCTAAATTGAATGCACCGAGTTTCACGTTGACCAAGAAAAATCTGTATGAAGTTTAAGACTGATAGCTGATCAGTAAACATTAAATCAAATGATTTTAGTTTCTGATTATGCGATACACAAAGCATGGCTGTTTGTGAAGCTTTCTAGTAAATACTTTACTTGTTTTCCTTAATTTCTACATAAGCAGATGACATTCAACTTGAGATTCCCAACCTTGTGAGCAGATGGCCCAATCATATTGTTGATTATCTTATGTCTACACTTTGTTTTCAATTTGCTACTTTAAAACATGAAAAAGAGCCCGGTAGGAGGAGGTGCCACTGGTTCTAGGAAGTATGTTTCAGTCTCTGAAATCCTGTTATTTTATTACTTTTAATGCATTTTTTTGGTCAAATTAGATACAAAAGACTGCAACAATATCACAATGCTGTTATGTTATAGCTATCACTTTAAATTAGCTTTCTTTCTAAGAAATTGTGCTTTTCATCACTTTATAGCAGATGCCCGCTGTCTCAGGCTTCCAATTGTTTCAAAAATTTACCTGAAGTTTAACTGAAAGTGAATTAATTTGAGTTCATACAAGGTTGTAGATAACATCAAACTTGCGTTCTTATGTGGACACATTTGGATCCTTTTGGATTTTCATTAAAAAGGTCTCTTGCGTTCGTCCTTAATAGTGCTCCAACAGTGACTCATGTAACATAATTAAATGAGACTGGGAAATGGTCTGAGAAAGACTTTTACTTTTGGAACCAGGCGCACCCCAAATGGCTCATCACGTGATGTCTCTGACAAAAAAATCAGGCTGCTCGTACTGGCTGTTCAAGGACAACCTACTGTCTGCAAGGCTGCTTTCAAAATTACTGAACAGTGGACCAGCCACTCCACTTCAACTGGAAATTTCCTGGGCTCGTCAAATTTATAGTAAAGATTTAATACTGGGTCAGCGCCAAAGGTTTGGAAACTCTGCATTAGACACATCACATATAGAGATAGAAGTAACGATTGTGTCTAAACTGCCTAAAAGCCTCCCCCTCCCCACCTTCTCCTCTGTCGTCCTCCTGCCCCTGTACTCACCTGAACCTCTGAGCCTGGTGGTGAAGGGGGCCAGGGTATCGGCGATTAGGTGACTGGTAGAGTTGTGACAGAAGAGCTTGGCTGGTCTTCTGGCTGGGGTTGTTGGCGAATTTGACCGTTATAGGCTCGGCGGCGCCCGATGGCTTCTGGCCATTCAGGCCCTTGATGGCCTCCTCAGCCTCTATCCTCTTATCAAAGCGGATAAAGCCAACACCTCTGGAGCCACCTGCGGGGCCAGCAGATCAGAAACAAACAGGGGCCCCTTTTACTTTACAGGTATCAGACAAAGGTTTACTGTCTATATTTAAAGATCCCACACAAATAAACAATGACATCATGCTCCACAGAGTAAAAGAGGCAAAAAAAGTAATAAATTGTAAAGTATTTTGAATGCAAATGGCTTTGTACTCTAACAGTAACACAAATACAGGCATACCCACACGTACACACCAGCTACACACACTGTGGCACTGACCCCAAGTGTGTTTAAAGCCACAAAGTCAAGTCTTTTCTTGCGCTCATTCCAGTCGCAGTCACCCCTGCACGCTCTCCTCATGCATCGCTCTCCGTGACATTTGAGCAGTTTCCGTGGCGATATTTTTGACTGCCACCTGAGAGGAACATTTAGGGAAGCTCCCCTGGTGGGTCCTTTACTGGTGCATTGTGCGTATTAAGAAGTGTGCATCTCTATACGTGTGCACGTACATGCATATATGTGTACATATGTGTATCTATTAACGGATGCTGTGCCTTGTTTTAATGAGGCTGCCTGCATGGCCCAGAGGACGCTCGCGCAGTGACAGCAGCACTCTGCCGAAGAGACTATTTACATAATACTGTGTGCACACAGGCATGTCTATGTGACTGAGGCTGAATAAAAGAGAGGAAGTAAGGAAGAGGGGAATGTTGTGTATGAGCATCATTGTGTGCAGTCTCTCTCACACACTTAAAAGGCACTCCTTATTGTTATTCCACATTTTGTTCATGCCAGCCCGCTACTTCCTGTTGGCTCGTCTCATGGTACTCGCTCCCCTGAATTCTCCTTCTGTTAAGCACCTTGACCATCTCGCTCCTTTTGTTCTTTTCTTGTCTCCAAAGACGAGCACCAGAAGGTTATTTACTTTCCAGCCAAGCAGAAAGATAAAAACGCTCTACGAAAGCAAACCATTCATTAAAAATTACTCATCTTCTAATAAGGTGAAATCCAGTTTAAACATTTAAACCAATACATAAATGTGACTGTACTCTGGATTTACAGCATTGTGCTTTTCCCTCTCTCTCTCTTTCTCTGTTTTTATTTTTCTTCAGGTAACTGATTTGCATATTCTCTGCAATTTTCTTACCTCTTTCAAATACCGTGCTGGAAGTATTTTCTTAACTGTCACCACAACAAAAGGAGCTCAATTACTGCAAACTGTGGTGATCAGTGTCCTTTTGCAGCAGCAGAAACATGATTTGTGAAAGAATGGCAATATAAAAATAATTTTCAAAACTAATTTGCTCTCTGTAGTCTAACATAATTTGTTTACTTTTTCTGAAAAGTTTTTTTTTAACTACATAAGCAACAACTTTCTGACTTTGGAACTTATACACAAAGAAACCTCTTAAAAAGCCCTGCGAGGCTCAGATTTGAACCACAGCATTTTCTTTATGTCTGGTGGTTGAACTCATTAACTCTTACTTCATAAAAATGTTTTTTTTAATTCTCTTTTTTTAACCTCCCTCTCCCCAGACAGCCTTTCACAAATTCTCTTCCCTTATTTCCATTTGAGCCAACTCTGTACCTGCATATTTTAATTAGCTTGATAGAAGCAGGAAAACGAGCAATTCTAATGGGATGTACATAGTGTAAACAACAGCCTCTGCTGTTCCTACAGCTTTCTTTGCATATTACAGTTGTTTTCATCCATATGTTGTGTGAAAAGTGGGGAACAGTGCGTTTGTTTCTGAGGCATAGTAAATAACAGTTTTTCGCTAATGGATGCTGGGCATTTAAATATCCCCAATGCCTTAGTTTACTTTGATAACTGCAATAACCCTACTTTTCTATAAGGCGCTTGGCGACTCCGAGAGCCTTGCTCAAGGGCACCTCAGCGGTAGTTAAGAAAGACGAGAGCGCTGCTCATTCACTTCCTCCACTGAGATGAGTGCAGAAGAGTGGACTCTATTCGTCCTTTAATCCTCACACTTGTTTGGCCTTGAGCTCCTTCTAAGCCGCTTCTTGCTGGAGGGCCTCCAGACAAACGCTTGGCATACAGATGAAGGCCCGACACAAACACACAAACACCCATTCACGTGTGCACGCGCATACTTATGTGATGACTTGAAGAGGTGCTATTAAGAATGAAGTGCGGAAAGAGGACTGGAGGTGTCCATGACCATTTTCGATGGAGCGTGACCAAACCGCAGTGTTTATACGAGAGCGAGACAGAGAAAAGATTTGTGTGTGTGTGGTGTGTGTATTCTGTTTGTTTTATGTATGCACCAGCTCCTCTTGTCCTTGAGGTTGCACAGTAGCATTGTAAGTAGGTGAGAAAAGTCGGTTGGCAGGAAACCTCATCACCCATAATTTTACTGAGCAGAATGTGTGCACATGCTGTACTTGTGCCTGTTGGCTCTGTTCAGTCAAGAATGCTCACAGATCATGTAACAAAAAAGAACGAATGGGTTTCGCGACATTCACAGCAAAATTATTGACAAGCCTTAAAATTTAGAGTTCTCATAATTCCTCAGTGCGTCTAATAGCGAAAGTACTGCCGTGTCACGAAGTTCACCCAACATCCCATTGGGGTGTCAATATGTGAAATGTGTTCTGAATCCAATTACTGTTGCAGTGAGACAGCCTTCACTTCAACATCTGTTAGATCTCCACCGCCTTCTGAAATGATAAAGATTACATTTCTCTGATTTCCTTACTTCAGAAAATTTAATCAAAAATACCCAAAGTCTCTCGTAGCTTTCAACCTTCCCACCCCGACTGTGACACAGAGCCCCAAGCCCATTTCTTCCAGGGTTTACATCACAAATATATAATAAAGCACTGAGCATTTTCCTAAAACGGCAGAGCTCTGCAGTTTTTAGAAAGTGTTACTCAGCGAGGACTAAAAGATTGTAATTGTTGGGGATTATATTCAGCAATTGATTAATACATGCTGGAAAGCTAGTTAGTACTTACTGCAGCAGTATGGCACATTTAGGATTTGGTCAAAATAAAATACAATGCCCGTGTTTATGACAGGAAAGAAAGACGATCCAATCGAATAGCACGGATCGTTAAAATGTTAACTTTTGTAGAGAATACTGGCGAACAAGCTACAGATAACACGTAGCAGCATTGCTTCTTTACCGCTTTTGCTCCTTGGTGAAAATTGGTAGAATATAACGAGCCTTGAAAAACAATGCAGGTATTTTTCAGAAAGATAAAAACAGCTTCTTAAATCCATGCACCTGTTCTGTTTTTACCACTCTGTCAAGCCATATTAATGTAATAAACCTTGAGAAAGGTTTATTTGTCTCCGGTTAAACACAGTAACAAAAACAAACTCGCAATCTATGAAGCAAGCTGCCAGTCTACGAAGTCCAACCTAATGACTGTCCTTTCAACCAGCCCCAGAAGCCTAGGCCTACTTATCACCCACCAGCCAGCCATACAGGCAACATTAGAGCACAATGTACTTACTAAGGTATACCAATCGGTCTTTCTCACTCTCTCTCACCTCTTACTTTCTTTTTTTTTGCTCTCCCTCTCCTCCACAGTAATCAACAGAGGCTTATGTAACTCTCTCTACCTGTGCTTATCTCTCTCTAACACACACCGACAGGCACATTGGCTGCCTTACTAATAACACGCTGCCTCAGTCCGGGGAGGGGGAAACAGAAGGAGTGAGGATGGGGGATGAGAAGCGAGCGCTCGGGGTGGGGATGGGCAAGACCGGAATGAAAAGGAGAAAGGGAAAGAGGGGGGGGGGATGAGAAGTAAGGAAGGAAAGGACAAAAGGAGAAAAGGTAATAGAGGAGAATGTTAGGAGGTGACAGTAAAAGGATGATGATGAAAGGAAACAGTGCTATTCTTGCTTGCTCCTTCCCAAACAAAGCCGCTCTTTCTTTAAAACCCACTATCATTTCCCCAAACACTGACTGACTGACAGAGAGAAATGACTGCTCCTCTGAGGGACCAGAAAAAAGTGAGGTGAGAAACCTGGCTGTTGGATAATGAAACACACACACACACATACAGAATTTCTCTCTCTTTCTTTAGCTCTCTGTCTCTCACACACATCCATCTAGCGCAATGTATTCTTGCAAGCAGGCCCACTCTGGCAGATGCATGCACCAGTGCTCGCATGCATACGCAAAATCTTGTTGTTTTCCGGTGTTCTGTTTTCCCATCTCCCCTCCTTTTATTTTTATTTGACGTACAATTGTGTGCCAAGAGTATCAAATTATTAGACTTGCCTTTCCAAGAGATTTTTAATATGGCAGCGACAGAAAGAAACTTCCTACTGGCTTCTAATTAGAGGCAGGAAAAAAAAATGCAATGTCCTTGTTTTAAGTAGCATTAGTTTGCTTGGGTACAGATGGCATTTAAAAAAGCAGTGAGAAGAGAGGCTCGGAGACTTTGAAGAGTGGAGGTGCCCTGTGCTTTGGCCTCTGTCAGAGCAGAGCTCCAACCATCTGTCTGGTGTGTGCGTACGCATGTATTGATGTGCATATCTATATGTGGTTTTGTGTGCGCGCGTGTCGACTATCACAGAGATGGAACGCACTCGAAAGATTACAGGAAAAACAAACTCGAGGCAGAGAGATGTGAGATGATAGCGTGAGTCAAGGCTGCAGTCATCCCATCTACAGGAAGCAGCTCTCTGCTCATATCACCTTGACCGTTCTGTTCTCTGCTATTGGACAGACAGAGAACAGGGAATCAGTGTGGTGTCAGTCTGTAGAGGAACATTCATTATTCAAGTCAGTAGAGGAGAGAACATACTAACTGTGCAGAGAAAGGGCAGTTCCTTTGAGGGAAAAAAGGTATTGTTGTAATGCACAAGTACTATATTTACTTGTGCATTACAACAGGTATGAGAAGAACGGATAAAAAAGGGGAACTAAGCAGTCATCCTCCTCGCAAATGAGGCTCTGACTGGAAAGACGAGCAAAGCCGAAGCTGAAGTTTAGGCTGTAACTACAAACTACAGAATGACGCTGAAGGCCACAAATTAATATTTACATTTAAGTTCAATCTAACTGCAGAGATGACGCCAGTGTAAAGCAAGTTTGTACTCTACTTGATGGCTTTTATCACTCCCCACATCGACAACAGCTCTAAAAGCTTTTCTCCAGTTGCCTAAATGCTTACAGCGATCTAATGGCAGCAGGGGAAATATATTACGTGTTCGGTCTGCAGCTTCTAAATAGAAATGGGCTGCGCTAAAGCGTTTTAAGCATATGCACCGCGGGTACTGTGTTTATATCACGAGCGACCAACTCCAGGCTGCTGCAGAGTAATTCCACGTATCACGTCTATGCATCTGAAAACATAAAAACGTTCGGTTATGACCTTCTGGGAGCGCATTTTCAAAACGGTTGAGCCTGTCTGATCGCAAATTGTGAGACAATAAAAATTAAATCTTTCTTGTTTCTCTTGTTGTTGTTTTTTTTCGCTCTTTTTCTGATCTAAAAATGTCACCTTACAGGGGGCAACGACTGCACTCTTTCTGGCTTCCTTTCCAAAGTCACCGGCAAAAAGGGTGTTTCAGGTAAAACTAAAATAGCTGTGATTAAAATATAATTTTGGCTAAACGGGTCCTGTTCTGTGCAGCATTATGCACACTGAACGTGGTCAGACTTTTAATACCTCCATAAACCTCATTTCAACTCTAGCATTGCATATTTGCGATGCTGCCTGTCGAAAAAAGCTTTTATACATTCTCAGTTTAATGCTTCTTTTTGCTGCCTATCATGCAACTTTCACTAAATATTACATATAATTTCATTGTGCGTGCAAGATGCACCTATTAGTATCACAGGCAATCCCCATCACGAGTTATATGACAGAATTAATGCTTGCTACTTGTTACCATGGGAATCTTTTCTCCATTACCTCCTTCCATCCCACACAAAGGGAAATGTGGCATCAGCCTTTTTACAGTCGGTCCTTACACACAATGAGCTGCAATTTAGTTTCACATTTCACATTTGAAAAAGCTGTGCCTCCGGATCAATTGTATTTGCAGTCATTGATCAGCTAAGCATTGACCTCTGTGTGCATATGCGATGAAGACCTAGGAATAGCCAGCTATTGAACCAAAGAGGTCTCCGATATTGCATGTGTTTCAGATTGGTGTGTTTGAGGCTAGCTCAAATCAGCTGTCGGAACATAAAATCACGGCCTGACCGCCTTCCCCGAAGGTTAGACAGAAAGGCGGGAGGGGGAATCTGGCGCTATGCGCGCTGATAAAGAGACAATATGCTTATCCATTCAGAAGAAATCGATAGACAGAGGAAGGGGGGATGGCGAGGGAGAGATGGAGAGATATCCTTGTCGAGTCAATGTTGCGTTCGCGCCCTGAGTCTTTGAAGCAATTTGCCAGTTTTGGTGAATTTTGCTTCAGCCATCTCTGTCCACGAATGATGCTAACAGTGATAAAGTTCCTTCATGTCTTCAAGAACAGAAGAGTGACTGCAGGGTGCATCCTGTTGATGAGGAGGGTCATTTACAGAACAGACTTCATGTTCCCAATTTAGCTGAGCAGGAGCTGGAGATCATCAGCCCATCTGCCGATGGTCACTGCAGAACATTCGTTACTTCAGCAGCTCTATGCAGCATCTCTCTGATTTGCTCCTGTATAAAGCCTATGCAGTTTACATCAGCAGGGTAAGGGTGTGTTTCAAATCCATCCCTTGTTTAGCAGAAAGAGTGAATCACTGAGTGAATTAAATTTTAGATAAACGCTGATGATTCACTGTCGACCTGCACCGAGACTTCAAGGTGCTGCACTGTAACGACGCTCTATCAATATAAAGCCAGGAAGACTAAAGTTTTGAGGACTTTTTTTGAGGTGTCACCGTGACACAACCGACATCAGGACATCCTGCGGCTGGCTAACAGGACAGCGATCCGCTCATTGAACCAAAAAGCAGTCTGGCACCAGGCACAAATCTCTATCCCTCTCGCTCCTTCGCTGCCTTTCTGAGTCTCTCCTCTTTCTTGTTCTGTACTTACATTTTGGCAGTCACAGGAGAGTTTTAATTTGCAGCCCATTTCTCTCTTTAATGGCAGTGAGTGTGTGGGTGGGTGTATGCGTATGCCTGTACAGTAACAGAGTGAAGAAAAAGATGAGTCAATGATGCCAGCATACTAGTCTCAGGGCCCTTCTAAAGTCCTCCATGTTTTTAATCACCAGCAACTCTAACATCTAATTAATCATTAACATTTCTCCTGCTGATCCTTAACCCTCTGGGGCCACCTTGAAGAACATCTCTCTCACACATAATCTTTGTGTCTGTGTGTGCAAATATAGTACGTGTCTATTTCAATTGTGAGGCAGGTGGCCAGGGCAGTAGTTAGGATAGCAATTATTGTAAGTGAGGGTGATCACAGACTAAAAAACCCCACCTCCTGCTCTCTGAGTGTGCTGACCAATATAACTTTTACACGAGCGCATGTGAGGATTGTTTTCCCAGTCTTCATTTACTGTACTGTATTCATCTTGTACGCGATGCGGATAAGCATAGCTTAAATCATTAAAAAAACGATTCAGTCTGGAGTCTAATTCGATTTTTTTCATCCAAAGTGTGAAAAAAGGGACTGTGCAGGAGAGAGGATATTCCTCAAACTACTGTACTGAACAAACATGCAAAAAAAAGAACGAACTTTACAGGACATAATAAAACATCGAGTTCTTATCAGGACTTAGAGACTTAGGTGAACAAAAACACATGACATATTACACCGTGTCATTAATTGCTGAACACAAATGCAGAAGAAGTACGCAGCATGGTTCAAGTTTTATAATCCTTCTCTGTATGACGTTCTCAGTCTCTCACATTGTTGTGGAGAACTTGTTTGCAGGCATTTGTTCATGCACAGCTCTCTTAAAGTCCCGCCACAGCACTTCAATCAGGCTGGGACCTAGTGCAGGTCTCACTAGGCGATCGTGCATCACAGCGCCACTGGCACACCTTGATTCTTTTTTCTGGTGCAGATTTGCATTTGTTTTGGGGATCACTGCCCTGTTGCATTACTCAATTTTGGCTGAGCTTTAGCTGTTAGAATGATGGCCTCACATTTGACTCTAGAATACTTTGTATACAGAGGAATACACGGTCAGCGACGGCAAAAAAAGCCCAAATCATTCCCCCTTTGAGCTAATTATTATAGCCAAACATCATGTTGCTCTTGTCTGTCTGAAGCACATTGTTCCAGTCTTTAGAGAGGAGATGCTTTCTCCCGACAACAACTTCAAACAACCCATACTTGTTCAGTCTTTTCAAACTTCACTGCCATGGACATTGAACATTTAACATGCTAACTCAGGTCTGTAAAGTCTGAGATGTGGCTCTTGGGTTTGTGCAGAGCATTGGATGCCCTGACCTTGGTGTGAATTTGCTGGAACATCCACACCCGAACAGATCGGCAACTGTTTTGATGTTTTCCACTTATGAATAATCATTCTCACTTTATAATGATGAACTTTGGCTGGTTTGACTTTGGTTTTGGAAAAGCTCTAACAACCCTTTGCAGGTGGTCAGCAACAATCGCTTCTCTAAGATCATTGCTAATGTGTTTCCTTCTTGGCATCCTTCTCCAGACCAGCAAACTGCCCAAACTGCTGCTTTTATAAAGGTGCTCACACTTGCTGATGATAGATTAATCAAGTGCATTTGATTAGCAGCACCTGTCTGTTACCCTCTAAGTGTGGACTTAGTTTTTCACTCTGCTATAGTCTTTGTTAACTAAATGGATGACTAAATGTAATATCCCATATTTTGTTGTTAATCTGATGTTGTATTTATCTTATTTTAGGTACAGCTAATGACTGCAAGGTCAAACCTTAGATTTTAAAGAGGCTGTACTTTCTTTTTTGACTGTTGCAGCATTACATTTGAACATGCCAAGCGGTCAACTTTTAAACTGATCCTGTGCTAGACAAGAATGATTACAATAATGAATTTAGCCTCTTGTGAACCTAGCCTTCAGCGAATGCACTGAGAGTTGTTTTAACGATGGCATGTGTCCTGAGCAAACACACATTTGGCTGTTACTAAGCAGATGTCGCCTTGCTATGCAGCCGTGTGGTGTTTTACAGGCTTTAAGCTGGACGGTGGTGTGACAGGTCTGTTAGTTAAGAGATGGCCAAGAAATTTGCCCCATCATCTAAGTGTTTATGGATGAGGCGGTGTATCTCTTCCACCTTTAACTTCCGTTTCCATCCTCATAGTGTTCTCTCTGCTTCCTCTCACTTCACATTCCTTTTCCTTCCCCGTCTCTGCTCATCCTCTTTTTTTTCCGCCTCCTCCGTCCTCATCTGCACTTTCTCATTCTCCTTTTCTCCGATCCTTTGTGTTCACTTCCTCTGCTCCTGTGCTCAGTGCATACAGACAGGCGTGGACTTCACTGCCAGCAGTGATTTATTCTGCTTAGGCAAATGAGTGTGGCTTACAGCACGCTGCTCCTTTTCTGCTTCATCAGTACACATTGCAAATAACACTGGAGCAGGTTGGAGCCTGTAGGCACACACACACATCCTGAAATGGATCTAAGAGAAATGCTGGAGGGGTTCTTCTGCAACACAATGGGGTGATGTGATTCATTCCTGCGTTCTGGATGTAGTGGAATGTGTAACTGAGCATGAGACTATGCAATTCATGCCCTCATGTAATTACTGTTTTCGCAGTGGCATCCCAAGCAGGGGTCACACGCAGAAAAATTACCTCTTATGGTCACTTAGTCACTAGAGCTGGAAGTACGACCGAAATCAAAATAGTTTTCGCACATTTGCACAGCATAACATGACTCACATTACTTTAATTAACAGTTTCTTACTAATTTGAGCTGCATGAGAACATTTTTCATCTTATAAACTCCTGTAGTTGGAATTTTTGTTGAATTTGCTGAATTTAAAAAAAGTTATGACACATGTCATCGTGTTTGGGAACAGCTGTAGAAAAAGATTCTTCTTTCAAGACTTTATTTTGATTAATTGATTCATATTTCTGTGACTCTTTCACAAGTTCAAACGGGTTTTGGGTATCTGCACAACATTTTTTATGAACGTAAAGAAGCGCAAAATGCAAATTAATAAATGCTCTCTTCGATCACATCAATGCTGTCATTGCACTTTTGTGCCAATCACAGGAAAACATGACAACACCAGCTTAAATGGCATGAAGCTTCCTCTGGAAATTACATTATTATCTGAACGGTGCAGACTGACTGCACAGCACCTCATAACTGCAACCACAGGACTTTTATTTGATTTGTCCAGTGGTGACTGAAATAAATAATGAAAAACATCGAGCTATGCTATTTCAGTATTCCTGAATCTGGTCACACTGTCGAGTGAAATGTGACACGAAAATGTTTTTAGAATAAAGCACGAATGGTTGCTACTTTCGCTAAAAATAGAGAAGGCAATGACGAGGCAATGGGGAAATTCTGTAAACTTCTACATAAACAAGAGAGAAATAATTTATAATGGCTTCGTGTGCCTCGGGTGTTAAAGTGAAAGGGAGAGGAGGTGCTGCCCCATGGATACCTGTGACCTGGTCGACAAGGATACGGGAGGTGATGATGCGTCCGTACTGGGAGAAGAGCTGCTCCAGCTCCTTCTGGGTCATGGTCTTGGGCAGGCCGCTCACATAGAGGTTAGCGTCACGGATGGAGGCTGAGCTGGGTCGCGCATATGACACCTTTGGGGAAAAGAACACAGTGTAAGGGCTTTTATAAATAAGTTAGAGCTTTGCTGCTTTATTACGCATAAAAATCATAAACAAGATTATAGCGTTAGAGGTGCGAGGCTTTTATGTGCGCGTGTGTTGCGGATGGGCAAGGATGCGGATCACTGGATCCACAGGGAGGAAAATGTGACTGCGTTTTCTGAGTACACCTTGCCTTAGGGATTATCATTGTTAGGAAAAGATTTAGCTGCTTAGAACACTGGAGAGATAACACTTCATGCCTCCCCCAGTCTTTGCAGAAGGAGATGGAAACTTTGCTCCCCAGAGTAGAAACCACAGGTGTTTTACTTTGAAAAGGAAGCTCAGGCAACCAGGAGAAGAGGATTCTGACTTTGTCCAATAAATAACTACAAGGCAAAATCACGCTGCTGATGATGTTCTGGGTGAAAATATGAATGAATAAAAAAGGCTAGAGCCAACATGTTTTGGTGGCAGGCATCAGTTTTCATTAGACTTTTTAGTGAATACATTAGCATTCCCTAAAGATTCTATTTGTAAATGTTATATCTAGGGATGGGTACCGGTGTACGGTGCCATGATGGCACCAGTTCTGACATAAACGGTAGTAACCAGACCGAAAAGCAGCGCACATTTCGGTGTTTTATTTCGGTGCTTTTTTTCCTGAGATGTGATACACTTTAGATTCTAGCCAATCATTTTACGTTTCCGAGGATAGTAGGCGGGTCCAGGTACACACGTTCTTTTAGAGCAGAGCTACAGATTAAAATGACCAAGGTGAAGCGGTCAAAAGTCTGGCTGTACTTCACAGCAAAAGATGCAAACTCAGCAGCTGCAACAAGTGCTTTAAGCTGATACTGTGATACTGTCAAAGGAGGTAACACCTCAAATCTGATGAAACACCTGGCGACGCATAGCGTTTTTTTTAAAGCCGAGAAATGCGCCGTATTTGATAGCTTGCTGTGAGACCTCACACCGAGCACATCTACTGCGGGTGTGGTGCCTGTTATCGGATCCGGAGTTAGCAACATCCCCCAAAAACCCGAAGAGGAGAGTCCTGGCCCCTAGCCCTGCCAGTGTAGCAGAAATGATGACGGATGATGATGCAGCAGCAGCCGTTCTTCTCTGCGTGAGTAGCTTAATGTTGTTCGTGTGTAATTTACATTGAGTAGGCTAACCACGTTATTACATTAATGCATGTAAGGTGAACTAGCAAACATCATCATAGCTACATGCGGCTGTCTTCTTGTTTGATGGCAGATACTCCCTTCACCCTGGCCAAAAAGGCTCAAATGACCAAAGAAAAAGTGGAAAACAGTTAAACATGAGAGGTTTTTGGACAAAGTTTGTTTTTTCCATTGATTAAGCACTGCTTCCAGCCAAGAGTGATACCATATATGCCCAATAGCTGCAGAAAAGGCTAACATTGTTATCTTTTTACAAAAAAACAGCTGAACATGAGAGGTTTTTGGACAAAGTTTGTGTTCTCCATTCTTTAAGCACCGGTTTGAGCACCGTTATCGGATAAAACCTAAACGATACCCATCCCTAGTTATATCTAATTCCTGGAATTGAATAACTGTGCTGCGCACCTCCCGCCACAAGTTCTCCACCAGTGAACTTCAACACCATCTTCATTTGTCGACCCGCAGCGGTGAAAGTTGTGTAAATCCCATTACTACCGCTGCTGACTGGAGCAGCTTTCCCTTGCAGTACTTTCATTACCTCTGACATGTGGAGACATAAGTCATCAAATAAGGTTAAAGTCAGGCAAATATTGTGGATATATGCAGTCATATCCTTGAGCAACAGCACGGAAATCCTTCTGAACTCTTACAGTGAGAGAATAAGATTGGGAACAGCTGGCTTTCCCCGTGTCTCACTTCTTAAAAACCTGCCGCACATCTTCGTCTTTAGCCTCTCCTCTGCCTTCCTCTCTCCCTCTGCATCTGTCTCCTTTCCGCTGCCTGAATATTTTCAGTCTGCTTCCTTCCTCTTTCTCTCTCTTCCAGATTCTGCCTCTTTTTTCTGCTCCTCTTTTTCTCCCTCATTTTCTCTCCTTGTCAGCCAACTCCAGATGTCTTATCCATCAACACCTCCTCAAGCTGTAAGCGGTATTGTGTACAAGTGTGGTGCGCTGCGTGTCTGACGCAGGAGTGGGTACGCGTGTGCAAGAAAGTTAGAAAAACTGTAAGTGTGAAGATTAAAGTGAGTATAAATGTGTCTCAGATTATGTGCATGCATGTCACTGTCAGCTCCTTTCACCTTTGGCTTTCTGCTTCCCCTCACACCTCGCTAGGAAAGCTGTGTCGCAGCCATTGCTGACAAATCTGAGGTGTCATGGTGAAGGAAACAGCGGCAGCGAAACCAACTCGAAGACGCTTCGCAGAGACATGTCACCCGAGACCATGTGAATCTCTGGGCCAAGCGTTTCCTTAGTAGTGTAGTGGCAGAGAGTGGGAAGGGTGTGACATGAAAGAGCGACAAACTTAATTTTAGAATTACCGCGCTGCCTTTTAATTTACCTTGTTACCTTTAGGGGTTTTCAGTCTGTTGTGGAGAGAGAAAGCAGGGAAAGAGAGTAGTGGGAGGGAGGAAATGAAGTGTGAAAAAGAGATAGCGCTAGACAGAGATGCAGGGTTGTCTCCTGTCATTATGAAGGCCGCCTTTATCTCACGAACCACTTGAGGCAACCTTTTGTGTCGTGAGAATGTGAGAGTGAAAATCTGTGAACTCAAACTGCTATAATAAAAGACTTCACAAAATGCACACGGTGTAAACAAAATTCAACTTCTACCCATTTTTTAAAATTGGGAAAAAGCTTGTTTTTACTTAAAAGCACTACACACTGTGTGAGATTCAAAAAGCATCTCCGATCAACAAACAGGCACGCTAGTCAGATTCAAATGCACGACTGTGGTTCATGAGTCTACCTGGCAAACTGTCTGTTGCAGTATTAATAATCAAAATCATATTATATATTTTCAGCTTTCCTCGATGTTCTATTGTTTAACTGCATTTCTCAATTTGGAAAAAAATGCCTCTATCTATGAGAATATTATGAATGTTGTGAAAACACAATATTCAGCTTGCAGCATTTTTAACACTAGCAAACTGTAACTTGATTCGTCAGTTCATCTTGTAAATCGTAGACACAAGATGCCATATGCGTGCATTTTTAAAAGTCATGCAAATTCCTTTTAAAAATCTTTTAAAATATTTAAAGATCCTTAATGATTTGAATATTTATTACTACTTTTACAAAACAGCGCTGGAGGAACCTTAAAAAGAGCTAATACGCAACAAAGCTAGGCAGGAACAAAGTGAAAGAAATAAGGGATTTACAATAAAGTAACAACTCAAAAACAAACAGTTTAGCAACTGTTTGGACTAGCTGATAGTGAAAGCCACTTTGAAGGGCGGTGCTCCTCCTCTGATGGGGATTTGTGCAGTCGCACACACAAGCTTGCACTCTGGTTTTTATGTAGGTAGCTCATGTGGAACACACGCAAAAATACAGACGTGGACACATCAACCCGTAAACATCTCATCTTTACATATATATTCACTAATACGACACATTTACTCTATACAATCCACATTTTAGACATCACGCACAAAATATATATGAGGCTTTTATTTTTTAAATTCGATACCAAGCCAGACAGTTTATGCTGTCCAGGGAATGGAGGGATTCCCCGTGGGATTCCCTATTTGCAAACAGGCTAATCCCATCCTATTAGATTAGATTAGACTAGATTAGATCGGATGACAGAAAGAAAGAATCCAGGGATTACCACAGAGCAACAGATTACTGCCCACCTTAAAACAACATATCAGCAGGCACAGAGCACAGAGGATGACAGCAGAGGATATGAGGGAAGAAAATTAGATTAACAGGAGGATTGATACACTGTAAAACATCTGCTCAAACTATTACTTGTGAGGGTTCTTTAACATGTGTTTGGAGGAAGGACAGCGCAGTGCTGAGGCTGATATTACTGCTGTGACAACCACCATCGAGCCTGCAGATTAGTCTTGCCATTTAGAATGCAATAACAGAGCCCTCAATTATTTTGGACAATATGATGATTGATGTGTTTCTTCCCTTTTATTCAGAGATAACTATAATTTCACCTTTACATTCTGACATTTAAAAAGCAATTAGCATATCCACCATAGTCACAAGCTTTTTTTTTAATGTGTCTCTTTGATTTAGATGGTCTTTTTCATTTCTGACGCTCATTGATGTTAATCCCATCTCACCCTCCAGCACATCTGCTAACAGCATCACTATCTAAAAGGGCTCTCAGAAATTAGAAAGAAGTCTTATAATTTAAGTTTAACACGACCTCCACAACTTTAAATTACTGAAATCTTTTTGTCCAAAGAACACTTTTCTTATTTTAATTGCTTGTCTGGTTGTTATGTAACAGACTGCGTCATTGGCATGCACGGTGTGATTTACCTTGATTGTTTTGGTCTGAAGTCTGAGTCCATTTAACGTGTTGATGGCTTTCTCTGCATCCTTTGGATCAATGTAGTTGACAAAACCGTAGCCCAGACTCTGTCCTGAAATGCCAAAAAGAAAGGAAGCATTTTAAAATGTGTTCACAATCCAGGTGTTTATGTTTCAGGTAAGGTCTTGCCTTTTCAGCAAGACAATGCCAAACTGCAGGATGGTCATACTAATGATATGAGTTCAGGTGCTATACAGTTTTATATATAAGGCAATACTTGGATTGCTGCCGTCCTATATATGTTCCCTGCTTGCAGTGAAACATGCTGGTCATTATCCTCTTCGTCCGCAAGGTTACTTGTTACTTCCTGTTCCATTTGCCTGAACTGAATCCATTTAGCACCCTCGGCTTGGAACGAACTGCAGAACGACTGGAAAATGACAGAATTCGTTTCATTACGTGCTTTTAAAATTAAACTAAGAATCCTTGAGGCCGAGTCCATAACATGCAACTGTTTCAATTAGATTGTTTGTCATTTTAACAGAATTTTATTTTGTATTTTTCATTTCTTTTTGCATGTGTGTTGCTGCTGCCTGTATTTAATTGAGTAATTTTTGTAACAGAGTAGGGCTGCTCAGTTAATCGAATTTTAATCACGATTAGGATCTGGGCTTTCAGCGATCATTAAAAATATCTGAGCCGATTATTAGCTCCTCCCTCGTGCTTTACTCTCGCGTTGCTCCCTGTGGCAAATCGAGCGCACCTCTCTGCATTTCGAACACGTGTCACAACAATTAAGAGCAGCGGTCTCCAACCTTTTTTGCGCCACGGACCGGTTTATGCCCGACAATATTTTCATGGACCGGCCTTTAAGGTGTCGCGGATAAATACAACAAAATAAAACTAGTACCGGTACCGAAAAAAAGAAGATTTATTCATAACACACGTGAAAAGCACGTGAAAGCACGTGAAAGCGCACCATCCGCTCAGAGCTCCCTGACCTGCACTCAATCTACAGCAGGCGGTGCTGGACCAAGGCCAGGAAGATCGTGAAGGACCTCAGCCATCCCAACAACGGACTGTTCTCTCTGCTGAGGTCAGGAAAGCGATTCCGCTCCCTGAAGACCAACACAGAGAGACTGAGGAGGAGCTTCTTCCCGCAGGCGATACAGTCTCTCAATCACACCACCAAACAGTACTGACCCACACATATGGTTCTTACACACACACTGGACATTCTGGACATTGTTTTCACTTCATCACTTAAACCACTTTAAGCATATTTGCACTGCACAAGACACTAAATAATGTGGATTGCACAACACTGGACATTATATTCCTCATTTCCAGTTAATTCTTGTACAGCTGCTGTTATTGTGTGTATGTATATATATATTTATATTTATATTTCTTCATACATTCTTATATATTTCTATACTGTGTATTTTGTTGTACAGTTATTTTATTTTCAACTTTAATTTATATATTTTATCTTATTCTTTCCCAGTTAAATTTACCCTTCATTCTAATTTGTGTTGTACAGTTATCTCATTCTTAACTTAATTTTTATATTTTATTTTATTCCTTCCTGGTTAAATTTACCCTTTTTAATTTTCATATTTATTTCCTATCTTATTCATAGCCTTTTCTTTTTTTTTCTTTAGGTCAAGAGCAGTTGTCTAAGCATTTCACTGCATATCGTACTGTGTATGACTGTGTATGTGACAAATAAAAAATTTGAATTTGAATTTGAAAAGACCAAGGAAAACCGAGTAAACGATAAAAACGATAACAAAATAACGCTGAAAACCGATAAAACCCTGAAAACTATACATTTCACACCTGAGCCTCAACTCTCGCGGCCCGGTACCAAACGACTCACGGACCGGTACCGGTCCGAGGCCCGGGGGTTGGGGACCGCTGATTAAGAGGACCCGAGGGAAGCTCGGAAAGCTAAGCAGAAGTTATTTGGAGAGGAGAGTGACTGCTGTTGGTTGAAAAGAGGTAAAAAAAAACTTCAGTGGTGTGGAAACATTATGGGTTCACGGAGTCAGACGTGGATCAAGTAGACACAGTGTGTAAACTTTGCTACAGTGTCGTAGCTGCACCACAGAGCAACACTGCAAAGTTCACTAAACATAGATGTTTACATTTTTCATTAATTTTTTTTATATTGCAAACATTTGCACTGTTATCAGTATTTGCACACTATTTTATATTATTTTTTGACAATCTTTAAAGTCATTATTCAATACATTGTTATTGTTAAATAAATATCGTCAAATAATCGAGATCTCAATTTCAGTGAAAATAATCATGATTATCATTTTTGCCATAATTGAGCAGCCCTAACTGTGAGTCACTTGCTGCTGCCTATCTTGGCCAGTTTTTAATCTCAATGGGATCTTCCTGGTTAAATAAAGGTTAAATACAAAAAGTAAATAACAAATATACAGGCCTCAGCATCTGAGAAAGGTGGAAGTGATGTCAACACAGTTGCCCAAACTGACAAATTAATTAAAAGGGGTTAAATGACCTGTAACTGTTTGTTTTTTAAAATTTAGGTTTTTTTTGTTTGTTTGTTTGTTTGTTTGTTTTTAGAAATGAAATTGTTTTAAAAATTAGCTTTATTTTGATTGTGCATTAAAAAAACAGCCTTACCACAAACACCCAATTATTGTGGTGCTTTTCTTTGGAACAAGCCGCCTGCTAACCTGAGACAACATGCATGTGTGCCTGGAAAATCCTTCACAACATACATGTGCCGTCGTTACTGCCGACAAGATCAAAGCGACTCCTGCCTGGAGCACCGCGAGTTTTGATGTGACTTTTTTTGTCACGTGAAAGCTGCTTTGTTGCCACGGCTGTTCAGATTTGTGCTCTAAAGCATTTAATGAGTGAGACATTGTCTTTCCAGGTCTCTCTATATGAAAATAAAGGCATAATAAACACACTGAATACCCCCCCCAAAAAAACTGCTAGTTAATTATGGTGTAATAATGCACATAAACAAACAAGAAAGAACCTATGTGTTACTTCATGCCTGAACAGCCTTACTTTGTGTGTTACGCTCTTATTGTTGCACTTCTCATTATTATTTTTTATTGTACTTGTGTTCTTGAGCTCGAGGGAATTTAAGGCGCCGGAGCATCCAGTTGAAGTTACTCAAAATATATGTGTCAACTAGCGAATGCCTAAAATATAATGCGATAAATGTTACTCAAATTCTCTCTGAATTATGACAGCGAAACTCACCCTAAGCAAATAAAGTATCATAGAAGGTACAAACAACATATTTGTTACTGTCTTTTCAGCTGTGCAAAACGAGAGGAAAGATACCACCCCCACTTCCCTCCAAGCTCAAAGTGTCTTAGACAGCAGACTCCCTTTGAGAGTGAAGCGGGCCTGACATCTCCCAGTGTTTCCCCAACAGATCAAGCCTTTCAACACGCTTTGACTTTAAGCGGACGCCTCTAGCCGTCGGGGCGTTCAGTCGGCTAGTCTTCCACAAACAGCCCCCATCCACTAACGCCACACACAAGCACAAAGAATCCCAGGCAGTTTAAGAAGAGCGGCATGCACACATTCATGCTAATGGGAACAGACAGCGGTTAGTCAGAGACAAAGTGAATCACAAAATATGGAGCATGGCTGTTTCACAAAATAAATACATTTGGGCTATGGATATCATGGCGCAGAACAGCTCAGAAGCAAGCAGTGTAAGGGCCAGGAGGGACTTGTAGTCCTAACATCAAACAGCTGATGATTTTCTCTTCTTCTCTCCTCTCCTCCCTCTTCTCCTCTGGATTAACTGTGGATTATCAGACACTCTATTGTTAATTAAAAACCTGCCATCCTGGGGAGACTACTGCTATTTATAACTAACCATCCTCTTCTCGCTCTCTTCTTCCTCTCTGACTCTCAGCTGACATCAGGTGGCAAGTTAAGAAAATTAAGCATAGCTGGGAAATTATTTTTGGGGCTTCTAATGTTTTATTAAATAGTGTACACAAGAGACTCTGTATAATGAAGTGAAAGAGAACATTTGGCAAAAGTAATTAACTGAATGGATTAAAATAAAGCATAGCAAAATTGCCCATAAACTGTATTCTAAATAACCCAGCAGTGTCTCTAATAACGACTGCTCACATGTGCATCAATTGAATCTACAGTGAAATTCCAGATGGGTACAGTTAAGTGCCTGCTACGGAGATCACTCTTCTTTGGTGTTTGCTACCTCTCTCGCTCACTTTCCCGGCACCTTCCTCACCCCTCTTCCTCATCTTCAACAAGAAATGTTGAGGTTCGACAAGCACAGCCACCAGAAGGTTCTGGCAAAGAGCACTTGTGCAGCGCCATTGAGATGGGCCGGCTGTTTGAGTCATCCAGTCAGACAAATGGGGCCAAACTGGCAAGCATGGATGCTACTGCTGCGAGGGGGGGTAGTCACAGTGTGGGAGGTGCGCATGCATGCGTGTGTGCACAAGTTGGTATGGAAATATGGGTAAGCGCACATGTGAGTGAGTAATAGATGACACTTTTACAACAAACCCACCACTATATTTACTTTGATTACACCTCTGAAGACTGTGGTTTTCAGCAGCTGCTACTATATGTAAATGATATTTGCGTGTGTTTGCATTTTAATTGGGTGTGTATGTTGTATACGAGCTCAGGCTGGTGTTGGCATATCCTCCCGCCCCCACTTGCGTCTTCACTCCTTCTTTGGCAAGGTTAAGGGCCTCTGGGGCCGGAAGGAAGAGGGTGGGAACGAGGCTCGCTGGCTGGCATCTTTCCCCAGGTGAACAAGGAAAGGAGGGTAGACAGAGGGAGACATCTGCCTGCAGCATCAGAAAATCTCCAGGAGGGGATTCCACCCACCGTTTCCAGCTTGCTAAGGAGCAGCTAACAGCGGGGAGCTGCCGGCAAACTGCCTGGCTGCCTGGAATTTGCACGGATTGGCAGAAGATGCACCACACTGGCAGATGTACATACATGTGCACACATCTAAACGTATAATCGCTCAATCACCACAAACAAACGCAGGTAGTAAAGTACGACTTCATGCCAGGACGGTAATACGTGGAGTAGCACGGTGGCACGGTGGTTAGCACTGTTGCCGCACAGCAAGAAGGTCCTGAGTTCAATTCCAACATCAGGCCGGGGTCTTTCTGTGTGGAGTTTGCATGTTCTCCCCGTGTTTGCGTGGGTTCCCTCCGGGTACTCCGGCTTCCTCCCACCGTCCAAAGACATGCAGCTTGTGGGGATAGGTTAATTGGATAATCCAAATTGTCACTATGTGTGAATGTGCGAATGAAAGTGAGTGCGAATGGTTGTCTGTCCCTGTGTGTTGGCCCTGCGACAGACTGGCGACCTGTCCAGGGTGTACCCCACCTCTCGCCCTATGACAGCTGGGATAGGCTCCAGCGCCCCCCGCGACCCTGAAAAGGATAAGCGGAAGCGAATGGATGGATGGTGGGTGGCTAGCGGGTAAGCACGCCATTGCTGTTGCATTTTCTTCGTTTTTCAGGTAATGTTAGCAATGAAAAAATCTCAATCCTCTGCAGCGAAAATGCACGCAGAACCATGCAATAAATAAAAAAGTGTGAGCAGTTCTATCTGTAACATGTCTGTGAAGGTTCTCAGTCATCCAGGTCATCGTAGTCAAAAGAGAGCTTGCAAAGGACAGGACAAGACTCAGCTGTCCATCTGCATCTTAAGGACAAAGGTCACTCTTTCGAGTGAGAGGACAGATGGTTTGAAAGAGGAGTGAAAGAAGCATCTATGTCCACTGTGAGCGACCATCTTTGAACAGAGGCGGTGGTTTACGACACCAACTCTCTGCCATCTATAATCCAGTTTTGAGATCCCTTCCCAGACGCCTTAACGCCCACTCACATCCTGGGCCATCTGACCTCAGGAATTCGCATGATAAGGTGGGGCCAGGTTTCACAATGAACTCACCCGAAACTCTGGCTGATTGGGACCCACACCCAGTTTCACACCTTGGCTCAGGCGATTAGAGGATCATCAGGGGGTCCTTTTGTCCCTCTGTGGGGGGAAACTCCCACTAGGTTTATATCTGGGACTCCCCACCATTTGACCTTAGAACTGAAGAAGCTTCTCGGATGAGAGGTGAAACGTCTTCAAGTAACTTAAAGAAGTCCAGACGCTTTTCTTTGCAAGCTCCTTTGACTTCTATCTGTAACCTGCAGTATGATACACATGCAGAAGCAACGCACCGTACAGCTGGTTTTCAGCCTGTCACAGCACCTACTGTGTACACCTCAATGCTGCTCAGCAGATCAGGACCACATTTGGATCACAGCATCAAAGTTCTGCCTCAACGTTCTGGCATTAAAAATGGCTGAGGACCAGTTAACTTACTGGAATGCAAGGTCAGCCGAGAGTAAACCAAAGTAAACCAGATACAAAGATGATTCATCTAATACTCTAGCCACATATTCCCAAAGATTGTGTCTATTGCCACTTTTCTTCTAGTTATGTCATCAAAGTTCTTCTTCAAGGCTGCTAAACACCAATAAAAAATACAGCTTAAAGTTATAAAATGTGTTTGAACGGTTTAGAATAAACGTACGAGACATTTAAATTATTTTCGTGTAACAACTTCCAGAGAAAAGTCTGAAAACTTAAGAGATATTTGATAGACACAAACTTTTTATACTGCTGGAAAATGACATAATCAGTGCATCTAAAGGGAAAATAGAGAAGCTATTAAAATGACATGATGAATAGCCTCTATCATGGTTGTAGCTAACAGGAAAATCTGCCTTCTGTTGATCAATTTGCTTAATAGATACACTGATTTATATATTTTAAATGTCAATTAAAACCAAGAACCCAAATGATGCATTGGTCTTCATAATGGCCTTTTAATGAGGTAAGATATATACTCGCCTTTGATTTGTCAGCTGCTCACACTGCCATTTGTGCAAATTCTCCAGCGCTTCTAATGGCTTAAGAAAATGCTTAGCGGCAATAAAAAGAGGCTTCTTAATAAAAATTATGTAAATTTAATAATGGCAAGTCCCAGAATAACACATATGTAATATATAAAATCAACGAATCTAAGCTTTTAAAAGTATTTATTGTGCATTTGCCAAAAGCTGTCATTACATACTGTATAAGCTCAGGTACCCGTGCAGCGCTTTATCATTTTGTGCCACGCGTCCACTTTCGCTAACAGCCTAACCACATAGGATGGCAGAGTGAAGGAGAGGGGGCTAATTTGAACCCACCTCCACTCTTTTGGTAGACCTTTTTGTGCAATCTGACATAAATTGTATAGGAAGGTGGGCATGTTTTTCAGTGGTAAAAAAAATCACTGCTATTTCTAGTGAGGAGCTCTTTGGTGTGTTGGCGAGGAGTTATGACTAAGCCATTATTTGTTTCTTGAGGAGCAGCAGGTTGCCCAATGTGTGAGATGAGAAAATGAGTGTGCTTCGAGCCGGTGTCCTGCCTGCTGGCACTGCTATGCAATTTCACCTCTCCTTTCCCCTGTTCGCGCGCATACATATGTACACACCAGAAGATGCAAGTGTGAAAGCACACTACCAATGCAAAATGACACACAAGTACCTAGATATAGTACATAATGGACACACACCAAAGACAAGTAGATGTTTCAGTGAATGTAGAGCTATATAATCAAGTTGGACAAGAAGGTATTCACCAATGACACTGTGAGATACACCGCATGGTGCACAATTATTTGCTGTGAAACAAACTCCTGTTATTATTTTCTGCCTTTTGTTCTATTATGTGACTAAAAGCCCTGAACTGCAGACATGAAAGCATCTTCATCACCATCTCCTGCTATCATCGGGCAAACGCACTATACTCTTTGATGTGAAGTGGACGCTACAGAAGGAAACACACAGCTGTATGAACTTTCTGTTTTACAGTGTATCTGTGGTCTATTGTTCCCCGCGATATTCTCTGGAATAGTGCAGTTATTAATCAAAAAGTTCATTTGAACTGCTGTGTTGTCAAAACAGATGTAAGCTGGAGCCGAACCAATTTGTAGAGCCGACTTGTTCAAATCCTATTTGATTCTTTATTTTTGTCTTTAGTTCTTTTGCAGTTTGTGACTTTCAGTGAAAATATTTTATGAAAACATCTATCCAATCTAAAGATTTTTACTGCATCTATGTGAAGGAAACTTTACAGCCTTTCTATAAAAACACTGTTCCCACAGTTCCACTTGTGGACTGCAGCTGAGTCATTGGAGGACAGAAGAATGAAAGCGGGTGAGGGGGATTTGCAGTGTGCAGGAATCATCAGAACTATGACGTTAACACACCTTGAGAGGACCGGCTTCCTCTCCACAGAAACTGGCAAATCTGCTCGGTCAGTCTTAAATTCCAAGACGTTTTAAGATGAGGCCAAAGGACGAAAAAAAACAAAAAACATTTCAATTTGTCAAACTAAATGTGTCACATTCGCTGCTCGCGTCGTCTCTCATCCCTGACGTTTTGACCCTCGCTGCTGCAGCAACTTGAGGTAGTGCTATTTTCGATAGGCCAGCATTCCCCAACATTTTAAAATGTGCCCTGTCACCAGCTTCATGTCAAAATACACTTAGTTACCATATAGACTCTCAACCGCACAGGGCATGGGGAGGGGTTTGCAGAGAATGATCACAAAGGGAACAAACGGCTGCCTTAGAGCAGTACAGTAAGTGTATATCATGTGGCAACAGCCCATTTAAATAACTAAATTCATAAACAGAGCCACATCCCCCCCACGCACGTATCTACTGTAGATCCCTCTCCCACTCACTCATTCAACACATCTTTTCCTCCTGGGTTGCCAAGGTAGCAGCCACTGTTGCAGTCAGGAAGCTCCCACTCTTAGCTCCCAAGGCCCTGCTTACACCAACACACACACATATACAGACACACGTAAACCACCCCCTCATGGTGGCTCCCAGAGCCTTGGGGCCAATGGACTGAAGCCTGAAGTGTGTGGGCTGGTTGGCTAGCTGCACAGCTGAGAAACAGGAGACGAGAAGCCCCCTTTAAGACTCGGATAACCCTGTTATGTCAGGAATGTAGAGCCCACCCTGCTGTACCTGCTCCTTCTGATACTGAGCAGAGTCACACCCTACCAACAGTTTTGTGGCTCACATATGTGGGGACGAAACGATTGTCTGGGTATATCTCCTGCCTAGGCATAGTGCACTCAAGAGCGGAGGATTGGAGGGCAGGTTAACCAGCCTTGAGGCGCATTCGGCCTCCGGATCCGAAGTCGGCATAAGGGACAGTCACAACCTCTTTGTTCCATGTAAAGGGCACTCAAAGCGAAATGGGGAGGGACAGCGGCTGTCTGACGTGAGGGTCACAAGAGGATTGGTGCAGCCAGGCAAACTCAGGATGTCCAATTCTGGGTCCCGAGCAGGGGGCGGGAGGAGATTGAACGAGGGAGGGTGCTACGACGGGAGGAGACAGGACATTCTGGGACCTGGGACTCTGAAACTTTAATGTGTGTCTGCCTGCGTATGCACCTCTGAGCCTGGCAGGTCTCTTAATACCTGGCTTTGGAGATGTCAAATCCTTTTTTCATCTCTTTCCTTGTCAGCTTTGTTCACGCTATCTTCAGCCTTCAGCCCGGTTCAGGTTCAGATAAATGCAACCTGCATGTGGGATATAAACACCACACCAGATCTCCCACAACATGATTTCAGTAAGCATTTGAAAAAGTGCGTAATGGTTTGTCACCACACGGAAAAACCTGCGCTTGTGTGATTTAAGTTTTCTGGAAGGTATAAACGTCAAACAAAGAAATAGCAGGTGTTTTATTCCTATTACTCTTGTAATAATGTAGAAAAATAGCTTAAATATGAAAACGATTAGCTTTATAATATAATAATAATAATAATGGACTGCATTTATATAGCGCTTTTCAGGACCCCTCGAAGCGCTTTACAATTCCACTATTCCTTCACTCTCACATTCACACACTGGTGAAGGCAGCTACAGTTGTAGCCACAGCTGCCCCGGGGCTTTGCCTCCGAGTATGTCATAAATGTATCTATTTAAATATATAACCTGATGTTTATAAACTGAATATCTAATTTGCCCCCTTATGCAAGTGCAACCATTACGTCCTTGCAGATTGTGGTTAAAATGTATGTAACTAATGGAAATGTGCTCCCCGGCTTCTGCATACAAGGCAAGCCAAATCCAACTAACCTTAAGTGGGTTTTGTTGGGCTTTTTAGCAACTACAGTTCATAAAATGTATGCATCCTTATGTAAGAATTGATTTCAGTGCATAGTTCTCGAGCTGCTGTCTGTCAGAGGCGCTCCAGCTTGAACTACTCCACATCTGACATCACAGTCCATCTATTTTTCATGGCCAACATCTGCTTGGCTTGCTACATTGTCACTACGATTTGCATCAGCTCCCCCGATTCCATGTATAAAACCAACACATGGAAGGTGACTAGAGTAGTGCGCACAAAAGGCTTCAGTCGGTGTGCTTTAGGGATGTCTTTACAGGGTGCGATGTATTTCATCTGCACAAACACAAAGAAGCATATTAAAGGTGAGAGGTTTACTGCGAAAACCTGAAAAATTCTGTGGCCGCGTGGGGAAATAAAAACGGCACCACAGGCAGCCAGAACGGGGCCAACGACTATTTAAAGTAAAAGTAAAATATTTAATCTGTCCCCACAAAATAAGACTTCGAGCTCTTGGCTAGTGTAATAATTGGCACGAAATGAGGATGCAAAAAAAATGGCTGCCTATAAAAGTATAACCCTACTCCCCTCCCTAATGCAATCAATTCTTGTTCCAGCATGAAAAGCTATTTTCTTCTTCTCCGTGTCATTATGAAAACAAATGCATTCAGTTCTCCGCCAGAAATGCAGCTGATGCAGAAAAATGATCCAGAACAATGCCTTACTGACAAGGATCAGTCAATTGCATTTCTTTCTATGTGCATATGGCCGTGTGTAGATATTCGAGAGTGCTGATTCAGTGCAGTGCAAGGTCCGCATGGGTCTTTTCAAGCTATCCATAAAGGACCGTGTATCATTTTCTTTCTTATGTCTAAGAGGCAGAGCTTTCAGACGGTGAATAGATTTTCAATAAAAAGAAGAAACATTTACAGTGCAGAGTCTGAAAGCCATTGTGGATTTGATGCAAGCATTTCTATACGTTTCTACTGCACAGAATTAACTGTAACAAGAACAACGCGTTATATCTTTAAGAGCACTGGAGCCAGGTGCGTGTAAGCTAGACTTAAATAAAAGATTAACCTGCGTGTCCCCTGTGTGTTACGAGAGCACCAGGTAGTTGTGCGAGCAGGCAAGCAGGTAGGCGTGCGGGGAGCAACAAAGACACCCAGAGGTGGCTTTTCTACCAGCTGAAGTCAGCCGGGGTGACAGACGGAGCTGAAGTGTCTACGCCTGCCTGAGCCTCACACCGTCCTGCCGTCATTGGAGCTGACAGGAGCGAGTCCACAGGAAGCTGAGGTGACGCCGAGGACCTGTCTGTCTCATACCTCTGAGAGGTCCGAGTGCTCGCACCTTGTCAGCGAGCACTCACGGGTTAGCTGAAATGCAAACACTGGTGGTGGGAAGCAGATGACACAAATGCCGATTAATCGAGTGAAAAGGAAACCAGAGAAAGACTTGTGGACATCCCTAGTATCGGGCGAGACTCGAGAAAAAATCTAAAGCGCTGTGATTTTAAAAATTCCTTATTAATTCATGGATAAGTCACTCATCAGCCTATAAGCATTATAGCCTGATCAAGACAGACTTATCCATGAATTATGATATAAGGTCTTAATACCTTATAGCCAGATGGAGACTGGTTTATCTATTAATTAATACAAGGATTCTTTTTAAAATTTAATTTCTTTGGACTGGCAACAACAATACCGGCGGTTTTCATTAATAATAATAATAATAATCAGGAAGTCTTTTTATTTTGTTTACTCTCTACTTGACCTTGATCCTTTAAGAGCTTCTGACTGTTTAACATTTTCTCCCTTTTCTACCAGGACTATAGCAATCTGCCTTTTTCTGAGAAATGTTTGCTTAAAGTGAATTTGAAATAGCTGATACAAATGTACCAGGGAATCTAACCACTCTTTCTTGTGTTACGAACACCAAATACACTGGAGGAATATTTCAATCTTGTAAGGATTAAATTTTTAAACTGTTATCCAAGTGCATTTCTGAACAGTTCTGCGAATTTATTTAAATTCTCACATTTTGTTCTAGACTCGTGTTCCACATCCTGAATATTAGAATACGAAGGCAGCGATGCCTCGTAAGAGCCGAACTCTCATCAAGATAGACCGCTCTCAAGTTTCAGTCAGACGTTTATCTTTTTTTCCTTTTTTTTTCATTAAAAGTATACAGAGATATTTATGACAGCTGAGAAAGGAGGGGTGCAGGGTACAGGTGTAAACCTAAAAAAGTGGTCTCTTAACTCTCCCACCCCTCCCTCTCGAAAACCTGGCGTAGTCTGTTAATGATTTGGATGACTGTGAGAGAGCATGAAGCCTCTTGGCATTCCCTGCTGGAAGGGATCTGTACTTTGTTAGCCTAAAAGTTTGCACAAGAAAATTGCACCCATGGGAGAGCAAAACAGGCATCCACCGTGGGGGGGGGGGATATATTTATAACTCTTTTTTGCGTTGATGCTAAGTCATCAGACAGACATTGTACTGCAGAGAAGAGAAGCAGAGCAAATGGTTTAGAAGTGAGCAAACAAACATTTCTACCTCTCTCGCGGTCCTGCATTTAGGGCCCGAGTAGGTTTACGGCAATTTGGCTCGTTTTTAAACTCTCTCCAAATATCTGTTGTTAGCTCGGTTCCTCGCTGCTGCTCGGAAAATCACACTTAAGGGAAAAATCAGGTGGAGAGAGAATATGGTGATAGTGATGATGACAGCTTGTGGTATTCCGGCGTTATTTTTGTACACACCGTCCTCCATTATCCTGGAGTATCTGACTCTCAGGCTCCATTTTGTGGCCTATTACGGCAGAAGGGGAAGATGGTCCTAAAGAGGAATCGTACTTCAAAGGACGGGCAAGGAAGCGGCAGCGGTCGGGTCGGCGGCCGTCGTCGGTTCACTGTCAAAGCTGTCATTTCGACTGGCCTTTCAGTTGTACTTAATCTGTTATGGGGAGTCTAATTCTATGATTATATTTGCATATGTATCCGTGTGTGTGTGTGTGTTTACTCTCTTCCCTTTAGCTGCCGGCTTGCTATCCGAGAATGGCTTGGTGATCTCGACTGCCTGCCTAGTGCTCTTTAATGAGATTATCAGGAGAAGAGTGTCAGTAAGTAGGATCTAAAATGAAAGCCATTATGGAGCATTATCACAGAGCTCCACCACCCCGGCCCCCCCCCGATCCATCTGCTGTACGGCCACCCACACAGCCACTACACCCAGATTACAGCCGTGATTAGCACCGCAAAGTGCTGCTTAATTTAAACACCTCTGGAGAACATGTGGCACTTTGCTGCATTGCTGATTCGCTGCGCTTGAACACACACACACACACACGCGTGCGTGCGCACGGAGGGCAAAGATGGATTTCTCCTTATACACAACGCATTCTCTCAAGCGCTCGAGTTATTTCGAGCGACGTCGGACCGAAGGCTTGTGTGCAACTCTGAAGTGTTCGTGTCACATTTGATTTCTTACAGGTGTATACGTTCAACACACGACTGACTGTTGCGTCTTCACCTACCTTTGATCTCGCAGCGTGCGAGCAGCGATGTAAGCTTTGTAATGTTTGTCTTTCTTAACAGCTGCTATTGTTGTCGCACTTTCTTGACAACAGCAAATACGAGGAAAGATTAAAGGAGCGTATATGAAAACTTAGACGACGTGAAAGTGAGAATTGACAGATGTGTGCAGAGGCCGGACTTCTTTCTCACTGACGCGTCCGGTTTACATTTTCAGAAGAGAAAGCAAAGCCTCTTCAGCTCAGTCAGAGTGTAGTGATTCACCTTGTATTTCCCCAAACATCGAGTGTGTTTACATGGACACAAATATGCCCATTATGAAGCTTATCCTAGTTTTTAAAATGCATATTCAGAAACTGACATTTACTTGGTTATGCAGGGATATACCTGCATATGTGCAAAACAAACATATTATCCCAGTTGTTATATTATCCTCTCTTCCTTGTCTCACCCCAACCGGTCGCAGCAGATGGCCCCGCCCCTCCCTGAGCCTGGTTCTGCCGGAGGTTTCTTCCTGTTAAAAGGGAGTTTTTCCTTCCCACTGTCGCCAAAGTGCTGCTCATAGGGGGTCATATGATTGTTGGGTTTTTCTCTGTATCTATAAAGCGCCTTGAGGCGACTTTTGTTGTGATTTGGTGCTATATAAATAAAATTGAATTGAATTGAAGTTGTTAATACAGGCTGTCGTTTACATGTTAGTGACATTTACATGCAACGAACTTTAGTTTTAATACCTGTGATCACACTTACTTCACTGTGATTATTAACCTGACTTGCTCCACTATAGAAACTGGAAAACCTGCATCCTGTAGCCTGACTACGTCAAACTTGAAAAGTGCAGAATTTCAGATACTTTCGGTGTTGCCATTGATTGTGTTTCTATTTACTTGGGATCACTCGGCTGAAGCATCACATGGGTAGTCAGCAGTATGAAGATGCAAAGATAATCATATTCACATGCACTGACAAAAAAATGGACTATTTAATTAAATAACCAGGATACTTACGTCCATATAAACACACTCATTGAACTGCAAAATATCCTGATTTTCTCTCTGATTTTTACTTCGACTATATCACATATGTATTTTTATTTTGGTGAAACCCACTTTTAAGACTCACTGGGCACACCTCAAATTATAGTCCAAATTAGCGTGACCTTTTCCTAGTTTCTAAAAAGTACAGCATCAGTATCCCAGTGCACCACAAAGAAGTCTCAGTTCTGTACCTGTGATCTTATCGCGAACCAGCTTGCAGGACTCGATCTCGCCGATGCTACCGAAGAGGCTGCGGAACTCTTCCTGGGTCATGTTCTGGGGCAGGTAGTTGACAATGAGGTTTGTCTTGCTGTCGTCGTTTGTTGGGCCGGTCTGCATTGGTGAGGGGCAGCCACGGCTGTTGTTGGTTGGCCCGTTGGCTGTGGTTCCTCCTCCACTGGGGCCATTTGTCACTGGAGCCTCCATGTTACTGATGATCTGGAGAAGGGAGGAAAAAGGGATACACCAGGAAAGGAACCACACAGAGAAAGGGTAGGAAGAGACAAAGAGATGTGGCCATCATTAACAACATTTTCTTATTAAGTAGCTGCAACACTGTATGTGTAGTAAGCCTTACAAGACTCTGATGATTTTCCAAAATGTTATTTTGAAAAATTATATTAAAAGTCTCAATGAAAAGAAGAGAATCAAGCTGTGCATCCTACAGCCTTTGCTGTCTGCAGGATGCACAGCTTGATTCTCTTTGAAACAATGAGACATTTCAACATTAAACAACTGCAATGAAAATTATATTTTACAGTAAATATTAGTTAATATTCTTATGTGGAAAAAGCAATTACACCCTTGGCTTTAAAAAATCGTATTAATAGTAGTGACTTTTTTTTAAATATCATTGCCTATAAGACATTCACTAGACTAGCTCAGTAGGTAAATGGTGGCCCTGTGACTGGAGGGTCGGGGGTTTAAATCTGCTGAACGGCTACCCTGAGGTACCCCTGAGCAAGGTACTGTCCCTACACACTGCTCCCCAGGCGCCCACTGAGTGAATGGGTTAAATGCAGACAGGAATTTCCTCACGGGGATCAATAAAGTATACATTAAAATTTGTGATGGCACTTTCATCAGTTTTTCTCCCTACATGTTCCAGACGTTTGAAATCCTTCCAAATAATTTCAGAAAGATTCAAATCGGAGTTTTATTTTTAAATCCTCTTTTTTATAACTTTCATTCTTTTGTAACTTAATTTCTTCTTTTCGATTTGCTGCATTTGATTCTCTATTTCATATTTTTACTAGGGGTGGGGGAAAAAATCGATACTGTGTAGTATCGTGATATTTTGTTTGCTAATAATGTATCGATACAGGGACAGCAGAAATCGATATTTTGTTACAAAAAAGGTTTTTGTGCTCTGACTTCAGAGCATGTTGATCCTTTTTCTGAGCAAGAATCCTGACATTCCTTCACTGTCCAAATGTGTTTAACTTTTTTATGGCAGCAATAAACATGACAGTTTACTTATTTTAATTTAAGACATGTTTTATTTTAATTAAGTTTAAAACCTTTTTATTTAATGTAAAATTATATTTTGTTTTAATTTACTTTCAAATTCTTCAGTTGCTGAAGGGGCTGCATAGTTTTCATAAACTGCATAGTTCAGAATAGCTATAATTGTACCAGATGGTTGATTCAGTTAAGTTGGACTAGACTGTAATACAAACCGTTCAGTTTGTCAACAATAAAACTGAAATGAGAGAAAGACTGAGTGTGAGACTTTGATATTAGATAAAATGAATATTGATAAAGTTTACCTTTATGTACAGAATCTGAATATCGCAAAATATTTTTTTTTAAAAATTGCAATAATATCGTATCGTGCATTAAGTATTGTGATAATATCGTATCGTGGGATGTATGGTGATTCCCACCTCTAATTTTTACCATGTTGGAAGGTCTACTTCCAGTTCAACTTCAAGTTTCAGACGGATGGTCTCAAATTATCTTAAAGTGATGTGATTCATAGTTGGATCAATACCTGTGAGCACTGTTTAAAGACAAATTTTGTTCTATTTTTCATTGTGACTAATGTGTTTGTCTTCTTAAAATATGAACACGATTAAAATTTAGGTTTTACATGTCATATGTCCCGGTACTACGTTTTCCTTTTTATTCCTGCCTTTATAACTGACGGTTAGGTGATGAATATATACATTACAGATAAGGTTAATAAAGCTGTCCTATTTAATTAATGTTCTTTTCAGACCTAAAAGATGTGACATTAGCCTTGATCAGTGAAAAAAGGCCTGTGTGTGAGCAGTGATGCTGTCAACAAGTAATTAAAATGCACGATCAACATAAGTTAACCCTTGCACGGAGTCACAAACTAAATATGCAGTGAAAACAGTTCACACGCTACATTCGCCGTATCTAAACACTGAGAAATAAAACAAACGGCAGACACAAAGAGGATAAACAACTTAATATTCACGACGGCAGTAAAGCCTCTCTGAAACGTTCTCTGATAGCTACTGAGGTTTGTGGGAGGGGGCAGCAACAGGGGCAGCCCTTCAGCTAACAATCTGACTGCTGATGCTGCTGCTGTGACAGAGAGAAGTTTGCATTTTTCAAATCTGGCTTTTGCAGAGCATCTCAGGATCAAAGTGTTCAAAGAGGAACTGTGAGCCTGGTGTAAGTGTGAGAAAACAGGGGGGGAAAGGGTGAGAAGGAGTAAGAGCCAGAGGGGGAGGTATTGCACTTTGCTTCTCTAACACTAAGAACACATTTATATTTATCAAACGCTTATCCTAGTGAATATTCCAACAAAATGCACAGGGAGCTTATATAAACATTTGCATAAAGATAGTTATTTATCAAATTAATAGCATAAAAAAGCTAATTTGAGATGGAGACAATGCTGATGAGTTTCCCTTGACTCTGTCTCACACGTAAGCACTTCAGCGTTTTACTTTTAGAAACAATAATGATGTTGATGCTGCAAAAAAGAGTCACGAAATCTACTGCAAGACTCTCGAAATCATGAAATTGGGCAAAAGCACCGCAAATGACCTAACATGCTGAAACCCAAATTAAGATGCAAATATTCTTTAATCTCATTCAATCAAATTTTTAAAGTCATCGCTCAGATCTCTTCTTTCCCCTGCTAAGCTATTCAGCTTCCAGGCTATTTTTAACTATTCTTAAGTACACGCAGACAGCCTGCACTTGGAAGCAGGGCTAGTATTAGCAAAGGAGAGACGACACTCGAGCCGTATTTCGCTCTATTTCTGGATTATCAAAAGGCCGGACCTGTGTTCTAATAATATATCTCAAAGGGGAATTTAAAAATTTCCCAGTTTGTCCAGAAATAGTTTACGATGCGCGTACTTTAATCGCTCTGCTTTTATCTGTCGACGTGTGGTAATAAATGAAATGGCAGATGAACCCGTTAACCGTTGAGTTACCGCACAAACGCCATATTATAATTAAGCGTGCATAAAATCGGGCTCGTTTGGAGGCTGAATTGGTAAGTAAAGTGAATTCAAAACAGATGACCTAGAAAAGTCAACAGTACATTTTAATGAGAGTACAAGAGTACAATGAGCCTGTAAAACTGTGAGTATTCCTACCTCCTACCAACTGGTCCAATAAAATCTTAACGGATAGGACACGGCTGCTTGGATGGGTTAAAGCATCCATTTCTTCCCTGACCTTTAATATTCTTTTTATCATTCACTATCCTTCTTTTCCTCTGTCTAGTGTTTAGTAGCAGCTCCAAAAACACATCAGCCTTAAATCTGCTTCCATCTTCTTATTTTTAACACACACACGCGCCAGCGCACGCTTTCATGTATTCGCAGTCTGTGGCATCTGCAGTGAGTGGAAGAGGCACGCACTCAAAGGCACACGCAATCACACACACAAAGAGAGAACAATGGCTCAAGCCCACAGCAGAAAACAAACAGACAGGGAGATGTCTAAAAGCTCTCAAGATGAGAGCTGCATGCAAATTGTTCTTTTGACAGTATCCTTCCCTACTCACTCACCACTCTACCACAACACAGATACAGAGACAGACTGAGAAAGACGGGGGGAGAGAGAGGCAGACTGAAGAGGAAGGAGAGAATAGCATCTAGCCATAACAGAGTTGATTGGAGAGAGCCTTATTAAATCTGTTTACATTCCCTGCTGGGCTCCATTCTGTCAGAGAGACTTTCAACTCCATGGGACGTTTTCTGAGGAGGTTTTTACACCAAAATGGCTGCCTCTAATTAACAGGGACCTGCCGAGTACCAGTAGCCAATTATATTCCTCTCCTTGTCCCTGCCCACCAGCATTTGTGCTGCTCAGCAGTCCACTTCATGTTGGTTGCGAACACTCTGGCTGTCCCTGCTCTCCCACTGTGGAGCCTAGTGCTGAGAACAGACTCGCTGCATGTCCTGCTGACTGGGTACAACACATAGCCAGCACTCACAGGCTCGAGATGCGGCTTCTTTTACTCGCAAGTTATCCTGCTCCTTGTGTAGGAGGCCGAGCCAGCGCCGGCGCTTCTGGCTAAAAGTAATGCATCTAAACTGCTGTTGAAAACATATGAAAAGATCTGATATAAGCCATTGCCATTAGGATGAAAAATATCAATACCCATTCGCTGTATTGAATAGATTGGCTGGACTACACCAGCGACTTCACAGTCATCGTTTAGTTAAAGCAAAGCGCAGGCTGAGGGACGTATCGCTTTTACTTTTAACGGCTGCTCGAATCCTCGACGCAAGAGAGAAAATCAAATATAAGAAGGAGCAAATTGAGTAAGACTTTCGGAAAGCAGATGTCTTTTAGAATTGCCCGCATTTGCAGCTTTGCATGTTAATGGAATGGTAAATAACTGTTTTTAAGTACTAAAACAAAAATGGTTCCATATAAACAGAGAAAATATGAGACATCAAAGTGCAACACTCGTTAACGGCTTCCTAAATTATATGCACGGGATGAACGTGTCAGCTTTTCACTCTTCTGTACCCTCGCAACCCCGTCCATCAATCTCTGCTCAAGTCCCAACCGTCTCAGTCAGCAGCATCACCGACCAGCGTGCATTAATGTGAACACAGTGCAACATCAGATCATATTACTTCATGGGTGTGTAAAATGGCTGGGCCATCCATTTGGCAGCAGTCGTCTCCTTACCATCTTTGGCTGTGTCAGCAATCCCTTCTCTGCCCAGCCCTGGAGCTGTGGGAGCTCTGCCTGACGCCACTGTGTCTCTGTCGACCCCTATGGAGCGGAGCACAGGGAAGGGAGGGATGCACAGCCCACCGTCAACATCATACACTCACTTTACAAGGTTAGGGTTGTAGTGGGACTTGGGGAGTGGAGGGGTTGAGGATGTTGAGAAAATGGCAGCTCGCTAGAAAAACACAGTTGCACCTTTGCGGTCCCCATCAGCCGTAATAAAACAAAGACAGGTGGCTCGGGGGGTTTTCGTATTCGTCTCTCCGTTTAGTTTCTCGTTTGTCGTAAAGTAACGAATTCAAATGCTAACACTGGATTTGGTGAGACAGAAATGTGTTTCTTTCATTTATTAAAACTGACGCGAGCACCTTCGGAGCCGGCAGAATAAAACCGAATGTGTGTTGATGTCGGCAGATTGGCGTGGGGACTGCAATGACCTTGGCGGGGTTTATAATGAGGGTTTCCCTCTTGCTCTCTGTGGGTAAACAAGCCTGTGGTTGAAGAGACAGAAAATGCCACAAATGAGCGGGAAGTCTGTTCGCCGGCTCTCCAGAGCAGGGGGCTTAAATGCCTGCAGCTATCTACAGATGCTACGACAGCCAATTTAGCAGGAGAAGAGGAAGAGAGGAGGTATGACCTCTGCCTTCATTTACTTCTTCAGAGGGATGAAGAGCGGGAGTGAGGGATCAGATGGGACGAGGTAGAAAAGGCAAGGGCTGAGTAATGGGGAAGACATTTCCAATACTTCAAAGAAAAGGAGACAGAGGTGGGGGGAGGAGGAAGAGAGTCTACATGTTCTGTTGTCAATGTGTCTTGTAAACTTAGGCAGGAATGCATAATGGAGGTCTAAATGAGAGTGAACTGTCAGCTTCAAAAGAGAAAAAGAAGATACAGAGGGGCAGAGAGGTCAGGGTGGAAAGGAGGACAAGAAATATAGCTTCTCCTTGCCGACTGACAGAAGCGAAAAATGCAGATTTTTTGGGATCGTATGGGGTTGAAAAGCAGTTGAGCCACCTTTTGTTTTAATATGGCGAGGACCAAAGGGTTGCTATTGAATAGTCTGCAAATCTGACTGGTGCAAATTAATGACAAACATTTTTTTTTGTGTGTTTCAGGCTTTTAGTTATGCTAATGTCAGTGTCATGCAGGTGTACCAAAGCCAGTAAGCGTGTATTTAAAATCATTTAAGAGAGTCAAGAGTGGGCAGTTGGAGGGATAGCAGCTCACCCACATTAGTCACAACTTAAAACCACCACATACAGTATCGTGGACCGGCATTCATCTCATTAGGAGGGCAGAGGGCAACATACTCTACAGTTAATTTAAAACAAACGTCCCAATGAATGTAAAGTTAAGTGGCTACCCTGAAAAAAGGAAACGTTAGGCAGAGGCGAAACATCCAAATCTTTTTCACCCATCCCGCAAAGCTTTTTATTTACATTGCCGTGTGCCGCGGCGAGCAGACAATGCAGCGGTATCATAGCGTGTACAAATGTGGTGATAAAAATGTAAGAAGCAGCAAGCAGATGTACATGAGTCAATTTAAACAGCTAACGCATAGTGGAAGGGTGCGTAATGCTGGCAAAAGGAATATTACATTTTCTTAGAAGTGCATCTCATTTCGGAGACACTGCTCAGCGCTCAACCATTCGATAAAACAAAGAAAGTCTCTCTCACGCACACACACACGCTTTCATCTTTCTTCGTAGTCTCGCTGCCCTCGCGTTTATCACACGAACACACGTGTGCGTCTTCTGATAAAATCTCAAATAACACTGGGATAACAGCGCAATGCAATTACATTCGCCAACCATTGAGATGAAAAACTGCTCATGGATACATTTTCAATTATTCAGGGAATACATTTCAGTCTGTGCTCAGATGCTGGGAAAGGTTATTATATAATCAATACACTCTATAACGCCATTAATATTTTATGCCACAAAAGTGCTTCCTGTCTCCTTGGGCTCCCAACCAGTGGTATCTGGGCACTGCGTTTGAATAGGACGAGCCTTTTCCACCTCCAGCAGGGAAGACGTGTATACATTTGCTTTCCTCTAACACTGGGAAATACACTAGGCCCACACGCAGCTTCCATCCGTTTTACCTTTTCCTCCATATTATGCACAAGACAAGCTTACATTTCTTTTCTCCACACGTCTAAGACACCGCTGGCACAGTTTTACCAGAATTTAGATGACAAAGTCGTTTTAACTTCCTTCCCTGTCCGTTTCACGTTTATCCCTCCTGTTCCGCTTTTAGCCAATAAAGCTACCACTTTATTTTTCTGGCCTGGTCCAGCCCCCCACCACCCCCCTTCTCTTACAGAGCTTAGACAATCAATTTACCCTGACTTGGCCAGGATAGATGGAGGCTGTGTGGAGCAGACAGTATGCTGCAGGATCTCTCCACTGATAGACACACTGCCTGGCAGCTACAAAATGGAGCCAGCATGCAACCATCTGACTTTGCCTCATCATCTTGCTTTATATAATTTGCCATTTCCTTATGCCTTTTCCGACTTGTTTCATTCTTTAAAATACTGACCAGTTTCTAAAATGAGAAACGAATGGATAAGGTCAAATTCTGGATTTGCTGTCAGCTACAGACGCACTGCTAATTACGTGGCCGCCTCTTGCCACCACAAAGCAAACTTCAATTCTCTCTCAGTCTGACAAACTGAAACGGAATTGGAGTTCTTACCAAACTGACTTAGACACAAAGAGATTAATACGACTTTGCTATCTCAGTTTCTCGGCCAGTCGAGTTGCGTGTAATGCTCTCTGCGCTATTGATTTTTATTTTTCTCTCCTCTCCTTTTCTTCCTGGAGATCTCTCTCTCTCTCTCCATCTCTCCACCTCCACCATCCTCTTCCGAGCTCTGAAATGTCCTGCAGGTCAGACGGATGCTGGGCCGGATCAATCAGGGAAAGTAATCTGGGACGCCTCATGCACGCAAGCACACACACACACACAGACACATCGCAGATACTCACCAACCCACACACACACACACACACCCTTCCTCTGTTGCACTCTGGCCTGCCTGCCTCCAGTCTCATTGATCTGCATCTACTTTACCAAATGGATTCTTCTCTTCTTCTATCCTCCTCCACCTCTTTTCTCTCTGTGTGACTCAGAATAATAAATGTTCCAGACTGCGCGAGACGTGTACGTAAGCAATTTTTCATTTAACTTTGGCTTGACTTTTTTTTTCCCCTCTCTCTTCTTTTTTGTGATGTTCCAGTCTTCCAGTGAGATCGATGCAGCTTTCCCACACACTTCCTCGCAGCCCCTGGGTAATCAGCACATACTTGTGTAAGGTCAGAGGTCAGGAGATGATAGGATAGGGCCAATTGCTGTGGGGTATCTCAAGAACTACATTTCACAGACAATTATAGGACGACCCAGTGTTCTTATTTTCAGATGATGAAGCTCTGATGTACTCCTCGGTATCACTTGTTTCTGAGAGTCTTGCTGAACGTAAATACTGGTCCAATCACTTATATGGAATTTTTAAATGCATATTTTCCATACAGAGAGCATCCTTTAAGCACAGAGACTCTGAGGACCTGCAGTGCTCTATACATACGTACAGTCGTTCTCATTCACACACACAGACACACACGCCAAAGTCTCCTTTGCTCAACCAAACTGTAGGCGGAACTGAAGCCATTTGTCCACTGGCTGAATCCCAACTCTGCACCAACGCATGCAGAAAATTGGTGAGCATCTTGACTCCGGAGATGACACTTCAATTTGTTGAGCTCCAGTGACTGGTGCTTTGCAGTTCATCCCTTGTGGGCGCATGAGATCAGCTGGACACCTGCCTAGCTGTTTGGCTGAAGCCTGGAGCACAGGGGACCGGGCTTTGGAAATGAAGGCCTGGCCTTGCCTGTCAGTCCAAGTCCCTGTCCCTTAGCCCCAGCCCTGGCCTCGCCTCTCAGGTCCTCATCACAGTTCCTCTAGTTTCACGCCCGTGCCAGGGCTAGTCCCTTGCCCGATGCCTTTGACCCCTATTTCTCAGCCCCGAGCTGCAAGTCACTGCAGTGCCATCTTCCCAACAGCCGTCTTCCCCTGAAGGGCATCAAATCCCATGAACAGCTTCCCAGCCTTTGTTCCACTTCTAGCTAGTGTGGCCAGCACCTCAGCTTCCAGCTCAGTCAAATCAGCAAGATGTCTCTGCTGTGCATCGCTGTCTGTCCTGCTGTAATCCCTGTGACTGATGGGAGTGATCATTGTCGAGGCCCTAAGCTAGAACATTTTGGTGGATTAAAGAGGCTAAATCATGGTCTCAGCTGCTACATTTCCATTTCCACCCTTAATTAAATGTAAATGTGGTTAAAGGTTTTAGTGGAGATGGTATCTATCTAACATGTGGGGTTTATTCACAAAGCAATTACCTCGTTTCCATGGATGGCGGAGAATAGGTTTGTGTTTGTGATCCCTGATATAGCTGTGATTTAACACGACACGAAACGTGTCCGTCCATTTTTAGAATACGAAAATCCCGTTTGCAATGGCTCGGTTAACGTTTGGCTACTTTTACAGACCGCGGCTCTTGTGACACTGCAACGGAACCTACAGCAGCGCCATGACAAAGACTTGTACTACTCCGAGTTGCATTTCAGGGAAAAGCTTATGTTTCCGTGCGACACTCATTTCCGTGTCGAGCTGAAGCTGCTTTTCGCCGGGTGGGGACGGGGACAGAGGACGCAAAAACCGACAACGAGGCAGGCAGAGCAGGCTGACTGAGTCAGCACCATGTGTCATGAGCGAGGACACCACCTCCACAAGTAGCTGGCAGGTGAACGCGGCCACGCACCTGTGCAGGCAACCAGCCATTTTAGCGAGATCGCCTCCTATCTTTAGCAAAAACACACTAAGGAAAACTAGTGCATACATAAACATATACAAAAACATATGGCATCATGCACAAATACACAAGATTCACTCAACCTCTCAAACATTCCCCCTGTTACTGTGCCCACCTGCACATGTTGGGTCAAAAATAAGCAATTCAGCAATGTTACGGTATCGCAACCTAACGCGCATTACTTGCTTGCACTACCCTACAGTCATGCTAAAAGTAACCTCCCCATAAGGGAGACCAACAGAATAAGAAACTTGTACACTCCTCTGACTGAACTCAATTTTCAGCATAATTCACAGTAGTGGGTCTAATTAAAACTGGTTCGAGGCTGGAAGTGGTAATATTGGCTTTGTTTAACAGGTATTTAAAAAGCTATAAACAGCCTGGGGGTATACGATAAGAACAAAACCTACAGCACAGCACTTACACAGAGAACAAGGGAGAGACAGGAACACTTGCCTGGCTGCTAAGCAGAGGCAGTGCTCTTCCTAATCTAATCACTGTTTCCCCCATCAGCGGCATCTCAGACACGGCCTGCCTGTGTGCGTAAGTGCGCGCGCGTCTGCCTTGCAGCAAAGGCATAGAGCTAAATCACATAGACACCGAATGACCGTTGTACTCGAGAATTCATTCCACAGCCCTGGGTACTATGTGAGCGTATGCTGGTGTGTGTGTATATGCGCGCGCTGAACTAATCTGGTTATTGATTCGACTCTGAACCGGAGCTCATATAATCAAATAGCTGCAAGGGAAAAGGACAGCCGTCCGTCATCTGTCTTAATGAGTAAACATTTTGATGAAGGCAATGAATAACTCAAAGCTACGTGCAGAGGCAGAGGAGGTTACAGCTTCACTGATAGAGTGACAAGCTGAAACTTTGCAGCAATCCGGTGGCGGCTGCTCGGTAATCGTCGTCCTATGCTGAGCGATATTGAAATAGCAAACTATTTCATGCCTATTTCACGCATATGTACTTTGCTCTTTTGAGTCTTTGGAACAGATAGAATCTTGGCATCATTTAAAGCTTTTGTTACATTAACTACCATATAAGCCTAAAAAATAGCCGTCTTTTGAATATGCCTCGAGTCTGGTACCTTAATACAGGGGTCCCCAATCTCAGTCCACGAGGGCCGGTGTCCCTGCAGGTTTTAGATGTGTCCTGGATCCATCACAGCTGATTTAAATGGATAAATTACCTTCTCATTACATGTCTTGAAGTTCTCCAGAGGCCTGGTAATGAACTAATCATGTGATTCAGGTGTGTTGACCCAGGGTGAGATCTAAAACCTGCTGGTGGACTGAGATTGGGGACCCCTGCCTTAATATTTCAGTCACTTTTCTAAAACTATAAAGTTTCCTCATACTAGTAGCTACACAGTCACTCTGGAGTTTGACTTGTCGTCTGTGAAAGTCTAATCTCAGTTTAACTCGATGTGAGAGTGGTGCAATCATAAATGGCTTCTACTGCGGCACGAAGATAGGAGAGCGAGACACACAAGCCTACATGTATACCAGCACAGCTAACAGACGAGGCCTGCGGCACACCAGCTAAACCATTAAGTGTGGCGTGCATTCAAACGAACAGATTAATCCCCCCCTACTGCTACGTAGTGCAGAGTAATTGAAAATGTCTACAGGAGACTATCTCTGTTCATATACTGTGGCGTATGCATAGGAGACAATGTATAGAGGGAGGTGGCTGATTGCCACGGAAAATTCAGCAGCAGCGCTTTTTAGTCTGACAGAATGTGCCGGAGAGCCGTGCATCTACAAGATAGCACAAATCTACCTTCCCTACCGTTCCAATTTTCTCTCCCCCTTTTCTTTTCTCTCTCTCTGTACCTCCAGTATCGACTTGACAGGTGCTGATCATGACTAATCCTGACGTTTGTTGGTTACGAGAAGGATCTGATGTACCATATTCTTCATTTCCATCAAGGTGTACTGTTTAGGAGGGATGACATTCCTCTCAACTGTTAAGGGAAAATTTGTTTACTGTAATCATCCGTATTCCTTTCGGGACAAACAAATCTATTATCAGAGATGCCATCCCAGATCTGCGTGGTTAGCTTGCGCTGTAAGTATGGTTGATCTCGGGGAAAATAGCCTTTTTATCAACCTCTTCTTCCTGTGTTTATTGTATGCATATATATATATATATATATATATATATATATATATATATGAGCAGACGCTGTAGTTTCGTGTGTTAGTTTTAGCATACACAGTGGCCCCTAGCTTTATGAGTTTATGAGATTTCCTACTGTCTTGGTTTATTCCATATGGCAACACTGGTCGTTTTCTCCTTGTGTTCGCATTGCTACTGAAGATAACTCTAAATGACGCTGTGTGGGATTCTGTTTTTGTAGGCCTTAATGTGTCTATTACCAGCAACAATGGTGCCATTTTGTAGCATGTTCAGTTGCATGTTCAATCTATAATTCATCTGGCTACAGAAATATATAAATGTTTAATATGTCAGAGGCGGTGAGGCCTGTCGAAAGCGTGACCTTGAAACGTCCTTTAAACATCACACGGCTACAGCACTGGGGCCAGTTAAGCTGCCAAAGCCAAAAAGTAGGAAAAAAAACCATGCAACGTGTACACACGCGCGCTCTCTCACTCTTACGCATACACACAGCCCGTCTGCCTGCTGACACTTTCCACTGCTTTCTGTTCCCTTTTTTCCTGGGATGCAAAATGCAGATGAGATGAGTCAGCCGCTTGTGCACAGTCTCAGGAGAAACTGCCAGTCAAATCCAAACATCTGTATGAATACCAAAACACACAGGGTACAGTGGAGGATGAGAGAAAGAGAAGGAGGGGCGAGGGACATAGAGAAGATGAGGGAGAGAGTGGATCGAGTAGAACGAGCAGTAAAGTAGCAAGGAAAGCCAGTGTTCCTCTCTCTTTCTGTATTTTTTGACTGAACAAAGAGCCATATACACATGAATACCTCTTTCCTCCCACTGTATTTTCCATCGGGATATTTATTCTGAAAAGCAGCGATGCACAACAAGGGCTCGGTCCTGTGTTTGCTAGTGGGCTGAGGCGCTAACACTCCCCAGCTGATTATGTGTCTGTCTGTAGCAGTTTGAGCTGCTGCCAAAGGAATTAGGTCTAGTATTTGTGAATGCTGTTCCCCTCGCAGCAGAATGCCTCACCATGCCTCTCAAATTTCTAGCTTTTTTTAAAAAAGGAGAGGGAAAAAAAAATACCAGTTTAAATAAATGAAGGAAATCACTGTGGAAGCCTATTAAATTTTCAACGTGACCGTTTTGTGAGTCTTCATGTGTGTTTAGGCTTCGCACAAAAGGAATATTTAAAAACCAAAGCGTGCTAATTGGGACAGAGATTGTTACAGCAGCTTCTTATTCAAACAGGCTTTTGGCTCATTAACTGCTTCCATCCAGCTTTTGTTTAAAGAGAAGTGGAAAAGACATTTAAAGACAACAAAATATTTTTCGACGTACCACCGAAAAGCTGATAGATTGCATAATGTCGTCACGCACAACACGCTGCAGCAGTTTGCAAGAGCTCTTGGCTCAAAGTAAGCGCAAACCCAAATATCCTGGCATCTCAGTACTGCTGTGTCACATGCAAATCAAATCTTTACTTTTGAAATGTCAGCCAGCTACATATTTATACATAAATGGGATGTGTTAGTCTCAAGGGATAATAAATATTTTGTCTGGGGTAATTCTGATTTCCTTTTTTTGTGCTTGTGTAGGGGAGGGTAATTGTATCTTTTCAGGTGTACGGCCTGTTTGGTCATCACCTTCTTAAAATATTAAACTATCAGATGTTAATCAGGAATATTCATTCCTGCAGAATCTCCACAGATGCATACATAGTTAAACTCCTTTTCTCCGGTTCACACATCACTATCACATCTATCTAAAAGTCTCCTGAGAAAACTCTGTATAGGATGTTTTTATTGGACTCGCTGCACTAAAGTTGCCATTATTCCTTGCTGACTTCTCTCTACGTGTCTCAGCTTTGATAAATCCTTTTTAATGTGCCTGAATGGGTCTGGCCATTTACACCTACAGCTAGAGAGGCGGCACATACAGTATGAGACACAGTAACACCTACATACTGTATATAAACAACACCACGCAACGCACACAATGTGACCATTTGACATTTCATCTAATTACTGTGGATGTGAAAAACCTCTGCCTGTAAAAACTGAATCAACAACAGTAACAGCAGCACAGCCATAACTGTGCTCTCTTAGACCGCCATAGGCCTTCTGCTTATTTTGCATTTGTCCTTATCTAAAGTAAACTTTACTAAACTCGGTGAGAAATTAGTGTTGACGAGCAACGCATAACCAGGGACAATACAAATTTTTCACCTAAAAGTCTATTTTTTATCTTCAGTATAAATTACAAGCTGCTAGTTTTGATAAATCCTCTTAAAAGCAAACAGCAAATCAGCACTGACCCAGGAGAGGACTTTAGTCAAAGGAGGCTGTTTTTGGGGGATTTTGTTATTCTGTGACAAACATCAGAGGTCCGACTGTTCTGCCTCAGTTTGTCAGCTTTGTAATAAGAGGCCCCAAATGGTGAGGAGGCAACTTTCAGTATGGCAGCAAATAATTTCACCGATTTGAAATATGAAAACATATAAGTTTGAAAATAAAAAGAAGAAGAAGTTTAATTTTTTTGTTTTCATTATTAATATCTGTAATTAAATATAGTTACAAAGGCAAAATATCTGTGAATCTGGTAACAGTGTAAGATTAAGTTTAAACCCCGCTATGATCATGATAACACCAGGAACACTTAAAGGTCTGGTCAACAGTAAATAATGCAACGCAAACATTCACATTAAATCTGGCAGAGCGGATGTTTGTGTAAAGACAACTGGAAAGAAGATTAAGAGGCAGCTGTTCCTCTGTCCGAACCACTTCACCCCTCTCGCTTTATGTATTTGCTTGGTCTCTAATGAGGCTCTATTTAACAGTGTCACTCTCCATCTGTACACGTGTCAGTCGGCCCTCTGATGCACACACGCAATCAAACACACAGAACCAGTCGTGCAGAAGCGCATGCTAACCTGTCACTGAACTGATGAAGCAGTGTTTCTTTATTGTCTGTGTAGCTCTAGTTCTGTATTTGTGAACTTATCATCCACATATTTTTCCTCTGTGTCTGCAAATCACCTTTATTGTTCCTTCAGAAACCTTACATGCTACGTACTCGTACACCTATCTGTTCGTGTCTCAGGTCTTTGATCTTCAGTTACATTTAAACCCCCGAGCACATGGTCAGTGCACTGGTAGCTAATAAATTCATCATGCACCCCGCCCTATTAGCATGTGTAACCATCGAGCTTGTGGTGTTCTGCCTCGGGGTAATAGAGCCACTGCGCATTTGTGTGTATCTGTGTGTATTTTTGTGAAATGATGGCCTGTCTCTAGAGCGGGTCCCCCACTGGTTCCCATCAGGAGGCTTCATGGCTGCACACTCATCTAATACCTCCAGTACTAATGAATATTCCCCTTTTTCACCCGCTCTCTCACTGGTCCTTGTCATTCTCCTTGTGCGTCCACCTCTTCCAAACTAAGTTGCATCTGTATCTCCAAATTAAATGCTGCACACGCTTTCTCTCACACCCCTACGTTTGTCTTCTTACGTCGCCACTCTACCTGTGATACAGGCCTCTGCGCCCATGCTACGTTACGGCTGCCAGCATGCCAGCTAGTGCCCGTAGCTGCGGCACCTAAGGAAGAGTCGCCTTCCTTTCAATTAGCATTTTGATTACATTCCCAAGGAAAACTAGCCGCAAATAAAAAATGTACTTGCTGACAAATGCTTCTGTTGTTCCTGGTGGAAAAACCCAAACTGAGACAGTTTGATGATGGCAAGTGAACCATAAACCAAAAAGATAGATGCTAAATAATAATAACGACTCTGCGGTCACAGCGTTGATGAATCGGCAACGAGGCTCAACTTTGTCTTTCTGTTTCTGACAGGTAAAAAAAACAACTGGGAATAAAATGGCTGCTAGTTTTATTAGTCCACCTCTCACTCTGTCGCTCGAATGTGATGGATGAATGGGTAAATGGATGCGATGTTAAAGTGAAATTCAGCGAGAGCAGGCAAAGCAGAATACTTAAACAGCTTGTAATCATCACTCCCGTGCTGACAAGCGAGCTCGCGCGCGCACACGCACGCACTTAGAAGTAAGCCGTGAGGGGCATAAAACTTGAGAATGAGGGAAAGAATGCACGACGTTATAATCTATTGTAATCCAGTCATGCGCGTAACTCGCACACCTACTCCCATCTTTTCTTCAGCTCTGGCACAATGCATGGACAGCACACCCTCGGACTGTCTATACAAGACAGATAACATGGCTACTCGTTTAACTTACATGCAGTACTTTGCATAAATGAATGGCAAATCCGCAAAAAAAGTCTAGTTTCCTTACCATGTAAAAAGACATTTAACCCTCAACCATGTGCGATCTACCTCTGCAGCACTATACACAGGTAAATATTTCAGAGTGGTGCAAAGGCTGGAAAAGCAGGGGACACCTACACAGCCCTGACTTCAACATAAAATGGGTGCTGTTCCCCTCTTTTAACCCTTCCCTCCCTATCTCCTTACTTCTTTTCCTGCCTCTCATTAGCCCGATATCCGTCTCCGTCCCTCCATCTGCCTCCCTCATTTTTTCATTCTGCCCACGAACCTACAGTGTAACCCCCCGCCGTAGCCCTCGTCCCCGTAAGAAGGAACTTAACATTCTGCACAACAATAGTTCAACAGTATCGCAGCGCTCGCTGAGCAAGAAGAAGAATTCTGACTGACTGTGGGTGGACAGTATATCTACAACTACAAGCCACTCAGCTCACTATAGGATGCTCAAAATTAACCAGCAGTTATCATCGTACATTCGAGTATAGTGGCAGGCTGCCCGTAGCCTTCCTTACCATCTTAAACCCATTCCACTCCATTTGGGAGATGCTGGCCGTTGTCTCACGTTCTCTCTCCCCTCACACAACAGCTACAGCAACGCCTCAGAAAAGAAAAATCCCCTACTCTTTTTAAAACTCTTATTCTCCTCTGACACAGTCTCCTTATTTCTCCTCTCCTCTGCACTCTTCCCCTCTGCCTGATTCTGAGTCTTAGCAGCGAGCAGAGAGCAGCGTGCTAGAGGTGTACGGAGCAAACATCGCCTTCTTCCACAGATGCTGAGAGCAGAATGGATGTGAGTGCTGGGCTGCAGTAAGGCTCTCCCTCCTACCACCCTCCCCTCCTTGCCCCCACCCCCTCTCCCCACCAACCCTCCCCTCCTTCCCACAACCACCTGCCCATTCGCCTGCTCAGCTGGAAGGTCAGAGCCCGCCCACGCCCACTCACCCCCCCGACTTTCTTTTAGAGTCTCTGATTGGCTTGTCGGCTTGCCCGTCAGCCCTCGGCCTCCCCTCCCCTCCATCAGTGTTAACACCTTCGCTCTCTTGCTGGCTCCGAGCCCTCCTCGGCACACGCCAGCCGCAGCCCGGTTTGGCAGAGAAAAGGCTCTCTGAATCCCAGCAAAGCAATCAATCGCTGCTGAGGTCTGTCTGTGCTTGAGTGAGCAGCGCGGAGCAGAGCGCTTACAGCCTCAGGCGCTATGGTAATAGGATGCCTGCGCAGCACTGTGTATATAAATTAGCTATTACTGGGTTGCATGTTAAAATCCCCCCGTACATTTATACGACTGTGTGTGCATACAGGCCATCGCTGTCTCCCTCACTCCCTGTCTCCCTACTTCACACGCAGACACTTACGCACACGCAAAAGTAAAGTTTATGTCTTAAATAATGTTCGATTACTTTAATGCCGATTTAGACCCTTTAAACCTACGACGGCTTCAAATATAACAGAACGAAACCACGAACACGAACTCGCGGGAAGTCGGCACACACCTGTCCAAGCAGGTGCATCCCAAAGAAATGCAAGAGAAAAAACGTCTTTAAACGGGGTAACTGTTGTAATTTTGTTAATTTCTTTTTAAAGTAAAAAGCTCAAAGAAATGTTGTCCCAACATTTTATTATTGTTATTGTTATTATTATTATTATTTATTTATTTATTTTACCGCTGCGATAGGCTACATGGTCACAGTGAAATAAAGCTCATGTGGCACAATAAAGACACAAGCGAGTACTACGACATCTACTCACCATGACCATTCTTGTGACGGGCTGTCGGTGTCGGTGTTCTCGGTACTATAAAAGCCGGCGAAGTCAGGGAGGAGAGTCGGACAGAGGAGCAGCGGCTTGTTTTTTAAAGGGGATAAATGAACCGGGGTCGTGATGTAGTGAGTCTATAGGACAAAAAAGGAATCCCCAAAACACAACAGAAGCAAAACCGCGCGCGCGCCTGTGTGTGTGGAAGCCCCCGGAAGCCCTCGGCCAGCGCAAAAACACAAAAAGGCTCTCCCCTTAAAACAAACACCGCGTCAAGAGGAAGGAAAGCAAAAGATTCACGGCGAGCAAACACCGTCTACCTTTCCCCCAAAAGCCATTTACGGATTGTCCAGTCATCTCGCGCGTCTTCTCCCATTGGCTGCGGAGGTGAGGACGGGGCGGTGCGCTCGCGGATGAGAGCCTGGGAGGCAGGCTCGTGTGGTCCACGACGCGGGATGGCAGGGAAGCATCGCGCGGGGAGACAGGTGCCAGGGAAGCTTTTTAAGGAGGTTTCGTGTTCGCATATATGCACTACTTCACTGTTGATAATTATGCACGCTCTCTAACACGTGCACGGAGGAGTGTGTTAGCACGAGCGCGCCTGCAAGGTTATTTGCATGATTGCCGCAGTCGTCAAGCCATGTGTACACCTCTCCCCCCTCCTCCTCAGAAGCCGTTCTTCTACAGTTATTTTACTGCAGCCTCATCAACCCCCCCCCCCCCCCCCACCTCCCAAAAAACAAAAAAACTCCCAAATTACTTCTTTAGAAAATACCCTACAAACTACAATCAAACTACAATCTAACCATTAAGCAGCAGGGCACACATCCCTGGTTTACTGTGTTGAAGAGCGAGCATATTTAATCAAAATGCTGCTATCATATCAAATTCATAATTACTGATGCTGCCAATTACTCTGCCAATTATGATAATATTCATTACAGTTTAGTAATAATGAATATTAATGGGTGGGGGCAGCTAGCTTAAACTGTCTTTGTCAAGCCCCAAACCTGCCTCAGGTTGATTTTGTCCACCTGGCCTCTAACTCAGGCAGACAAGAAGAGGGAGCTCTTGCTTCCCTTTAACACAGTTACCTCGCAGGCAGAAATTCTTGGCTGAAGCTTCAAACCAGGCTACATACAAACACACACACACATACACACACGCATGCGTACAATCAGAATGCAAATACGGAAACACATGTTGCTTCACACCCTACTATACCTATTAGCACACATAATATATTCGCATGCACACATATTCTGGCTCCCGCTCTATAACACATTCAAACACCTTATGCTGTCGATGAACATAAAGCCTCATTTGATATTGCAGTGGCTATATCCTCGGGTTGCCAAGAGATCAAAACATCATCAGTTTCGCAGCACATTATCATATTGTTTTTCCTCGTGTTCTATGCAGCAATAAGAGGCTGTCAACTCTTAATCTCCTGCTGTTTTGTTTCAACTAGCCTTCAGCTATGCGAGGCCCAGCAAACCAAATGGAACTAGTGGACATCCATTAAGCTAAGAGAGGTATCTCCTCATCTTGCAGCTCAAAATATATCCTGATACAAGACTCCAGTATAATATACATATGTAATCTGAAAAGTTTGAAAGCAAATTGCTTTTATTGATTGTGTTTAGTATTAAAAAATGGTAATGTTTAGTTACAAGTCTCTAGCTACTGATTAAATACAACGTTTATTCGAAAAATAGTGGTAAACAGTTGTTTAATCAACAAGGGACCTACAGTCCCACTGGACCACCTGGCACTACTTTTTGACATGTCAAAGCATTTGAGAATAACAGCACGGGTTATTATTTTCAGGTCTTAAAGCCAACCATCCACTGAAAATCACGTGAGTGTGAGTTTTTTGTGTCTGAAAACCTCTGCAACACATGAAAGTGCCATATTCTACATATATAATCTACTGTAAAAACACAAGGGACGCACTATACACACAATAACTACCTTGACACCTGAAATAACACTATGTGTATTTATACAATTTTCAACCATACACTCAAGTAGGTTGACAAATTAGCTCCCAAATGAACACAGTGAAAAAAATAAAACACTGTTAAAAAAAGAGGGGGAAAAAAATGTGTTAGGACTGGACTAAAGCTTCCCAGTTTCTCTGCTTCTTCCCTAACGTCCACCTGTCTGTTTAGCTACAACTAGCTAGCTAACCAAGCCATGTGGCTGACATACTAATGAGAAACCTTACTACGCCTTCCATTAGGTCGGAGCAGTAGACATGCACGTGCACAAGGGAGAAAGATGGGCTGAACAAGCTCGCTATTGTTTCAGATAGAATAAAAAAATATGCTGGCACTTGCAGTCTGGAGATTTGTACCGATCACACGGTACATAACATAAGAGAGGCAGAGTAATGTAGAATGAAGCACAATGAAAATGGATTAAAATAGAAGTGCGTCTCTGTCTCTCTTCCTTTGTGATGTGCTTTTTATCTTTTCTGCCACAGAGCAGAGAGAAGCAAAATTTGCAGCTGAATAGTACAGGCAACAAACCCTCTGTCTTCTATCCATCTTTTATCCTCCTGCGCTGACCTTTGAGTTTAATAAAGGCTTTGGGTAGGACCCAGGAAAAGGCATTCTCCACCCCACAGCCTTTAATATTCTTGACCAAACTGTGTTTTTATTGTTGCATTTTAATTCCCTACGGTAAGGAGTAGAAAGTCAAATCTATGGCAGTGACTTGCATACAAATCGCCTATTTTTTTTAAAAAAAATTGTCTATGTGTTTTGTCAACTTTTAACTGCCAGTGTGTAGAAGCAGTAAAATAAAGTGGGTGATCATTTTCTTATTTCATAATAGACGATGTTTGGAGGATGTTTTTCTCTCCACTGTAATATAAACCAAATAACCTTTTCTCTAAATGAGAATATGATTTGAAAGTGAAAATAGTCCCTCGCAGTTGTCTTGCTTTGTGTGTCATTTTGCTAGATTGCGCTACAGGACAATGATTTTAAAAGGCAATGAAAGTGACTACCAGCTATAAACACAATCTGTTCTTTCCCGTGCGCGGCGTTATGGAGTGCGTGCAGTTTCTGTACACAGGCGCATATCAAAGACGGAGCCATGTTGCTGCCATACTTAAGGACATACACTGAGCATTATAATATTGTGCGTGGACAGATGGGGGGAGTGGTTAAGATACTCTATCAAGGGCATTCATGTTGAGATACTCTCCAGATTGGATATTACAGTACAGCTCATTATCTGGTGGATCTGGCCTGTCTTTATGTACAGTTTATGTCTAGCGCACATAAACTGCAATGCAGCACCGGATAAATTTAAAAAAGCAATTAATGCTAATAACTAAACGGACTACTCTTTTTAATTGCATTTCCATTTTGTCATGCTTTGCACAAAAAGTTCCTAGTTTTGATTGGATGCATTATTTGGGCTTTTAGATGATGAGTGATTGCTAAATCGTTTTTAAGCAGAAAAATGATATTTCTTTCCTTTTGCAACATTTTGAAAGTTAAAAAGCTTTTGTGGCTATAACCCAGCAGGGCCAGCCACACTGTCAGCAATGTGAAGCCCCATCTCGCTTATTGGCTCTGGCTCTTATCCATAAAAACACACAAAAAGGACAGCTGATTCTAGGCATACACAAAAATTTTATTCATGGAGCGTGTCACGCTCTCGCACAGTCTCTGTTGTAGAGCTGGAGATGTAAGGAGTGCACCTTAGAAGTATTTTCATCCTGTGCTTCCAACCTGCTAATTCTGAAAGCAGAGAGCTGGCTAATTGTCGTGAACTCTTCCTGCCCTCTCTTCAGCCCAGCTTCTCCTCCCTAAACCCCTCCTAGTCACAGACCTTAATGGATTAACTGCAGACTGCGTAGTTCCACTTACTCTTTTACTCATTCTGCTTTTCCTGCACAAACTCAAGATGCTACATCTCTGCCACACCCAGAAGGATCTGTTTGTGTACGCGCAATGGGAGAGGTTTGCACAATCACACATACCAAAGCTGTGCTTACACATTATACTCTGGAAGCAGCCAACACGTTAGCGTTCTGGTAACAAGTGCGAAAGAGCAGGTGAGGAATAGCGTACGCCGTATAGCAGGTTCGGTTTGAATATGCAGCGTGCAGACAGTGATAATTGTGGGTGCTCTCGGTTTGAGTCTTGTTAACTGTCACACGCAGTGTTTCAACACCTGTCCTATGTTTCACTCTGCATAATAAGGCTTCTATTTAAAGGGGGGGAAGTGAAGACGCCAGTTGAGGTGTTACCTCAAAGTGCTGGAAGAAAATACCTTGATAATTAACAAGAGAAGGAAAACTTGTGTTTGGAAGGAAGAACTCGTCTTCCGACAGAAAACAGTACGAACCTGAATTATCTCAGTATGGCAAAACACAGTAATTGAGGACAAAACGGTATTTTAACAGACCCGTGGAGAATGCTAAAATACTTATCAGGCCTTGTTAATTTTGGTTTAAAAACATCCCATAATTCACAGCAGTCGACGCAGTAAAACAGCCTAATACATTTAATAGCTCAGCGCACCCTCCTCGGTGTGCCGTGGTTCACTTAGGATCTTTTTGATTTGCCCTTGAAGGATAGATTTAGTTGCTCTATTGAAGTTCTGGCAGTAGAAGCATCTTGCTGTGCTACTCAGACTGATGACTGCCTCTTTCCTGGCAGGTGTCCACCCTCTGCCGGTAACAATCAACAAATGAGAATCACAGCCTTCAGCTTGCCTATCTCCAGTGACAAAATCAGCATCGCCGGGTCTAGCCACCAGACAGCTATTAACACGATAACATGTCTGTTTCTGGACAGCAATGGCCAGTTTGGACTCTGCTGACTTTTGTTGCTTGGTTTCATTTTTAAGACGAGAAGGTTTACTTTCATGAAGAAATCGTACACACGATTTGGCTGATGCTTGGTAAGTCACAGATGCTTGGTAAGTCGTGTGCCTACATGATCAGTCAAATCACCTCTTTTCTTTCTCCTCAAAAGCAGGCCCCACTGGGCTACAGTGCTCTGGCAGTTTAGTAATGGATTACAGCAGCTGGACGTAGTCCTACCACAAAACCCGTGTGTATAAGCAGGACAAGCAGAATCAACACAATGGCATCTTATTTAAGTGACCGAGGGCACATGATGTTAAATTATTTTGGAAGAAAATGGATAAATGTACAAGAGTACAAAGTGAACAAATATTACAAATCTCAAACTTGCTGTAAAAATCAAGCACTCATCCTGTGTTCCAATGTAACCAAATCAAAACGAGTTACAGCCCTGTGCTTTGAATGCATTGTTTCTGATGTTGCTCATGTAAATTTTCATTTTGAATGATCTTTTTCCTTGGAAAAACTAATGAGTAAATCCCACACTGGCCTGCCATTTACAAATCTGTTAACTCACGGTAACCTGAGACAGAATGGCAGATGTTAACTAAATGTACATCACATTAAAGGCTAGGCTTTTTTCCCCCTCTTTGGTGAAATTGAGCTAATCTAGTTGGTGCTTTCCTCCTACATCCTCTTCTCTCTGTGTCACTGGGCATGATACGCAGTCAGCTTAACCCCTGCCTGTGTCACTCTCCCTCGTAGGAACTCCTTAGATCAGAAATGAATTCTTCACGCTGATCCCGGAACAAGGCTGTGCTGCATTTGTCACAGCCACTTTCTTCAACTTTAACTCAAAGCTGTTTGGTATGGCTGGAGCTTTGCAAGCTGCAGAGATGTGACAGGGGGCTGTTTGAAAGCTCCGTCTCTATCTGAGAGTGACTGCTTGTTCAGCCACTATGTAAACTCTGCACTCTTACGGTCCTCGTTTGTTGTTTTAATTCAAAATCCCTGCTGTTTTTCTACTTCTTCTTTTTACTAATGCGTGAAAATATCAGGAAATATACATAAATACACCAAATCTACACATGAATGCATATAAACCGAACCTATTAAGCCAGCACTGTGATCCCCCCTCCCTTTTATATGAAAGAGATGATGGTCATAATGGTCTTTGAGGTTGTAACGGAACACAAATGAGAGATGGCTTGTGTAGGTGCCCAGAAAGGCTTAGCTATGCATTTGCTGTTGAGTCTGGCATGTGTTCTGGCACCGAGAGTGTATTCTCAACAGGACTCTGGTGGATTAGTGTCCATTTGGACAACAGAGTGGTCCACAGCTTGGGGTGACATTCAACTTCAGCAGGCCAACAGCTCTCTCAGTAATCATAAAGTTTCCGCTAGCTGTAGATGTATAGATAATGTAAAGATCCGTATTTGCATATGGTTGAAGTAAAAGATGAGGGGCAATCATTAGGACGCCGAGCCGCACTCTTCCTGTTGATGTTGTGCTCTCTAGTATGAACTGTATGTGTAAAATGAAGCCGTAGTGCCATGGGTCAGTGGATCGTGGGGATTTATTGGTGGGCTCTGGGGCTGTGAGGATGGCAGCCCGTTTTGCGTTTGATCCTGGTCGGGGTACAGCCATGCTCACAGGGCGACCGCTGTGGTCCATCTGGTGGAGGCTTTAATCACAACTCCCCCCACTTACACACACACACACACCCTACAGCAACACAGAACGCGCAGTGTTTCCCACTTTTAATTGCCGCTGCTCACTCTACGAGCATTTTATGTGCAATATTTACTTTTTGGCGTTTCTGCAGTCATCTTTCTGCAGAAACGAGTCCCCTTTTTTCGTTAGAAACTCTGCAGTGTTTAAAACCTCATCAAAAACCCTACGCTATCAGATCTGCATAATTTACACCACTGTGGCTTTTGATAAGAAATAACCTTTCAGAAATTAGACACATCCACGGTCCTTCGTTGAGCTGGCCATCGGCACTGTGCACCAAAACATGCCCACGCCGCACAAATCCAGCTCTCCAAATGTCAATTCATGCTTAACCGCCCTTTCTCATGCTCGAAGAAAAGCGAGTGGGTAATGCACAAGAAAAACCCCACTGGATTTCAGTTTAAATGCCTACATGCTTAGAGACATGTTTCGGTTATTTTGCGTCGTTGGAGCATTTAGCCGATTAAAGAGAAAAAAGTCATTAGAAGCAAACAGTCAAGAAATGATTTTCCCCTGTGAAAATACCAAGACGTTGTGTACAAAAGGCACCAGGCTCTGTAGTAAATCTTCGCTTTGTAACATTAAGTCAGGATAAATAAATGTAATTCTGCGAGAAAAGATGTTGGTTGATGCTGGTTTTAAAATGTAATAAGGTACAGATTATTAAAAAAGCAACACCTAATGTAAATATTTTAAAGTCCTGAAAGGAAAGCAACATATAAAATGTATAACTTTCCAAAAAGATATAAATATTATATTACAAAAGCTTTCTACAGGTTCTAGATAAATCCCCATGATGTTGACAGCATTTCTGCCACTGGTAAATAGTCTGTCCAGTAATATTACCGTCGCTTTCTAATTTTAGAAGAAAAATATTGTTAAATTTCTGATCCCGAAAGCTGTTCCTGTCCAACGACTTGGCAACCCGCCCTGGTATTCGAGTTTCAGGATAGAGCAATGTGCGCTGACTGGCAGCCAAGAGGTGGTGCGAATTCAAACAAGAGAATCGATCAAAAGCAACACTCAAAATTTCAATTCATACTGCCAAATGATCGGAGCCTCCTGAGTAGTAGAGACAACTTGTTGTAAGCCATCCTGCTGTTGAAATTTGGCATGCGAATTTATCACGATGGCTCTGCTGACCCAAGTTATCAGCGAATATCCCAAATGAAGTCAATTTTGCAATAACATGCAAAAAAACCCCAGATTTTATATTCCCCATATAACCCTTTATATCTGCCAGTATGTTTATTAGTAACTGTGATTTAATTGCATAATTTTCCCAGATAGCAATTACATTTACTTTGTAACTCTCTAACATCTACCCAGTTACTTCACAAGTAATCATACATATTAAGATTATACAAGAAACCCTGCGTATGCTATGCTATTAGGGTACATTTATAATTAATGGAGGGTTTAGCAGATAAAGATGCTGCTGCTGTTAGTTAGTATTCTTACTGCGGACAAAATATATTTGTAGGAGTTTTTTCAGTATAGCTGGATTTTGTGCAAGCTAATCAATGGGGGAAACCCCCCCCCCCCCCCCATCATTTTTTTATACATTAAGTCAAGCCAACATATGCTCCAACTGTTAGAAACCAGTGAGCTGCTCGAACGTCACCGGTCATTCTTCCTTTGCGTTATTGCACGAGTCAGCCATTCATCATTTGTGACAACGGATACTTTGCCTCATCCCCGGCAATTAACGAATCGATAAAAACGTGTTGGCTTTGAAACCATCAATTTTGAGAGAGTAAAAAACAGTGTTGTTCATCAAAATGCCAGCATCTGAAACGCAGACAATCGCTCAAGTATCGGCACCATTTGTCAGCACAGCATCAACAGGCGTCTGGCTGTCAACAATGAGGCCCATTTCCTCACATCGCCGATCTTAAAATGAGTTCTCACCTACAAAATGGGCAAAAAAAAGAGACTATCTAATGTTCTTTTTGTAAAGGGGGATTTTGTTTGCATTATAAATTTGTGTCTATTGTAAAGGAGAAGACTGAGCTTAAACCATCTGATGAGATTATCATCAGAGATGGAGGCAGCGCAGTAAAGGTCTTACACTGGCTAATGCGTCTTTTGTCGAGGTTTATAAGGTTGACATATCCGTAGTGCATTGACTGTCAGTTTTATAATTAATTCACTAACCCCGAATAATTCAACACACACAGCATAAACTGCTTTTTAAATGGAGAAATATGTTGACCTAAAATTACATTTTAGCCTCTGCCTTGGACTTCACTTCTGAATAGCATCTGAAGAAAGTTTCTATTTTTACATATTCATTGTTTGCAAACAGCAAAACACGAAGAACTCGCCACGTTCGGGAAACACAATAGCTCTTTCTCTCCAGTCTTGCCTGTCGCATTATTCTTTCTGTATTTATCCTCTTAAGCCAAATGAAATAACAGCAGCTGGATGTGAAAACATTGTCCAAGAGAGGGAACAAATTTGTTTCTGAAATTAAATGTTTTATATTGCCAGGCAAAAGGGCAGCCCTGGGATTTTTTTTAAATATTTTTTTGGAATTAAGGAAGAAATCTGAACAGCAAGAAGGGAGATTATTTCATTCAGTGTGCTGAACTGCATAAATGTGGCCACAGACGTGACGTAAAATCCGCACTACAATTCACAAGCCCACTACGGAGTTATAATCCCCTACAACGTAAACTGTGATAATTGTGATGACTATGACTAAGTTAATCCATGTATTAAAAGGCTTGTGAGTCAGTGTGGGAATAACAGCAGGTTCTGCTTTACTTTCTGGTGGTGGGCGTGACCTTTTTTGTTTACATTTGAATTAGAGGACTACACGCTTGGAAGATGTCTGATGAATCTGAGCCCTGCTACTGCCGTTACATAAGTGGAGTCACGGGTGACCTTTGGCTGGGCGTGGACACATGACACTGCAGCGGCCTATTGGTGGGGTACTCTATTGTTTGTGTTTAGTATACAGAGTGGATAAGCATGATAAACAGGTGACAGTCAATGACAGTATGCAGCACACATTAACAAGCTTTCGAATGTGCTGTGCTGTACAAAATAAAAAATACTCCAAGAGAGAAAGAAATACAGTAAGGAAAAAAGCAAACAAGACAGAGAATACACTTTGTGTGTGTGTGTGTGTGTGTGTGTGTGTGTGTGTGCATGAGCCTGCAGACACCTGCTCCATTCTGCAGTGATGGCTCCCAGCGGGACACAGGCTCAGCTGCTGATCACTAGGCCCTCCCTGCAGCACTGGTGGTCACTATACGTGCATACACACACAACAAATCTGAACCCTGCAGGCCCCCCTTGCATTGCCCCTCTCTGTGCTCCCCGTAACTGACACACCACATGTGCTCATATCAAGTGCAAACATGACATGATGCACACACACACACACACACACACACACATATACGTGTAAGCTCCACAGTTTCTGTTCCTGCGATGTTGCGCGTAAATTCTCTCGCATATTTCCGTCATAATGTGCTTTAGCCCCCCCCTTTAGCCCCCTATAGCTAAACAAGCTTTGCTAAAACAAGCACGGCTTCAAACCATATTATCGTGCTACAGTTATAAAGACAATATCACTGGCCTTCTCGCTTTAGCACCTTTTTCCTTACACTTTTCATTCTCAGCTGCTTGGCAGATAAATTAATGGTTCAAAATATTATAAACCAGCAGCATTCGCTTTTGTCAGATCTCAATGTTAATTAACTGCCATCGTACTTGTTTCGCGACTATTTCGGTCGATTCTTGCTTTTGCACATATCTCCATCTCCGTTTCCCTTCCTGTGAACGTTGTTTTCCCTCTGTGGCGTCGTTCAGTCTGCTGCACCTGTTTGTGCCTCAGTGACAGCAGGGTTGTGGAGCACAAATGAACTAATTTCCTGGATACAGAGAACACTGCAATCAAGTAGAGGGGATATGCAGTGAGCGGCAGATGGAAGAAGCTAATCATTGTTATGAAATAGAGATGACCTCTAACTATCTGCTGGCTGTTAATATACCGTGGCTACACACGTTTGCCAACAGCTATGATAGCCCCCTTTCTCTTCTTTGTCCCTCTTTGCTTTTTCGTTGCTGCGTTGTTGATGAACGGCTTTAGGCAGCTTCTTTTTTTCTTTTTTTTCAAATGTTGAAACATTAAAGATTGGAGTTGTCAAACAAAGCCTTGTGTCACATAGAGAACAGCAGCTGCCTGCAGTGGGTAATCAGTGGAGCTTTCTACAAATTAACAGCATTCAGCTCTGAAGCACGGTGCACTGCAGGTTTTTAAATGTGGGCTTTTGAAAATTAGATTCCAGTGACTGAAAAATTGAATAATTTACAATTAAGTTTTTCTACACGTTATCTACATTTTACCTCCTTTGCCCAAGGTGGTCAACCAGGTCATTCGAGTGCTGTAAACCGATGTGGTGGGTGTGCTTACTCCGGCGTAAGAATTTGCATTTGAGTTTCATTAATTTTATGCTCCTCTGTCTGCTGCGTGTGTTCTAATAGATTCAGAATTAAATTTTTTGGATGCTCTCTTAAACACGTCGTCCTAGAGCTTCAAACGCGAGACGCAAGACTGCGAACATGCGCACACACAGGCAGAAACGTTTAGCACAAACACGCACGTGAACGCTCTAAACAAACTGAAGCTAAACAAGATATTTATCCATTTATCAAAGTAGTAATTTACACCAATAGAAGATCAATCCAGCGTCTTAATTTTAAATTGTAACAATATCAAACTGTTGGATCGATTAAATGACAAAAAATGTTGCTAAATAATGAATTCGCCTCTTTTTAAAAGGTAAAGCAATGTTTGGCTGCTGCTGCACAATTAAAAAGACGAAACAAATAAAAAAGCACCAAGGTAGAGGTTGCTGCTTTTGAGGCTCTACACACCAAAGCCACCAGAATCTTCCAGCACATTCATCTAATGTATGCAAATGATCTTGCTGTGCTTAATGAAGGCACCATTAATCACTTTAACGATGGTCTTTTTTAACCAGGGTAATCATGTGCAGGCATACGCGCGCACGTTGTCAAACAAATACACAAGTGCATGCGCCTACCTAGGCGCTTGATCGCTCACACACAGACACACACACACAGGGACGTGGCTCATTGCTAGAAACACACTGATGGCGAATGTGCAAAATGCCCAAAACGAACCATTTTACTAGAAATGAAGCTATTTGTGATGAGGACCCGACTGTCACTCAGTTAATAATAAAAATGTGTTGAATTTTTTTTTTTTTTTTACGCTGTTTGTGAATTTTAATGCAATGTGCAATTAGTCATCTGCTCATCATGCTCCACCCTGTGACCGACTGGTTATTTCTTTAAAATTCCATCTAATAAGATGCTGATAACAGTCAAAAAAATGTTTATATGTCAATCCCATTCACATAATAAACTGAAGTAATTAGTTCTGTTGGATTCAAGAAAAAATTCATGGTCTGGCAGCTTTATGCAAAGAGCTGATAACACTGTTGTGAGTCTGAACGGGCAGTGGGAAACACATGCTTTGTGCTGTGTATAATAACTAAGCACTGGACAGATGTCTTTGAACTGGCGTAAGAATTCAAAGCAAAAAGGCAAAGTGGAAAAAACAGTTTTGAAGCTCAGCTCCTTGCGGACGCATTTCAATGCTTATCCTCGCCGTGTATTTACATACACTTGACGGAAACCCCTGGATACAGTCAGCAGCATGACAGTGGGTTATGAAGGCTTCCGGGAGGCTCTGGGGTGTGGATCTGAGCCAGTTTGAAGGGGAGCCGAACCAATGAAGAGCCCACAGCAGATTAGACACCCACAGCTTCATGTCGCTTTAATGCGGCGAGTCAGGGATTTTCTTACAGCTCTTTTGCCTAAACGCTCAGGGTTTTCTCATGCCCCTTTCTCTCTCTCGTTCCCCTGAAGTAATCGTTTCTATGTAAATTGCAGAGTAATGTTGACTCCAGCGCAAAATATCCCGACTATTTACAGCTTCTCTGCCTCCGCTTTGCTAACGTGGCTTTCTCAGACGTTAACTGAAATCTAACTGATTTGACCGGTCTTCTAAAATCGCACACGGACTCCTCGGGGTGTTCAAATGCATTCGTTGAATGTCGAGGTTGTCGTACAAAGTCTGGAATATTAACAGCTGCGCTTGTGGCCCTCTTTTTAATTTACCACACATCAATTAATTCATCGTCAGGCAGTAAGCAGATGAATAAATAAATGAATATTTTAGATTCCTAACAACATTGACAAAATTCAACAAACAGGAAATATATCGCACTCACAAATGCACACATACACACACACGCACGCACACACAAACACCTCAAATTCCCTTGATAACAGTCTGACTGGCAGAGGCTAAAGACAGAGTAGGCGTCCATAATTGAACAAACATAACAATGTAAATATTTACTAATACTATCCATTGGGGATACAGGCAGAATTCCACAATTGATTTGCTCTCTTTCTGCCCTATTGTTCTTTTCCTCAACACACACACACACAATTATCACACACACTTACTACTACCACTACCATCGCTTTCTCCCTGATTCACTTCTTGTTCTTATGCCATCGTTCATTAAAAGGATGGAGATAAATATTGGTCTGTCTATCCTCTTACCAGGGGTGACCTGTAGCCCATCTGGGCTGGCGATGACAGGAGATCCCTGGGAAATAGCGGCGAGTGCGTCTCAGGGACGGAGCCCACGCCACTGGCTGCTAGTCCCGAGAGCTGCCCGTACCTCGCCATCATCTTGAGATGCTGCTCACAGAACACACACACTCATACAGAGACACGGGAGGAGAAGGGAGGACAGAGACAGAAACAAGGTGGGGGGGGATAAAAAAGAGAGAGAGAGAATAGGTGTGAGAGAAAGGGAAGGAGAGCAGATAACAGCAGGTAGGAAGGACGATGGTAAAGGACAGAAGAGGGAGTGTGGGGGGGGGGGTGGGGGACATGAAGAAAGAGGGAGGCAGAGGGGCATTACAGAACCCTTTGCTTTCACACAAATGCACGTGTGAGCATACGCACAGCCACACGCACTCGCGCTAACAGACATACCGTAGGCGCACATGAAGGCACACAAGCAATTTTAGCCCCAGGTGGACAATTTCACAAGCAAGCCTATGTTTGATGGGTTTAAAGGCTACCTTAGTTTTGTTACAATAGGACGATATAAAGTCTAGACACCGGCTCGCCATTTATTATTACAAGGCGGGATGAGTGAGGGTGAGAAGCGTTGCGGTCCCCTTTTCTGCACCAAGCATCGTGCTGGGAAATATAATAAACAGCTGCTGTTATCAATCATCCCCTCTGTCTTCTAGCTACGAGCATACAGAAGTGTAAAGACTCGCACACACGCACTGACATACGATAACACACACGACAGAATGGTTGGCAGCAGACACACACAGGTGAGGTGCGGAGGGAATAAGCAAATCCAAATGTCTTTACCTCATTGCTCAACAAAGCAGCGTTGAGTGTTCGGCTTATTTCGAACATGTTCAGATTCTGTGCTTTTTTTTTCTCGTTCTGTCCTTTTATTTTCAGATTTTCTTCAGTTTTTTTGTTCTTGTTGTTGTTGTTGTTGTTGTTTTTGCTCCCACCTCCTCTTTTTTTTTCTACAGTTGGGAGTCAGTCCCAGGAACACAAAAAAAAAAGAAAGAAAAAAATCAAATCAATTTAAAAAGAGGGGGATAAAAAAAAAAAAATCCTCTTTAATTTTCTGATTCTGGAGTTGTGATATTTCAGTCCTCTAGTTTTTGTCTCTTTCTCCCCTGTCTGCTGATGCACTTCTGCTCGTTGTGGCTGTAGTGGTGGCGTTTGTGCCCAGGGTCTCCGCACACGTCTAAGCAGTCAATATGCTGTCTTTTAAAATCTCCCCAGAGTCAGCACATTAAAACAAGCAGTCAGGCAGTCGGTGGGTCGGTGGGTCGGGCTGGCGGGCTGGCTGGCTCCCTTATCTGTCCCCCGCACACTGGCTCACACAATACGCTCCGATCCTCACACTGCTCACTAACAGATTAGCCTGTCCCAAAACATTGCACTTAGTTTAAACTCCCCTCCCTTTTTTCTCTCTCTCTCTCTCTCTTTCTCGCTCTCTCTGTGTATCGCTCCCTCTGGCTCTCTCCTATGCTCTCGCTCTATCTCTCTCACTCCATCTCTCTCTCATCCCCCATTGCTCATGCACTGAGGCAGCTACAGTTCTCCGTGCTACCACAAGGTGGGAAGACTGTTCTAGCAGCAGCGACACCATCGCCGCCACAACCCTTTCTCTCCGTGCCACTCCTATCTTTCCTTTCATATTATCCTCTTCTCTCCTCTTTTTTGGGTGTGTCTATAACACACAGATGCAGATTGCAAAGGAACATTTATACTTAGACTGGCTCTCGCTTCCTCGCCAGATCGAACATTCAACCGGCATTAACTAATATTCTAGGAAGTGCGAAAACTCATATTGTTTGGGTCTAATTATGATGTAGATTACATTTGAAAAAGGGCTATCGAGGCTTTCCCGGAAAGAAGGAAGCATTTAGTGCTTTCTTTCATGTGGCTAAAAAATAAAGTAATGGAATGTAGTCAAATCTGCACCTTCTGAGGAGGAACCACAAGGGAGTGGAAATTAAGGGTACCTCTTATTAATATCTACCAGAGATGGAAAAAGTGAGGGTTGAGCAGATGCAAGCCTCAAGGTCAGGCAGTTGTCCTTTTCCTCAGCAGGGTGTGGCACAGAGATGACGAAGCAGCTAGTCACAGACATGGCAGGAGATCCGAACTATGGAAGAGAAAAGCAAAATAAATAAATATTAAAGGGATGTGAGCCAAGAATATGAGTCACTAGATCCTTGAATTCAGTCAACAATACATAAAAAAAATACCGTACCTGCATCTGATGTGGTAAACATGCAATTTGTGCTTATTTCTGTGAAACTAACAGAAAAAAAAGTAGCTTATGAGGGTGACGGCTGGTCGTCGTCTGCGCTAATCAATTCTTAGCTTCATCAGTGTGGCACAGCATTTATTCCCAGTGCTTTAAATGTGCTTTTTGCTGTCTTGGATCAGAGCAGGGAGAGCGGCCAGTTAATAGCAGCCTATTGACACTGAACCATCTGTTTAGGTGGATGCTGTCCAGCACAGTGGAGAGAGGGAGGAACAGACAGAGAAAGTGTCAGATAAAGGGAGAGGAGTGGGTGATGATGAATGGATGATAGAAGGGGTAATGGTAAGGTGTAAAGCAGTGTGTTAGCAAATTGCTACTTTTAACCGATGTTTATGTCAACAGGGGAGGGAAATATATGTAGAGAGACTCACACTCACATCAAGGATGCGGCACGTAATATTGTTTACATGTTTTAAATTAGCACATTTTCCTTTTCTTTAAACGAAAATTGCTCGCTGTAGCAAGTTAAGTGATGGTGTCATTAACAGCATTACTATGTTATGGCACTGTTGCGCCGTCTTGGCTCCAATTCCACTTATTTTGTTTTTTTTCTTAGAAAAGGACTGCTAGCCGCATCCCTGTTCCGTAAAGCCGCGGTCTCTGGGGACGGCTGGTCCGGCACAGCCCTGGGGGGAGCTGTCAGTTGAATCATTCAGAGTGAGAGCTGATTCCTCAGTCAGCTGCCTCTCAAGCCTTCCTCTCTGACCCAGCCTCACTCCCCTGAGCCCCCTGATTGCTGTCACCATAGTGATTCTCTATGTACTGCCGGCTGGTCTCTACTTCCCTACTAAGCCCTCCGCACCCGGCCTCACACAACTGCCCATCTCCAACTCTGAGCCTCTTGTGCCCTGTGTTTTTTTATTTTTGCATGACTTGTTTCTTCATCGATGATGGACTATATGTGTGGACGTCCTCAGCTGGCTGGAGTAAAAAGGATTTCCCTGTAGTTGCTGGAATACAAATGTAGAAAAACACAGATTTCCTCCCCTTGAATACACATATGCCAGGATAAAAAAAAACTGACAGAAATTCTTTGTGTCAGTGGGTTTTTTTTGTGGCACAAAGCTACAAACGCTGACTCATTTGATCAGTTTGCAATTCAGAAGAAAGACTATCTTTCTGAAAGAATGAAAATATATATTTTTTGTATAATTTTTCCACTGATTTAAAAGATGAGGTGTGTAATCCAGTCACTACCAAGCCACACTAACCATGACAGGACTGTTTACATGTGAAGCACGATCGTATGCTTAGAGGGGTCAAATATATTTTTATAGGGGTGTGAAAATACACTGTCATGAGAGATAATTAAAATTTGAGAGTCCACATGTGTACCTCTCTTTTGTTATTCTGGTTTCGGTGATCCACTGAGCAGACACCAGTAAGTAGAAGTAAAGCACACGAATGCAACTTGTGGAGAAAGAAAGATTTCAACATCTTCAGGCATTTTTTTAAGAGGACACACTATTGTAGAATGTAAAGCTTTAAAAGAAGAGGAAAGCCATAAAAATATTTCATGCACCTTTTCGTTCTCCTGTAATATCGCTAATGTGCATAGGCATTTAAATGATAAAACAAGTTTTATGTCCTGTCCTAACTTTCACTGCAGGATACCATTATTTCACAGGTACTGTTATAAAGTCAGATAAGTTTTTGGAATAAAATTTTGTCTTTCACAAACTGCTGTGAGTTTCAGCCATGAGATGTAGTTACACCGAGTATCCATAGTGCTTCGACTGTCGAAAAGACAAGCCAGGATCTTATGGAACATCCAAACACTCCCATGCAGCCTCTCTATTTGACAAGAGCTGAGAAACAAGGGAACATGTAGCGTGTCTAATTCATTCTTCTCATGCTCCATAATTTAATTTCAATCTCTCTCTTGAAAATGAATGATCGTACCAGCATACAGCTCTTTAATTGGCATAGTGTTAAAGGAATGACACGGCATGGCGGACAGCTATTCAATTTTCAATTTTAACAAAATATTACACAGGAGCCCGGTATTCTCTTCCTGTCATCTGAGAAATAATCAGTCCGACCTATCTACTCAGTGGCCTGTTGATGCTCGACATCAAATACAGATCACACATGCACACGGGGAAAAAAAAAACCCATTGCCCTCTCTCTTGTCTTATTCATTTAGTCCTGTTACACACAGCTTATAACCTGAAAATTTGCAGCAGCCTGTATGCTCTTGCTCCAGGAGTTGTGCCGCTGCTCATTTGATGTACTTAATCAGGTGCAGCCTTTGTAATGGGAAAGGAATAGGGCCAGGCTTGATTGGCCTTGATGACATCTCTGCTCCAATTGTCTAGAAAATCTCCAGCTTTAATCAATCTGCAGGATAATTCAGAATCTCTGGCTGCTGCTTGCATTGATTGGCTTTTTCTCTGAAAATACCTTCAAAATGCGGTTTATTTCAGGTATGACTGCAATAAAACTGAGGAGGGTGCAGTATACAGATTACTATTTAATTTGCAATGGGAGTCTTGTCTAGTTTACTGATTTCTGTAGAATGTAAATGTCGCCAGTGTACATTGTTGGTGTACTTGTATGGCTTGTGCATGGGGCAACACCACAGGGCTTTGCAGTGGGTGATAAAAACTGCCAAATTCGAACCATCTATTGGCATCCAGCTAGCAAGCATCAGTGGAAACAATAAGTACAGCTTAACGGACACTTTAGAAAGAATACTCACTACAGTCATAGCCTGTACATCATCCTGAAAAGCAGGACAAACTTATCCAGTGCCGTGAATCCAACATAGTATATATTTATTTAGTTATTCTTTTGAATATATATTTGTGGGTGTGTGTGTCTGTGTGTTAGAAGAAGAATTACAAGATATCAAATCTTGAACCATAAAGGTTTTCCACCATTTTATTTAATTACTCTTAGCCTTGATGTTAATTCAGTATACATTTGAAATGCATGTGTAATAAGAAGGAAGGCTTACTCCCGAAGTTTTCCAGGGACTTCGACCTTCTGGGTGACACCAGTTGTGTCTTATTTACACTCCTCTGGCTCCTCTTAAACTTTAGAGTTCAGTTTAAGATATTAGTGACCACTTTCAGAGCTCCTCATGGTCAGATGCCTCCCTAGATTAGTGAACTACTTCATCCAAACTTCATATAGTAGGTCAGCTGATTAATACTTGTTGGCTATACCTAGATCCAGGTGCTGGAGATTGTGCTTTTCATGGTGTGGCTTCCAAGTTCCAGTGGATATAAGATCGGTCGACCCTGCTGATAACTTTAAAAAGAAGCTTTGGACCCACCTGTGCATGTTTGGTTTTATTCATGTATTTTAGTTTATATTGTAAAACACTTTGCGTATACAGTCCTTCTCAAGAACAAAAGTCACAAACTTCACTTCCTTTCTTACTAACTTGAAATTCTGTGAGTGACCTTTTCAGAGTTGCAGTTTTTTGTTTGTCCTGAACCAACCATGCTTTGATAAATCACAGCTTACTTTCAATATTTAATGATTTTTGTAACCACCAAACAAACATAATCAAACACCGGGTTTATTACTTACTCATTGCCCGGGAGAACCGATTTCTTGCGTGTCTTCTGTGCAGCGGCTCCCTGATGAAGCTTGCAGCGCCTCTCCCGCTTCCTTTTGCTCCGTTGCCGTGGTAACTCACAGAGAGCGTCGGCTGCTTTGTAGCAGATGGAGAGGAAGATGGAGGAGAACACTGTTAGCGATGTCGACGCTGGTGTGTAAATATGAGCTTTAACACGGCAACCCGTTCATTGCTATACAAGCAGAGGGAAGCGCGTGATAGCCCGTTATCTCACAATAATATGCGCGCGTGACTGGCTCGCTACGTCTCTTTTTATGGACGCTAACGTTAAGCGTGTTAACCTCCTAGCTAGCAGGTGCAAAAATGTAAACACAGTCCTGTCACCAGCAAGCGTGAGCTAGCTGTGCTGCTGTTGACTTTATTCAACCATATTATGAGCTGCATGTGCGCTTAGATAATTGCTGACATGACAAAGTTAACCGCTGCATAGCCGAGCAGACTGTTTGTTAAATTGTGTTAGCTAGCTTTGTTACTCAGACTGCAGTGAGCTGGTGTGGAGCTAATTAGCTTTCCGTTGTATCTGAAGTTTTCTCTTGGTGATTAAAACCAGTGTCTGTTATCCTTCTAAATGAAAGCTACTGTAAATGAGCAGTTCTTAACAAATGGCACACGCCACTGTAATGGGTAAGGGGATTAAACTAACAAAACGCACATTTAAACCAATAATAATATTTGTTGTGGCAGGGGTTTTATCATGTTTATCATAGTTCACTTACGTTTTGTTTTTTTTGTTTTTTATTAATTACCACCTTTGGACTCCACAGTTGTGAAAAAAAACTCTTTGCCACCTTCCTGATTATTGTTGTTTGCATATTTGTACAAAACGCAGCTTTATTGAGTGTTTTAATTTTAAAGATCTAAACTAAATATACTACTATTTTATTAACGAGCAACGGCGTAAGAAATGGAAATGAGTTACGGTATTAACTTATTAAAAGTTCAGTTGTACTTCCCTTGTTCAAGGAAAAGTAACCATGTGTTGAAATTGTCTGTTGAAATGAACAGCCTAATTACCACTTAGTGCTAATTACTAATACCAATAAAATATATAAAATCAACACTTCTTATACTGTTGATGTTGTGCCGCTTCACATTTAACAACAACATTATGTGAATTAGTTATCCCTATCCTTATATCTTGTATTTTTTATAGACTTGGTGTGTGTGTCTCCTTTTTCATTCCAACAAAAGTCAACATGACAACAACATAAGAAAAGGAACCATTTCTTTTTTCTATTGGAGTAAATACCTGTCCTTACTTTAATAACAACAACTGTATTATATTATATGACATTTTCATATACAGCTGGGAACTAAGGGTTTACACACAGTGGTCAGAGACTCCTTTGAGTAAAGTTAAACTCTACATTTTTCACTTGTTCTTTAGGCCGTGAAGCTGGGGGAGAGGATGCCTTGGTGGGCAACGTAAACAAGCTGATGGTGAGTCCACCGGGATACTCAGGAACTCCACGAAAAGGACATCTGGTTTTTGATGCATGCTTTGAAAGTGGTGAGTAACTGCAAAACACAATATTTAACGTTTAGACATAATTACAGGATGCACACTTGGATGGAAAAGCAAGACTTTCTCATGCTGGCTGACACTTTTTTAAGCAGATTTGTTTAGCAGAAAAGTCAGATAATTGATAATTGTTAGATCAGATGCTGTACTGACAGCTACCCACACCCTGCAAGCACAGTGACCAAATCACAACAATCCCTTCTTCTCCATGCAACCCAGGTTCCCAGTGAAGGGTGGGTATATATGCTGACATTTAAAAAAAATCTATTGTTAGATAATATCGTACTGTCATAAGACCTGTGTTGAAGCCAAATATTATTGGTTGTCACTGCTGCCCTAGGACACTGACTGTAGTTACCCAAAAGCAATCAGTGGGTCAACTTTAGCTAGATGCTGTTTGAACATTTGTACAATTCTTTTGTTATGTGATCTTAATATTTGTAGTTTAAAACAATTTTAAATCTGACATGCCTGTGTCCATTGTTAGCTAGCATCTTGTATATTTGCCCTGGCTTTGTATTTTCATGGCTGAATCTAAATTTTTTAAACAATAATAATAATAAAAAACAACTCGATAGACAAAGTGACAACCTATGACATCTGTTATTTATGTTCCTGGGCTGGAGCGTGGTTGTGGTCAGAACACAGTATTTGCTACCTTTTTAATTGAGCTTGCAAGTTTTAACAAAAAAAGTTTGTGTTTGTTACATCACCTAGATTGTCTGCAATGTGGCTTTGCTCCCTTAGTGTCTCCATGTGTGTGTCAGCGAGAGCACAAACTAAACCTGCGATCTCTACATCATCCTGTCTGTTATCTTCCATTTCGTTTGTCTGAAATTGTTTTCTAAAACTTTTTATCCATACGCAGGGTCCTCACAGTTCAGAAATTTTTTGTTGTTGTTGTTGTGAAAGTGGATGAGATGCTGGTACTATTGATCCCTGAAATCTTTTCACAGTAAACTGGGCAACAACCCTGTTGCACTCTGTTTTTTCCCCCTGCCTTGTTTTTCCTTATCTAGCAGTTGAGAATCAATTTGATTTGCGTGTTTGACTGCAATCTCCTGATGAAGCTGTGATTTCTGCTTGCCCTAGCACTAATTTGGAAGACTTAAAGAAGTTCAAAGATGCAATAATAACTACAGACTCATGTTGTTAACAGTAGTAAGTGTTACCTTAATTTTATGGGAGACAGTCACATTTTTAGTTTTTACCGAGGCTGCATTAAAGCAGCATATTCAGCACAGCAGTCTCTTTGTTTAAGCAGTCAAACACACCACAGAGCTTTAGACACAAAAGATGCTCCACTTTTAATTTTTTTTTCCAGAAGTTGCTGGTGTTTCGCTTTTTATACACAACTACTATGTATGCACATTATATTGCATTTAGCTACATTTTTTATTTCATTTTCTAAACTGAACCCACATATTTGAACAATCTGGTCATTGCTGACAGAGGCATGACCAGAGAGCACAGAATGTAAAAACAGATCTCTGGACACCATCCGCACCATTAATAGGGACAAGTCCTAATTCTTACACTTTTATATAAAAGATTTTAAAAATATTTACTAGGCAAAAATAGAAGTTAGCCCAGGAATTTTAAAATAGAGGCCGTTGTGCTGTTACATTCTAGATAACGTGTATAGCAAATGCTTAAATGTGGATATATATGCACGTAGTATGTAGGCTAGTAAAAAATATAGTGCTGTTGTTCAAACATTTACTCATTCTCTATATACACGATAAAATACAAATGTTTTACAATGCACATTTTGCAGAACACCTCATTGGCTCTGGTTCAAATTTGATTATTCGTTCAAACCTCTGCCCACACAGGACCGAACCATTTATATATTGCGTTACATCCACAAGAGGGCAAACCGATACCTGGACAGACATACTTATAAAGGCATTTCAACTTAAAGATCTCTCTTAAAAGATTTACATTCCAACACATCACAAAACTAAACAAATTAATTAGGTTAAGTTGTATTTAATAGGGATTTGACAACCTATTCGAGCTCTGCTGTGAAAAGTGTGGAACAACAATGATCTTTTCCCTAGCATGAAATGGAAAGTAACAAACCACCAAGGAGCTGCAGGAAGCTTTTATCAGTATATTATTTTCTTTGTAGCTGAGATAGTTAACGAACTCTCTGCTATGATTACCGCAGGAATATTGTTGATTATTTTGGGTCTTAATTGACTCATGTTGGGCCAAAACGCCATTAAATTGGGCGTTTTTTAAGATTCTTGTTTTTTAGACGCAAGTTACAACTGCTTAGTTAGCTAACGTATGCTAATGTACCTGCTGTTATCATTTACTGTGAGTTGCAAATATAAAAAGAAGGTAAAAAAGTTGGTATAACAAAAACCCAACAAATCATAAAAACATAATAGACAAATGTTAAATTTAACTCTGTTTACCTTTAGTTGCTTAACCGATATTGGTTCATTGGTTCAAATCATTTTCATTTTCTTCTTGTGTCAACAGCGATGTATCTGAAGTCTGAAGCTGGACTTAGGAGCACGCCATGTAGTTTTTTCTGACATTGACTCACACATGGTACAGCTATGTGGTATTGTGGTGGTACTGTGATAGCAGCCTGTTTGCTTCCCCTCAGCAGTGTCGCATTTGTTGTGGAGGAAATCCAGCTAGGTATTTTGTGCAGGTCAGAAGAAAGATAGCCACTTGTAGTGTTGATTATTTTCCACAATTAATTTTCATAGTTTGATTGAAAAAAAAAAATCAATTATATAATTGAATTGAGGCTGCTGTATGCATAAAGTAAGATGAAGTTAAATATGCTCCAGAGTCCTTTGTTAATGGCCTTGCTTTCTGCTAGTGGAGTGGCATTAAAACGAAAATGAAGAACTGCATGTTTTCAGCACCGACAAGGTCGGCTGGTTAGACCCACAAGCAGGCAAACACTCAAGCACCAAGTAGGCAGAATAAATCAGGGAACCAGCAGGCTCTCTTTGGGACTGAATCGCTGTGTGGAGATTAGGTTCAGATGGTGCTCAGATTTCATATTTCCACAGATAAGCCCATTTTGGTTTCTGCAGACTCAGATGAGCTTTAACTTCTCCCTGTTTACTTTGTGTTGTCTGATTTTGGTGTCAGTGTCAGTGTTGTTCTCCAGCGTTGATTCTCTGATGCACTTTTTCAACAACCTGGAGGTCAGTGGATTACTAACAATTAAGTTGGGTTAGGCTTATTTACAAGAGGAAAGACAATCTTTTATAGACATATAGTGGGATAGATAAACCTTATCAGACTCATATGTGAAGGAAAGTACAAATGTGTAGTAGCAGAGGGTTATATTAGGAGGATTTTTCTGCAATATCAGTGTGGTAATTGCCCTTTTTATAAATTTGCCTTTTTTTCCCCCCAGATGACATGGCCAGAGGAGCTCAGACATTGATTAATGGGTGCTGAGCTCCCTCACAGGGATCAGCTAACATATACATGTCTGTGGCTCCGGATTTATCTCCTGAATGATTTATGGAATTGATATTAATCTCTTTCCAGTAAATGCATTACTAAAGTTAGAATATGGAATAAATTGATATTTGCCAGATATTCTCAAATTAATGCCCTGTTGCTGTTTCATTTAAACTACTGGTTTTAACAGCGTTGCTTTAAAGTTCCACTTCATAGTTTGTAATTTTGTTTTTTACAGAATTCTTTACATGTGCTTACTTTTCTACAAGTTATACTCCATTTCAAATCTATTTGTCTACAATAGCACTTCTTGCTGTTCATATGTTTGTTGTGATCATTTACCATAGTAAAAATAAATGTGCTGCAAACAAAGTACCACTCTCTTTACTAAAGATAATATTACTTCTTAATTCTAAATTCTTAATTAAAATTTAACAAAATAAAAAGCAGAAATTTTGGCATTTTCTTAATTTATTTTTGTTTGTTTAACTTGTTCTGAGTTTCCTGAGGACAAAATTAAACATGAGGTAAGAAATACAAATGTAAATTTCTATAAATATATCAGAGGAAGAGTTCTCTTTGCCCCTCTCTTAATCAGATAAATAATACTAACACTACTTACCCAGAGTTACCCTAAGTTACTTTGTTTTTAATGTATTTTTATTAAGTGGAAACTTGCATTAGGAGAAGTTCTTATTTCTAAACATAAGACTGCACAGATTAACTTAAAAAAAACAATCCTTGGATAAAAACGTAAATGTTGTGGTAGAGAAAGTACATGCAGTTAAATTGTGAAAGAGCAAAATTTGTTCCCTCGTTCTTTAATTGTATTAAAGATGTTGAACAGCAGCAAAAGTGTAGGTTCATCTAACCTGAGAATACCTGCCATATTGTGTTTACAGTAAATGTTGTACCTCTGCTCAAACTTTATAAGACAGGTTGCATAAGTGAAGAATGTAAAATGAGCTTCTGGTTTCATATATTCAGTCTGATATTTGTGATACGAGTGAGGGAGAGGAAATTGGAGACAAATATGTAAGCTCCTGCCACACATGTTCATTTCTCAAGGCAATTGAATGGGCCTTTTATGACAGTCTGTGTCTGTTTTACTTCCCTCAGACTAGATTGAATAGTCAGTATTTCAAGCACATGTTTTCATGTGAAAATGATGCATACCTATAGGAAGGATATTTGCCCGACTCCTGATGCTATCTGCATCCCATGTACATTTCCATAAAGCACAGCTTTTATTTTCTCGTCTTCGTATAGCATAGAATAAAATCTAATTGGTTTATTAAAACAGACACTGGTTATGTAAGCTGTTTGCCAAAGGTATAAAACCTAATTTACATTTAGATGAGGCTTAATTCACTTTGTTGTCTGTGCTGTGCTGATCAAGTCAGTGATGGCCTACAGATTTACATACAGTGTGTCTCAGTCAACAGGCCCTTTGACACAGAGTCATTATAAACCATTAAATGCCTTTTACTGTACTATGCCTAAAAAATGAGCATGACAGTTCTCTCAGTATTTGGTACAGTACAACTTGAACACTGTGGCTATTTTCATTCTCACTGGTTTTGTTGAACTTTTTGGATTGTATAATTTGCCCAGTGTTATTAACACCCATGTAAACTTAGAGTTTTACTTACTGAGATCCTTTTTTTTTTATGTAGTACAGTAGGAAATAGAAGATTTTGCTAATCTGTAAACATTTAAGCTCTGGCCTATTGTTGTGTATTGTGTCAAATGGCAGAGATTCGTGAAAGTGATAAAAGAAGTCTAATTGTTTTTAGAGTGAAATCCAAATGACATTCTTATCTCGTCTTGTCACACGCTCCAACTGTTGACATTTTTAGCCCAAAAAGTCTTTTGTGAATGCATCCTCACAATGTCGCTGACTAAAGTGCCATCTGTCTGTACAAAGAACGACACTGACAGCGCAGGCCTATTGTTTTACTGCACCTCTGGACCATGCACCAGATATAATTAAGCACTCATTGATTAGACAGACCGCTCTCTGCTGACAATGGCTTGCACGGTCAAAGAAATTCCCCAGCGGTGACAAGTGTTTAATGGGGTCTATTGATAAAGACAACTCATAGACTTTACAGTCAATTCACTCAATACAATCCAACTTATATTGCAGACTGGAGAACAGATATTGTCGAACTGCTATGTCTATATCGTACTACAACCAAAATAGTCAAGGCTGTCAGATACTGTTTGAAGTCATAGTGTTTCCTGAGCCTGAGTAATTAACCTGATTCGTAAATAATGTAACAGCTTGTTAGACTATGAAAGTAAAAAATAACACACTGATTCATGGTAATAATTTTCTCTATGACTTTATCGGTGTGTCACCTCGCTGCGAAGGGATTTCGGCCCACCCTTTGCTACAATGTTCAGTTTTTTTTAAGTTTGCAGGCACAGCTCTCTTAATGTCCCACCAAAGCATTTAAACTAGACTGAGGTCTGAACTGTGACATCACCACTGAATCACCACCTGGATTATTTTCTTTTTCAGCCATGGTTGTAGATTTGCTGAAGTGCTTGGATCTTTGGCTGTGTCCAAATTCAGGTGCTGTATCCTTCGAAGGACCTGGCCTACCCGGTCTACGTAGGTCTTGTTGGATGACCTGCTGGTGGCCGGGCTTTAGCTGTTGAACAAATTCCTCTGGTGGCACGACAGTGCTAATAGCTGGTATGAGGTGTTTGTGCCTATATGTGTGGTTATGACCAAACATCTCCATTTTTGTCTCATCTGTCCAGAGGAAATTGTTCCAGAATCCTTGTGGTTTGTTCAGATGCAACTCTTGTGTTTTTGTTTTTGTTGTTTTTCTTTGTTAGAGAGAAGACTTTTCTTTTGGCAGTCCTTCCATACAAGACATACTTGTTCAGTCTTCTTCTTATTGTGCTGTCATGAACCTTAACATACTAACTGATGCCTGTAGGGTCTGAGATGTAGCTCTTGAGTTTTTTTTTATTGCAGTTTCCCTGAGCATTGCATGGTCTGACCTTGGGCTGACTTTGATGGGATGTGTTCTCTTAGGGAGATTGTGTTGTTGTGTTAAGACACACCTGAATGCACCAGACAAAACAAAAATGTCCAGAACTTCTACTTTTACAGAGCTGATCACACTTTCTGATGATCCGTTAAAGTGCATTTGATTAGTTGCGCCTGGGTGCTACTTACCCTCTTAATTCATGTGAAAGCAGTAAGCGTGTCCTTAGTTTTTTACACGACTGCATAGAGTCCTGGAAAAACAACAACAACTCTTTTTCACATGACTGTGTATTAACTTCCAGTTAGATAAATAATGACTATCTTATCGAACTCTCGTGCACCACTTTGTACAGAAAAGCTACAGATAGATATTCATTACTACATAGACGTTTATATCATCCAGCATTTTTAAAAAAAGAAGTGTTACTGTGCCTCAGGTCTACTGCATATGTTGCTTATGTAGCTCTAATAGTGACTTTTGAAGACTAAATAGGAGATTTAGAACAGCTTTTTAAAAAGATGTTAGAAATATGAGTGTTTAAAACAAGCTTCTGATCATTAAAACCCAATTAAAATACTGAATTCTACTCGTAATAGTTCGGTTATACGTATTATATCCCTAATACTTGAATTAAAAGAAAGCAATTCAATGTGCTATTCAAAATTCACTTTTGACTAAAGACATGGCCACCATTATTAACAGATACTGGCGCGTTTTTACCTTGGGAACTATAAATGCAATGATGGTCAGCAATGTCATTTTACTCATAAAACAAAGATTTTATATAATCCGGACACAAGCAAGACTTTTCCAATTAAAGGGATAATTTAATGTAAAACCAGTAATGTGATAAAAATGCTTAAATGTCCTTGTGGGTTGGCATATATTGGTAAAACATCCAGACCTCTGAAAAATATTATTTCAGAACATAGATGTGTTATTGGAAATCGTGATCAGAAAAGTCCGGGTTCCCAACACTTAAAGCGTATGAATCACAATGTGTCTTGTCTTAGTTATATTGGCATTGAGCATGTACAGCTTGCAAAAAGAGAAGCGGGCATTAATACTTAACTTTTACAGCGTGAACTTTATTGGATTTTCACTCTAGAGATTTAGCTACAAAAAGTCTTAACGAAGAAATGGACTTTGTCCTTTTTTATGACTCCTTGTATTTCAGTGTTATATTATATGTTCAGTTTTTCAGTGTATTTCTTATGGATTCATGTGTTTTCAGTTGAGGGTCATATTGTATTTACTGCATCTAATAATGCAAGCGCCCCTTTAGACTTGATGACGGGAATACCGGACGGCAGTGTAGTGTCTTATTAAGAGCTTTGATATTGTATTTTGTGTATATATTTCTTAATAATAATGTTTTACTTGACAGACACTATATAAGATGATATAGCATTTTTTTATTTGTCTGATCAACTGCATTAATTTAAAATGTTAGATATTACTTGTTTTGAACTTCAGCATGTTATGGATTATGTTTTGTTTTTTTGGGGTTTTTTTTTTTTTTTTTTTTGTGGAGACATATTTTTATGTTTCTGTCGCAAAGTTTTTGTCCTATAAAAGATCTGGTTCCTGATTGGATGTTATTATGACTGTTGGTTGTGGTCATGTGACTGTTCACAGGGGATTTAAGATGGTCCTGCCTTGTGTTTCAACATCTGATAAAGAGCAGGTAGGGATGGGAATTGTTAAGAATTTGTGATTCTGATTCATATCTGATTCTGATTCTTATCAGCTCCATTCTTGCAAATTAACTACATGCTGCGTCGTCAAATGTTTGTGCACATTGGAGGTATTCCCCCTCTTTGGTGTGATCAGTGTTGGGTCATTACTCAAAAAAAGTAAAGTAACAAAGTATTACATATATTACACAGAACACTTTTCTTAAAAGTAATACAGTACATTACAAGACATTTGTTATACTACTCGTATACTTGTGTTGTACTATGCGTTACTTTCACGTTACTGTGTAAAATGATCTGAAACACACTGTTTCATAATAACCGATTAGCAATATAATTTAGAGTGGTGCAGTGTGCAGATCGTTAATTACCGACACAGGTTCTTAATAATAATTATCTTGTTAATTCTACTAAGGTGTAAAACAATATTAGTAGTCGTTAGAATTAGTTTTGACACCATATCAGTTTCAAGGTAAACATGGTAAGCATTAATGTTTACCATGAAACATTGAGCAGAGGTAATGAGTAAGTAATAGTAATAGCAATAATCTTCAACAGTTTTGAAATCTATTAGTCTGAGCAATACAAAATGTGGTATTTATATTTTCCAGGAGAGCTCACGCCAAATTAATATTTAGGGTGTTGCTATTCTTCTGGGCACACATTAGGTTAATTTGGCTCATGTGCAGTGATGGATAATAAGTAATTTTCCCCTATTTTCCAATGCAGAGCGGGTTGGATTGATACACTGACATAAAAAAACGTCTAGTCTGAGCTGAGATTATATTTTGTTATATTTTTACACATTCATTAGCTGTTAGTCATCAGCAGTAAATATTTACTGCCCAGATGATCATTACTGTATAAATGAAGGTTTCCAACCCTGACATTACTGCTTTGATGAAATATCTACAACCTCTTCATGGATTTACGCTAGATGATAAATAACCCATTATTAATAATTGATAAACAAAGGCTTTCTCTTATTTGTTTTAAATTAGAAAACAATAGTAAATAAATAAATGTCTGTAAGGAGATCGGTAGTAAGGATAACATGGAAAAAACAGTCCCTTTAGTCACTGCTTATGTAGGTTTGCTTATCTCATTTTGCTTCAAGTGTATTTTTCTTTTCTTCCAGCACTCAGCAGTGTGTTTAATTTGTCTGGCCTTATCTTCTCCCAGAAACTGTCATGTCGCAGTTGCAGCGACCCTCTGAAAAATGATTGATTAGAGTCCCGACTAAAGCAAAATTCAGAAGACAGAGCTCAAAACGAGATGGTCGGAAAAAGCATGAGAAATAAGGTACTACAGAAGGAAAGAAAAAATATGAACACTTGGGGGTGGGGTGGCTGGGGGTCTGTAGCCAGTCAAGGGGGGGAATGCAGTCAAGCTTGTCAGAAGATATTTATATACTCCAGAGTGCCCCATGAATCAGGATAGTTGAGTTTCCATTGATTAAAGAAGAGGGAAACGTTTTTACAATCAAGCCAGATGCTCAGAACGAGTGGTTTGGAGAGGCCTGAGTTTGCTGCAGTATGCAGCTCTCTCCTTCACCTCTTCTGCCTCTCTGATGAAACAATCCGGAGGGAGAAGCAGCCCAGGGGGGAACAAAAATATATAATTTTTGTTAATGCTTTTTTACTTGTAATCAGCATGAGCATAATTCAGAATTTGTTTGACACTTAACTCCCCACACATGAGCTTTGTGCTGTCATATAGCCTTTTAATGGCTAGATTTTTTTTACTTTTCTATAGCTCGCCGACCTTAGAATGCTCTCTCTTATGGGCTTTCCAAAAGAAGATCTATTTGTCTGAGTAGGAGGGAGCCCTCCTGACATCTGATGTATTGAGAGGCACTCCTAGTCTCTCTGTCTCTCTTACATGTCCTTGGCAGCGGAGAAGCTTCACTGCTCAAATCACTAAATGGCCTCTCCAGTTTTCCCTTTTAGCAGTTCTCTCTCCTCTCTCTTTCTTTTAAGTCAGGCGCAGAGTATGGAGATAAATTTGAGTTGTCTTGGGACTGTTGGCAAGACCATTGCTTTTGATTTATGCTATTTATTGGCCATTTGTATCCCTAAGAAATTACTCTTTATTGTTACTTCTTGTTTTATTGTCATATTCTGAGATTTTCTTCAGGTATATATAATACCTTTTATTTCTCTTTTTGAAAAACCTCATGCAATATGAATTGGGGTTGGGTTACATTGGCTTGACCCTGTGTTAAGTGTCCACGATGTATCAAATAATGCACTTTCTTCATTTGGTACACCTGTTCAGCTGCTTGTTAATTCAAATGACTAATCGGACAGTCATGTTGCAGCAAGCTGATACGTTTAGACTTGTAGACATGGTCAAGATGACCTGCTGAAGTTCAAACCAATTTCTTCCTCATCAGAATGAGGAAGAATGTAAAATGACTTTGAATGTATTTCTTTGTATTTCAGAAACTACTGTGATTTTCCCCACACAACCATTTCTAGGGTTTATAGAGAATAGTCAGAAAAAGAGAAAATATCCACTGCAAAGCAGTTCTCTTTGTGGAAATGCCTTGTTGTTGCCAGAGGTCAGATGAGAATGGCCAGACTGCTTCAGGCTGATGGGAAAGCAAAGGTAACTCAAATAACCACTCGTTACAACCAAGAGATGAAGAAGAGCATCTCTGTATGCGCAACATGCCAAAGTTTGAAGCAGATAGGCTACAACAGCAGAAGACTACAAGAGGTGCCACTCCTGCCAGCTAAGAACAGGAAAGTGGGGCTGCAGTTCATAGAGGTGCACCACAAATGAACGGTAGAAGGTTGGAAAAACACTGCTCAATCTGATGAGTATCGATTTCTGCTGCCAAATTTGGATAGTAGAGTCCAGAATTTGGCGTACACTACATGAACATGGATCTGTCCTCCCTTATATCAGTGATACCAGCTGCTGGTGTGTAATAGTGTGCACTCTCTTTGCATATTTTAGGCAACTTAGTTATAACTGAGCATTGTTTGAATGACCACAGTATATCCATCCATTCTTTTGATGGCTGCCCCTTGCAGGATAATGTGCTGTGTCACAAAGCTCAGATCATCTCAAACCGATTTCATGTACATGGCAATGAGTTCACAGTATTTAAATGGCCTTCACACCCACTGGATCTTCATCCAGTAGAGCACCTTTGGGATGTACTGGAGCGCAATAAGATATTTGCATCATGGGTGTGCAGCTGAAAAATCTGCAGCAACTTGTGTGATGCTATCAGGCCAGAACCATGTTGAGTCTATGCCACAAAGAACTTAGACAGTTATAAAAGCAAAGGTCGAACTCGGTACTAGCCCAGTGTATCTAATAAAGTAGCCGGTCTTTATATTTCAGTCTGAATTATTCACTTGTAAAGATAACCCCATATATAACCTGTATGATCATTGTCTGTAGTACCTCCCAGCTTGATCTTGTTGTGTTCGTTTTGTCATCTGTATTTGGCTCCTTCAGGTTATTCTCATGGCTCTCTGTTGTTTTTAGAGTTAGCAGGCAGCTATTTTAATCAGAAACAGTGCCAAAATCCCACTCTAAGCACCTAACAGCAGACAAAGTAAGGTTCTAGTTTGAGTAGAGGCAACAGTAGATTTAAACAGATGGACACACACACACACACACACACACAGATAACTCCACTATAATGCAGCTGTGACTGGCTGTCTTTTATATATGGAAACAACAACTCCTTGCATATTAATGTAAAGGTGATAACATGTGAGTGTTCTGCTGTATTTTATTTTTTCTAAGCAGAACAAATGCTAATAATCTAAAAATCTGCCTTGAACACATGGCTTCATTGAGGCTTGACAGAGTTTTTGCAATGCAAAGTGGTATCAGTAGCACTGAATGAATTGCAGAGTGATAATCCCGTCTGACATTTGGGCCTGTTGCATATGGCCACGTCTAATCACTAAGTGAACACATTGGCTCAGTTTTGCTGCTCAGGAAATACTACAAACAACCTCAGCGTTTTGTGAGTTAATTGTTGATGGCTCTGATTTGAGCAGCACATAGGAGAGCCCACCCCTTGCACATCTATTCAAAATGTCACCAAATGCTAGCAGCAGTAGGATACTTGTAAAAGTTTGAGTCACAAAAGGATTTGATTATCAACCGTAGTCACGGTGTGGCTGTGAGATTTGAAAAGTCTGAAGGGAAGAATATTCAGACATTTGATATTATATAAAGTTTTTTCTTTTTAACATTAAAAATTGCATCGTGGTTACTTCATCTGCATTGAAGAAAGCGGGGTGACTCAAACAGGTTTCACTTTGTTGTTGTTTTTAAAATCCAGCTCTAGGCTATTTTGTGTTATAAACATATTTGGAACATCACTATTCATTGGCTCAGGGCCTGCCTCTAGCGTCGTGATACAAGTGTGTCGTAAGTAAACATTACTGCAACCAGATTTCTGCATTGCACAAGTGGTTCTCGCGCACAAGGCCCCGGTGATTCATCCAGTAATTCATTTCCAAGCAATTCCTAACGCCATAAACACAGTTTCAGAGCAGGCGTCTCATTTTTCATCCAAGGCAAGACGGTACAGTTTGGGAAAATGGCAAGGATTTGTAATGCTTTACCACTTCATGTTTTTCAAGCTGCCTGTATTTATTCTGCTGATTTATTTAGAAAACCTCTCTCTGAGATGAGCTTCATTGATGTGCCAGGGTTTGTTTGATAACACAAATACATGTTCAGAATATAGTTATACAGTGAAGGATGAAATACTCACAGGAGCAGCGTTCTGAAAGAATACATTTTGGTTTAAATCCAGGCTGCTATCTTGTAGGTCTGCTGCTCAAAGTAACAGTATAGAAAATTCACTCCTTGCGGCCAGTGCTGTTTGGCCAAATGCTCTTATCAGGATTGTTTTCCCCATGGACGTTTCAAATACCTCTTATTAGTGAACGCACTGGAATCTCTAAAAAATATGATGTTTTTGGTCATTATAAAACAGCTAGTGTCGATCCCTCACTTGTAGTCGTTCTGAATAAAGATTATGATGACTGTATCATTGGCAAGCATTTATACATTTGCTTGGATCAGAACTTTGAATTTGACTGCTCTATATTTATCTTTTGTAAGTCATTCACTTGGTCGAGGGATGTAGGGCTGTTGCCACTTTGATTTATAGGTATCGCGGCACAGCCATCTGTAGCCAGTTGCTGTCTTCAAGAAGCTCCTCTGCTAATTGGAGTCAGTAATCTGGCAATCTCTCTGTAGGTGCCTTTTTAATACAGTCAAATTTTTGAGTAGAATTATTGTACTATTGTTATGGCTTGCTGTGTGGCACAGACCCTCCAAAAATTGTGTTTTGGTTTTAATTCAATTACATTTTTTGTATATAGCATCAAATTACAACAGTAGTTACCTCAAGGTGCTTAGCAATAATAATAATAATGATAATAATAATAATAATAATAATAATAATAATAATAATAATAATAATAGAGGGAAAACCCTAACAATCAACTGACACTTTATGAGCAATGAATAGGTGACAGTGGGAAGGAAAAACTCCCTTTTTTTTTGTCCCGTTTGGATCTTTAGCCATCAGAATTGTTGTCTCAAGGCCAAGAAAGATGCCAAGCGGATTTACTTTACCAAGTGGATCATCATGGCCTTGCCATATTGGTCCATTTGATTGACCTTTATTATAATTATGTATTTATTTTATTTTATTTTATTTTTGGTTGCTACAGACGGGACAGACATGACTGGGGGATAGGACGGGGAGAAAGAATGAAAGAAAGAGAGGGAGAGAAAGAAAAACAGAGGGGAGAAGAGACGGTGAGAAAGGGGGCAAGAAAGAAAGAAAAACAAACAAAACACCTGGATCACCTGTATGGAGAAAAAAAAAACTGAAGAGAAAACAAAAAAGAGCAAAATAATAAATACAGCACCATCACAATAAACTAGCTAGCAGTGGATAACACTAGATGCGCTATTAAACGCTATTGTGCAGCACGCAAGATAGACAGCTCACAATGTGCTTTGAGGCAGCAGCCAAGAAAGGTGTAGTCCGCGTCTGTGTACACCTGTGTGCACACCTGTGTGGATCAGCATGCTTGTATTCCAAAGGTTTCTCCATGTAACGATCTGCTGGGAGTGTGGGGAGCCATAGCGCCGTCCCCCAGGGCATGAAGCAGGTATGGAGGAGATCCAGGCCCCAGACATCCAGAGGCCCCAGAGTACGAGGACCCGAGGAGGACCACCAAAGGGGGGGAACCGTGCCACCCTCCTGGGAAGAGCTGAGTAGAGCCCCAAATGAGAGGTCACCCAGCAGCCACGGAGCAGAGGCCAGAGGGGGTTGCGGTGGCGTGCAACTCCCTTTTAAGAGGAAGACACATCTGGCAGAAGAGGCTCACACAACTCGCACGACGAGTTGAGCGTGAGGAGAGGGAAACGTGGCAAAAGACACAATGTGGAAGAGAGCCAGGGATTAATAATACTTAATGACTAATGCAAATGCTTGGTGTATAAACACACAGAAGATGAACTTCTAGTATATATTTATGGGATGTTACTCATGCATTAATTTGCAGTGTAGTTTATGGATGGAGCATTCTAAGCTAACCAGCATTAGCTGATAAGTTCGGCAATCCTGTTCAGATTAGGCTTACTTTTGCTCCAAACACCAACATGATGCCTTCAAAAGGCTAATGTTGAAGCTTCAATATGCATAGTCCAAAACATCAGTGTCATTGTCCAAACATCTGAGGGGGTCTTCTCATGTAGTGAATGCAAATCAAGTACTGTGATCTTTACCATACTGTGAAGGAAAATATTTTTGGCCTGCTCAATCCTTCCAATTCACCAGTCACTCACTAATAATAAAGTTGTAATAAAGCTGCAGGCTGTAAAACCAAAACAGTGATCTGTAAGACACTAACACACACACTTCTAAAGGTACAGGGAACTGCAGCCTCGTGATAAGTGGCTCCTGTAACTTTAAGTATAGAAATTTGACCCATTGTTCACATAAAAATAATTGAGTGTACTTTTAAGAGGCATCTGTCTGTACTAGTGTATTTTTTTAAATCTCTTTAAATTGCGTTGGATGTCATTAGCTATATCAAAATCAGCTTAAGGGTATAGGAGAGGATTATAAGAGAAGAACACATTTACACGTTTGAAATTAAGCAGTACTTGGAGACACTTCTGAAGTTATTGGGTCTGTTGTAATTATTAGAATTGTTCTCTTTTTTATGTAATGATGGTAAGTATACAAAAAAACGAACTGAAATAGCTTTAATCATTACTTGAATCTGATTTTAATAACTGCGACCCAATCAGCATGTTACTAGACGATTTCCAAGTGCTTCAGTTCTCGAGGCTTCTGTCCAATTCTGCTCGTTTTGACTGTAACCACCCTTGAGTGCTGAGAAGCAAATATGTTTCTGAGTCCTCCCTTTCTACATCAGCTCACTCCAGTTATCATATCTGAATCATGAAGTTGGCATCATTCAGAGCCTCCTGCTGTGATGGAGAAACTTCATCCCAAAAAAGCTCCCTGCGCTCTTCTCTTCTCATGAATTATGTCTAAATGAAATTACCTAATTATGTCTTGTAATCTCCCATATCCGATGCTATGAAAAGGGATTAGGTTGTCACTGGATGGATTTGCTTTTATGGTATAGTCTAGAAAAAATGTATTTAGATGATTTTCTTATATATTTATTTTTCAATATCTGACTAATTTAGATATATTCATTAATTTCTTGTAATTGCTTGATAGTTAAATACAGTGCCTGAAAAATTCCTTGGTCTTCATCCAAGCCTTTTGAATGGTATTCACCACTGCCTTTCCTGCTTCTTCAATCTTTCATTTTCTGTCCTTTTTGACAGTAGCTGCACTTAGTCTAATTCTCAGACTGAAATGCTGGCCCATAATGAGAGATTTCATTTGACTTTCAGTGTAGTGTAGAAGTGTAGAAAAAGCCACTCACACACCACCGGAGACATCCTCTTTCCTGAAATGGCCAACCCCTGGGTTGACTCTTCCCACTTTGCCTTTCAACCTGTTAAATATGGACCTATGTGATTAGCACACATAACAGTGACATGATCTGGCAAGTAAAACAGAAAAAACCCAGCCCTGGCGAAGGACATTACAGATAGAAACTGACTATTTCAAGTCAGTGAGCGGTCCTTTCTTAGAGCGAGGCAATCAACTTAAGGTCAAGATCCGCACACTTTTTTTGGCCTGCATTTTCAATGACCATGGTTCTCTGTTCATACTTGATTTTTTGCTGACCTATTGGTTTTTGGCAAGTGATTTCTTGCCTCCCTCGTTTCCCTTCTTTTCTTGCATCGGCTCCCTGTGTTCCTTAACTCATTACAGAGCAATCAGCCCCAGGCGTTGAAGTGTGTACCCAGAGGGAGCAATAACTGTAAATAAACACTACTGCAGGCTCTCCGATAACATGTTACCAAGATGATAACAGCCCTTCTTAGCAGGCCTATTGACCTTCTCCTTGCCTTAGGCTTGCAAAGGACTCCTCAGTTCCCAGTGCTTTTTATCTCAAAACCCTCCTCCACCACTAGAGCTATTACTAACGAAGAGGAAAAGAAGGAGGAGGCTACAATAAGAAAAGAAAGAAGAGAGAAAAGAGAAGAAGGAGAGTGCTTTGAGACACAAAACAAGATAGAACAACAAAGAGATGACCTGGGCAGTTATCCCTTTGCTATTGCTGCCACCCCCTCTGTCTGCCTTCAGTCTTTGTAGGGCTCAACATAATTAACTTGTTAAAAGATAGCATGAAATTGGAACGGACTTGCGTTTACTCACTGCACACCATATGGGAAAGATAAATACAGAGAAGGCAAGAGTGACATAGTGACGGTTAGACAGAGGGAACGTGACGTAAGGGAACCCAAGAAGGGCAGTGGCCATATTCTGATAAAAACATCATTCAACTAGCTAACTTGCTGTTTTAGCCTGAGAAACAGATGAAAGTTAAGATTTTGCTTCTTCATGGTTCACTTCCCAATACTAATGCAGAGAGTTTGACAGTAGCATGTCCAGAGCTGTGGGGCTGAAGCACTGTCTGGATGAGATTGATAATACAATTAAGCCAGTCTCAGTATGAATGCATCACTATGACCCATTACTACACCAACCGCTTCAGATGGAGCATATGAGTCTAGCTCTAGGCCCTTTTGGAAGGGAAAAAATACAATTATAAAAGGGTAGCTCGAAAATGTGTTCTCTTTAGAATGTGCAGGCAGGCCTGTACATCATCAGATATGTGTGGGCTGCCTGCATATCTCACTGCTGTCCTCGGGCCCAGCTTTCTTCATCTATATTGAAACGAGGAGTTCACTGGAGCATAGATGGACTCATAACAATATGATTTTTTTTTTTTCGCTTATTGTCCTTTCTTATTGTCTGCTCTTATCCTGGTGTTGTTGTATCTTCTGATTATATTCAAAATAATTTCCAATAATGTTTACAAAAACTGTTTACTTGCCTGTGTGGTTGTGCGTTTGTGTGTGTTGCTGTAGAAGACATCAAGCTCATCAGATCTTTTATCATTTAAAGTTAAATGACAATAATCCATGTGTTCAGTTCATTATTGTATTAAATAAAACACACTTAAGCCTGTAATTGTAGGCAAGCAGTACCTGAAGACTCAAAGTGGACACAACAGATAGTGAAATATAACTATTTATTGCAAGATGCAAATAGCATCCACTGGGGGGTTAAAGAATGGAAGATATGTAAGCCCAGTTTTTAAGTTAGTAGTAGGGGTTGAAGAGAGAAAGACACTTGCTGAACAGCTGAACCACGGGATACTTTTAGCGTTAATAAAATTAGCGTCATAAATATTTGTGAAGATGTGATTGAAGTGCAAACTTTCAGTTTTAATTCAAAGGGTTTAAAAACTATTTCTTTGTAACTATTTAGTCGTTTAAAATAGTCATTTTATACATAGTTCCTTATTTTCAGAAGTTTAAAGTTAATTGGACAAACTAACAAACTAACATAATATTAAGACTTGGAAAACTCATGGACATCATCAAACGCTGTGTTTCCTCTCTTAAGATGCTCTGTGAGGCTTGTGTTGCCGCCACATTCAATTGCTGCTTGTCTGTGGTTCTCTCTGCATTCAGTTGTGTCTTCAGTAACTGAAAAGCTGCTCTGTTGGATTGAGTTCAGTTTACTGACTCAGCCATTGAAGAATATTCTCAGTGTCCTTTTGCTCATTATCTATTTGCACATCATCAAGAAATACTAGTAACCCTGTTTCACTGGCAGCTATACATGCCATAACATTACCTCCTTCAGGTTGGTCAGATAAGGTGGCATGCTTTGGTGAGCTGTTCTTTTCCTTCTCCGTGCTTTTCTTGTTTTCGTCTGTTCAATTATTTTCTCCAAACCTCTACAGGCTGTTTTAGATATTTTCTGCTAAAGTTGGTAAATTTGGCCTTCCTGTTCTTCAGTGTATCCTGTACAGTAGTTTGCACCTTGCTGAAAATGTGATTGATTGATTGATTGTTGTTTGTTGGCTTTGGTTATTGTATGTCGACCTCTTAAAGATTGCTCTTGATCTGTCTAGATGTTCTAAAGGGTTTTTCTTAACAAAAGAATAAACAAAGAAAGAAACAAAGACTTCTGCAATCATCTGGTTCAATTGTCTTTAGTGGTCTTTCGGGCCTTTTGCTGAGCTGGCGAGTGAATTTCAGATGGCTTTTAGTTTTTCAGCCTAATGCTGGCCTCCTTCATTTGTACCAACATCTGTTTGGGCTAGGGCTGCTCAATTAATCGAATTTTAATCACGATTACGATCTGGGCTTTCAACGATCATAAAAAATGACTGAGCCGATTATTAGCCCTTCCCTCGTGCTTTACTCTCGCGCTGCTCCGTGTGGCAAATCGAGCGCACCTCTCTGCATTTCGAACACGTGTCACAACAAAGAGGACCCAAGGGAAGCTCGGAAAGCTAAGCAGAAGTTATTTGGAGAGGAGAGTGACTGCCGTTGGTTGAAAAGAGAGGTAAAAAAAACATTATGGGTTCGCGGAGTGAGACGTGGATCAAGTAGACATAGTGTGTAAACTTTGCTACAGTGTCGTAGCTGCACCACAGAGCAACACTGCAAAGTTCACTAAACATAGATGTTTACATTTTTCATTTATTTTTTATATTGCAAACATTTGCACTGTTATCAGTATTTGCACACTATTTTATATTATTTTTTGACAATCTTTAAAGCCATTATTCAATACATTGTTATTGTTAAATAAATATCATCAAATAATCGAGATCTCAATTTCAGTGAAAATAATCGTGATTATCATTTTTGCCATAATCGAGCAGCCCTAGTTTGGGCCACATTATTGAGACTTCCAGTGAAAAGCAACCAAATGCAAGTTCCACACTTGAAGTCAACTGCAGATACAAACAAAAAGATTATATTGGCTTAATTTGTCATGGAATACTAGGGCCTTACTTGACAATGAAAGGTCAGTCAATTGGCCTGTATTTGTATAGCGCTTTACTAGACCCTAAGGACCCCAAAGTGCTTTACACATTCAGTCATCCACCCATTCACACACTGGTAATGGTAAGCTACATTGTAGCTACAGCTGCCCTGGGGTGCACTGACAGAGGCGAGGCAGACACTGGCACCACCGGGCCCTCTGACCACCACCAGTAGGCAACGGGTGAAGTGTCTTGCCCAAGGGCACAACAACCGAGACTGTCGGAGCCGGGGCTCGAACCAGCAACCTTCCGATTGCAAGACAAACTGCCAACTCTTGAGCCACGATCGCCCATGTCCAATTATTACTGAGTGTCTGAAAAAAGACAATATGAATGAGTTTACAAACCATAGTAACTATTTCACAGAGATATTTATTTATTTATTAGATAAGTCACATTAAAAGAGGAAGTGAAGTTATTCATTGTCTTAGCACACAGGTGAACTCAGATGACGCAAATAAGGAAGGATGGTCTCCTCCTTGGGCACAATGCAAACTCAAAGCAACTCCTTGGGGTAAGGAGGACGTGATCTGGCTCTACTCTACCTTAGTCAAGGAGAATCTGAAATCAATGGGCAATTCAATGGAACTTCAAAAACCCAGTCTGTATAACACTGAGCTGTTCTGGCATTTAATCAAGAAATACCAATCCTCTATTGCCATAATGAATATCTCTCAAAATGCTACTATGACAGATTTGTAAATAAAAGAATTTGCTCTTTTTACCTTTAAGAAGAAAATAAAAAAGCAACAAAATGAGTTTGAAAATGAGTTTCATGAGTTGCCATAAACTTGACATGTGTATTTAGCTTTTAATCATGAACTGAATGCAATTATATCATCATACATCCCACGCACTTTGATTCTTGCAGCTAGGGTTATAATTTTAAATTCACATTTTCATTAGTTGTAGTATTATCATGTGTATGTGGTTTAATACCAAGATGGGACAAATGTAACTGAATGCAGCATCAAAAGAGAAAAAAGACAGCTATGATTCATATTTAAAATCTTCTGTGTATTGGAAAAGAAATAAGCTGCATTAAGTACAGACTGTAATGCTATGGGCACCAGCAGACAGTATGGCTGCAAGGCTAGTAGGCTGCACTAAGATAAATAAGTCACAGTTCTGTAGCAGTGATTTCTGGGTCTCCTATTTCAAACTGTACAAGTATTTTCTCGAGCTATAGTTATTTATAGCAAACACCAATTTGTCACTTGTGTGTATTCTCTTACTAGGGAAGGTCAAACAGCTGGCTACAAAGTGGTGGGACAGGAAGTATGACTTCCTGGACCACACTTTAGATAAGGTAATACTAACAACAGCATATTAACTGCCTGAATTAACCGTGATTTGTAGTATTAATATGTGGTTAGAAAACCTCTATTTACACACACTCTCTTAATCATGAGATGTATAAATCCACAGAATAATATGTATTTGTTAATCATGACCATGCACTTTCTAAATGACACTTTTTAAAACAATTTTAAACATTTTTGTTAATATTTTTAATCTTACATAACTGGCTTGTAGTTGTTCCATCCATCCATCTTCTTCCGCTTTATCCAGGGCCGGATCGTGGGGGCAGCAGCCTTGCCGAACCACCTCAGCTGGCTCCTTTCAATGTGGAGGAGCAGCGGCTCTACTCTGAGCCCCTCCCAGATGGCTAAACTTCTCACCCTATCTCTAAGGGAGAGGCCAGCCACCCGTTGGAGGAAGCTCATTTCCGCCGCTTGTATCCGCGATCTCGTTCTTTCGGTCACTACCCACAGCTTGTGGCCATAGGTGAGGGTAGGGACGTAGATCGACCGGTAAATTGAGAGCTTCGCTTTTACACTCAGCTCTCTCTTCACCACGACGGACCGGTGCAGCGTCCGCATCACTGCAGCTGCAGCACCAATCCGTCTGTCGATCTCCGGCTCCCTTCTCCCATCACTCGCGAACAAGACCCCGAGATACTTGAACTCCTCCACTTGGGGCAGGAACTCATCCCCGAACCGGAGTGGGCACTCCACCCTTTTCCGGCTGAGAACCATGGCCTCAGATTTGGAGGAGCTGATCCTCATTCCCGCTGCTTCACACTCTGCTGCGAAACGTTCCAGTGCGAGCTGGAAGCCATCACCCGATGAAGCCAACAGAACCACACCATCCGTGAAAAGCAGAGATGAGATTCTGAGGCCACCGAAGTGAAAGCCCTTCGCCACTTGGCTGCGCCTAGAAATCCTGTCCATAAAAATTATGAACATAATCGGTGACAAAGGGCAGCCCTGGCGGAGCCCATCATCCAGCAGGAATGAGTCCGACTTATTGCCGGCAATGCGAACCAAGCTCTTGCAACGGTTGTATAGGGATCGAATGACCCGTAGCAATGGCCCAGACACCCCATACTCCCATAGCACCTCCCACAGGACACCCCGAGGGACACGGTCGAATGCCTTCTCCAAGTCCACAAAACACATGTAGACTGGTTGGGCAAACTCCCAAGTATCCTTGAGAGAATAAAAAGCTGGTCCAGTGTTCTGCGACCAGGACGAAAACCGCATTGTTCCTAGACCCTTATGAGGAAAACATCAAGGGAACAGTTTACCCTGCCTGGGATAGGGTCACCGGGGCCCCGCCCTGGAGCTAGGCCCGGGGAGGGTGCCCAAGGGCAAGCGTCTGGTGGACGGGCCTTAGTCCATGGGGCCCGGCCGGGCACAGCCCAAAAAGGGAACATGGGCCAATCCTCCCGCAGGCCCACCACCCGCAGGAGGCGCCGTAGGGGTCGGGTGCATTGTGTGCCGGGCGGCGGCCAAGAGCGGAGGCCCTGGCGGACTGATCCCCGGCTACCAAGACTGGCAATTGTAGTTGTTATGATTCCTAATTTAGATATGGTAATTCCTTAATTTATGAAGTGTAAAAATGCTGTCATTAAACAAGTTATATGTGAGCTTATTAATGAAGAGAAAAGCATTTGTATATGTATGTATTAATTTAGAAGTAATACTTTAAAAATGATGAATTTGCTACACACTACTAGCTTACATATGCTTTATAATGTGTAGTTTTTATACTGTGTTATTGTGAAGTTTTAAGTTTTAATGTTGGCTTTTGACAAGTCCGGACTGTCTTTCTTTCTGCATTTAGACAATGATAAGATAACTGGCTGCTTGCTGTAGCCTCATATTTACTATATGGACAAATATGTTTAAAGATGCGTTAGTTATGCAAATGTTTATACTGCAAAAGCTTGAACTTGTCCATTAACTTAAAAAAATCCCAACAAAACAAAACAGAAACCATCCTTTTAAGGTTATACGATAGGCTGCAGTTTATTATACGTGTTAGTTAGTTAGATTGTGGAAACTTGGAGGTGACCTCTTTAATCTTGCCTGAAGATGAAGTGATAAGGCAGCAGGGGAGAAGGCATGCTTTGAGAAGTCATGAGGCAGGAGATTGATGTTGCCTCAGTGACGATTTGCCTTTAGACTGGAAGAAGAGAGAGACAGAGCAAAACCAGACGTTTTGCTGCAGGTCTTAACTGAGCCCCTTACACTGTGGCTGTCGCCGCTGCTGGCTGGAATCAATTCTATCTTTATCGGTCCCCCTCTTCTGTGTCCAGGAATCTTCCTCACACCACAGAGCAGCTGGGGGGAAAAGCTGATGTGTTTTCCAATAATGAAATGGAACTCAGTAAAAAATAAGTTTAAATAGGTGCCTGGCTGGTCTCCCTCAGCAGTTCAGACCTGTTGTAATCTATAGTCTGATTTTTAAACACAGTTGCTGCTGGACTATCTGAAGTTGTTCTATTATAAGAGAGTCTTTGTTTCTGATATATATATATATATATATATATATATATATATATATATATATATATATATATATATATATATATATATAGGGGTGCAACGATACACAAAATTCACGGTTCGGTTTTGGTTCGATACTTTGGTGTCATGGTTCGATATTTTTTCGATACAAAACAATGTTCATGCCTTTTTAATTTGTCATTTATTAAAATTATAAATATATATTTTAACTCAGTTTTTAAATTTAATGTTGCTGAAACAACAAAGGGATAAAATAATAAATCTATCTGATCGAGAAATCACTCATCTTTGGAAAAGAGAGTTTATTACAGAGAAATGGCTCTTTCCAAAATAAAAGCTCTACAATACGCTTCTTCTGGGCTATATTCTCAGCAGCATATTAAACATATCAGGTCCCCATAAGGAGAATCATGTGCTAACGGCTGTCTAAATGACTCGGGTAAAGTTTGTAGCTTGCGTGCTTGTTGTTTTTGTCTGCTTCCACTTGTCTTTGCACTAGGATGATGTCGGCGTAAATGTGCAGTCATATTCGCTGTGTTCCCACTAGTGCTGTCAGCGTTAATCTGAAATGACGTTAACGCCACAACATGGCAAATCTCCGTTAACGAGCTACCACGGATCGCCCCGTGTGTGGGGCTGGACGGCGTCAACACGTTAACGAGCTAACTGCGCTAACGCAGTAGTTCCCACCCATGTAATTGAGCATTGCGTAGCACATCCGACATACTGTTTTACTTTTGTCCATGACGGCTTACCTTCAGGGTCATACGTCACATGAAGACCAAAATAGTTCCAAACGCCAGATCTGAATGAGGGTGGGGGAGGTTCAATTTGCCATGTTGCAACGAGCTTAGCTTCTGTCTTGCTAGCTTGCGCTGCGCTCAGTGGATCTGCGCTCGACAGTGCAGCCTAGGCGGAGTAGTCGAACGCAGATCCACTGAGCTCTCAACACAGACAGCATCGTCAGAAGAAAAGTTGATAAAATAAATTAAAAATTTTGTATTGTTCGATACATATGCGTACCGAACCGAAAGCACTGTATCGAACGGTTCAATATCGATACGAGTATCGTTGCACCCCTAATACATATATATATATATATATATATATATTTATATGTGTGTGTGTGTATATATACACATACATATATATATATGTGTGTGTGTGTGTGTGTGTGTGTGTGTGTAATTCACGTAGCTAAACTAACATATAGGACATGGCAGTCCTTACATCTGCTAAGGAGGATACACTGTAACTACACAGTCTATTTCATTTTGAAACAACTGCTTATTACTATTCTAATGGCTGGCTGTGTGAGTGAGTTCCACCTCAGGCCTGAGGCGGGCAGGCCTGCTGCTGCTGTATGATGATCCATCTGCATGGCAGAAACCATCCATCCAGTGGATAGCTACAGGCTGCAGGCCGGCCCATTGTGTGGGCTGAGCACTGTGACTGCTCCCTCTTGTACCTCTGTAATGGGATTACATTAGCCAGGTTCTTCTGCTCCCTCTCCAGCTCCCTCTTTTTCTCTCTCTCTCACACACACACACACACACACACACACACACACACACACACACACTCTGTGAGCCCATGTGTGAATGACTGACTGTCCACTTGGCCAAGTCATGCTTGCACCCTGTTTACTTGCCTATGGCCCTGTGTAATGATGCAGGTTTCATACCCATTTCACTGATACTTTTGTTTGCAACATATAGTGTCTGGTCATTTACACCCTTGCTGAAAAATATGTCAGATTTTTCTGTTTTTCTTATTTATTTTTCCTGTTTGTGTGAGACTTTGAGAGACACAGAAGGCGAAGAGAATCGGGGGGAAAACATACAAGTATAGAGAAAGACGGAGGGTTTTGTTCAGGGTTTTCCTCAAGGAGAAACTGTCATGTGTAAAATCTTGTTGAGAACCAGCAATTGTGTTTTGTTGGGCTGCACCAGCAGGGCTAAGCTGTTCATTGAAAACCAATTTGTTAATGTCTAAACGCTGCGCTAGTTTTCCCTCAAGGACGAAGATTGATATTCAACATAACCTGCCAAGACACCAATGAAAAAGAATATAGAAAGAGATGATACTCAAGAGGAATTATGCAAGAGATCTCAAGGACTAGAAATTGTTTCATTTTTTTCACCCTTCTCATCTTCTCGCAGTCTGGAGTTCATTAGCTTCTCTTACACTTAAACAATCTGTCTGCTTCATAAAGAAGCTAAAATAATTTTTTGACAAATCTGGTGTACTTGCAATCTCTTTAGAACATCATACGTGATCTGCATAACCTATTTTAGATTTATCTGGTTTATCTTTAATGCTTTCCGTGGGCATTTCAGAAAAATCAGCTAGCCGTTAATGCTGGTTAAATACAAAATGATATAGGATTGATTAAAAGGGTCAGGCTACCAGCCTACCAAAGCGTTTGAATCTGGAGGTAGCCACCATAAAATTAAAACGGGGATCAATGGCGTGTCATATCCCTACTGCTCTGCGAGCTGAACATGTAATTCTAAACTCCATGCTGCAGCCATCTCTCATGTCAGGCCTTCGAGCATTAGGCTCAATAACCCAGCCGCCCAGGGCTACTGTTGCTAACTATGATACTGTATTCATAAACCACGATTAGTTTAGTATCTGTTTCCTGTGCAGAAGTTTAGCTATTGCATAGTGTGTTTGGGTTTTGATGGCTTTCATCAACTAGAAATGTTAATACTTATTGTTAGCAAACTAATACACGGGGAAAAATCCTGATAAACCTGTGCAAATGGTGTGCTACAAATCTATATATAGATATATAGATATATTATAGCCTGGTTTGTAATAAACAATGTCTTAGATAAAGAAAGAACATATATATTTATATATATAGTCATGTTCTTTCTTTATCTAAGACAATGTTTATTTTGAGCCAGACTATAATCCACCTACTATAATCCACTTTATTTTCAGTGCAATGTTTTGTAAAAAATTGTCCATAATAAGGAATTATAGTGGAGCCTCTGAATCCTGAGAAAGCAAATGAAATTGTGGTCATGGTCATTAAGCCACCTATTTAAATTTTAAACGCTTTAAAGGAAAAATCTCGGCATCATTTTTAGTTTAGTTCCAATTAACTGTTCGGTTAAGTAATGTTGGTAGTAAGTAATGATCTAATCACAACAGAGAGAAAAAAAATCAACCTATTGATCCCTCATATAATGGTTTAAAAGCACTTACTAAGTATAAAATCTTAAAAGAGTAATGATCCCAAATAAATAATTAAAATGCCCTCAGAGAATGGTTGGGTTTTCAATATTGAATAACATTATTAAGAGTCTGATAGAAGGGATGACCTTTGGAGGCCATTATTAACTTGTTCTAATAGGCTGTATTTGGCAGCATTGCCTCTATGAATAGCTGTGATGTTGGTATGACAGACGATCGATTTAATGTCACATTTGTTTGGAGATGGCGCTGCTTTGCTGTCTATCTAATGTGTCTATGTTAGTGATTTCTACCTGCAGCCAGCCCTGGTTTAACCCTCAGCTTGTAATAGCTTAATGTGAGAAACCTAGTGCATGCTTGCCTACCCCCCAAAGAGCTGTGCTTTTCATGTGATGAGTTAAGGGTTTTGTTTTGTTTTTTTCGAAATATCTCATTCCATATTGCTACAGGTCACTGTTGTCACGAACACGTGATAAATGTGCTAGGATGTACAATAAACTTTTTCCCCTTTGGACAAATACTTTAAAAAAGTCTACTCTGGAAATTCTTTTTTGAAAAAAAGACTAATGGAAAATATTTTCCCTCAAACAATATGTTGACAATAATTTGGGGATCACAAGAAAAGGTCATCTTAGAAACACTTGTGATAGTATTTCTATAATCTTTCCTCCTAAACTGGCTGAACAGAGCTGGCGCGTGTAGTTCTCTTTATACATGCACAGCTAAATACACACCTTCTGACTTTCTTTGCAATCCTTCTTTTTGCACCTGTAAGTTGGACATGATAAAGGTCATGAATCGACACTCTTTGCCTCTCTTTTCCGCAGACTGCACGTCTACATTTATTATTGTCTCTCTTGTCTTACTTTCTTGGGATTTATGCTCTATGAATTCGACTCAGCGCATTTCAGTTGAATAAGCAGATGAAGTACAAGACTTATATACTGTGTCATAGCTTTTCCCAGACACTCCCTAATCAGACTAGTGGTCTACAAAGACAGATTTTCGTTCCTGCACTGGTGTGTTGGAATGAGATGCCACTCACCATTAGTGGAAGCTGTTATTGGACGCCAGGCTTTAAATGTAAATACGAATCAGTCATCAGCTTATTGTTTCACAATAACACCAGGCGGTTTGCTTCTTACTGCTTGTGCATTTCCATTATGTGCTGTATGAATTGAAATAAAACTTTACATTTATAGCTGTGACATGAGCGAATGTTTTGCTTGTGCTCAATTTTGCTATTGCAGGAATGCTGCATTCACTTTCACTTCCCTTTCTTCACTGATTCTTTTTGCCTCACATCTTGTGTCATCAGACATAACTTAAAAATACTTGCCTCGTTGACTATAGGTCATGAGAGCCAATGAGGCTGAACATAAAGGCCTACAACAAAGACCTAGTGTAATGAGACGCACCATAAATGGAGAACAGAATCAAATGAATTGTATCCCAAAAAGTCACTTTTTCCCCATCACGAAACAAAGTTTCATAGGAAGTATTAATGTTTATTTGTTAGTGCACCTGGTGATTTTCTGCAGTCCTATAGAACTTAATGATGGCACGTCTGTGTATAGTTTCAGTGGAGCAGAGCAAAGTGGGTGTGTGGTCTCTGTATGCATGTGTGTGTGTGTCACAAGCTGACTGGTGGATTAGCTGTCCAATGGCAGAAGGAGAGGGATCTGCTTTGACAGTGTGGTAGTTAGCCCATCTGTCTATAATCTGCTGTGTCAGTGTGTGCGTGCTGCTGCTTTGGTACTACCTGCCACCAGGTGGTCAGCAGTACCCCAACGCCCTGAAATAAAGCTGCGAGGGAGGTGGAGCCTAGTGGTCGGCACACGTTCCCAACAAACTTGATCAGCTGTTGCTCGTATGCTGCACTACATTCTAATACTTAAAATCACAGAGATGATTGGTCGCATTTATTGAGTTAAGAATAAACTGTTATATAGTCATTATTATTATTGAGAAGACTAACAGACTTTTAGCTCTTTTTTTAGCTTTTACACTGGCAGCCAATAATTTGTGCATAAGGGTTTCCAATTAATGTGTGCAGATATGAATTAGAATAGAAACATAAGGCCTATATTTAGAAAGCCTGTCTTATAATCAGCTACTACCCACCCAGCTTAAAGACAGCTGTGAGAATTGGAATATGGAACGTATTTCCCAGTGGATTAATTATATTTCACTGATCATCTGGATGTATTTTATTCTTATTATTTTTGCTGTGAATAGTATATCGTGTGTCAAATATGGATTGCTTGAACACCCTGTGGTCTTTCTGTTTCTCATACCTATGGCAGTAAATGTCTGAGAGTAATTCTACTTGAGCATTAAGTTGGTTTGAGATACTTTTAAATGCAGAAAAATACGGAGCGTAGTCCCGCCTGCTGCTTCGTCAGGCAGAGTGCATTCCAGTGATATTTACTATTATTCAGCAGGAGAGAGAGAAGTAAGTAACATTCAGAATTAAACTTAACCAGATGAACAAGCAGTTGATTTCATAATTCATCTGTACTCTAACATTAACTCATAGTTACGTCATAGTATAGCTGCTGTTAATACCCTATTGGAAGTATTGGGTCTCTGATGCTGAGAGGGTTTTGTTAAGACCATAGACTAACTTGTGATTAGAGCAGGGTGATATGACCAAAGATATTTATCACGATATACATTTGAAAATTTGCGATAACGGACGATATAATTGACCCTAGACAAAATACTTTACAACTCTACAACTTTGTTAGTGCAAAAAAACCCATCAATGTATTTTCACGTAAACAAGCAGCTGTTTTTTATGTGCTTTAAAGTTATATAAAAATGTAACAGTGCAAATGCAAATTCCTTGCTGACAGTTTAACCGAAAGGCATTTCCAGTGGAAATTGGCCGACATATCCTCAGCATAACCATGTATAATATCCACAAAACTTAAAAAGAGGTTATACACACACAAGTACGTATCACTCAGCGAGGCTCCTGCCCACGATAGCCGTAATGCTCCGACAATCCATCAAGCGGTGCGGCTTCGTAGCTTAGGAAAGTCGTACTAACACATTTGACAGATTGCTGAGCGCCGTGTACATAAAATCATTTTGAGGTCAGTAAACACAACCAGAATTCATACATAAGGCACACGGGATTATAAGGGGCTCTGTCGATTTTCAGAAAAAAGGATTGATTTTAAGTTTGTTGTATTTTCCAAAAAACATGCATGCTCTACCAAAAATAGTGCTTTGTTGTGTATCTGACGGACAAAAGCTAAACCAGTTCCACACCACTGAAGTTGCAGCATTTTTACAAACCAGTTCTGGTTCATCTGTTTCATTCAACAATCCGCTTTCGCCCTTCTCATTCTCCGCCATGCTTTTTCCGCCATGTGCGTATGAAAACAAAGGCACTGCGCATGCACGTTTTACCCATATTCTATTGCAATATTTCATTTTCTTATTGTTGCCCAACATTATACCGGTATTACCGTGAACGGTATGATATAGCCCAGCCCAACTTTTGATTGTCAATTTCAGTGCATCAGTTTTGGAAAAATTGTTGCCGAGTTGTTTATGATACAGAGCCAGCTGTTTTCTCAGCACAAGAAGAGCCTACGACACTCCTTCCTTCCACAATTGATCACTTCTTTGATCCAGATGCTGTGCATGTTTCAAGCAGCTCTACACTGAGAAAAGATTTCACTCACTCTGCTATTGTACAATAGCAGAAAAAATAGAACGTCAATATATGATGGTCAGTGTTGCTATTGTGCGGGGCTGCCATAAATTCACTGAGGAATAGGAAACCTTGACTTGGTCACATAAAATACATATTTGGGTGGCTGTTAATAAAACAGGTTGGCCTGTGTGTCTGCATGACATTTAATGTGAACACGTGTCTTTAAAAGCACGTCTTAGATTTAAAAGGAGCTGTTCTACAGCATTATCTTGTCTTGGGATTGCCTGCCTGTCTTTCTGTAAAGTTTTGTGTATATCGACTGAGAGGATTTAGCAATACTGAAGAAGCGGATCACTGATCAGTTCTACAACATGCCAATCTAAGTTGTTTTTTTCTTCCCCTCAGGGAACCTGGGTCGTGTTGACTACATCAGTGAGTTTGAATTTGATCTCTTCATCCGGCCTGATACCTGCAACCCCAGATTCAGAGTGTGGTTTAACTTCACTGTGGAGAACGTCCGAGAGACACAGGTTAGCATGCTTTGGCCTTTTAGTGTGTTTGCTGGCTGTCTCTGTATGCACCCACGTCTTCACTTATTAATTAATTTAGAATAGACAATACTATCTAACTTATCCCTTTCACGCATAGTGGTCATTATAGTGGACAGCTATTCAAAGGCTGTTTTGTTGTATTTGTGTCAGTGTTGATGGTATACTTGCACATAAACCACTACATTGGACACTGATGTGCCACTCCATACTGTCAAAACGTTTGTTGTCCACCTAAGTAGACATGTAAAAAACTTTTAAAAAGAAAGTTCAAAAATCTTTTTTTATGCCTAAAGATGAATAAATATATGAGGTAAAAAATCCTGATTGAGGTTGTCATAAATCATGCATGAAAGGGTTAATGTAGATTTTATTTAGGTGTATACTCACAACTATAAACTTACAGCAATATTTGCATCACTATCAACTTCTCTTCTTACTTTAATATTACATATATCTTATTATGAGTAAAGAATGGTAATGTAGCTGCAATTTGTAACCAACTGTTTGCCACTTCTTGTTTATTTTAATGAAATAATGCTAACTTGTTTAGCATTATTGCAGAAGCAGAAGCAGTGTTTGGTTTGTCTGTTCTGAGCTACTGTAGCAAAACATGGCAAACTGGATAGAAGAAAACTCCATATAGATATAAGCAATTGTTTTAACCCAAGGAAACCAAAAATGTAAAATTTATACAGCTCCATATCACAACAACAATCGCCTCAAGGCTGTTAAAGGTAAAGTAAAGACTCTACAATAAAAGAGAGAAAACCCCAACAGTCAGACAGCCCCCCTATGATCACGCATTTTGCAACAGTGAGAAGGAAAAACTTCAGGAAGAAATCTATGGGAGAGCCAGGCTCAGGGCCCATGATTAAATGATTAAATGCAAAGTGGTGTATAAACATATAGAGAGTGAAAAGAGGCGAGTAGAGAAAAAACTCTCAGTGCATGATGGGGAAGCCCCCAGCGGCCTAGGCTTATTGCAGCATAACCAAGAGAGGGTTCAGGGGGACCTGATCCAGCCCTAACTGTAAGTTTTATCAAAAAGGAAACTTTAATCCTAATCTTAAAAATAGAGAGGGTATCTGTCTCCTAAATCTAAATTGGGAGCTGGTTCCACAGAAGAGGGGCTTGAAAGTTGAAGGCTCTGCCTCCCGTTTTACTATTAATACCCCAAGAACCACAAGTAAGCATGTGATATAGTACTATGATTGCTACTACCATTTTCTATCCTAAATGCTGGTCCTTTATTTTCAACAGGATTATGCTAAAGGACATAACAAAATATGTGGTTCTCGGTATTTCTTATCTGTTATGCACAAAAATGTTAACTTTACTTAAAACTAAAGTTAACTTACTAGATTCTGTGTTTCACTGGAACATTGTTCAGGGGTCGTGTGCTTATTTATTTGTAGATACCAACAAGGTTTTAATGAGCAAGAGATATTACTGGTATGAAATAATATTTTATTTCTGTATGATATAATTTCACTGTGTTATTTGTAAGGATAACACTTGACAATGGGTTCTTGTTGAGCAATGGTTCCTAATAGTTGAGTGAATGCCGACCCCAGCCCAGCAGCCAGACCCTGAACTTTAACAGGTAACAAAGGCAGTGATGAAGCTGCAGCCTCGATTCTACTTGTTCATGTTTCTAAAGTAGAATCGCCGTGGCGATCCCTTTAAAGTCTCTGTGGGCCGGATTTCAACTTTGCTTGGTGCTGGCAGCTTTTTGTTCCTACCTAAATACTAAGATTAAGATCATATATGTACTAGGATAGGATTTGTGGTGGTGTGTGGGGCTGTAGCCTGGAGGTTTACAGTGTAATAGTATAACAAATTACTTTCCCCTGGGAGTAATTGAGTAAAGTACTGCATTACTTTTAAGAAAAGTATTCTGTGTAATATGTGTAATACATTACACATTACACTGATCACTACACAGATGTAATGTCTTTGATATGCTGCTTAGCGATGGCAGTGACTCTCAAAGCCGAGCGAATGAGAGACCAATGAGAATCGATAAGGAACTGAATTGATAGGTGATATTGATAATGCAGTCTGAAACGCTAAATTCTTATCAGTTTCCATCCACAGTTATATGTCATATTCTATCATTTGTCCACACCTAAACATGTGCAGCGTAATCTGTCGCAATACTTCCCTGAATGTTACATACTTCATTTTTCATTTGAAAGTTGAAACTTTTCCCCCCTCAGAGCTAGTGGTAGAGGAAATCTTCAATTTACTACCTCACTTCTTGTCACAGCCTCCAAACTTCCTGCCGCTGGCAAGCTTGGAGCTGGTGATTGGCTGACAGATGTGGTCACATGGCAAAGAGATACACCGCGTGTGTGTGCACCGTGTGTGGCTTAAGGGGATGAAGGCTTGTTGTATCATTTGAATATAACATTGCAGAATAAAAAGACGGAAAAACTGACAATATTGGCATTTAAGTTTGACTGCTGCAGTGGAATTTGTGCACAGCACAGCAGCACTTGTCAGGTGTAGAAAAAAATGAGATAAAGTAAAGAAACAGACAGTCTGGAGACAGCTAGATATAAAGACAGAGTTGATTAGATAGAAAGAAGCAAAGAGACGGGCAAAAAGATAGTGAGGAAAAAGCAAATGTAAAGTGACAATGGAAGGAAAAAAGGAAAGCAAAACATAGAGAATGGCAAGGAGGGATCCACAGCGTGCTGCTGTCTTCCTGTAGCTTGTCCAGCCCAGTCTATCTGAGGCTATCAGGCCTATCTGCCCATCTCCCCGCAGTGCTGTAGTCAGCACTAATCACATTTTATGGCACTGAGATGAATGGGAGGCCTCGGCTTGGAGCCGGATCGATCCCAGGACCAGATAGACCAGCACTAGCAGCCTGCAGCCTGGGCCAATAGGATATTTGCTGTTGTGGCCAAATGACAGAAAATGTGTGAGACAGTGACAGAGAGAAAAGGACAGGGAAGGGAAATGTGACACTGTAATGACTGGAGATTTAAAAATATCATAGATAATAATATGCTGTATATTGTGGTGCATGCATGCAGCAGGCACAAAGGTGACAAAAACAGGTGAACATCTATCCCTATTGCACCTCCCTGCTCGATCTTTCTTTATAGACCCCCTCAAAAGCGTTTTTTCATTAAAAAAACGGTTTCTTATCTGTCCAATTTCCTTCTTCAAAAAAGGTCTTGTGTGAATTTAATCTACTCCAGTGGAAGGTGTTGTGGTTAAGTGCTGCCTGTGCATTTTGTCAGAGTGTGCGTATGTATACACAGGCAGTGTGATTAGATTGTGTCTGTGTGCCCGGAATCATCGGAATTCACATAAATCTTTACTTTATATACTAATGATTGCAATATTGTTGTGACATGAAGCAAAAAAAATAAAGCTGAGAAATTTAATAGAGAAAGAATAATAGCATGAGTAAATAAACCAGCTAAGTGCAGCTATAGTGTGGGGGAGAGGCTGTGCTATAGAGATATCAGTGGGTTCCAGGGAAGAACTGGGCTGTTGGAGTGTTTCATCCAGCTAAGCCTTGCTAACTCTCAGCCTGAGCCAAGGGAATGGGGAACAGTAAAAGCCCGTGATATTGGAAGTGAGATGGCCATTTTGAAGGAATGTAAGCTGGTGAAACAGATTTGGTCTGCCTCAATCAGCTTAGCAGCTTTGTGGAAATTGGCTTCACCGTAGCACCGGTTATGATGGATGGCCGGATGGATGAATGTCTCTTTTTTTGTATGTCCTTCCTTTTTGTGTGGTTATCGAACCACTCACTTACCTCTGAAAGTTAAGGCCAATTCTGGTTCTGTTGGTGGCAATGAGTGGGCCATGTGACTGTTTGAAGCGGTGTTAATTTTTCAAGAGAGGTGCACAAAAATTGTTTTTTTATCAAAGCAAAAGATACAAAGTTTGTGTATTACTGAAACACATGAAACGACACGAGCCCTTACTTACTATGACCTGTATGAAAGCTTCACGTGAGTTAAATTAAGTTTTAATTTCCTGCTTATATTAAAAGGCTTTAACCTTACCCTTATTCTAAAATGAAATTTAATTTACTTTAGCATAAAATACATTTATATTGATTTCTCAAAGACTCATTTTGCAGCAGGAAAACCCCCGATATTAGACAGAGACCACATGCTGGTGTATGAAATTTAGATGCATTGGAAGTCACAGCTATTTGATGGATTGCTGTGAAATTATTTAGGTTCATATTCCTCTCAGCGGGCATGTACCTGCAGAACTTATGACATCCCCATCAGTCTCATCTGTCTTTTACAAATCTCATCTGCTAACATGCTAAGCAGAGATGATGAACATAGCATGCGTTAGACCTAATAAACAGCAGCATGTGCAAAAGCATGAAAAATATGCATGACTGCGTATTCTTAGTGATGTGACCAACATGTGACTTGATAAGCAATTGAAATGGACTCATTTATTATTCAGTTTTGGTTGGGGGTTTTTTGTGCTTCATAATTTCTGTAAAGTGTTTCCCAGTTGTCTGCAGGGCGGGCAGAATTAGAGCAAATTTGTCTCAAATATTTGGAATGACTGCTGGGCTTGTGGCAGACTACATGACAACAAAATACAACATACAAGATCAGAGACTAGTAACTGCTGTCTTTGTTTTCACTAATAATAAGCAAGTGGGGGGGGGGGGGGGGAAGAAATTATACAATACATATGGAATTAAGTAAACTGAGTTAAAATCAAAGTTGTCTGATGTATGGAGTCTTCTTCAAGTAAAAATTGCAAGAAGCCAGTGAGATAGGACCTTTGAAAAAAGTTTCATACTGAGTGAATTTCTACCTGATATGTGACTTCGAGCTACCACGATTTCATTCCAGTTTCTGCCTATGTTACCATCAGAAACCAGTGGGTGAGTTGATATGAAACTCCATTGACTAAGTTGATATGCTTTCCCATTCAGCTGTAGGGGTGTACTTGATGTCAGGTTCTGTGAAGGGCACGGCTGTGAGCTATTATCATAGGAGCCTTAAGGGAGCCATTCATAGAAGACAGGCAGTAAAACCTTGCACCGAGCGCCTTCAACTCATCCAACTGCTGCAGGGGTGATTTGTAAGCCTCACTTGTCCCGGGAAAGCACAGTGTAGAGCAGTTACTCTCCATAATCAGGAAAGAGGATGAACAGAAGAAGAATAGGCCATGTGTTATATAGACTCCCCAAAGAGCCATCATTACTTTACTTTTTCAGACAATGCTCACCTGTTCAAATTAGTGATGTTATGCAATTTGTCACGGGAGAAGTAAAAAGTTAAATAGGATGTTAAAACTCTCACCACGCCATTAATGACTTTGTTTCGCTAATGCTTATTTACCAGTGCTACGTTTCTGTCCCTGCTGTACTGTATTTTATTAAGCTTACATTATTGAAGCATTTCTTCAGTGGTTCGGAACTCCTTGTTCAAGGCCTCACTTTAAGGACCTCCTCCTGGATACGTTGCTTGTGTTTTCACTTTGACTGGTGTATAAGCTATTTTACTGATCATACTTGTTCCAGTGATAGCTTGATTTGTTATGTAGCTATGTTGTCGTACGAGGGCAATCCCAAAAGTAGGTCTCCTATTGTTTTAGAAATACAAACAACCGTTTATTTTCCATGATATTTACATCATTTTAAAGCATGAAGACTTATTTATATCCCTACATATTTGCCATTTCGGTCGATGCATTTTTGTAGACACTGTGGCGGTTTTACAATGCCCATCTTTCATCTTTGGGCACAGGTGGTAGTTACTGCGTGTGACGTGCAGACTGTAGGGTGGGTGAGTGATGAAGTTCCAACCAAAGTTTTGAAGGAGAGCGACACTGTGACGGGCGATGTGTGGACGTGCAGTGTCGTGGAGAATGCTTACTGAAATGCCCTTCTGAGTTTTTCCAGTGTTTCACAGGACCTGTCAGCATTTATTGTGGTCCCAACAGGCAGATGTTCAACCAACAATACCGCCTTTCGGGCCCAAAACACAGTTCCACACTGCGCACACTGTGCGTAAGCATTCTGCACAGCACCGCGCATCCACACGTCACCCGTCACACTGTCGCTCTCCTGTAAAACTTTGGTGGAACTTCATCACCCACCCACCCTACAGTCCGGACTTCGCACCCAATAACTACCACCTGTTCCCAATGTTGAAAGAGAACTCGTCCGGAAGGCGATTCTGCGACAGAAGCAAGCAGCTATGACATGGGCATTGTAAAACTGCCACAGCTTCTACAAAAATGCACCAACCTAAATGGCGATTATGTAGGAAAATAGATAAGTCTTCAAGCTTTAAAATGATGTAAATATTATGGAAAATAAACGGTTGTTTGTATTTCTAAAACAACAGGAGACCTTACTTTTGGGATTGCCCTCGTACAAGCTAGTTCAGATCCAAACTAAAAGCCACACAAACTGACCAGCATCTCTCAATCTCTGTGAGGTGAAAATTTCTTTTTGTGAATGAAGTCCAGTGGTTCTGCAAAGAGCATTTTCTTTCCACAAGTCAGAGATTTTTTTTTACTATTGTCAAACATAAAATATGAACATTAAATTAACATTCACCTCACTGTTGGACTGGTGCTGTGTCCTTTCTTGCTGGAGTAGAGCTGCAGGCTTTAGTGAGCTTGAAAAACATTTGATGTGCTGTGCTCTTGGCTGAGATATTTTAGAGTTAGCAGCAGCTCAGGCAAGTAAGTAAAAATGGCAGACTAACAATATGAAAATGTGTTAAGAGAAGAAAAGCCCAGACTCCCAACAAAACCTACACGAAGGAAAACCCTGAGGAGCATAATATGGTCTCATTAAGACTCAAGTAGAAGGAATGAAAGATAGAGAGTGTAAGGAGAGAGTAGACACCAGCAGGCTAACGGATATGATGCACTTTAATTGTTTTTTTCAATTATTATTATTTCCCATACAGAAGAAACAGAAGCAGCATTAGGAGTGGTGTATTTCTGAGAAGTAATAGTTCTGTAAAGTCAGCTGCTGGTTGTTGTTTATAACATCAGTGCCAGTCTGGATAATAGATTTTTTAACTACGCTCGCTCCTCCATCAGCTGCTGACAGTGTCCTGCTTTAGGCCTGTCGCTGCAATTTCTGTGTTGATGAACACATTGAACTTCACCTGTGCTTCCCCCTGTCTTCTCAGGTTTGCAGAGGTGTTCAGGGACCCTCCAGCTCCCCTGTCTATTCTGCTTCTGTCTCATTCTCTGCAGTTCTTGCATCTCTCCACTGTCATGTCTAAGTTGTGATGTCCTTCAGCAGTGACAGTGGAACAAGGGCATAGACGGGTCTCTGGTGAGCACATCGGACGAACATGGGCTAATCGCTGCTGGCGTAGCGTGTCCATGAGCATGCACTGCAGACAGCTGGTTGGTGGCAGCTTCTTGTGGCAGGACCACTTTGGGTCTGTTTATGGGAGGGTTTGGTGGATACACAGCCGTAGGATTAAACTTCCAAACGCTGCTTGTCAACAGGTCCGCTTGTCTTTTTTCCCTCTTCATTTGTATGCCTTTGCATTGCCTTTTCTTTTTGCAGCATATGGCACTAGGTAGATAGGCATGCGTCCTGTGGTTGTGGTCCTCTTCTTTGAAAGTTCATTTTTAAGCTTCTTCTCTTTACATTCTCCAAAGGAGAGACATTGGCTTCAATTTGACTCTGCCAAAGGGATTATTTCACTTCAAACACATCACATGGGCCCAGAAAGTTTAGGATCCTACTTTCACACCCAATAAGGAAGTTATGGAAAGACTTGTGTGGTTTTGAAAGACATGCAAGGCATCAGACGTTTGTGTCAGACAGTGTAGGGTTTTGTGAGCGACCTTTTTCTGTTAAGGCATGCTTCCTTATTGTCAAAGCTGATGCTCCCCAGATCACTTCATAATGACATGGACAAAAGGATATGACAACAGCAGAGAATGAATTTTCAAATTGTCTTTCTGATAGCAAAATGAGTTTTCCCTGGGTTATCTCTGGTGACGCACGGTTCCTTATCAAAATTCATTGCCTTCTTTTTTAGCTTGATTCACTTTAAAAAGGAGGTACAAAGCTTAAGGGCATGTTTTGAAATAAAGCAGACACATTTTTTTATTAGGCGTTTAGATTCTCTTTATTCAAACAGCAGAGACTTATGCATTGCTCTTAGCTCATAGTTTCCAAAGACTTAAAAAAAAAACCTTTAAAAACTGGATTACTGAATTCATGTGCCCAATACTTCCGTTTCAACTGTGAGCCTACTCATTTAGGGCTTCCTTTCAAAAATATATTAATTAATGGCAGTAAACATAATATTTTTTGGAAAACCTCAGTTTTCATGTTTGTCAGCTATTTTAGTGGCATAGGGGAATTTGTAGATGGGGTGATTCATCAGGATAATCATCAGTTGGCCAACCCAGCATTACAACAGTGTGAGATGCTGCCAAAAATGTGTTTTTGGTATTTTATTTGCAGCAGGTGGATCTGCAGCTTCTTTGAATTGCCATGTAAAGCCTTGAAGCTTTATAGCCTGATAAACAAAAGGTTTGTTAATAACTAATATCTCACTCTATGTCACATGTATAAAGGGAAGAAAATGTCATAAGTAAGGTGTTTAAATTGTATTAGGGTTTAGTGTTTGCATTACTACGTGTTGATGGACCTGAGTGACTGCTAGGCTTTACCGAATTAGTTGAGATGAAGCCTAGCAGATATCTAGCATGGGTCATAATCTGACTAACAGTATGGCTTGTTGTGTAGTTAACTGCCAAAAAAAGATGTAGATGAAATGTTGGCGTCTCACTTAATGTTTCATGTTCATCATCATCGATTGGTTCAACTATTATGTTGGCGACAGGCATGCTAAAGTTAGCTACAAATCCTTGTAACAGTTGCAGAGAGCATTGTCTGCATCAAGTTTCGGTGGCAGTACGAACATAATTTGGGCGGAGTTTTGGTGCCCAAACATACTTACCTGATATCTTAGTACTCCACTTTTTTTTGTCTAAATTCACTTCTATAGTTACAGATTGAAGACTGAAGTTTACATATCAGCTGGTGACATCATTAATCTGAGTGTCCATCTTTTATTTGCAGTCTGTAAAAATGTTGAAATTGTAAAAACATGTAAATTTCCGTCAGATTGCAAAAATGTCATTAGACCTAATATTACAGTCCTTTGTAAAACTGCAGTTCTTCACTATATGGACAGTGAAACTACAGTTTGACTCACCACAATACAGAATAAATAAAAAGGGTAAAAAAACATCTCTATGCTCCCTGGAGTAGTTTCCCTTGCCATGATTGCAATATACATGTCTCCTACTGCCTCTGGTTCACACAGCCTGTTTAAATGAGGTGGATGCATTAAGATGTATATACTAAAGGACTGAATAAATTAACCACCAACAGTACATATACACCCATGTGTGTGTACCCACTAAATAAAGAGCACAGATATGGTGCAGTTTAAAATGCTGCCTGTGTTTTGAAAGGTTCGGCTTGTTGCAGCAGGGAGCCAGCAGGCCTTTGCAGTCTTTGAATGGAGAGAAAATGTTGCAAAGCACAGCATGGAATTAAAAGCAAAAGGGGAAAGCATGGAAGGAACAGAACGAGAAATGAGAGCAGTGAGATGCTGTAAACTGCTTCTGGAGGGGCTTGTAATAATGTTGTTAATATATGAACTTTTTTTTTCCTTTACCTGCTATATTGGCACAGTTAAATGCAATGTTCTGAAAAGTAATTGCATTCCACTTTTGTATAAATTTGCAGTGTTTATTGATTTTATACTGCTCATTTATGCAAATCGGTGGCAGTTTCCAACACAGTGCTATTTACTGTAAATATTAGCAAAGTTTTTGTAAATATAAAACTTGCCAACCAATCCTCTATTTATCCCAGCTTTGCTCATCTCAGTCCAAGAAGTAATCAGAGAAAGATAATAAGCCTGAATTGAGAAAAGAGGAAAAGAGGGAAGAGATGGAAAGTAAGCGAGAGGATCGTTGTCGAGGTTTCAGCAGGAGGCATTTTATGGGGACTCAGTAAGGGCCTTGTGGAGCTGCTGTGCATCTGCATGAAATGATGAGCCTGGTGTCAGGACATGGATCATCCTTTTACACCGAGTAATGAATACAGATTGCACACCGGATAGAGAGGCTCTGCAATCTGCTGCACCACAAATGAAACAACTGCCGTTCTAATCAAATAGTCTTTTCATGCCAGCGCAGCCCTCAACTTGGGCTAAATTCAATTCCAGATTCACAGATTTGTGGGTTGGGGGTTGGGGAGACTTGCGAGGCAAGAGGGAGTTATAAATGTTGTAATTAGAGTATTGTTTAATGTGTACGTGTGTAGACGCGTGTGATGTGTGCGTCTGTTGCTGTGGGGGAGGGGTGGCGGTAGGAGGGTCCCTGGCATCGTGTTGTCGTTAACCGCTTGGTTATTTTAGATAGCAGTTGGAGGAATGGGTCCAATCACAGAAAACACATACACACTAACACACACCCGTGCACAAAACGCACACATTTAGCTAATTATGCCAACTAGTGGCTTGGGAGAAGACGTTCTCTGTATTCTGTATTTAGGGAACAGCGAGGAGCTTTGAAGGAGAGCCGCAGTGCCTCTTTGATGCTGCTTTTGTTTTTTGTTTGTGGTTTAATAATTTAATCAAGCCAAACGTCCTCCTTCTCTCTGTAACTGTCTGTTGGTGGAGGCTAATTACTCTGCAGATTGTTCTCCTGGTGCTAGAGATGAGAGTTTAGATCCAGAGGGGGAGGGGGGTGCTGATGGCTGTAATTTAACAGTGTACTGATGGGCTAAGCTGTCTGTCGACTGCTGTTTTATTGTTTCGGGATGCTGCTGACGAGTTACTATTCTAATGTGCACCATCTGATGAGAATGCCTGCAATGTTGTGCATTGCATTAGTATTCTTTGTCTCCACCATCCATCCATCCATCCATCCATCCATCCATCCCTCCATCCATCCATCCATCCATCCATCCATCCATCCATCCATCCATCCATCACCAAGACCTTCCTCTCTGTATTCACACTGTGTGTCCTCAACTGTCTGGTGAGTGGTACCTGGCTGGAGGTTGCTTGCAGTTGCTAGGTGAAATTGGATACAAAGAGGTATATGTTACTGCGCCAAAAAAACGCTTTGTAATTGCACTGGTCTCTAACAGATCGATAGTTTGCATGGAAGATGCCAACTTGTCTGCAAACACTCAGAATCAGATGACAGAAATTTTATTAATCAAAATTAATCAAAATCCAAATTGAGTTGTCATAGCAGCATACCTACAACAGACAACAAAGCAGCCGTATAAAAATGAAGTGTAGAAATAGAGATATAAATAGAAGGGAAAAAAACGTGACAAACATAGAGAGCTGCTGCAACAGGCTGCCACCAGGACGGTGCTAAAGTTGTTTTATACAGTGCCCTCTTTGTGACAGGTGGAAACCACCAGCAACCATTTGCAGACCGTTTTTCCTGAGCAACCAGGTGTGATTGTGTGACTGAGGCAGAGAGGTTGAACAAACAATACATTTTTACAAGTAAAACTGACTTGTTTAGCTGTTGTGCTACGTTTTTTTTTTAATAACCAGAGCCTTTCATCACAGAAGAATGGAATCCAGCCGATCCTGTCAAGCACCAGCCTAAGTGAAATGGACCTTTAGGCTGAAGTGATTGATTTTGTATCTAGGCAGCCACATCCACAGCTAGTTATACGATTTTGAGCTTACAGAAATCTTTGGGGAGGATTGTGATTCGAGATTGTGGATTTTGATTTAACCTCAGACGAACATCTTTTGATCTTTTGCCCAAAACACCAACCTCTAATAAGATCACAAGTTCACAGGGAGCAACCACTTCTCCACAAAATATTTTGTTTATAAGTTTCATAAACGTGGTTGATGTACCTGAATGATATAAGAATAATAGGCTTGGAGCAGAGAATATAATCTATATTGATGTCAGGTTAGCATCAGTTGTCACACACTATTAGTGTGTTTACAGCATCATAGTAGCTATCGTTTAAGCAAGCGAGATGAAGGCCCATTTCAGTGTACTGCACAGTGAGTGACACACCACATAACTGGAACGAGCAGAGCTTCAGCTTTCGTTACATTTCTACATCATCCACTTCAATTTCTGCTAAAATTTTAATAAGAATAAATATTGACCTGTCAGTGCGCCCCAGGGCAGCTGTGGCTACAATGTAGCTTGCCATCGCCAGTGTGTGAATGTGTGTGTGAATGGGTGAATGACTGAATGTAGTGTGAAGCGCTTTGGGGTCCTTAGGGACTAGAAAAGCGCTATACAAATGCAGGCCATTTACCATTGTTAGGTTTAAACCCATTAAACACGTGCTGTATCAAACTATATCTTTAATCTTTCTCTGCCTGCTTGCTAGCTTATTTGTGTCTCTGTTGTTAATCTGGAATAATAGTTTAAGATGTTTATTTTCAATGTACAGCAGTTTATAAACTTATTTCCCTTATTTAATATGGAATACAGCACAACACGGTTGCTGTCTTTAGTCAGCATTAACAACAACTGACTGTTCTGCCATCGCATGAAAATTTCATTCCTCATCCTTAGCTAGGCCGAATCATTTAACTGATTTGATTTTAATGCTGCTGGCTCGAATTAGTGCTCATGTTATTAAATCAACAGTAAGACTAGATTAGTACATACAAACCAACTGCATAATGTTAGACCCACTACAGTGGACAAATACATCCTTGGCAAAAAAGAAGTTTGTGTGAATGTTACAGTGAAAGGGACCCGAAGAGCTGAGAATGCTGGAGAAGATACTCAGCCTTTGGATTTCTTTGGAATTTGGTATAATATTTTTTACTACATAAGATAAAATGATACAAATAAAAAGTTAAATATGTTAAACATCAGTGTTTTTATTAATGCAAACAGACACCATACTAATTTGACTTCTTTACCTCCTGTGATGGTCCTTATCAGACAATGAAGGTATAGCGATCTTAAGTAAGGAAAGCAAATCAGAGAGCTTCTTAATTAAACCGATGCATTATTACCATGTGTAACGGAGCTTCTTCAGGACCACCCCCTAAATGTTGATTTGTGACTACAGAGTAAAGTGCATCACAGCCAGTGTCTTGTTCAGTCTTGTTGTTGGTTGTCAAGTAGTTAACCATGGGTGGATGGGGTGCCTTGGTTATCATGCAGTTGCACTGTGAGTCTTTGCAAAATAGTAAAATAGAGGTTAAAAGAGAGGGTTTTTATCTTTCTCTATTTCTTTCTGGGGGAGGGGAGTATATTAGTTTATCTCACCTTTTTGTTTTTGTGTAGCTAGAAGACAAAAAATGTGAGTGAGAGAGACAGGTAATGCTGCAGAATTTGGAGGAGAGATACTCAGACTGCTCTCACACCCCATGTGGTTAGGTCAGACTAGTTGCACTAATTTACTCCAACCCACTGTCAGTGACACTGGGTTAGCTAGCTAGCTGCATGTTGCTTGCTCACCCAAAGAGCAAGCTTTGAGGAAAGACATTTATAGTCTCTCTAGTTGCAAGAGCATGCATACTTAGTCACTAATACACTGATATAGAAAGATATAATGTGTTTCCTGAGAACAGGGGTATAGTGCCTGTGTTTCCATGTGTATGTGTGATAGCCAGTGGCTCATGAAGAATTCTGTCTCTTGCCAGCACCTTGGGGTAGATGTTGTCAACATTGTGCAACTCTGTAAATCAAGACTGAGGTCTCAAATGTGTGTTTTTGTTCTGTCCATCTGCAGGTATGTATTCACAAGCCAAATGTCAATAAAACAAAACAGTGATTATTCAGTCTGGTAGGCACTGGCTGTGTGTGTGTGTGTGTGTGTGTGTGTGTGTGTGTGTGTGTGTGTGTGTGTGTGTGTGTGTCAGAGCCTCCGGGGATTACAACTTCCTGTTCTGAGATGCTTTGATGGGCACATCAGCAAAAACACACACAGTTGTATTTCATGTATTTAACTGCAAGAGCCTGTCAGCGTATTCTCTGTGATGCAATGTGTTTATTTCACACTGGTGCATTTCCAAAAAATGTGGCAGTTGTAGTTGTTAGTGTCAAGCTAGCTATAGGTACTTTCATTCAGGAATCTCTCAAAGAAACAAACAATTTATCAGAGCAACTATCAGGAGCTTTCTGCAGGAGTGAAAAGTAAAAATATTTTTTTCAAGATTAGTTGTTTACTTTTCATATCATGGATATTTTAGGATCAAGGAAGTATAAAAGAGTGTAAGGTCTTATGGTTTTGGTCTTTTCCTTCTCTACCACCTCCAAAATGTGCGCTGTCAAGTTCTTAATGCGTTCAGCAAAACTGATGTTTGATATGAAGCCGGAAAAAATCTGTTTTGTCTTTTGTCTTTTGTTTCTTGCTTCGTTCGGGCCTCAGGGACCTTCCGGAGAGCTTGAGGCAGCATTCATATGTTGGTTTATGTGACGTTTTTTGTTTTGCAAAACAAGCTCTCTTTCTGATTTCTTACTTTTTTGCATATTTGCGAAACTTACATGTTTCAGATCACAAAAAATCAATTTTAAATGATGATTTGATTTTTTTTTTTATCTTTGTCTAATAATAACATTTGTTGCTCTGAAATATGCACGCCTGACAACGGTGCAGAACACTAAGAAATCAGCAGGTGATGAGTGTAAAATTATCATAACCTGGGAAGCTACAATAACTACATTCGTTTGAAATCTGCCAGGTTCTAAATAAACATCAGTGTTTCTCTCTTCTTCTTCCACCTTTTCAGCAAAAGAAATTTTATGGTCAGAACTTTTGTCCAACAGCAAGCATCCTCAAGTTGCAAAGCTTGGCTCTACTCTCACAAAGGACCGTCACTTTCATAGATTCTAAGCAAAGCGAACCTTATAGGGCCTCTCTGTAAAACACGATTTAGATTGGCGATCTCTGTGTGATACAGAGACCTCACTGCTTTGTTCAGCCTGCATGTGTGATATCTCCACCATGGCAGCAGCTCTGCTACAGAGTGTTTTGAGAGTAAACAGATGTTGTTTGTCTTTGTGATGCTGCGTTTTAGCATCTCCTGGGATGTAGTGGACCTCTGCTTTCCTGTAAGCTCACAAAGGATGAAAATAGCTCAAACAGATGAACAATGTTTCACAACAAAAGTAGAGATAGACTTTCTTTTACACCACAATGCTCATGGTCAACATGGATTGTGGCGGCATTGCTAAAATAAATATAGTTAAATCCATGACCTTTCCTCGTGAGAGGGATTTAACTGCATTTTCACATGCAAGCATAAATTCTTTGTCAAAGTGTCAGTAAAAGCCTCTACATTGAACACAAATTTGCACAGGTTAGTAAGAAATAACCAACTAATTGGTGTGTTCCCACCCAGCAAACGCTCTGTGAAAAGATGTTGAAAAGACAGCTTTGCATCTAACAAAGTTGATATTTGCTTAAACAGGGAAAGGTGAAAAGTTGTCTGATGAAAGTTTCATCAAAAGATGTCTCGAAAGTGAATTCCTTTTATGTCAAATCTTTTGGTTGAAAAGTGGAGGACATCTTTCTTCTCAGACAGCCAGCAGATTTGAGCCCAGAATCTTCTTGCTGTGAGGCGGCACTGCTAATCAGCGGGCTGTTGTTGCTCACCATGCAATGCAAAATGGGACACAACCCCAAGAGGAAGACAAATTATATGTATATAGATATCCGCATCAGTGTCTAACCTCACAAATGTGCTTCTGTAAGAATGAGTATAGTGTATCTTATACTGTTACCATTAACATTTTATTATTCATTTTTAAAATTGCACTCACTTTATTAGTTCAACTGCTCTTTGGCGCATATATCTGATCAACCAATCACATTGTAGCAAGTCAGAACATGTTGGAATGCAGTTGTGGTCAGTATGACCTGCTAAAATTCAAATGAAGGAAGAGAGTTGATTTAAGTGACTTTTGAATGTAGTATGGTTGTTTGTGTGAGGTGAGCTGGTGTACGTGTGTTTTGAACCGCTGAGATTTTTCCACACAACCATGTTTAGGGTTTACAGAGAATGACCTGAAAAACAGAAAATGTCCAGTGAGCAGCAGCGGGGTGAAAATGCCTTGTTGAATCAGAGGTCAGAGGAGAATGGCCAGACTGCTTTGAGCTGATAGGAAGGCAGCAGTAACTCAAATGAGCAGCACGTCCCTGAGGTCATGTGATCAGGGCCTGCTGGCAATACATCATACAAGGTTGAGAAATAAGGGCGACAGAGCTTTTCCAAGCGTCTGGGACTCTCTTCCTTTGAGACCGAGATCTGTGGACTTGGTGATCTGTTTTTTAAAAAGCTTTGTAAAATTTGTATGTGGCCTTTCAAAATAAAGGCGTGGCTGTGGCTGAGGAGGCAGAGTAGGTCATCAACCAATCGGAATCAGATCGGTTGGTGTTTCAGTCCCTACATGCTAAAGACTGAGTTTCATCAGAGTGTGAGTGTTGGATAGAAAGCATTTAGACATAATAAAAGTGCTCGTGTGAATAAGACATGTCTATTTACTGTTTCTAAATAAAATTCGACTTTACTTTAACCACTCATTACAAGCTAGCTATGCAGACAAACGTCTCACAACAACGTCGGACCTTGAAGCTGCTCGACGACCGCAACAGATTCCTCTATTGTCAGGTAAGAACATGAAACCGATGTTACCATTTGCACAGGCTTATGAAAATCAGTAAACAAGATTGGAAAAAACATTGCCTGGTGTGATGAGTCTTGATTTCTCCTGGGATATTCAGATGGTAGGGTCAGAATTGGTGTAAACAACACAAAAGCATGGATCCATTCGTGGTAGTGTAATGGTGTGTGGGGTTTATTTTAGCATCATTTAAATGCCACAGCCCAACCCATCTTCTGATTGCTACTTCCAGCATGATCTTAGTTTGGTATCTTGAATATGACAATGAGTTCACTGTTCTCAAGTATCCTCAAAGGTCACCAGATCTCAATCCAGCAGAGCACCTTTGGCATGTTGTGTAATGGTAGATTGGATGTGGAGCTGACTAATCTGCAGCAACTGCGTGATATCGTCATGGCAGTAAGAAACAAACTCTCTGAGGATCGTTTCCAGTTCCTTCTTAGATCTGCGCCACAAAGAATTAAGACAAAATTGGTACGAGAAAGCTGAACTTAATAAAGTGGCCAGCCAGTGTGTCGCTTCAGAGTAGATCCAAAACTCAGTATGTAAAGATTTTATATGAGAAATTAGATTCTTTCTAATACATCAGGGATGTTTGTATAGAAGATGATAGCTGGAGAGCTACATAAATGGCAAGAAACCGATTGTTCCTCTCCACTCTAATTGTCCTATCATCATTAGCCAGCAGTGAACACTGACAGGCTATGTGTGCTGTCAAACCCTGAGTCCCCAAGGAGAAGCTTGCCTCTGTGGCTACTGGATCTGGCAAGCATACATCAGTACACTAAAATGAAAAGCCTGAAAAATGTCAAGAACCAAAGGAATGAAGGAAGAAAATGAAATGGGGGAAGACATAGATAAAAAAGGACAGTGAAGAGTGGAAGTTTGGTGTATAATGAGCAGTTGGAATGTGAGGATAGCTGAATTAATCAGACTGCTAGAGCTCAGACAAAGTAGGCAGAATGCTTTTCATGTGACAAATGTGTAATTAAGAATGATTTTAACCCCCCCTCCCAAACACACACACATATACACACATGCACACCCCTTGATGGACTTGAGGTGGGCGGGAGGAACAAAGAATTTTTGTGATTCCCTGCCTGTGTGCGCGAGTGTGTTCTTGTGTGCATGTGTTTTCAGACAGAGTGCGCACAAGTGAGATGAGATGGAAGCTTTAATTACAGTCCTATTAGGATAACACCAGCCCCCATTGCTCACTGATAGTGAGCGATAGGATGGGATGTTTTCATTTTGGCGCCTAGCTCTTTTTTGTCTTTTAGATTTGACACCATATTTTGTCAGCCAGAACGTGGATTTTAAAGATTTTTTTTGAGCCCACACACAAGATATTTATTTTGACTTCTCATTTTGTCAGTGACAGCAAAGATGTTTGATCGCTGGCTTTAGAAATCCTGTCTACAGATTTTGTGTTATCCACTGTGTTCTGGCACAGTTAGCTGGCATGGATTTAGTTTTCACCTACTGTAACAGAGCGTGGACCAAATCAACTCGGGGGGGCGTTTGGATCATTATGACTGTCCTGTTAGAACAACATATGTTTAAAACTTTGAGGTTGAAAATAAGAAGCCTTAAAGTTGATATAGAAATAAAGGGTTTTTATCAATAAATGGAAAACAGTCTAAAAAACTAAATATATTCATATATTTGTGTGAACTTATACTACTATAATCAGTACAATGCATTTAAGTCAAGAATTGGTTATTAATATTAACATTAATATTAATATGTATTCACTAAATGTTTCACCCTCCAGTTTACAAATACACTTTAATGCCAAAAGTATTTTCTTAACTAGCTTCACAAGCATATGAATCTAAGTGACATACCATTCTTAATCAATAGGGTTTAAATTATGTCTGTCCACCCTTTGTATCTATAATAGCTTAAATTCTTCTGGAAAGGCTTTCCACGATGTTTAGGAGTGTGTTTATGGGCATTTCGACCATTCTTTCAGAAGTGCATTTGTGAAGCCTTGCTCTAATTAACCCTGGAGAAACCATGGGGTCAAATTTGACCCCATGGTTTCCCTAGTAAACCAATGGGATCTGACCCCATGGGTTCTCCAGGGTTAAAGGTGTTCTGTTGGGTTAAGGTTAGGACTTCCAGACTCACTTATCTGTGTCTTTATGGATCTTGCTTTGTGCACTGGTGCACAGCCATGTTGGAACAGGAAGGGACATTCCCAAACTTTTCCCACAAAGCTGGGAGCAACAAATTGTCCATAATGTCTTGGTATACTGAAGCATGAAGAGTTCCTTTTGCTGGAACTAAGGAGTTGAGCCCAACTCCTGAAAAACAACCTCCCCCAAACTTTACACTTGGCACAGTGCAGTTAGACAAGTACAGTTCTCCTGGCAACTGCCAACCCCCGACATGTCCATTGGATTGCCAGATGAAAAAGTAGGAATCATTACTCCAAAGATCACGGGTCCATTGCTCTAGAGTCCAGTGGCAGGTGCTTTACACCAGCTGCCCCCAACCCCGGGCCACGGGCCGTTTGGTACCAGGCCACGAGAGTTGAGGCTCGGATTTGAAATTTATGGTTTTCAGGGCTTTTATAGGTTTTTATCGTGATTTGTTTTAATCATTTTTATCGTTAACTTGGTTTCCCTGGCTCTTTTCCCGAGTGTTATGAATAAATCTTCTTTTATTTGGTACCGGTACTGGTTTTATTTTGTTGTATTTATCCGCAACACCTCAAAGGCCGGTCCGTGAAAATATTGTCAGACATAAACCGGTCTGTGGCGCAAAAAAAAGGTTGAGGACCACTGCTTTACACCACTTCATCCGACACTTTGCATTTTGCTTGGTGATGCAAGGCTTGCATACAGCTGATTAGTCATGGCAACCCATTCAATGAAGCTAATCTGAAGGCCACATGAAGTTTGGAGGTTTGTAGCGACTTACTCTTCAGAAAGTTGGTGACCTCTCCGCACTATGTGCCTCAGAATGCGCTGACCTCACTCTGTGTTTTTAGGTGGCCTACCACTTGACTGAGTTGCTGTCATCCCAATCACTTCCACTTTGTTATACAGTAATACCACCAACAGTTGAATATTTGGTAGCAAGAAAATGTCACGAGTGGACTTGTTGCACAGGTGGCATCCTATCACTGGGCTCCTGAGAGTGACCCATTTTTTCCACCAATTTTCTAGAAGCAGTCTGCATGACTAGCTTCTTGATTTTAGCGATTGGAACACCATTATTAATTTGGATGGGTGAGTAAATAAATTTGGCAATATAATGCAAATATAAGCATATCTTTGATAAGTGCTCTTTAGATATGGATATTTTAACATGTTAGGCTTCTCATTCAATTCATCAACATGATATCACATCCAAGGGAACAGGTACTACATATAAGGTGACCTGTAGCTAGCCGTCCAGAGTTCCCAGACAGAACCCAGACTCTATGTTTGCAGAATCCACACAGAAAGGCCCCAGTCAGGAAATGGATTAGAACCCAGCATATTCTTTCGCTGAGGCAACAGTGTTAATCATTGCACCACTGGGCCACTTATTTTGACTGAAGACAGGAAACCTCCCCCAACTTACTTGCAGAAAGGATCGGACAGTCTTGATTCTGTGGATTCTCTTACGTTGCTGTTCTTAGTTGCTGCTGTGATTTTTTTTTAATGGATAATTTTAATAATGAATGAGACTCTGACATGCCCTGCAGCTACACTCAAAAAAATATTTATGCCCAATATGCTGACTTTATGTAATTTGATTACATGTAAATTTTCCATGTAATTTTGTTACATAAGTACAACATAAACCATATTAAATTGAATGGAATCTGTTTAAATGAAATGTACTTGATTGGTATGTATTCAGTTAATACCAAGCATAAACTTTTGATTTTATATCTTTAAGTTGCCTTATTACTCAAAATAATTGATACATGTAGTCAGAACATTTTTAAAAGAGGGAAAATTGGTGATGGATTTGACAAACAACGATTGTTTGTTTTTTTACCCCCCAGCAAAACATGTATTGATATGCTTTTTTGTGTAACCACTGTAGAGAGAACATCACAACACATCTTACCAACACAAAAGCTACTAGACAGAAATGTGGCACAGCACGTGAAAAGCTGTAGACTGAGAGTTCCAGCTGCGCACACAAACAGCGCAGAACAACCAGACCTTCCGATAATTTCAGTGCTTGTTGTCTTGACTTCACTGTCTACAATGAATCTCTCAGAACTATGTCTGAAAATGTCATTTGTTGAACTGATGCATAACCTGCAAACAAACAGCCCATCTTTATCTGGCAAAGCTCTCGTCTTTGAGCGGAAAACCCCGGCTTTCACTTTTGCTGGGGACTTTACCATCCTGTGCTTGTTGCTTGTCAAGCTTTTTTTGCATACTTTGTCACAAATTTAGAAGTTATGGTAGAGAATAAAAGTAACATAAAAAAACACTCATCTACATGATATTTATATATCTATATCTATATCTATATATATCTATCTATATATCTATCTATCTATATCTATATATATATATTCCATGTGCTTTACTTGTTGCCTTGCCTTGAGTTTGGAGTTCAACAACTTGGCATGCAAGGGTTTTGCTTCTTTGAACTGTTGCTTCACTGAGGAATCTGAGTATTAGTGATGACATCAACTCCACTCGTTTTGCGGTTTGCGTTTGTTTTTAGCTTTAGCTAGCTGTCCATGTCTGCATGCTTTCACGTTTAGGTATCCTCAGTAAAATCCACGACCATGAGATGGCTCAAATTTAAATACGTTAAAGCGTTTAACACCTCGTTCCCTGAGCACAGCAGCCCCACCCATCTGAGTATGATTGGTCCCCATTAAGCTATTTTCTTAGCCATTTTAGCAACTCAGTTTTCCCTCAAGAAAAGTGCTAAAGCCCTTTAATTTTATCCAATAATAAAGGGTTTGTATTTTAAGGTTTAAAAATGAATTTCCATAAATAAAATGATACAGATGCCTTTAAGAGTTTTAGAAAAAAACTTCAATAATTTCATAGTCTTTTAGAAAGAATTGGGCTTAATCCCCATTTATTCACTTGGAGCTGCAAACCAAGAATGGTTAGATTTCACCACAGATGGAAATGGGTGTGTTCAGCTGCTGATACCTGATGTGTTAAAACTCATTCCTGTTGCATTGACACTGCAGCATAGTTACTTGTTATTTTCTGAATGCATTTGGCCATTTTGTACTTACAATTCATTGCATCATTGTTTCATTCAGGTTGACGTTTGCCAATATTAAAACTCATTTATATTCTCTTGCATCTGATTTCCTGTGACTAAACTGGAAGATCGCTGTGGGATTAAAAATTAATGTAATTATAATCCAGCATAAACTAGTGGGATCGGCTTCATCGTCATTGTTACGTATAACAGTGTATATTTTACAGTTTTATTCCTTGTTCAGGATGATGAAAAACAGTGAACATACTAATCCACATGGGAGGATTTGAAGAAAGCCTCTTTAAAAAAAAAATCACAGTATCGAGTCTCTTTCTGCATATATGATGTCATATTTTTGACATACAGTACTGTGCAAGTCTCATTCTCATTCGTGTCATCATTCTGTTTGTAAACACGACAGCTTGAAAAGTTTGAGTAAAGTTTGAATAAATTGGGATTAAACTTTGTAGGGATGTAGAGCTGGGTCATGTTAACAAAATTTGACCTACTTCCACCGAGGTCTTCGAGATCAGCTTAATGATTTATTGATTAAATATTGATAAAAAGCGTTACAAGTTAGAAACTCCGATTATTACAAGTGTGGAGTGCATGGTCAACATATCATCATTAACATAGCATTTAAGGATTAAAAATATCATGTCACATTTGACCTCTGACCTCCCCTTCAAGACCAATAGATTGATCTGAAGATCAAGGTGATGATAATGCTACATAGAGCTGTTTAAAACTATGTTTACTACTGTTTGAGTTGACAATATAGGAATTCTAAATATCATGTTACTTCGGACCTCAGATCTCTTATTCAAGGTCAGATACGGTCAAACTATCATAAAATGTCTTTTATCTTTAAACTTAATTAAACTTTTGTTACGTTTGTTTGTATTGGCAACATTTAGGAAATGATACTGGTATATAGAGGATGTCTAAATATCACATTATAGTGCGCATCTTAATATCATGTCACATTTGACCTCTGATGTCACTTTTACATTTCACATCTACATTTCTTTAATATTTCTTTCTTTTCTTTAAGTGTTATATCTTCAAACAAACTTTGAGAAAGAGAATGATCTGCTTAGTTACATTGAAATATACTGTAATATATTATTATATAATAAGCTAATAAGTCATTAATGCCAAATCAATGCCGTCTATCCATTACCTACTCTTATCTGCCATGCTACCCGTATCTGATTTTTACTGCACTACAAACTTTTTAAAATACATTAAAAAAGAACAAAGAAAATACAGCAGTATTCTGTTTAAAGTAAATGCTGTCCAGAAAGTGAGCTGTCTTGGTGTTTGCACTCTTGCACTCTTGTTTATATTTTGCTAGAAAAGTGGGAAATCCATAGATGCAGCAGTTTACTGCAAAAATGCAAACATACGTGGGATTACAGTGCATAAGGCAAAAACAGCCAAGAAGATCTGTCAAGAATGTTGAGGTTTGGACTCTGGGGAGCCAACCCATGACTGATGGTGTTCCACTGTGTGTTTTTCTATCCAGGTTTGCTTTTACTGCATTGGCGGTGTGTTTGCGATCACTGTCATATTGAAAAATGAAGTTGTTGCAACCACTGGCTGAAATTCAGCCCCAAACCATGGGTACCATGGGTGTACCACTCTCCTGACATCGTCCATACAGGTTGACAATTTGAACCAAAGATTTCAAATTTGGATCCATCCAGACCTGCTGCTACTGATTTTAAACACAGCCTTTTCTTCGTGCTTCCCTTCCGGAAGAATAGCTTCTTGACAGCCACCCTTCCATTAATATCGTTTTTGATGAGGCTTCGGTGAACAGTAGATGGATGACTGGAAGGGTCAGCTGCATCTCTCAGGTCCTGTGTCAGGTCTCTGCTGGATTTTTTCCCCTACTGCTTAAGGACATCTTTAGATAGTTTTTTAGGCCTGCCACATTTTTTAAGGACACATTGCACACCATCCTGAGATGTGCAAAGTTTTGGTCTAAAACTCTTTCGGAATCACCTTGATGGTGTAAGAATACTGCCTGTCAAACTGTGTTATCTTTAATAAATTATTTGTTTTTGAAACAGTAACAAAGTACCTAAAGATTCAGTTTAAAATCGGTTCTTTGCTAAGCTGTCTGTTATGTGTAGACACAACGCTGGTTTGTCCCTTGAGTTATCAGTTTTTATCCTTGAGTGATTCAGAGGTCAGTGTTAATTATTAATCATTGAGGATAACCTTCTAATTTAGATTACCAGCATTTAATTATATAGTCACTTATGTCCTATTTTTCCTAAATGATATAGACAAATAGTGATACTGTATGTACATAGGTGTGTGCAATTGTTTGTGGGTTAGTTGACTGCACAGAGGAACCTCTGCTGCCTGTCGTCAACCCAGCTGCATTAACCTCAGCCTCTCTGCCTGCAGGGCCCACCACTTCTATTTCTCTGCAACAAATACAGGTCCTGGCACAGGGCACCCTGGCAGCCAGCATAGTTAATGACTTATTTACTGTTTAATGGCTGTATACTGCACCACAACAACAATTAATGTGAAAAAGCCACACCACCAGGTGGTGGAGGTTATTTTCTCCTTCTAGCTTTATCTGAGCTCTGCCTTCTGCTCTACCCTGATAAACTCCCTCACACCTTACCTGGAGACAGACAGACTGACAGCTACTTTTACAGACTCTGGCATAAAAAATACACATCTTATCTTGACCTTACTTTCAACTAAAATTCTATTTGATTCTATTCTAATTTGAAATGAGCTACTCCTCTGTGTGTGTACCACTTTGTTTTCTGACTTGGTTAAATATGCCTCCGCTTTTTAATCTCCAAAACACAATCGTATCCCCGTGTGTGTGTGTGTGTGTGTTTCGATTTTATGCACCTCCCCTTCTTTCCGTCAGTCTTCTGCCTTTTATGTCGTCCTCTGTTGTTCTTCCCAGCTCTCCTTAGCTTTGTGAATACCATCACTCAAGCAGTGAGATGTTGCAGGCACTTTGTTGCTGACCATGGTGCTGAAAGCCTCCTGCCTTCCAATTGTCAGAGTGTTCATTTCATGGTTCATATACTCCGTTCTCCATTTGTCAGAGTGCCATTAGCCCCCACGCTTATTTCTTTAACCCCTTCCCATACAAATAATAACAAATCAAAGGCACATTTGTTTTACCTCACAGTAACACATCTCCTGCTGCTGTTGGGCTTTCAATTAAGGCGTGGCATGTGTCAGGTGTTATTTGCGTTGGGTGCAGAACATTTCGCTCGGAGTCTTCGTCTGTGAGTTTCTGCTCTCTCATTCTGTGCTGCTGTGTTGATTTCAGAGGCCTAATTATGTTGAACTCAGTGCCCGCTTGTTTGCGGTTTGTGAGTAATTAAAAAAGGCAGACAATACAAGGCAGTGCGTATTTAAGTCCTCCTTCTCGCGAGCAGGCTTGTTCAGTCATTTTCCATTCTGAATCACAACAGTCATCACGACTTGTGCAAGCCTGTGTGCTGCCTCCATGTGGCCACGGTAGGTTTCCAGTTTCAGCGGGAACCTTTTCTACATGGCCAAGAAACACGCACATGCACACACTCTCGTGTTAAGGAGTCTTGACCGTTTGCCATTAAGCTTTTGATGGCCCCTTTAAATGTACGCGATAACATAGTAGCAAGAGACCTGCCAATTGAGCTTTTCATTTGGTTGTTCAAGCGGCATTCTGTGCAGATACACGATGAGACGTTTACATTTTTAATGAAGCTGTGTTTGTCACCGATATTGAAATGTATAAGCAAAGGAGCAGAGGATCAGAAACACCTTCTGTCTGTGAATCAGATGGCTTCAGACGATTTTTAATAGGGCTGTTTCATCACGACGTAAAATTACACGTAATTTGGTAAATGTACAGCATGCTATATTTCAAGTCTTATGTAAATAATCTTTCACCTTACACCCTAACAGCTGGGTAATTCTTTCTCTATTTCACTCCCTTGGATGTCCTGTTTTTCTTCCAAATTGTCCTTCATGCCAAGCTGGATTTGTGAGCAGTGCTATGCCAGTTGCTAAGTAAATGTGTTTTTCAATCTATCAGCTCTCCAACCACCCCTCTCTTGCACTTTTCCCTCGGTCTCTGGACTCCCTCCAGTCCCCTGTGTTTTTAGGGCAATCTCCACGTTGTCGCATCTTTTGCTTGCCTTCGTGCCTTCCTACCTAGCTGCCCATTGCCCCTGCCATCACTCCTCGCAGGTCTCAATAAATAACCCTGCACCTCTCTGGCCCTCAGCTCTACTGGCTTTTGCAGGAGCACATTTGTTAAAATATCACCTGCTGTAGAGGGGAAATTGATACCGCTGCAATGTGCTCAGAGCGATAGAGTGTTGTGTTGAGTTAAAATGCCACAACACAGACAGATGTAAGAAAGTTCAGAATCTCAGCAGAAAAGAAAAGCATCTCAGTAGGTCTTTCTATCAAATGTGTTTTTCAAAGGCTACAGTTGTTGAACAGTTACAGTAACAGAATGCGGGGGTCATGCAGTTTCCTGCACGACAGAGAGAGCGAGAAAGACGAAGAAAAATGACATCTAAACACATACGAAAAGATGCCGCATCAACTTTTAAATGTGAAAAAAATGGTTTTGTTCTCTTTGGTTCTACCCCATTTCTCCAAAACAGGCCAATGATCAAATGAGACATCCCCAGATGACCAGGTAAGAGGAAGAAGCAAAAGTTCCTCTCTGAAATCTGCTATTATCCAGATGGCACCATTAGCGATTAAGCCAGAACATTTCTCCCCTCTTATAATTGACTCCATAGGCTATTAGGCAGGTTGGCACTAGGCTAGGTCCACTGGTGCACACTCCAGATGTTCTCTTTGTGTGTAGGTGTGCGTGCGTGTGTGTGTGTATGCGAAGTGACAGGAGGAAAGAGAGTTTGGCTGATGTTGTGGGTGCTTGTGGTAGGTCCAAAGCTGCCTACAGATGGACATAGGGTTGGGTGGGTGCTGGGAATAAGTCACATTCAATTATATCAACGTCTCTATCAGTCTGTCTGTTTGCAGTCTCTCCATCTCTCTCTCACCCTGTCTGTCTCTCTTCTATAGCCTTGGGGGAAGAAAGATTAAAGTGTTCTGTTTTCTGTGCAAGATCTTTGTCTCTGCTTTTTGGGTTTATCTGAAGATTATATTATCTCGCATCCGTTGTCTGTCTTTTAGTGTATGCAAGCAAAGTGATGTTCGGCAGACTCTATTAAGCGCTGGTACTATTATTAAATCGGAAATAAAGCTGAGAGATGTAATTTCAGAGTTATTTGTTTGCATTAAGTTTCGTAAAACTGGCTTAACGTTTGTTGTACTAAGCATACTGCTGGTTTTAGTAGTAAAAATATCATGAATGTACGCATCCTTCAGTGAACATGGAGAACAGCCATGTTAATTGTGTAGATTAACACGCCGACGTACCATTAACAGCTTTCCCAGTCACCGTCTTATCATAATCAAAACTAAAGGTTTTCACAGGTTTCCAGCTTTAACCGTTTGAAAAGGCTTTTTTAAGAGTTTGTATTACATTACTGATTGGACTTCCAGTAATCTTTTTGAAACTAAAAAAAGAGCTAAAAAGCTATTAATTATTCATCTCCCGGCGGCTGGTGGTAAAGACGAGAGGCGCTCTAGGGTTTCCATCAGCTATTAGTAAACAAATCAATGCTGCAGGCTGAGCTCCTTGTCAGTACAGAGCTATCTGCCCTTTACCATGACTTTCAAGTGAAGGCCAGAAAAGGACCCACATCAAAAACTGCCTTTTGAGCAAAAACAGAAGCATGCAAGGGGAAAAAATGAAAGTTTATTCATTAAGCCGTCAAGTTTGGTAAACTTATGCATGAATCTTCAATGCACAAACTGCACATTTAATTTATTCACGGCAATAATCTACAGTAATTTGTGAGAAGAGTTGTAGTTAGATTACCACTTCAGCTGGGTTGGTTCAGCACATTATGTCTCTGTGAGCAGTCTCTCACGAATTTGTCATGACCCACCCAACAATAGGTATCTGATGTAATCAAAGAACACAGTTTGAAGCCCCTAATCCAATTTCTCTGGCAAGATACATTGTAATTTGGTATCGTTATAATTATGAACTGAATTGTGAACTGTCTGTAAGGGAATTGAATTAGCTGGCAGAAGAGGAGTAATATGATTGGGAACTGGGAGAAATCAATACAGCGCTGCTCGTCATCTCAAAGTTGACCTGAATCCTGCCTGAATGTGTATCTTTGGGGGATTCAGCTTAATTCAATCTGGTGGAGCTAACACGCTCCCTGTCCCCTCCACATGGCTGACAACAGCTCTGTCTTGATTTAGACTGCTGGGTAGGAACCCTGCTGGGGGAAGCAGAGCTGCGAGGAAAGTAGCTGCTGCTTGATGTTCTCCAGCTGATTATATAAAATGCAGTATATGTAGACATGTGAGCCCGCATGCCACGCCTCAGACTAACTGCACAGCGCTACATCTCTGCGTTTGACAAATAGCCCTTCCATACATCCTCAGCTGCTTTGACGAATGATTCTACAGTATAGAGATTCTCATTCTCCTGGGTGAAGCCCACAGTAATAGCTCCACCCTGATGGAGGTAGTTGCCTGACGGGAGATGGTGAATGCGGCAACTGCTGCTGCCACGACCACAGCGGTTTGCTCTGATGGATGAGGCAAGAAAACCTAAAGTGCACAAGTGTGAATCTGCCTTAAAAAAAAAATCCAGGTAAATACAGAATCATGCACATTTTATTTCCACGTTTCTTCATATTTACTTCTTACTCTGCAGGCAGTGGTATACTATAAGTTTATTTGTCTTTCTCTCAGTATTTTTAAATGCCCATATTAACTTAAGGGATACATATATCACGAGTAAAAAGGTCACAATTCAGTTGTTTTGTTTAAAGGAAAAGGGCTGTGCCGTGTGGAGCTTGACATTCCAATACAACCTGCAGCACTCACTATAGACCCTGATAAGAACTTGATAGGTAGCTAGAGATGCTCTCCAATAACAGGAGCAGATGGTTTCTTGCCATTATTTTATCTTTAAAGATAAGAGTAAAGAACCTAGGTTGTGCTGTAACTATGTAATCAGAGCCAAGAGGAAAAAACACCTCTAATGCCAAGGAGAGCCCAATGTCAAGAAAATCAATATATCCACCCCCTCCCAAAATCAAAGCCTTTTTTCTCCTCCCTGCACTCTGATAAAAGCTTTGTCTGTTGCGTAAAAATCAAAGCAAACAAAAGCCGGCATCAAACGCGTACAAAATGCTTAATTATTTTGTTTTATTTATGAAATCTGGCCGTTCTGTCTAGACTCGTCTGCGCTGTTACGCACAAGCAGACCGTTCTTTCAATTGGAAAGTGTCTTTTATTTGAGTGAGTCTGATTTGATTGCGCACATTGTGTTGTTCGTGAGAGAGGCTCATAAAGGTTATACAGTCCGGTGAAATGCTATCTCATTCGCGAGAAGCAGAGGAGCATGTCGCTGGAGCCAGGTATAGAATGGACTCGGGGAATCAAATAACTCCTCCTGTCTTGTTATTGGGGATGCGCTGATAAGATGGGCTAGGGGAATGGTGAAGCAAGATTACTAGGCTGTCTTTTAACAGACTTCCTCGTGACGATCAGCCATTATACTTATGCATACTCATTGTACTGCATCAGCTTTGTGAAAAGCACCTCAGCCTTTTGCTACATTACCTATACTGCGCCCTGATTCACTGAGCTCTGTCTGTTTTGACACCCACTTAATTCCCATGAGGTTACTGCAGATCCTTCTCTTCTACGCTTAAGTGTGTGTATGTGTGTGCAGAAGGAAAGCAAAGGGAAATCATTGCTAGCCTGGGAGAAGTGAAAAAGCTATTCAACAGGGGCGCCCACGGTGGCAAAGCCATTTCCAATAATGTCCCCTTTCTGCAACAACAATTGTGTTTAACCCCAATGGCTTCAGCTGCCCACTATTTGTCATCCCACCTCTTCTTCCCTCACCTCCTTCTGTGGCTTTACATACAGAGGCAAAAGCAATGAAAATATAGTTTATGACTGCATGGCTCATACATTGTCTGACTCATACTACTGTTCTTTTTTTCTTTTTTTTGAGAAAACAGCAGGAAACTGGTCAAAACAACGCACTAGGAGCTGGTTTTACAGTATGTAAAGCATACTGTAAAGCAATATGGAGAATCACGGTTACTTTTGATTCTTTACAAACTTGAATTATCTTCGTTTCTGTAATTTGTAATATTTCCTTACTAATAGTAATCAGTGTTGGGGAGTAACGGAATACATGTACCGCCGTTACGTATTTAAAATACAAAATATGAGTAACTGTATTCCGTTACAGTTACCGTTTAAAAAGGTGGTATTTAGAATACAGTTACTTTGTTGAAATAAATGGATTACATGGCGGTACTTCCCTGTTTCATATTGTGGCGGGTCAGGACTGTTTGGGTTTTGTTTGACAGCTATGTTCTGTTGTTCCAGGTGGCAGCGTTACGGTTGCCATGGTTACAGGGTGACGCTCTCTCTCTGCGTGTTTCCTGGGTGAGAGAGGCCTTTTTGTTGTTGTTGTGCTAAGCTAATAGGCAGAATGCTACCGGTATAGCTCTAAAGAATGTAGCATCATAGGCAGTGTAGTCCGTGCTGCAGGGAGAATGGACTGCCATACACGTTATGTGTCTGTGAGCGAGGGAGGGAGAAAAAGGAAAAGTACGAGCTGTCATCGAGCAAAAACGGGAGCTGGAAGCATGTAAATATAATAATAACCACTGCAGCCAAGAAGAGAGCCTGACGAGCCCAGTTGTAAGTAAGCTATTAAGACTCGACTGTACACCGTGTTCGTGTTTTCCTCCAAAAACAATAAGTTCTGTTGGAGCAGCCTTTCAACGCCTCTCTCTGTCTCTCGCTAGCAAAGTTGACCCGGACAACAAAGTAAAGCTAGTTTTCAGCTACGAGCCCGACACAGAACCCACCGTATTAGCCAGAGGTCCCTTTACTACGGTTCGGAGCCGCGGACCTTCGGTAACAGTAATAAATCACAGCAATAGTACATTCATGTAGTTGTAAACAGCATGATAATATATTAAGTAATCCAAAGTATTCAGAATACGTTACTCTCATTGAGTAACGTAACGGAATACGTTACAGAATACATTTTGGGGCATGTATTCTGTAATCTGTAATGGAATACATTTTAAAAGTAACCTTCCCAACACTGATAGTAATACTATGCTAATGAAAATGTTCATGCTCTTATGTGTACCTCTATTTTTTTAACCACATTGCTTCTTTTTGCAATCTCTCTTCCACCCCCACGCTCTCTGTAACTTTGCTGGCGAGTTGTCCGTAGAGGTGATTTATCTCTCACTAAGGTCCCCTTGCATTCACACACACACACAGACACACACACACACTCAAAGACACATGCAACAACATGTGCACAGACATGCGAAACACACACATGCACACACAGGTAAGGGTGCATCCTTTAATTACAGTTTCAGTCAGAAGTAATTAAAGTTTTATTTCTAGTGGGACAGCTCAATACCCATCCCCCAACACAGAGACACCAACACAGATGCTGAACCTGTTTTTGTCTTTTTTCCTGCATTTCTTTGAGGTTTTAGTAAGAACAAGTTTATTTCCAAGTCGCTGGATATCACTTTTGCAAAACACTATATCTGCATTTATTACAGATATGTCTTTGATAGCTCAATGTAAACATTTTCCCCTCTGTTTTTAATTGATATGAGTAGAATTTTCTTTGCAATATCAGAAAAGAAAACACAAATACACAAGACTGAAAATATGTCCAGGCAGTCCAGATTTGTTTGGCTCACCATCATTAAGTTAAGTGCTGCTGCTTGGATAGCAGAATTCACAGTCTACTACTGAAAGTTTTTCCCTATTTTCTCTGCCCGCTGGGGGTTGTGAATAAGATATGTAGGATTGAAGGAACCATGGTGAGAAGGAGGAGACCTTGCAAAAGGATGAGACGATGATTTGTGGAGGAACAGATAGGCTTTGCACTGTAAGCTGGGTTGAAGAGCAGATTTGGAAGCGGTAAGACTTTTGTGTTGTCATAGAGTGCTGACAGGGGCAGCGAGCTGAGAGTTTGTGCGTATTTATATGTATGGCTGTTTGAGCATATTCAGGGTATGTGTTTATATGTTTGAGTGTGTATGTATGGCACAGATGGAAAGACTTCTAAGGGATTATTGTGTAACTGGAGGAGAGAGGTGGTAATTGCATTTTAATTACAGTGTTGATGGTTTTCTGCTCTGCCAGATGGAAGGTTCTTTAGATATAAGCCCAAAATAAATCAGCCCTTAGGTGACTAGTTACCTGCTGAACTGAGTCTCTACCCTCGTCTCGAGTCACAGGTGACGATGATTAGTTTATGCTAGTTAGGATTCACACAGGACTCTGTGCCCTTATTTAGTTGCTGCAACCAATACATATCCAAGGTCATATTACTTCCGATCACTTCACTTTAAATAAATATCACCAGAAATCCAAGGTAGTTTTGGATACATAACCAGAAAAATGCCCATATTATATATTTCTTATCATAATTGAATCTATTTTTCCCTCATTCTGCAAAATTTGGGACCCCATGCAAAAGGCACCTGGGCAGAAACAGTCCACACACCATCTCAGTGTGGCAGCCGACATCCTGAAAGGGAAACTTAAACATGGGTGTGTGTGTGTGCCACCCATGTTTTCCTAAGGCAAGGCAAGTTTATTTGTATAGCACAATTCAACAGCAAGGTGATTCAAAGTGCTTTACAGAGACATTAGAAACAAAAACAAATAAAAAGCATGATTTAAAATTGATTAAAACAAGCAAACAAACTAACTAACTAATTAACAAACAAACAAACAAAACAGTATATAAAATCAAAACAGATAAAATCAGAACAGTAGATAAAATCAGTAGTTAAAATGTAAGTTTTGAAATTTAAGCTTAAAAGTGTGGATTTGGTGCTTTATTCAAATGCAGAAATACACTATACTAAATACTAAATACACAAATAAAAGATGCTGTCTCTCCACTGAGTGGTCCATTACTTGGACGGTCCCAGACTCTATTGTCTTTGACTGGAGTTTGTGGGTTTCAGTGGGATAAGACTGTAGCAGCACTGGTTCTCAGCCAGCTTCAGGTTCCAGATGAAGTGACCCTCCAGCTCACAAAGTACCAAAGAGAGCGTACCATCAGCAGCTGGAGTCACAGATGGTGGATTTAATATGTTAAATTAAGGCATAAGTCTTACAGCAGCATCCTGATAGGCCTTCAGGTAGGGGAAACAGGAGACAGGAAGAGCCAGTGCAAAGTGGTAAGAGGTGACTGGATTCTCAGAATAAGAGCGTCGAGATTGCTTGATGGTTTAATGATCCCGTTGTTTCAGAAGGATGTAAAAAAAACAAACAAACAAACTACAAAATACTTGATGACCACTGTGACTCTACAAAAATGTGTTAATAAATATTAAATACTGAGTTCTGAACGGGTCAGAAATGTGTTTGTATTAGTGTTTGAATCAGCTTCACAAAACTTAGTCACACACACATATATAATTCATTTTCATTAGTATGTGTGAACCTTTATTCATTCACTGGTGCAGGCATATATTATCATATATGAATACAGAGCATTTGAGGTGACTGTACAGCAGACTGACAGGGAAATTCAACATTTTATGGTTTTCAGGTTTTGGTTTATTGAACAAAGACCCAGACTTATTTAATGTAATTTATCCTGGCTACTAAAAGTCATGGATTTCAGTGGATCGTTATATTTGGTTGTTCAATGTAGTTGCTGTCAGTTTGTCAGTGTGGCTACAGAAAAAAAACATTGTGACATTGAAAATTTAAATTAAACATTTAAAACTCTGCCATCTATGAAAATCAGTTTTTGTTTGGTTTAGATTAGTTTTTTCTTTTGATTCTCTGTGGTTCAAAGAGGACAGGGACAGTCCCTTTAAAAAAAAAAAGGGACTGTCCCTGCACATTTCAAATCTATACAAAAATGTAAATTCATCAGTATCAGTATTTGACATGTTATCTGTTATTTTTAAAGAAATATCGCAAAGATATTCTAAAATGTTTTGAATTTTACATGTCTGTCAGAAATGTTTATAATTTCCATCTTTTTTTTGCAGTTGATGTCAACTGTGGGAATATTACTGTTATTTTTAAAACAGGCTCTTTTTTCCCCCCCAGTGCTCTTTGTTTATATCTAATGGTAGTAGCAAGACATTTTGCTTTACTAGCACAATAGCAACTTTATGAGAGTGACCTTTGGCAGCTTGCTCATTGAGATCAGTGTGCCAGTCCTGAACTCAAGATCTCACCTTCTCAGCTTAATGAAGCAAATATGTCTGCAGTATAAAAGCCAGAGTCAGCGATTTTAGAAGTCGCTGTTACTGTCAGGGTCATTTGTTTTTATAATCTTGACTTTTCATCGTAAAGTCACACTTCATTTTCATTATTGCATAATAGCCCATTATAGTCATCTCCAGTTGAATTTTATTACTAATTCCGAAGTGGATTGTGTGCGATTTTTAAAATGTGCCAGTAGATATTTCTGTGTGAAATGTGAACAAAACGTGAAGCAAAAAAAAAGTCAACACGTCTCAGAGGTGCAGCTTTGAGGGTATAGTTTAAGGTCAGGTGAAAGAATTTAAGGTCACCAATCAAGGTGAGTCCCCCAGCTGTGTGCTTTGTGACAGGATGACCCTCACTGAGCTCTATATCTGACACGACCAACAGTCCTCTTGTCCTGTAACTTATTTTGACCTGTGGCTGTTTTTCGCTCCCCATCTCTCTCCTTTGCTCCCTTTTCTTTGTTTTCCTGTACTACTTCCTCTCTCTCACTCTCTCTCTCTCACTCTTTTCTCTTTACAAACTGTCTGGGGAAGATAAAGCTGGCTTGATAAGCTGACTTCCATCAAAAATGTTCCCCCCTCTAAGGTGCAGACCCGTACCTCAGAGGAGAAAATGTATTTATATACCATTTCCTCACATTCCTGCTCCCTGTATGGCAGCGACCTAATGAGTTTTTGATACAGTAACAGAAAACACCTGCTCTCTTTACCTTTTTGACGGTTGTATTGCAAATTTCAGCAATGGCTAGGACATGTAAAGTGTGGTATGGTTGTATAAGGAGCCACTGAGATGCTTTTACCACCTCTTACAGCAGTGATACCCATTTATTCTGGCTCAATAATGTCATTTCATTCTCAACAGTAGGGTTTATCAAAGATTTTTGCTTATGCTTTAAACCTGCAACTACTTTTAATCTTTCAATTAAGATTACTCAGAAGCACCTTTGCTGTTTGTCGTGACTGTGGACCATGTGTATGTGTATGCACGGACATTAAAGGTAGCACTAAGGTTGTAGACTTAATGGTATCTGCACGTGGGTCATTTTAATAAATTTGCCAATTATAGCAGGATTTATTTTTATCTAGCCTCCAGCCAAAATCATTGCTGTTGTGATATTTTAAGCACATTATTGGCTTTGGCTTCACCCAGTGTGGAAAGCATCCTGTGTCATTTGCAGAGATATTACCTGTGTGGCTCGTAGTGTGGTAAAAACACAATGGCACCTCTGACAAAATGTTCCCAGAATTAGATCCACTGACTGTACTGATTTTCAAAGCTTAAAAAAGGCAATAATAAGCTGCCACATAATTATTTTCTCTGAACATGGAGATATTTATTCCTCACTGTTACGTGTTAGTTCCAACGTGATTGTTGCAAAATGCATTTTAGACCCAATAAATTAACATGGGAAATATATAACTTTGCATTAAAAATATTATGTTATTTGAGCTCTGCATTCCTTTTTGTTACAGCCTCAACAGATAATATGTATGTGTTCGTATCAGTGGCCAATAATAAGCCAGTTTATTATATTATATCTTGCTGCTACTGGTTTGGCCCCCTCTTTGCCTTCAGGACTGGAAATATTCCTCACAGATTTTGGCCAGTATTGACATGTTAGCTTCATACAGTTGCTCTAGATTTGGAGCATTGCCCTACTGAAAAAAGCCACCAGAGGATGGGTACACTGTGGTCATAAAGGGATGGACATGGTCAGCTACAACACTCAGGTAGGCTGTGGCTGGATTGGTGCTAAGGTGCTCAAAGTGTACCTGAAAAATATCACCCACACTAAACATGTCCTCTTCTTAGCTAACAGGAGTGGCTGCTGGTGTGCCCTTCTGCTGCTAAAGACCGTCTGCTTCAAGGTTAGGTGTTGTTGTTCAGAGGTGCATACGTACCTTGGTTGTAACAAGTGGTTATTCAATTTACTGCTTGAAGCGGTTTGGCCATTCACCTCTGACCTCTGATTCGCATCAATAAGGCCTTTTTTTATTGAGATCTTCTGCGAGCTGAATATTTTCTCTTTTTAACAATTCTCTGTATTTTCTATTCTCTGATCAGTCTCACCTTTCTTCCCCATTTTGATGTTCAATTTGAACTTCAGCAGGTCGTTTTGACCATGTCTGCATGGATAAATGCACTGAGTTGCTGCCATGTCATTAGCTGATTAGATACTCCCAGGTGTACCTTACAAAGTGCCTGGTGAGCGTATATAGTGAGGGTATTTTACTCAGTTTGGAGTACAGAGTTGTGAATGAAAAGTCTTACTTCTATTCTATTTGAGGGAGTGTGCATATTTAGTTGGATTAAAGCTGCTGGGCTGTTTGTGTGATGTCTGCTAACGCATAGCTCAGTCTGATCTGCTTACTATTGACTAAAAGTCTAGTAATCTGTTAACGGTGGAGATGAAGCATTACATGAAATCCTGCTGCCTCAGGAGTTGAACTAACCAGTTACCTAGTCTTCCAGTGAGTAACACTGTGCAAGATGCTGGGCCAGATCTAATTACCTTAACACAGAAAATAAGTTAGTTTATAATATTTAGATTTAGGGATTAATGAAATGTAGCTGCTGTGTGGTAGCTTTAAAGTCAGTGCTTCAAATCATCAGTTGAAAGTCTGTGTTTCCACTCAGATTCTTTCAAATGAGCATTATCCATATGACCATTGTCTTTAACTGAGAGACGGCACAGACAATACTCCTCTCACTTGTCCCTTGATTCTAGTTGTGAACAAACTGACGATGGGTTTGATTCAATAACTGTTTGGTATTTCTGACTAAGCCACGCTGGTGAAAATAGCTGGAAGGCAGATTGTTTTGCCCTCTGTGTGATGCAACGTAAAACCTATGAATACTAGGAGTCAGTAAAGGTGCCTTTTCACAGAACAATAAGTTGTTTGTCTGCTGACATCAGGAGGAAACATCTCTACCAGTATATGGCACAGTTTCTATTTTTCTCAGTTCCATCTTGGTTTGAGATGAGATTTTTAGAGTTACAAAAATCTTGCGTCAGACAGTCATTATCAGTGGGAGATTTAATGTGACCAAAGTGCAAGTCATTTAAAAACCTTAATTATTTTTCTAGGCTGTTATTAGTGTGATGGTCTGCTATGGTTTGGATAACTGTCGCACTTTTTACCAGTTATTACTTTAACTATTAAGGTAGCAAATAAGAAAAGAAGAGCACAGTAGAGGAAGGATGATGGGATATTGTTGATAACTCAATAATGAGGCAATGTAGGATTTTCAAAGCGATACCATAGGTGCCTCTACAAAAAATCTCAGTGTCCTCGATCTCAAAGTCAGAGGTCAGACGTCACGTTTTCTGAAAATCTTGCAAATACTGTATTTCCTGGACTACAAAGCGCACCTGAATATTAGCCGCACAAGCTAAAATCAGGGGAAAATCCTGTTTTGTACATACATTAGCCGCACCTGACTAAAAGCCGCAGGTGTTTCAATGTTGACTTATCATATGTAAGAGAATATGCACAAAGGGAATTGTCAGGAAAGAGATGGCTGTTTGGAGACACATCCCTTTTATTAATGTTTTGAAAAACAAGTTACGGGTACATATTTGCATAACTTTTTAGGTATATGTACAAGTAGCGGTAATTACAAGTACGAAACATGTACTGTGCTTCATAAATGAGTAACAAATGTAGTACATAACAATAACCTACAGCACACCAGAAAAATAGATTCGGACTACCTTTTAGGCTCAGGTGCAGTGACACGGCTTTAACAAGAAGAAAAGTCAGTCATTCACCACCATCTTTCTCTTCTTCCTGCGCACTAAAACCACCAAAGTCCTCTTCTCCAGTGTCGGATACGAACAGGCTCAGGATGGCTTCTTCATCCACTCTCCGCTTCTCTCCTTCGTTGTCACTTTCAAAACCAAACAAATCCTCGTTGTCAGAGTCGAACACCCTCTGAAGGGCCGTGGCGGTGTCCTCCTCTCCATCATGCAGCAGTCCAGTCCTTCGAAATCCGTTGGTGATCATGGATGTTTTCACACTTTTCCACGCTGTCAGAATCCACCGGTGGAGTTGAGCATAACTTGCTTTTTGCAAGTTTATCGCAGCTCGTCATCCACGTCTCCCGCTGAACGCGTAGTGCTACTTTGAAGTTTGTTTTTTGCGCTACTTGTACGGCACTATGTTGCCTGGCGGATGGACATGTGACCAACATACCCCTCTTGAACCCCGATACTGTGTGTCTGATCACATGCCCTTCCGCCAGGCAACGTAGTGCCGTACAACAGCGGAACAAACAAAACAAATCGTCTTACGATATCACAAAAATCATGGACAATCCATAGAAAAGCTGCACCTGACTAAAAGCCGCAGGGTTCAAAGCTTGTGCAAAAAGTAGCGGCTTATAGCCCGACAATTACGGTAACCATAATAATATAATAACGAGGCAACGTAGGATTTTGAAAGTGATGCCATAGCTGCATCTACTACTACTAGGAGGCTGAGGGGGTAGCACTGGCATCCACCAGTGTTTTTCCTACTTTTAGGAGTTTAGGTTGACAGAGAGACAACGAAACACTGCATTTCCCCCCTGCTATGTGTGACCTGCGTTTGCACAGTACGGTGGGTTGGCTGCATATAAAGCTTAACTATTTGCTAGTAGGATCTTTGAGACTGAGCAGCATTCATCACGAGTCAAATGACTCCTTGCGGACATGTTAGTATTTGAGATCATACAAAATGATGGCCTCTTGTGTGAACAGGCTCTTTCCCTCTTCGTCTTTTGCCTTCTTTGTATCACTTTCTACGTTCTACACGTGAACACACTCTTTTGTGTGCACACATATGCACAAATGTATTTGCATCCTTCGCCTGTGATGTGCCAGTGGTTGTTGATAATGAGATTCCTACAGGATGGGAAACTCCAGGGAGACTGACTGACGGCCCACTTTAAACACTGCAGTCTCCCTTTTCGCTCCCGTGAGACGCGGAGGATGAAAGGACAATGGGAAGAAGAGTAAAGAGAGACTCTATCACATACATAGACACATATACACACATTTTAAAAAAAATAAAAAATGTGGGCCCTGTGGTTTTACTGAAAAAATAACACAAGCGATTGTTGGCTGCCAAATAAAAGAGCAATTTGTTAGTTTTTTGAGTAAATCATAAATAAAGAATGTTTCTTTAAAGTTACAATAAATGCAGGAACAAGTGCAGAAGAAAATTCACTGTATTGTCAAAGTACGCATGTTAATTGATGCGCACTGTCCCCTTTTAATCAATAAATGGTAGCTAAAGTGATAATCTGTTTTTGTCCTTATGAAATGTCTGTATTTTTCAGTTGAGGCATGTTTATGTATATTTATCTGATCACACACATATATAGAGAGAGAGTGAGAGATCTGACTGGATGTGTTTCATCTATTTTGTCTCTGCCCCGTCAGAAAGAGGATAATTACACTCCTTTTGCTGCCGTGTCTGGTTGTCTACTCATAGTTATGCACGCGTTTCCAGAGTGCTCAGAGCCCCTGTAACATATACAATATATCTCACATACACAGGTTTGATGAAGTACCTGGTGCCACAGAGGACAAACAGAACTCATTTCCTGTGACTGCCTTTGGACCTCATCTCTATTCTCATATCCTCCCTTTGCTCAGAATACAATAAAGCCACTTTATGGTGCATCCAGAGAAGCATGTTGTTGCTTAATGCGTTTTGCTCACAGTTCTTTTCAGACTGTGACACTCATCTAGCCTTTAACAAGACAGACACGTTTTTGGCAGCAGACTGTTTGGAGCTGTAAATAATTTGTACTGTAAACAGTAGGTCTGCCATGGATTTAGTCTGTATGAGCACCACAGGTTTGTTATTCTATTAATATTATGGCAGTACTTAAAGACCACCTTTTGGCAGATGAATGTACTGTACAGTATTTTGGAGTATGTAGAAACCATTAATGCATGCAGTTTAAAAATGTATGCAGTTGAAGTTGTTTAATTTTGATGTTGTTGGTAGATGCCAAAGTTTTCTGTCAGTTCAGACATCGTAAGACAAGGGAGCTAGAAGTAACGTAAGACGATTGGCTGATTGGTGTTTTCCTCAGTTTTAAGTCATATTCCCAATACGAGGTGTGCAGTCTGAGGTAATAATCCTGTCTAAATGGAAAACATGGCTTGGTCATAATCCAGCTGCCTCTCAGTTCCCTTAGTGTCTTCGTTAAACAATCTACCATGGTAATGAAGTGCTAATCTGCTCAGCTCTTTACACAAAGCATCTGCATGTCTCCTAGAGGCAGAACAGGTACACAGCGGAGTTGCCTTTTCTTTGTTTGCCTGTTGCATTTCAAGTGAAAATGCACTCTAATGCACAGAGCAGGCATACAAGTAGCTGTAATCACTAGGGTTGGAACAACGGACGATGCCATCGTCCAAAATGACACGGCTGTGCCCCCTTGATACACACCCTCACGTAACTAATATAGAAAAATATATTTCTTACTGACTTCCTGTTGTTTACTTGCTGGGATTCCTCAGAGATCCAGTTGAGCTGTAGAACTGATGAATATGTTTTTTTAAAGAGTGTCAGCCAGAGAGTTTTAAAGGGCAGACTGGGTTTATTGTAATTGCAGCGTTTTTCCTGCTTTAGAAGGGCTTAGTGGCTGCACTCAAGTGTTTTTGCAGAGTAGCTTAAGACAAATAAACACAAAAGGTGATTTTAAGAAGGTAACTTCTCGATGGGAATGGCCAAAAAATCAACAGTCACTGCTGTAAACTGTGTTTGCGTGATTAGTCCTGAAATTCTCCAAATTACACATCCTAGACGGGATCTGGACCTGCTACATCATCACAAAAGGGGAAGATTTCAAACGTTCAGTTAATCCATGTATACTTTCAGTAAATGTCAAACATATTTAATAAGATGAATGATTGAAGAGTTAACTTGGTTCACCATCCTCTGAAAGACTGAGCAGGCAAGTATTTAAACAACTTAAGAATAACATTTGTCTACATGTCATTTTGAAATATAGTTCACACATTGTTATCAAACGATTCATCCAAATAACTTTGGGTACACAGTGGACAAGACACAAGAAATCCAATGCTAAACTGCCAACTGCTTCAGGCACCAGGTGGAACTACACAAAGGAAAAAACAAATCAGGAAATTTTATTTAAAAAATTGCTGCTTGGCCTTAAGAAAGAAAGTACCCGTGCTAGTGAACACCTTCAGCGAGCTGAAACTCTACTATGCAAAGAAAAAATATTTAAACAAGTTCCTGAAATGTTGCCATTTCCTCAGGGCCCGGGCCCTTTTTAAAATTGACTAAGGAAAAGCAGAAAACTTTCCTGTGGTCTGATAAATCAAAATTTAGCAGGGTACATTTGGACAATAACAGATAAGCACCATACAACCCCCAAAGCCCCATTTTAAGCAAGAAAAAAATGGAAAAATATAACAAATGAAGCCCCGAACTGTTAAGTAGCTAAAATCCTCAAGGAAAATGGAGTAAAATAATTGCTTTCAGCCATTTGTCTCCTCGGCTCCCTACTGCTCACAAAGTGTTCTTAAAACACGAGGTGATGACACGCAGTGGTAAACATGCTCCTGTCAACACTGGGCTGCTGGTATCAAATTCCAAATGAATCTATTTGCAAATAGTGGAATTTTTTAGTTTCAACATTGTTATTTTCAGTTAAACATCCATCCATAAACATTTCTCCTGCTGAATTGGGTTCAGCGCCCCAAAACAACCACAAACATAATTTCTCCTATATGTCCTGCACGTGTCATGGAGCCTCCAACCAGTAGGGTTCCAGCACGTATACATGTCAGATGTCTGTAGGTGAGATGGGTGATGGGGTAGTCATAACCCTCGTCCCCAGACTCGTTCCATTACAGGATGGCTGTAGTTCAGGAGGTAGAGCAGTTGTTAATCGACAAGGTTGGTGGTTCTACTCTGCATGCCAAATGTTCTTGGGCAAGGATATTTGCCATTATATAACATGCATCCATTGGAGTGTTAGATGTTAGATGGAAAGTGCTGGTGAGAATGGGTAACTGACACACGTTGTATAAAGTGCTTTTAGTTTATACAACATGGGTTTTCTACTCAGGTAGAGTATAAAAGCTCAATGTAAAAAACAGGCCATTTACCATTTATAGAAGGTGTGTCAGTGGGATCGAGGAGATTCCTTCCATTGCCTGGCTGTATCCTCATTTGAGGTGAGCCGTACACTGTCCCCACTGTGTGCTGTGTGAACAGGAAACCGCTTCCCCCAACTAAGATGCCAGAGTTGCCCCAAGGACACCTGAAATTGTGGCCTAACTAAACTCCTCCCACACCCAAGTTTTTGCTTCAGTTACTATCCCCAGCCTTCCTCAGAGTACTTTCAAGACTGTGCTGGAGGTGAGAAATGTAGGTCTTGCAGTCTGGGGCCTTCTGTCTGGGGGACAACAGCACCCAATGTAATCTCACTACATGTTTGGGTCCAGCATACTCCACCATTACCTGTTCCAGTTTACTACCAGGTGGTGATCAGCCAACTCTTCGAGCTCTTCTCCCCTTTTTCCTGGAGTGTTCAAGACAAACACCTGGAGGTCTGATAATACGGTCACAAAATTGATCATCAAACCTTTTGCCTGAACAAACTGTGGTCAACACAGAAATCCAACAACTAGCTATGACCCTGACCCTACCAGGGGCAGGCTGCCCTTGACAATGAAGCTACTGGGCTCACTAACCCCTTCACCACTACAACAGTGGTCAATTAGGTTTTTTTCTCAGTTAAACAATTTTCAAATTATTTGAATACATGGCTTTTTGTTTTCATCTTTTTTTTTACATGTTATACATTAGTCTTGATTTTTGAAACCCCCAACCAAGCGCTAAGATCCAAACCCCAGACACCACCAAGCCCTCCAAAGAAAACCTTGATTACATTAGGCCCACTTGCTTGGTTAACTAAAAGAAAAAGGTGTCTTACTGTGGAAAAAAAGTAATAGTAGTAGTGAATAAGCTAATTCAAAGAATGACCTGCTGCCCTCACCATGTCTGGTGGAGTCATATTTTAGACCAGTGTCAAATTCTAAATCCTGATAGCATTGCCTGATTTTTAATAGAACATTCTATCTATCAACAGCTTTTCCAATCATTTTCCTGGAGCAACACATACATTTCATATTAGGCTGCTGTGCACCGTAATCTGTGGCATTAGCCGTCTAACTATATTAATCCATTTGCACTTTCCCCTGTTGATTAGAGCGCATGTGAAATGTGACGGTGGTTGGCTGGTATAGGGCAGCAGTTGCCTGAGGTGGCAGCAAGAGCGTGAGGTTTCATACCCAGCCATGTCCACATTCAGATCATGATTTATTACCCCCTTACCACACACACACACTTGTGCATAAGCCTACCTTTAGCTATAAAGATATCGACAAAAGCACAAACACACACGTGTACAATGTCTGGCATTTAACAGTGCTCACAAAAACAAGAATAGAACAACAACAACGATACGCGTGCAGCACATGAATCCATACAGTATGCTCAAATGCAAAGTGTCACGTGTCGGCATTTATGTTTGCACTATAATTAATCATACTCCCAATGTGTGCCTTCATACAGCAGAATGCCAGAAAGCTTCTGTTACATTTTAAACTTCCGAGTCTAGAGAAAGTGCTAGCACGTGTGTGTGCAGTATAGCGCCATTTCATCAGAGTCAGTTTCTATGTGTTTGTAAGCTCATCTGTGGTAAGCAGTAAGTGTTCATGAGTGTGCCAGTGTCACTGTGCACACTTTAATATCCCAGCAGCAAAATAGAAGTTGGCTGATAAGAGAGCAAAGAGAACGGCAGAGAGAGATCAGAAATCCCATACAGTTGAGAGCACTAGTCCATTGCAAGTGTGGCAGAGGTCATAGTCAATTTCAAAAGGAGCAGGTCTTGTATATTAGAGTCTGGAGAGATGGGAGACCCTCCTGCTCTCTATCATAAAGGGCCTGCGCCAGTGCAGGGCCAGATGTGATCAACATGGACCTTGTGGAAATCCCTACTGAACTGAACTATCTTATTGAGGGTCTGCAAGAACAATAGCAGCAGAACATGTAGTCTAAGCCTTGCGTTTCTAATCATTATCCACAAACCCACAGGAATCGCTCTCGAAAGCTTACAATAGAAACGCTGCTCTGTGAAAACGTACACATAAAACATACAGCGGTGCTAAAGCGGTATAAGCACACAAAACTGTCTGCGAGCATGGTCAGTGATGGCTGCCTAAACCTTACCCATCAATGTAATTAAAGTCACACCGTCCATGTTCAGTGTAATGAATTCGTGTTTTTCCTTATTAGTCAGTAGGGTTTCTTTTTGAGGTTAAAGGAGCTTAAGCTATATTAGTTTTTCACTATACAGATAATACTCGGCATAGTCAGAAGCTTTCACTGTTTGGTTTGTTCTCACGTGGAGACACAAAGATAAAATAACACTTGGCACTTCTTTTAACATTAACATTATTAAATACTTACTCTGTTAACAGCAATATTAATTTAACACCTAATCCTCGACTTGTGGTAATATCGACAGCTAACCAGTGGGTTGGACCTGACTGTGTTAATGACATCTGACAGTCCCTAAATCAGGAGGCTGAAATCTGTCCACTCTAGCCGGTTGGACTGATGTTAGTTTCACTGACAAGCTACTTCAGAGGCACACATCAGAGAATAGACAGTGCATAATGAATGGCACTTGGAAAAGTCTGATACTTTTCTTTGAGTTATAATTTCAACAATGTGCAGGCGCAGTACGAAAACTGTTTGACTGAACAAAAGTTGTAGGTTCAAGACAGACGAGTGTGGCATATCCAAACATCACTCCTACACTTCTTTTGTGTAGGAGTGATGCTACAAGAAGTTAAAAGTTGAGTCATAAGACTATGTTGAGCACTTGATTTTTTAACAACTGTGCTGTGTTGGTTTTGTTTTGTGTTTTACATATGAAACAGATGCTCGCTAGTTTCTTCTCTGTATCTACAAATGCTGCCATATGGGTAATTCAGTAATTAGTGCAACTGGAAATACCAAGCTAATGGGCAAACTTGGGTTTATTTTAATTAATTCACTACGATGCTATTGTATTCTGTTAAGTTACACTGAGTTGATCAGTAAACTAATTTTTTCATTTAGTGAAATTATGAGTTTACTGCCAGTGTGTCTATGAGTGTGTGTTCTGCCTTTCAGCAGACTTTGCTGTTGGTTTTCTCTCATGGTGTTTTCCCCTTGCTCTCTGAATTAGATTTGTGACCTCACCAACCAGCTAAATGTTTTAATAAATGAATATGAAGCACAGCTCAGCTCGAGTCATATTGAAACTTTGCTCAGTACTGCGGAAACGGTTGGAAAGAGCTTGTTTTCTTCTATCTATTCTCGAGCATTATTGTGTTACGATGGCTCTGTATTGTAGTGGTTTATGTTTTTGTTTGGTAAGTAAAAAGTTGCCGGTTCAATACCAGCTGGAGATTCCGATGGCATTGAGCCTGGTTCTGCCGGAGGTTTCTTTCTGTTAAAAGGGAGTTTTTCCTTCCCACTGTCGCCAAAGTGATTCCTCATAGGGGGGTCATATGATTGTTGAGTTTTTCTCTGTATTATTGTAGCATCTACCTTACAATATAAAGCGCCTTGAGGCAACTGTGGCTCAAGAGTTGGGAGTTTGCCTTGTAACCGGAAGGTTGCCGGTTCGAGCCCCGGCTCGGACAGTCTCGGTCGTTGTGTCCTTGGGCAAGACACTTCACCTACCGCCTACTGGTGTTGGCCAGAAGGGCCGATGGCGCGATATGGCAGCCTCGCTTCTGTCAGTCTGCCCCCAGGGCAGCTGTGGCTACAACTGTAGCTTGCCTCCACCAGTGTGTGAATGTGTGTGTGAATGGGTGGATGACTGGGTGTGTAAAGCGCTTTGGGGTCCCTAGGCGGGACTAATAAAAGCGCTATACAAATACAGGCCATTTACCATTTAACTGTTGTTGTGATTTGCTGCTGTATAAATAAAATTGAAAATAAAAATTGAATTGAAACTCTGACAAATCAAACCTGCGGCGTTACCTGCTGTAGTGACCCCTTGTGATTAAGTAGTGCTGATCAGTTATGGCAAAAATCACAACCCTGATTGTTTTGGTTAATATATGCACTCACTAGGTGTGCCTTACTAGCTCCGGGTTGGACCCCCTTTTGCTTTCGCAATGGCATAATTTTTGTGACGTTGTAAGTTGTTGCTGGATACATTACTCAGAAGTCTGGGTCCATATTGACATGATAGCGTCACACAGTTCTGGCAGCAAATCCACAATAAGAGTCTCCTGTATACAGGTATTCAACGCTGTCTCTCTCCAATTTTTTCCTCTCACCTCATATTTGTTTCATGGTAAAATCACAAGTCCAGCTCCCTGACTCTGTGACCTCATCATTTTATATTCCCTCCTTACATCCTACCTACAGTTAAGAAGCTCTGGAGAATCACCTCGTAACCTGAGTGCCTACTTGACACATGTGGGAGCAGGTGTTTGACATTGTGACGACCGCAAGCCTAAATCCAAAGTCACCATAGCTCACAGTAGCGAGAGTGCTATCTAGCTGTCAGTCAGTGCTGTGGTGCAGGCAGGCACACAGTCAGTGGTAATTGATGTGAGTGGAGTTGACATCCTGGGCAGAGCGCTTCAGGTTGGTCTCTGACTGGGGCCGAGCAGCCCATCATTGCCAGTTATTAAGCAGCTTGCGCTCTGCTGCACTCACTCAGAGGGGAACAGCCTGTCTCTTGCTGTTTACATATGAATGTGTGTATGTGAGAGGAGTGCGGGACGTTGGGGCGCTTGTGTGCGTGGGTGTATGGGTGTCTGAGTGTGTGTTAGCAGAGAAGAGGGAGCCAGAACACCAGACCCTAATAGGTTCCTGAATCAACTGAGTTCATACAAGAACACAGGGCAGTCAGCGGTCCTTAAATACACTCTTAAGTCAAATCCAGTTTTCTTCTAGAGGGATCAATAGTTTGTAACTGCTACACTTCGCTTTTTTATCTTTGTGATACTTGACTGACGGTTGGCCATGGTGAAGTTGTAGGGTCACGCCAAAGGAAGCCGCTCCCGAGTTCAGGCTTGATTGGCTCTCTCTGTGCTTTTCTGGCTGGCTTGTTGGCCAGTTGGCCCACTTGTTAGCTGACTTGATATTGTTGGCTTGTGTGCTTTACGCTGCTCTGTTAATGTCCTGATAAAGCTATCTGTGTTGTGCAATGTGCTGGGACATCTGCCCTCTGCTGAGCCTGTGTTGCTGCTGCTGCACTTTGAGTGCTTTTATTTTCTAGTTTGCAAAACTGCTTCATACACTCAGAAGAAAGGCGCGTCTCTGGATGTTTGCATTTGTGTTGGTGAGGGACGCGCTGTGGTCATTGTAAGTGCACGAGTACCAACCTTGTTTTAGTTGTACTGTTTCAAAGTTTAACTTTCTGCTTAATTTTAGGATTCACGTGCACTTCAAGTCTTTTAGTGTCAGTCAAGTTTTTTTTGACTACTTGTGTTACACAGTGTATTAGTACAGCATAGTTTAACTCCATCTGATTTTATGTTAATTTTGCACGCGATGGCCTAGTTTAATTGATTTATAATTTCCTCTTAGTGTGTTCTTTCATTTATTGTTTCTGGGAATCACATTATAATGCTCATTTTGGAAACTGCAAATAACAAATAAACTTTACAGTTATTATATTGTTTTTTTGGGGCGTTATTTCTAGTTTTTAGCGCAGTCTTTAAAGAAAAAGGGTTTGAGTTTTCTCCACCCGAGCCATATCTGGTGCTCCTCTTATGCGTCAGTAATTTCCCACCAGTGTTTTAATTCTAATCACTGCACTTTGGTGACATTTTACAACAGAATAGTCGTACAAACAGCTGTCTAGTTTTGCGAACACTAATTACCACACACACACTCCCAGATGCTCCATAATCCAAGTTCACATTTGCGTCTCTCCAAAGCGGCGCATAACTCTGTGAATGCTATCATAAATAGTGAGTTATTACAACAGCTGCAAATAAATTTTCTTATTTGACAGAGTGGTTCATTTTTGTGCAAACCAAACCCAGACAGTTGTTAGACGTCAACTTAGTGGTTGTGGCATTTCTGCAGAAAATGAGGACTTTGAGGTTCCACTAATGGATTGAAAGGTTGGAAGTTTTTAATGGGTTGGGATTTGTACCTTGCACCTTGACCAGCTGCTAGAATCTGGTAAAAATGTTTTTGCTTTCACCTTTCTAAATCAGCTTTATTATTAGATTTATTAGATTTTTTCCCCCTAACATTCTGTGATTTGCAGTCATTTTTTCCCTTTATGCCCAAACAGAGCTGTCCATGGTCCTGAAACATTTTTGTCAAAGCTTAGGGTTACTCTAAGTTGCTCTCCACACTCAGATAATGATCCTGACCTTATGAATATTAACACAGACTTTGCCGTACTGGAGGAAAGCCCAGGATTCCTTCATGAATATTAACGAAGTGTCCCGCAGGATCGTCTGAAATCTCCTCACTGGTTTGGTGCCCTATACTCAAAACGACCTGCTGTGTCAGGGGTCTGCACAAACATTGCATAACAGGGATGTGTTCACAGTGTTTATAGCAGCAAGTGGGAGAAGGCATATAGGGCTATGTCTTTATAGTAGGCGGTGTAGTAGGCAGTTTAATACTTTAGTTTGATCCTGGCCACTGTGTGACCTTTAAACTGTCCAGGGTGCTGAAATGCAGGCCCTAGCTTGGCTGCCAAGGGAACGGTGAGCACCCCCTGATGAATACCGCGATGGTCTTTCCCATTGTAAATCACAGCACACTCTGTGAATATTAATGCTGGCACCGCGATTAGCTTGAGGAAATATTCATGGCTGTTCCAGTGCTCTGAGGCACCCCAAAGAGTCAGTGAGTAATATGATCCGCTCCAAACACCTTTCCACATGGTTCCTCAGTTTATGTGGTGAGAGTATAATCAAGTTGTGCGTAGCCAAATCTGCATCAGTTATGCATGGGAAATATGTCATTAGATTTACAATGATAAAAGTGGTATAGACCAGGAAAACCAAATGCACTTTTAAAGGGCAAGCACACCCACATACACCAGCACACATTTACGTAAACTGTGCATCTGGTGATGACAGATTCGGTGGCTCATCTGGGCCCGGTGGAGTGTGAAGAGCCACCTCTCCCTTGCTCTCTTTTCCAGAGACGCACTGACTGCTGTGGTCTGGGTCTTGGCTGCAGATCTCAGACACTGCTCCAAATCCTGTCAGTCAGCCTCTGCTGTCCTCCATGGTTGAGAGAGGCAGGACAGCAGAGCAGATTTCTCTGTGTTTTTCTACACTGGTGAAAGCAGCGCCTGCCAACACACATCAGCACAGCAGCACCTGAAGGCAGTTGACTCCCTTTTCATTACTGCAAGCCGAACAGCTTGTTTTGGGAAGGATATGTTTTGTGCGAGCCTGTGTTCGCATGATTGGATAACAGGCTGTTATCAAAGGAGACAAATTCAGATAGATGATCTACGGTTTTGCAAAATATCTTACAAAGCAGAACAATTGCTTTTTGTTATAGGAGCTTATAGTTTGAAACTCTGCAGAGGTGTAATCATGCTATAAATTTGTTGTATAGCAAAGGCAAAAGCTACATATTATACGTTAAACGAGTTGCTGTGCACACCGTGAAAACTAAAACAAAGAAAGCGCCGACGTAACTCTTGTTTGTAATAACACTGAAAGGTGACATCGTTATTGAATGGCTATCTTCTTATGAATTCAGCATCAATTTCTGTTTTCACCAAAATATTCTCATAAGATGATAAGCATTCAGACATGAATGGTGCGTGTTTCTTATTAGCTTTAATGGCAGCAACTGGCCTATTGATGATTCTTTTTTTTCTTTTTTGGTACACAATCTGGTTTCCCCCCATGGCTAATTATTCTTCTTCTCCACAGGAGGCCTGGAGGAAGAATTCAGGACTCTCTCCATGATACATTTCTTTTTATTTCTGGCAGCCGATACCTTTTGTTTTGCACGCTGTCGTTCTCTGTGTCTGTGTGACTCTCTCTAGTCTCTCCATCTCTCTCACACTCCTCCTTTTGCTGCTGCGAGGAGCCTGACACTCTAAGGAAATCAACTTTTCTGTCAGAGTTTAGATAAATATAAAACTACACGGAGAGCCAACAAAAGGAGAGACTCCTTTTAATGGTACCTCTGTGGTCTTTATTCTCACTCTCGCTCCCCCCATCGCTTTTCTCCTCAATGTCCTTTCGATCCATAATTGGAAATTTCCTCTGCCTAGCCCTGTCGGAGTGAGGGACAATGTGGCATCCATGTTCTGTGGAGCATGGTCGAAAGAAATAGAGCATTGTCTCATGTAGACGAGACAACTGTGGTCTGGGGACTTATCTAAATTGAATATCTGTCTTGTTTTTTAGGCTTATAATGAGAGTGACACACAGAGCACGGGGGTCTTTCGCACCACTGACAGCCATGCTCTCTTTGAAAAGTTGACAGATAACATGGAATAAGATACATGAAAGTACGCCCACTGTGGGAATATTTCCATCCAACTGTGTATTATTACCCAAAACAATGTTTACACCCAATTACAGACGGGTTTATCATGTGTCTGTGTTAGTTAACCCTTTAAAGCCGGTCAGAGCTCCGTTTTGCGTAACTATTTCTAAATCCCTGTAGAACCGGAACCACGTAAGCTAGCGCAATAATTTTTTTTGCATATGAAACCGGAGGAGTTGTACTTACATCTTATGCCATCAGCTTGTCCTAGGTCACGGTTTCCTTCCACATATAGCTTTGCAAAAATTGCATAAAAACCACATGCAGCAACAAAAACATGATATTCCAGAAACACGGTTTGCCGGTCAGCTGTTCGTAACACTTCCTAGGTTGGAATAGAGGTCAGCGCGAACTATCGTATGTCCGCCATTACCTGCCCGAAACCGGAAGTGACCAAATTTTAAAATTTTTTTAAAAGTTTTTTTACTTATAGGCCTTATAAGCCTATACTGGTGTTTTTAAAAGTCATGTTTGACTTCATGCTTTTCTAAATAGTTTCTGTGATGCTTAGAACTCAAATTGCACTGCTTTAAATAGTTTATTTTGATGCACATGTTGTTTTGTTTGCAAATTTGCATTAGATGCATTATTTTCGTTTTTTCTGCAGTATATAGAAATTGGTGTATCTCAAAAATAAAACTATGAAGACACTCAAAATAAATTTCCTGTTGTTGAAAACTATTTTTTGCAACTTTTTAGTATTTAAAGTTTTGAGGGATAAACCTCTTTAATTTCTCTAAGTAGAAATATATGTAACAAAAACAATTTTCAATTTTTTTTGTAGTTTATTGCACTTTTTTGCAATTTATGTAGTTACTATGGACTTAATGCAGACATATTATTTATATTTGGGCTATAACAGTTGTATTGATGTATAGCAACTTGAAATGCTCCCAAAAATGGCACTACAGCATGTAAAAATATAAAGTAAGCTCTGGCGGACTTGGTTCTATGGTAGGTCTTAAAGGGTTAATAATCCAGTTATGTATTGGCAGCAGTGTTTATTTTTACTGCTGACACTGTAAGTTCTGAAATTCTTACTTCAAGAAGGTCTTTTACGGCTTCTTTTACCATTTTGCTTTCACTTTCACGCTTCCTTTCTCCACTCCCAGCATACTCTTTCTTCAATTGTGATATCATATTTTCACCAGCAATGACCTCTTCTTATTTGTGGTATTTTCTTTTGCCTGTGCATCTCTCTCACTCCCCATAACTCACCAAAGACACAGTGACACTGCGCTTCTAATAGCACTTTTTCTTGGTCTTGTTTTGGCTGGCTGCTTCATCCTCCAGTCGGTAAGATAGCGCAGCTAAGATCGTTATTAAATGGGCTCGTTCCTTTAACCTTGGCTTCTGATAATGCCGTCTTTTAGAGGAAATTAAAGTTGGTTGGAAAAGCAATTGAGATATGAGAAGAATGGGCCCGGCTTCCAGGTAGAGCTGTTACTGCATCGGCCCTTTTTTTAGGCACAGTGATAAAACACGCTGTGGTCATTTGTTTTCTTTGTCCGTATCATATCGCGGCATCATTCAGGATAAAGAAAGTTTCTTATGAAATATTATTCCATCGCAGAGCATGCCTCATGGGCAGGATTACTGCCCTCCCCTTCTTCGGGGGGAAAGGGGACGTTTTAGCTGCAATGAAAATGTCGATGTAAAGAAAACATGTCAGTCCAGAACAAGAGTCTGTGTATAATGAGCAGGCAGATGGTCTTAAGGAGAATACTAAGCAATGGTGATGACAGACAGGCTGACAGGCTGGCACAGACCCTGCCACTCAGGAGACTGGGGGAGAGGCCAGGGCAGTTTCTATCACTGTCAGTGCCCTCACTCACTCTCTGTGTTTGTCTGTTCTTCTCTCACATCTCTCGCTCACACTAAAACTCCTTCTTCTTGCTTTATTGCGGGACTTTAAAGAAGTGTTAGTATTTGATATCTATGATATACCTGGCACAAATTCCATCTAGACTTCATCTCACGTCTGCGGAGCATCCTGAAGCTGAAAGGATTCTGCGAGCAGGGTCACAGTTAATTACTTTTCTTTCTCTGTTAGTTTAAAACATTTAGGGGGATAGTTTTCATTTATTTTCCTCCCAGCTATGACTCGGTTAATCTTTCCCCCTCAAGAAAATGGAAACTGGTGGAAGACAAATGCACAACGCATCTTCATATGACTTCTTGCTAATGAATTTGCAAATTAACACTAACTGGAGTAAAGAAGGTGAGAAGCTCTGGCTCGGAATAGATGTGCAAGGTCTTGCGAGTTTCTCTGTTTCTTTTTGCCATGCTGCAGATGAAAGTGGTTACTTAACTTAAAATAATCATTTTAACAACCAAGTACCGATACAGTTGCACACAAGCAGAAGCAAACCCAACTTGCTTGTTTTGCACTTTTTAATGCCAATTCCTTGTCAGTTGGAAGAGAGAATAAAAAAGAGGCCATCTGTCCTTATAACTCAAACGGTGGACTAATATGATGGAGCAGAGCAATACAGAGTAAAGCACAGCAAAGCTATATATAGGACACGTTGGTTCCAGTGACCATGGCTCTTAGATCCACTACAGCCCCTGAGAGCTTTCACTTTTGTTCAGCCTCCAGAGGTACACGAGCTTACTGTTACCCTTCAGGGAGGTATTAAACTGATGAATACTGCATTTCAATGAGAAACGGAAACTCCTACTCCTAAATTTATTCGACAGAACACGGTAACCATGTACACCTTTCTGTTTTGGTGGCCCGGCTTTGCTGCCTCCCTTTAATTCTGTTTGCGCCCGAGCCCCATTGAATTATTCTGCTCATTTAACCTTTTTTTTTATTCATTTCTGTCCCTTCCACTCGAAAGTGAATTTCCTCTTACTTGGCTGTTTTCTTTTTTTGTATAGAATTTTCTGCACGCGCTCTGAAGCCTTTCTGACATTAGCTGATAATGTCTGCTTGATGAATATATGCAGCTTTGTGTTCACAAATGCCTTTATGTGTGCACTCTCCTATAGGTTTGTCCTTCATTTTACTTCCTCCTGAGTTCGAGTGTCTGCCAGCCAGTCCTCTGTGAAGGTCATCAGTAGAATTGGAAAGTGCACTTTGCAGAGTCAAACAGATGCAGGGTGCAGATAGTGCATTGTTTATCTAATCTTGTATCAGCACTGTAACGAAGTACAAACAAAGTCCTTACACAATCAGATGAGAGCTCAGAAGCTTTTTAGACTGTCAAGGACTTGATGTATCTGCCCTGGAAGTTGCGATTTGGCACTCGCAGAGAGTGGTCATAGTTTCCAGTATTTTGGATATATCTACCTACAGATCTTAAAACACATACTCTCCTTTAAATATAGAGCCTCTCTTCTCCTTTGCCCTCCTTTCTTCTGCTCTGCTCTGGTCTCCTCTCCTCTCCTCTTTTCTCCGCCTCAGCTCTCTCTGATTTCCCCCTTGTTAAGCAAATGAGTGCTCCAGAAATTGACTGCGATTTCCCCCTGCTTGCAGAGGCCCTGAGTGATTGTGTGCTAGTCCAGAGCTGGAGCTGTGGCCCAGGCGCTCTGTGGGCTGAATAATGATGGCAGCACATTGACTGAGGTCTTAAATTAAGGGTACTTATCTTAATTGAACATCTGAAATAATGTTTTATTTACAACAAAGGGAAGGTGCCGGAGAAATGAAGCGGCTTGCTCGGCGCGATTTCTGCCTCCGCCTCTCTTGCTCTCTCTGCCGCCGTGGTTGGTTGAACTCCAGTTGCTGCAGTATACATTTGTGATGAGCTTTGCGTGAATTTGATCTGGTACTCAGGAATGTGACGGCTGGAAAGCCATTTTGCCATCTCATCACCTGCCTTAAAACAAACCAAAACAGTCTGAAATTTCTTCCTTGGACAAATATGATTCCTATTATTTCATTAGGTTTTTTTAGTCAGGTTTGTGGGCTGTGATGTAACTCGTTTAAATTAATCTCAGAAGCAGATAATAAGTAAATTCCCAGCTGTAACAAAGACTAAATGTACAAATGGCTTTTAGTTAAATAATCCATTTTCTCTGCCTGTTATCAATACATTAATGTGTCTGGGATAGCTTTTAAATTAACGATTTTAATAAACTAGACCGAGCTTGGCAGGCCTACAGTAATATGGCAATGCAACACATGATTAGCTCAGACTTCACAGTGGGTGTTCATGGGGAGAAGTGTATGTGTGTGTGTGTGTCTGGACTAAAAACAGAAAGTACAGTAGCTCTCAGAAACTTGATTATAATGATGAGGTTTTTCCCACAGCATTAATCAGTTGTATTGTTGCCGCAATTGCCGTGATTGGCTCCCCATCAGAGCGATTATGCTAATTTCAGCCAACCAAATGTCACGTCCAGCCTCCAGGCACACCTTTCGTGCTCTCCCAGAGGCAAAGCGGCTGCCATGATTGAGATAGCTGATATTTGACGGAGCACTGGCATACCTTCTACTGATCACTTCAGTGATTACATGAAATTACTAGTTCTGAGGAAGAATGGCTGAAGATAGCAGTTAGCCGCCAGGAGTGAATGAGAAACAGGCTGGGAGAATTGATTGAGATTTTCAGCAATTACACTTCATTCTCTGTGCAAAACATAGACCATATTGGATTTTTCTATCGTGTCTCTCCCCGAGTATGGTGGTGCATTAGAATAAGACTATTGATAACTTGCGTAACAGCAAATTTAGGGTAACATTAATGCTTTGTATAAAATGATATGGGAACCTATTTAAACTTTAACTTTGGGACCTAATGAAATTCTTTGTGAAGGCAGAACTGAGTGCAAGAAAGACTAAATGAGAGCACAGGGTGGTAGTAATAAAGACCCCCAGAGGCACAGAGGGAGAGTGTGAGTTGAGGTTGAGGGCGAACGTCTAATGCCTTTTTAAAGGGACAGTGCATTTGTTGATCCACATAAACACACTAGTAGTTTGTGAGTATGTTAAACAGTTTTCTTTGTCTTTTTATGCATGTAAACCTGAGCGTGCACAGTCCATGTTTTTATAATGCACATGTTGGGGGGCGTTCACTGCAAAAAGGAATTTTGCCTGTGTAATTTGCATGCATGCATTTTTAAGTGTGTGTGTGTGTGTGTGCGAGTATGTCGCTCCTCTCCAGTCATGTGTGCCATCTGCTACCTCTGCAGGTGGCACCACCCAGGGCTGATGTTGTTGATGCATCATCACACCCTGCTCCATCACCTGTCCCACACTATTACCACACAACACACTGACTAATGAACCCACTGGATACAGCTTCCCTCGTGAGCCCGACGTGCGTGCGTGCGTAAATGTGCAAGTACAGTAAACGATTCTGTGCAGTAGCCGCTATGTCTGAAGAGTTCATTTACCTTTATTTATCGTTCATACTAACACAGTTCATGACCTCTAAATGTCATTATTGTTCCTTTACTGGAGTGGTCTTCTTTCCATTGTCTGCATCTGAAACTATAATTTTAAGTGCTTGTAGCCAATGTTCCCTTTTATCTTCAGGACTACAGTATATGAAGAGTAATCCTCCACAGGGAGTGATCATATATAATGGATGGCTTCACTGTCACCACCATTTAGCCTTGAGAACCTAAATCCCACGTCTAACTGGAAGATCAGCGGTGGACTCTGTGTGCTGTCAGTCAAAACGGTGGCCTTCCTGAGTGAGGGTTATGCTATGGAGTGACAAGCTGCTTATCAGACCAGTTGGTCATTAGGGAGCTGTTACCTGAGGAGTTAAACCACCCGGGGACTTTTGAAAGGCCTGACTTCTTGCTGTCTTATTCCTTTTTGTGACTTTGCTCGATACCGAACCTTGCTTTCAGTGTCTCAAATGATCCACTTTCCTCAAGTCTCTCTATGAGCTGCTTGCTTTTTTCTCTTAATAGTCATTCCCTCTGTTGAGATTATCGCGTCACGCACTGACCTTGCTCAAGGGCACCTTGACAGCGGTTGTTGAAGGAGACAACAGCGTCCCTCGTTTTCTCTTTTGGCCACTTTTTCCAAGCCGCTTGCCATTTCTGAACCGGTGACCTGCTCATATCGCAACCTTACGTCTGCACACGTCATTAAAAGAGACTGTAAAAAACTCTAAGGGGCAGTTTTGGCTTCAGTGAGATTTAAATTCCAACCTCAGGGCCATTCGGCAGGCACTCACTGCTTCAGAGTGCTTAACACCAGGAAGTTAGTTCCGAACCACTTCTCCTAATTAACCTTAAATAAGTCCAGTGTTAATGTTGCAGAGATGCTCGCTTTTTGTGGTTGTGTGGGCAGAGGAGTTGGTTTGTGTGCGTGGAGAAAATAAGAGTGTCCTGTCAGGCGTAAACGCAGTGTAGATTTGAGTACGTTCTCTGTCCTTGTCCTGCTCTTTCTCCTCTTCTGTATATGTCCTTTTCTCTTTTCCTATCTTTCCGCAGTTGTGCTTTCCATCATGTTAATCCCCGTTCTGCCATTTTCTTCTAACTGACAAGTCTTATGTCAGGCTTCTAGAGAATATTTGTCCTATCTTTTGGCAGCTCAGCTTGGAAAACTGGCTTTTTAGGCAATATTAGCTGATGGACTGGCAACTATAATTAGTACATGTTTGAAATTATAGTAATCTAACTATTGAAGTTTTTCTGGTTTGTCTTATGTTTTTTTGTCAAACAAGTATAAAACCCTAAAAAAACGTGATCCAGTGAAGCATATCTGAATAGATGCTTTCTTAGTAGCTGATCCTGTTTCTGTCGCAACTGTAACCACACTAAATGCAATGTCACGGTGTACAGAAGAACTCTTATAAATCACTGCAGCAGGGTGAGATGGTTATTCACTGAAGGTCAGCAAAAAACCACAACAACAACAACAAAAATGATCTTTCTTCAAGTTTCAAGGTTCAAGGTTCTTTATTCGTCACATGCATAGTTATACAAGTATAACACACAGTGGAATGTAACCTTTCTTGTTGTCTAAATTGATTTTTCCACCTTTTGACTAATTTATTTTTGGTGATTGAAGTTATTGCTGCCTACCTCTCAGCTTGAAGCAGTCTAGCCATTCTCCTGTGTCCTCTGACATCAACCACAGAACTGCTACTCACTTCATATTTTCTCTATTTCACTCGATTCTGTCATCACACGAAGTGGTTGTGTGGCGAACATCTTCTTAAAATACTCAGATCAGCTTTCCTGGCAACAAAAACAAATTTAAAGCCACTAAATCACCTTTTTTTTGTCTGTATTGAGTTGCAGCGATTGGCTGATTTGATTTTCGCGTTAATGACTACTTGGAACAGGTGCACCTAGTGGCTCGTGGATGTGGATCACAATAATAAATTCTGTTAGTTGCTTGTGGTATCATCATAAGTTCACAGATCTTCCAGTGATTTTAATGATTGCTAGCAACAGAAAGAGGAAACAAAAGATGCCTCAAACATTGACCTCACCAGCAATACATCTGTCTGATCAGATGAAGAGAAGACAAGCGCACAGATACCTCTATTTCTTACTAGTTCCCAAATTAGCACATTGATGCTAGTAGCATTAGTCTTAAAGCAAAGGCTCGACAAGTACCCTTTCAGCTCATGCCTCAGTCCTACGGGTACATTGAGCTGAGTGAGTGGACCTACAGCTCAACGATAGTCACAATAAAAATATCAAGAACAAGGTAGAGTGCAAACGGGTACAGATAAAGGACAAACAGTGTTATTTTCCTAGATGTTGATTTATTTGTTTTCCATTTCATCTCTCTACCTGCTGTGCTTCCAGCCACTTTACATAATCTTTATTTCTATGGTTCAAATAGTCTGCTATGATGAATTTCTCCGGGCTTTTATTTGCCTTTGATGGATAACACAAAACAGAGAAGGGAAAAATTTCTTTTTTTATTTACCTTTTCCTAATTTTTTTGTCCGTTTATTCTAACACTGACCCTTAAATCTAATAGCCTGGTGTGCAGTTACTCAAGCTGCTTTCAGACGTGAACTTTGGCGAACAGTCAGGTCCAAGTGTTGCCTGGAGTTGCCTTTTTTCACAACAGGACTTTTTGTGTGTTCGATGCATTCCTGGAATTACTCACCTTCATTTTTGGATATGGTGACACCAGAGCAGAGCATGCAGGACATATGATTGCCATTCACTTAATTCCCCAGACAGTTACTCGCTCTATTCACACATGGGCTCAATCAAACATTACATGACTTTGTACTAGGGAACTGTCAGGGTAAAAGCCATTTAACATCCAACTCGGATGGATTTAGACATTTTTTCCTCTCACATACAGCACCACTGGGTAATATCTGGAAAACTTATGTCGTGGCGCATGTGTGAAAATGGCTTCATGGCGTTACGGCCTCGTGCCTGTGTGTGCTGCCTTCAGCACTTTTGGAGCCTGGGATACTCCTGGCAGGCTTAGCGCTGGACCACTGCCTCACATCATCGGGATTTCCTTCAACCCCCATAATGTTAATTATCTTATCGAGCAGAAAAAATCTCCCTATGATTAATGTAAGATATGTGCTTCACTAAGGGTTGAGGGTGCGGAGCGGAGCGGAGGGAGGGAGGGATGGAGAAGTGGGAGGAAGGATATAATTATTACTGATAAGTATCGATCGGCCATCTCTGCCCCTCTGTTTGCCCTCCTCGCCCTACCCGCCCTTCCCTGCTATTGAGTTACGGGTCTGCAGTGCCTAAGTAATTTGTAATGGGCATTCACTGTGGCAGTGCAGAAATTCTATTTTGTGATGGCTAGCTAATGTGATCAGGACCATTTTAAGCTGTTTTTTTTGGTGCTCTGAAATTACATCTGTTCCTCTGAGGGCTCTCTCTCTCTCTCTTTGTCTCCCTCACTTTCTCTTTCTCCCTCCGTCCCTCTCTGACTGATGTGATTAGATGGGCAAACTGCACCGGCTGTTTGGGCTTCCTTCCTGTATAACACCCGCCCACTCACACTCTCCGTCTCTCACACGCACACACATACACGCACAGACGCACGCACCAACCTTGATACGGCCGCCTTGTCCCAAATGTTCCATGACCCATCTGCCATCTCCGCCCCTCTTTCCATCTCTGTGTCTCGCTATCTTTCTGCCTATCTCACTCTCAGTGAGTCACCCTGGTTGGTGAAATTAGCAGACTCAGTCAAACTGCTCATCTCCACCACTCTCCAGCAACGAGAACAGACTGCTAGGCCAAGACAAAAGTAAACATTAAAGCACTGAGATTATCGGCTTCTTCTCTGGCAAATGTTGTCAGTCACGTTGTTCAGCTACCATAAATGGCCATGTGCTAAATTAATGTTCGGCATTGTAACATGTGGAAAGAGGCTTTTGTCAAACTCATGAATATCATTATGAAGTTTAGCTTAAAGAATAAGAGAAAGTTTCTTCTTTGGAGGCTCAGATATTCAGCAAAGATTTGGAAAATAATGAAAAGGTCAGGCTCTGCAGGCATCTGTGGGATCCCTTTAGTGTAATTTTTCAATGTGCTGAGTAGTCTCTGTAAAGTGTCCCATAGACCAGCGGTCCCCGACCTTTTTTGCGCCACGGACCGGTTCAATGTCAGACAATATTTCCACAGACCAGCCTTTAAGGTGTCGCGGACAAATACAACAAAATAAAATGATACGACCAAGACAAAAACTGTGGTATTTTGTAAATATAATAATAAATGCAAATTCTCTGTGGAATTGTTTAACTTTAACTTAACTTATATGTTTTTATTGATTAGCATTCAAATATCTCAGTGAAGACAGAACAAAGATCTACCACAAAGCAAGAAAGCATGAGACAAGGCTAATCAAAAGGTATTGGCTGAAGCATTTGCTTCAGCCAATACCTTTTGATTTAACAAAAGATCTTTTAGCATGCAGCTCCTGTACACAGGGCTCGAAGCAAATAATAAACGTCCTCCCCTCTGCCCCTTAATGCTCTCTGGTCGCTATGGTAACGCGTAAGTATTTATTTTAAAATAAGACGCACAACTACAACACGGGAAAAGACCCAGGGAAACCGAGTTAACGGAAAAAAAACGAAAACCATAAATTTCACACCCGAGCCTCAACTCTCATGGCCCGGTACCAAATGACTCATGGGGCGCTACCGGCCCTTGTCCTGGGGGTTGGGGACCGCTGCCATAGACAACTAACTAACATCTCTGCATGCCATTAAATCAAACTCCTGCACGCTGTCTTGAATACAGATATGTCTGATGAAGATCTCCTAAGTGAATCTTTGATCCTGCATCCAGCTTCGCCATCCTGAACTGCAACTGATGACATTAGCTCTTGTGCTAGTCCAGAGCTGACTAATGCAGTCTACTAATGAACCCTGAGTTGCTTCCGATGTGTTCATCAGAGTGTGAGAGTCAGATAGAAAGCTCTTGGACACAGACAAAATGTGCTTGTATGAATGGTTAAATGAGACATCGTGCATAAACCGAGTAGGGTAGAAGTGCTCTGTAACAACCAGTCCACTTACCAACTTTGGGATAGCATCCTTTTTGCAGAAGCGCGGGGCTAGCTGGCTTGCTAATAGATTAGTTACTTCACCACAATTGATGGAGCAGTAGTAGATTAGTAGTAGTAGTAGAAAAAATGTTCTACTCGGCTCCTTTTTTATTATCATCATTATCAAAATGTATCTGTAGTGAATAAAAATCTACACAGCAAATCCAGCATGTCCAAATTAACACTGTCAGATTTGATTTCAACACTTTTAAAGTGTCTATATGGGTCCACACCAGAGAGTGTTAATTTAACTCTTTTGGAGAGTTGGTACGTTAACTCTGATTTAGTGTTAAACACCAAATCTCTCTGGAGTTGATAATTTAACACTTGGTGTTAAGAGTTTATATATTAACTCTCAAAGAGTATTTTAGTTTAACTACGTAAGAGTTATCTTCTAATTAATTCTAAAAAGCGGGAATTTTACTGTTCTGAACTTCTAGAAATTTCTTTTGGAAATAAACATTTACTAAAAAGACGCAATGGTTTTTGAAAAACATTTATTCTGAACTGTGCACCACAATTTCAAAACATTTTCTGAAAGATGTAACAGTGTACATGTTCTCACTTTCATTAGAATTTCGTTTATCAAAAGGTCTGACATAGGTGAGCTGGTAAATGCAAATAACAGCATTCTCATCACTTATTTCAATAAATACAAAATACAATATGCATGTCCTTCATTCATCACTTTGTGGAACTTCTGCTCTCCCCCATATTCCGTCTTCACAAGCATATCCTATGTGGAGATTGAATAAAAATTAGTTGACACTAATTAATGGCACAAATCAATTGCAGCACAGTAAAAAAAAAAAGGAATCCTTTTTGAGCCATTACTTGTGTAAAGTATTTTCCCAAAAGACAAGGACACAGACAACAGGTAATACTGAACTAAATGTAAAACCTCAACCTTTTTCATTTTTACCTAAAACCATGTGCACAAAACTCTGGAGGGATCTAAATGCTAACGTAGAACTCAGTCAGGACGTCTGCTACTGCTGTTTGCTCGTTTTTTATGGGAGATCGTTTTCAGGCTTCAAGTAGCACCATTATATCAACATTTCACATTCTAGACATTGTTTTAAGTGTATTTGACCAAGAAATTTGACTGAAAATTCACATGCAAGCTTTTTTTCAAGGCTGTGGTATTTGCCCGCAAACAATACCTTTCAGCTAGCTAAAACAGAATATTATGCTATCACCGAGCAACATGGCTAATGCCTTTCACACAGCTTTGTCTCAACTCCAAAGAGCCACAGAAGTAAAAACTATTAACAATAATTGAAACAATCTTTGAAAACATGACTTACCAAGCATGGCAAACAACTCAAATATGTAGAGCAAAATGTTCTGAAACGGCTTCACTTCAGCTTCGATTGGAGCCGTGCTGGGGGCGGAGTCTGTGAATCTACTCTATTGGTGTCATAGCCCCTGTAGGAGTTCAGAGTTAAGAGGTCAAGAGTTAATGTTTCCATTGTAACACCTCCAGATTTGAAATAGAAACACTAATTTTTAACACTCGATTTTAACTACTATCATTTTACACCTCAGAGTTACATTAAAAGCATGTGACTCTACTTAGAGTAAAATTAACTCTAAGACTACTAACACCAAAACATTTAACACTTTTGAATTTGCTGTGTACCTTTGAATGCATGCACTGGTTCCATATTTGTGTGTACGCCCTGGAGATATTTTAAATGGTAATGAATCTGTTCATCAGTGGTTCCAAAGCCAGAGGATACTTCTCTGAAGGCAAAGAGAAGGCCCTAATGATGCACAAACATTAAAAAGTCCCAGCTTGGTCCCAGTTAGTTAGAACAAACATCCACTTACAGCTCACGCTTCCCTCAGCCTGCATCGAAGCACAGCAGCCCAGCCCAGTGCCAAAGTGCTGTCAGAAAACTGTGCTGTCGTCAAGAAACATATTTATTTCCTTTCTGCCCGCCTGCCCGCCAATCCCCACGGAGCTGTTTAGTGTGAAGGCAGAGATTTGACAGAGTGGAGGCAGAGAGGGAGACTGAGGGCTTTTGCACATTTATGTGTTAGAATCAAAGTGCTTTGTGTGAAATGGGGAGTTGGTGAGTTTGTGTGTTCGAGGCTGTGTGTTCATGTGCCTCTGTACATGCGTATGTGTGTTATAGCTGCGGCAGTGATAGTTGGCAGCAGGTCTGTGTCTTGCTGTGCGGTGGCTCAGGGGTGCGGCTCACACGAGGGGTGGAGGGAGCGATGAGAGGAGGAAGTGGGGGAGGGTGACAGCCGAACGCTCGCCCTTGGGCTCCCCAGACGCCTCACCACTGAGGAGGAGGGTTCAATACTGCGTGTGTGTGTGTGTGTGTGTGTACATGTGGGTGGGAGGATGTGTGTAAGAGAGACCGAGAAAGTGGGTGCACACACATACACATATGTGTGTCTCTAAACACTCAGATTCTGCTGATCCAGCAGCCTCCACTCAGCTCCCCTTCCTCGCCTCTCTCTTCCTCCTCCTCCCCCACTTCTCTCTCCTCCGCTCCCCTGCTCTTTATGGCAGAGCACGCAGGTCACCTTCTCAGTTGCTGAATTTAATACTCAGCTGGAGAGAGGCAGGAATAAGGGAGTAGAGGACTGGCAGAAAAGTGAGCAGTGGAATTTTTTCCCTCCTTTTAGAAAGGATTTTTGAGATCATTTCAGAGACGGATTGTAAAGAGCTGCACGCAGCAGAACCTGCGAGCATCTACAATTACACACGAAGGGGCACATGCACACACACGTGGTGGCACACCGAGGCTCTAGTGGTTGATTAGCAGTCGGGTCACCTTTCTCCAGCTGTGAGTGTGGTTCTTTTAGATGAAAGTGATAAAATAGGGAACACACTGTAGCTGCGGGCACGCGGCAGATAGCAGCGGCCACCGCACAGGGAACACATCAGGCAATCCGTGTCTGTCATTGTCCAGTATTGTATGAAATCCTGAGAAAAAAGTGATTTACTACTAGCTAATTTTGTTAGTTGAGATGATAAGCTGCAGGTTTTTAGCATATAAAATCTTTGCATCCCACAAGATAAGAGAGAAGTGCAGCGTTCTCTAGCAGCAGCAGCAGCAGCAGCACACGAGGCTTCTCTTATAGTAACAAATAATGATCTGACTAGTCAGGACAGTAACGGCGGTGAAAAGTTCATATTCTTGGAACTCTGTAATAAAAGTGCCTCTTTCTGCCTGCCGCTGCATATGTAAGGAGCTCATTTATGCCATAATGCTCTGATAGTACTCCCGCTGGACCTGCCTGAAGTACAGGCCAGGAGGCATAGCTGTGTACATATCAATGCACAGTTTCCTTGAAACCTTGAGTTCTTTTAAATGTTTTTCAGATATGTTTTTTGAAAAAGGCTGATAAAAGTTTTCGTTTTCAGTGGTTTTGACAGCTTTTATTTTTTACTTCAGCATCTTTATTTCCTTTATTTATTTTTTCTGGTGTGTTAGTGATGTTTATGATTAGGTTACCGTTTTGAAGCGTCTACTCGTACATGTTTCTATCCATTTTGCTCTGCATTTGGCCCTCACTACTCATTAAAGTAAAGTGAGAGGTGTGTGTGTGTGTGTGTGTGTGTGTGTGTGTGTGTGTGTGTGTGTGTGTGTGTGTGGACTTTGTCTTCACCTGGATGGCAGAATGCCTCCTGTTCAATCTCAGCTCTGTCAAACTCACTTACCTTCCACCACTAACAACAGATGTCTAGCCAGCACATCCTGCACCTTAGGTTGTTGTTTGTGCCCTTAGGTTTTACACACACACACACACACACACACACACACACACACACACACACACACACACACACACGCACAGAACGTCAGTCAACATCAGTAGCTAGCACCTTTATTACTGCAGGCAATAAGTCAGTGTAGGGGTGTGAACTGAGGAAGATTTTGATGGAGTCTAAGACGAGGACAAAACAATCCTCACAAGAAAACAGAGGTGCAAAGAGCTGATGTTCAGCCTTATTTGTTTCAGACTACTGTATAAATGACAGGAACTGAATCATTTAAGTATACAGTTACTGTAAAAGTAAAGCGCACGCTCATCTGTACATATCAAGGCACAATAAAAATAATCTGGTCCTTAGCAGGTCTTAAAATGATTAAAATAGAAACTCAGGTAATAACTGCATCATATATACGTGCATAAATACACCATTACCTGGCACCTATATAGGAATTAAAAGGGTCAGTTAATACTGGTGCCACTATAGTTTCTTTGATTAGTAGCTAGCATAGAGCTGTCCTTTATTATTGACACAAACATTATATTCCTCTTGAGTTTTTTTCTTCTGGCAGCTTGTTCACCTACATGGGTGGATTTATGCGTTACCACTTTCTCTTTAACCTGTAGCTCTGAATGTGATGCAGTCCAAATGTCTGATTTTGTCTGAGTTCTGTTGTGGCATTCTGCCCTCAACTCCATTAGCGTTGAGAACGAGTGTTATGTGATGCTTCTGTTTCTCGTGCTTGTCTACTACGCTTAGTCAGCTCGCAATATGTATGTTACCACACTGCAGCTGGTTGTAGATCTTGGTTCTTTGGAGAACGGGACATTTATTCTTTTGGCTTCTGCGTCTTATTAGTTTGTCTGCCAGCAATGCGAGCCTTTGTTTAGTCATCTCCAGGGTCTCCATTAAGCACAGCCCATTGTATTTCCTCAATATTCTCTGCCTTATCCTTGATTTTTACATCAGTCTGTGTGGTAGACAGCCAGAAAAAAACTGTGTGAGTCTTGGTTTTAAGTTTGTCTGTAGAGTTCCATTCAGGACACATCCATGGTATAGTAACAGGGGATGACAGATATATTTTTTTCTAAAGTCTGGGCCTTCAGACAGCACAGTGTCTTTCTCAGTTACGATGGTCTCTGTGTCAGATTAGGTGACTATAGAGTCATAATCTCTTTCATTCTTGCCATCTATTACAAAGTGCATGATGTCATCTGAAGGAGGTGGCAGCACGTGAAAATAGATGATACCAACCAAAATGGTGTGCATGATACTGGCTATGTTCTCCCATTCACCGGTTCCACCTCCCTATGTCTCTTTTTTAGTTTTTCAAGTTTACAATTGTAACATTTGGCAGAGCATTTATGGCCATATTGGTCAGCCGCACAAATGAATCCAAAGAGGGCAAAAAAAGAAAAACCATAATTGTACTGTTGTAGGCTCATTCTTTCAATTACTAGTGGTTACTGTTACTGGTTACTTCTAAATCAATATCTCAAATCTAATCAAACACGGATCAATTTAGTCCCTACATATTTTTGATTTGTGTGTGCTATCTATATCGTTAAGCCTAAAATAGTCTATTTTAATTATAACTGTCACTGTGTCAGTTATAAGTGATTATAACGAATGCTTTTGGCTTCTGGTAATGTACATTTAATATTTTCTATGTAGAATAGAATTAGAATAGAATTCAACTTTATTGTCATTGCACAGGTACAGGGCAACGAAATGCAGTTTGCATCCATCCAGAAGTGCTTTAGTGATATAGATATATTACAATATATATTAGCAATAATATAGATATGTAAGTATATTACAGAAATGGGTCTATTATGGTATGTTATAATGTACACGGTATGAAGTATGTTGTGAATATTCTATAACTATAAGTATGTACAGGCTATGAACAGGATATAAATATGAAATTTTTAAAAAAAAACTATACAAACTGTACAAACAAATAGTAAGGAAAGTTGTTGAAACTACATTTAAGATACAATGAGAAATGTGCATAGGAAGCTGTCTTTGCCAAATTCAAAAAGGGATTAACTGACTTACTGATGTGTGTTGCATTTATCTCTAACCACCAATACGTGTCCTCGTTTCACCCTCGTATTGAGTTTTCAGTTTAGTCGCATTTGTAGCCATTATGCTGATGAAAGTTGAAGTATGCCGGATCATTTGCAGTTTGAATGTTTCGAGATCTTCTGTTTAAAATGGGTAGACTGAGTAGCATGCTCCCGTTAAACAGTAAAAAACAAAGTGCATATTGCTGTTTTTGCCAAATAACCTCTGGCTAACATCTCTGGCTGAGGACCAGAACACACAAATACACATCCACACTCTGTAACTCGCACTCCTCCTGTTCTTCTCTCTCTCTCTCTCACACACACACACAGAGCTATTATAATACTGTACAATGAGTAGCCTTCTAAAACATCAATAGCTCCCCCTGTGGCAACTGAAGCTGCTGCTGTTTGACTTTGAGCTAAAATGCAGTGCAGCTAAAACTGTAGTGTCACTACCGCTTAACTACATATATATATATATATATATATATATATATACATATATATATATATATATATGTAGTTAAGCGGTAGTGACACTACATATATATATATATATATATATATATATATATATATATATATATATATATATATATATGTAGTGTCACTACCGCTTAACTACATATATATATATATATATATATATCAGGCCTAAAAAATAGATTTACATTATTAAGATTGATCCAATTTCTGACTTTTAGCTTTAAATTTCAACTTACACTTTGTTGTTGTGATGACTCTGACAGCATGGATTCATTCAGTGCTGATGATTACAGCTTGGCTTTGTCTTTTGCAGAAGAAGATAACCGTACTTTCAAGTCTAGCTTTGTTTTTTTTGGCTGACTAGGTTCTTTCTCCACATCTCCACTTATTAATTCAGTATTATTTTAAGACAGACAGCTATTTTGTCAAATGGATAAAAACTGCAGTGTGTTTTACAGCTACCTTCACATCAGACCGAATTTATTGGCCTAGCTATTGCTTCATTCTTTGTGATGACCTTTATCTGCCCCTCTTCCCTCACTGGACCCTCTGATTACTTCTGAGTGCTTTTATAATGCGAAGGTATATGCAACCATAATGTGTTAGTAGCTGTTTAAGCCCCAAACGAAGGTTATATCAGTACTAGGTGAAACATTAAATGCAAAAATGAATGCAATTACAGCCAATGAAACTGCATACATTTCCTGTGGCGCATCTTCAATGTATAGGAGGTAAATAGATGACTGTGTGCAAGCAATGTGCGGAAAGATGAGCCGTGTGAATGTCTGCGTGTGTCGTTTCATTTGGAATTGGTTTCTGGGACAGTGAGACCCAGATGACCAAATATATATTGCGGTCATTTCCTTTTAAACAAATCATTTGTGTGTGTTAACATGTCCATTAACCCCGGCTGGAAAAATCATTAATTTTTCCTGAGTGAACACATTAGTCATCAAGTCGCTTTGCCGCTGTCTGTTGGTGCCGCAGCTTCTTGGACACAGGCTCTGAGACGGAGACAGGGCTCTAAATCACTTAACTGGAACGGCGATGCTGCAGCAGACGCAGTCAAAACGAAACATCAGACACGTGAGCCCACACAGATATGCACACAGGGAAAAAACTGCACATAGATGCATGGGCACAACTGCATATACGTCTGTACACACTACGACAGGGCTGCAACGATTCGTCGACATAATCGATGATATTGACTATAAAAATTAGTCGACGCAGAATTTTAGTGTCGATGTGTCATACACTATATAATGTAAAGGTGTTTTGGTAACTGCAATACACCACAGGAAGATATGGGGGCAGTATCACCTACATCATCTGCCACGACAGCAGGGGCATCGTAGCCTGGCTAGCTCAGTCGGTAGAGTATGACAAAACAAACAAGCTTTATTATTTGTCACATACAGTATCATACAGAGTACAACATGCAGTGAAATGTTTGTGTCCATGCTGCGGACAGGCTGCAGACGTAGCCGCGCCATTCCAGGGCCTGGTTCTTAGCATGAGGGGTCTAACCAGGACCCTTACTGGATGGGAATCAAACTTGTGACTCCCACTCCGAAGGTGTGTAGTCTTACAACTACACTATCCAAGAGTTCGAGCTCCACGTTGGGCACTATGTTCCCTCACAATTTTGTGGTATGTGTACATTAAAGGGATATTCTCTTCTAATACTACCAACAAAGAACATAGCGAGGTTTGTAAAAAAAATTCAAACATAACTGTCACAAGGTAAAAGCCAAAGTGACTTTTAAATATCCTTTCTTTTTCCATTTAAAAACTCTCGTTGACATCAAAAGTGTGTTCTTTGTTGGTATGAAGGTAAAGACATTACACATAAAAACACACTAAACATTAGAAATCACACTCTGGAGCTGTGACATCAACTCTGAATGGGTCAGTTTGAGGGAGTTAAGTTCCTTGCGTGTTTACGTTAATGTTTGTAGAGTAATGTTTATGTTAGCTTACATGTCAGAAATCGCGCAGCATGATGCTAGCTAAGCGAGAACCTTTCAGTTTTGTTAGCTAATGAGTGAAATGCGAAACATTAAACTGGAGAAGCGACGCTGTCTCATAGTTTTTTTCCCCCACACATAAATATTATAGTAAACCTCTTCTACCTAATGTTGCAGTTAATCTGTGGGTCGGCCCATATCAATAATTGATTATTTATATAATCAGCTAAACAGTTTAATTGGCATTGAACACTACACCAACTATTATATATAACCAAATTTGTGATTAGTAACCATCTTTTCTATTTCTTTTTTGTTTTGCTAGTAAAACTAGTACTAGTAGTTTGAAATCTAGTAAAGCAGACTTCAAATGGTTAATGTCGTGACAGAGAGCATCTTTAGCAGGGTTATCAGCAGCTGGGAACATCATCTCAGAGCGCGTCTACTGAAATCATGAAATCATGAATTCATGAACTCAATTATAGAATAGAATAGAATAGAATAATCCTTTAATTGTCCCACAAGGGGAAATTTGGTTGTAACAGCAGCCAAAAACACAAATATACAAACAAACAGTACACAGGACACGGAACAGAAACATACACAATTTTTCTTACATATTTACATTAAGGACAATGGTTACTATAAACAGAGAGTACTGAACAGTTATTAAATTAAATAAAAATAATTACAGGTAAGAGGCAAACCAGGTTGTAGTGCGAATTGGTTAATTAATTAACTTATTGCAGTTACAGCATTGATGTAAACATCTATGTTATTATTGTTATTATTGTTATTATAATTATCTGTAAACTTTGGAAACTTGTTATTTTGGACTGAAAAAAAAAAGATTTTGACTTTATTTGAAGCTGTATTTGAACTTGTTGTGTCCTATTTGTGCATTATTTTTTTGTTTAAATACTAGTAGCACTTAAATTTGTATTACTTTGTATTGTATTTATTTCATTTTTATTCAGATTTTTATTCGGACATTTGATTATTTACATATTAATACGTTTCCTGGGTAATTATTTTAATTTGCTGTAGGACGAATCAACAGGGTGATATTCACAGGTGGGCAGACTGGAGCAGGTGAGGTAGTGGAGCCTAAAACAGGAGGTTTGCCCACAGGAAGCGGAGATAGCTGTTATTGAAATAATCGTTGATTAATTAACGAAAAATTGGCAGATTATTCGACAACCAAAATAATCTTTAGTTGCAGCCCTAATACTAACACACACTCACATAGCTTGTCCTGTCGCCAGGCTTATCAAGACTTTTATTATGCCTCACAATACTGGGTAATTAGGTGTCCTCTGCTCTGCCTGTCTCTCCCACTAACGGTGGAGAAATAGACCTGTCACTGTTTGGGCACTCAAAGATTCAACAAATGCTAAGCAGTAATGGCTTGCTTTGTATCCTGTAATCCATTGCATTGACAGCAGGGACACTTAAAAAGAAGAGGCCCCCCACACACACTTCTCCTCTTTCTCTCTTTCATTTGACTTCTACCTCTGGCACCTGGTTGCAACTTAAGAATTGCAGTTTCAGAACAGTGCATGATGAGCTTTGTCTTCATTTAGATGTTGGTGAACCACACTGTGATGATATTCAGTATGCCGAGACCACCTATAGCTGCACAACAGATACATGCCTAAGAAAATAAGACTTACTCTACACTTTTTTTTGTTTAATTAGATAAAATTCAGTGCTTTTATCTAAACACCCACTAGCAGTCTTAGGTGGTGTCTACTGTGGGTCACTTTGTGAGAGAGGAGAATAAGGGGAGAGGCTGTGGAGGGCAGAGTGAACTGCATTACAGAGGAGAAAAGATGAGAGGCAACCAAAGGAGAAATGTGGAAAGACAAGGACATAAAGTGGGAAAAATACTGTGTATGAGATGAGGATAGAGGAGGTTAAACCGAAGAGAGTTTGTGGTGTGTGGTTAATTCCTGTTTTACTGATCTGGCAGTTATACGGCAGAACCATGCCTCCAGTCTCCTCCCCTTACCCCCAGTATTCACTCAATCATTGTCTTGACCTGCTTACTCCAGTTCATGGGCTCTGGGGTAACTGGACTGGAGCCTATCCCAGCATAAGGCGGACCAGTCCTTCACATGGCCACCAAACAAGCTTTCGCACCAAAGCTGTTCTTGTAATGTGATTAAACTGCCTAAATAACTCTTCATGTAATATGTTCTCATTAACATTGGCAGCGGTCAAGGAGAGTGCATAGACATTGAGGGGTAAAATGTATGTGACTCAAACAGGAGAGAACGGAGGATTTGCAGTTAAGTAGCTGGGCTGTAAATGGACTGGCTGCCAATTGCATAAGGGAGCTCATTCCACAGGCAGCATACTGCATGATAGCGTAGGGTCATAGTGAGCTGTCATGGACCAATGATCTATTTCTCTACCTGTCAACCCCTCAGAGGGAATGAGACAAGAGAGAGTAGCCTTTCCCTCACCTCTCCCCCTCTCTTTCTGTCTCTCTCTTTTCCTGCATCTGCGAGCTCCACAGCGAATGTTGTGACAAGAGGCAAACTGCTGCCTTTAGCAAAGACGTGGTTGCACAAACAACCAACTCAAATTCAGTGAGACATGTTATTATTTTTAAGGTGTATTGTATTGTATAGTATAAATAAAATTGTATGTGATAGTTGGCGAAAACAAAACCCCAAATCTGCCAGCAGGTCTCCCAAATTAAATGACAAAATATGTCGTTTGTAGCTGTCATCAAGAATGACAAGTATTATTTGTCCTGACCTTCAGCTGAACAGCATCATTTGTCAGTGTCTTCTAAAGCTGTTAATGAGTTCTCTGCATAAATGGCAAAATAACAAAACAAAAATAAATAGAAAGCTAATGTTTTGGGTTAGATTAAGTTCTTTGTTAGGTTTATCTAAAGTGTTTGTTTAGAGCCTCCGAACACTTGAGTTTTTAACATTTCTGCAGAGAGTCTGATATCTCTGTTTCTCCAAATCTACCCATCTTAGGTTGACATAACGATCACAATCCAAGGTCCCCTTACAAGGTTTTTCCTTGACCTTTTCACTCTTTGCACAGCCTTCATCAGCGGATAGTAATTTGATTACATATATATTTTCTGTGTAATTTCACAATGCAACATGTTAAATTGAATGACATCTGGAACCTCAACAATGAACTGTTCAAATAAAAAACCTTTGATTTTAAACATTTTATTTACTCAGGCTTTTTTTTTATTGTGATATATTGTAGAAATGCAAAATTTTGCCTAATTTTCAGTAAATAATATAATCGATGAAACCGCATGGTGCAGCTGAAAGCATAAAAGGAAGTTGGATCTTTATTTTTGATTTCTTTTAAAACAGTGGAAGCACAAATAAATGCTAATAAATCAAATGAGGCATTAAAATGAAAGAAGCAGGCACAGAACTAAGTAGGCTTTAATAAAAATATTTTTTATAAATTCTAAAATGAGTAAATTAGGTAAACAGGTGTCTGGTCTTTTTCTCCTCAGACAGATCGCTACACTATATTTTTACCTCTGCTTTGATGTGTTATTTACCTTTTGTTTTTCTCATGAAAATATTGCATGATGCATGTTCTTCAAAATGAATTGGACAGCACATCCTAATCAATAATCAAATATCCCAAAGAAATAATGTTTCTCACAGATACCAGGTTGAAAAGCAAATCCATTTGGAGTATTGCAGCTGTGCTCAGGATGATTCCGAGAGCCTCATTTATCAGCCTTTTGTAAGCAAAGTGGTGAATTTAATTAGCGTGCATGAGCATTTTTTACACATAGAATGTGATTTATCAGTATTATCTTGTGCATTAGAGTGTGCATATATTTAGAAGCACTCCTGAGCAAGTGTATGCAGATGTCTCTCACAGAGAAGAGAATTCCAATGAGATATACAAAACTCTCAGTCCAATCAGAGGCACTGCTGAAATCGTATCAGTACACAGGTGTTACAACTGAGAAATGGCTCAGGCTTAGGCAAATGAATGTCAGTCTAACGTGTCCAAATAGGAGATATTTAAACTTCTCCTTGTTTTGAGCTCTAATGCTCAGTTTCAGTGTTTGTAGCTTGAAATGGAGCTGCTGGTGCACCTACCCCTTTCAGGAAGAGGTCTGTGAGTGACAGAGAAAAGCAGCCAATGGAAGCAGTATGTGGGTCATTCAGTTAACAGCAAGGCACCAGATACAGATCGAGTAGCAATGTTACTTTTAGTCTTCTCTCGGAGCAATCGTCTCACGTTCAGGCATAGCTAAATATACAGGTGACAACAACAACAACAACAACAACAAAAGATTCACATTAGAACAGCCTTAACTGGAATTCAGCTTTATTTCAGACTGCTGTAAAGGAGCTAACAGAAAGCTAGCTTACATTAGTTTGTACTGAAGCACAAAAATAAACACGAGAACACAGTAGCCCACAGCTGCTTGTCATGTATCGGTGTAAAATTGACCTTAAAGTTTACACAGTTCCCTCAGCGTTATATTTTATACTTCTCTTTGGCCTGTTGGTTTGTTTTGCAGCGGCACGTAAAGCGACCAGTGCATACACTTCATTATATTACTGCAGTTCAAGTATTACAGCAAGTGTGCTAGACTTCCAAAATAAAAGTTTCTAAGACGTATATTTGCTTGTTAGGAGCTGTAACTGATGCTGAATGTAAAAATAAAATGAGCCTTCAACAGATGTTTTAGTTGTCTATTTTAAGAAGCGACTCGGTGACGAACACATTTATCTACATTTTGTTTGACCTTCAGAATAAAAGCTCACAAATAGTGAAGTCACAAGGCTTATAAAAGATTAGGAACTATTCTGCGTGTGCCTTAGTGGTTCCTACTATGAGTACTATTGTGTTAATAGGCTGTGTTTACACTTAGTGACTAACAACCAGTGCATACATGTTACTTCACCTTTTAAATAACTTTAATCAAATTATAATTGACCGTCAACATAATTTTAAAGCTTTGATGGCTTCTCACACATCCTGTTAGTTCCTTTTGGCTGCTGACAACACAAACAGCAGCTGGTGCTGTGGCACACTCAAAATATTTTCTCAAAATGTTTTTGTTCTTTTTATCCTTGTACAATATTTTCATCTGGTTAGAAAAGCAGCTAAAAAACCATAATGAAACAAAATTAGCAAACACTTTGAGGAGATAATGTTGATCAGCACTGTCAGTTACTGTTCGTGCATGCACAGAAAGTTATGAAGTTGCTAAGTTTTTTGTATTAATATTATTCAGTTCTTCTTCTTCTCTCTGTCATTATTATTTATTTATATATTGATTTATTTTCAGTATCTTTTAAATTTTGCGAAAGGCGTAATTGTTCTTTCACAACACTGTTTTGGTCTGTCATACTTGCCTACTTGTCTATAAAATATATACAGCACTGTAGTTGCCCCGCTAAGCTTTTTGACCTATCATTAATTGGTAATTAGCATTAGCGTTTTATTTTAAAATTCAGTTTTTACAGTTTGTCTGCATGAAACATTTGATTCCTGCTGCTGATTTCAGTGCTGGTACAAATCCTACAGACGGTTGTTCAGAAGCTTCCATCACTTGAGTTTAGTTCCATCAGTGAGCGAGAGAGAGAGAGGGGGCAGTTCGAATGCGCCAAGGCCTCTGCCTGCTGGATAAATAGGGCTGTTCTGTAGTAGATAATGGCTGAGTCACATATTATATTTATCCGACTCAATAAAGCAGGAGCAGGCAGGCAGATTACTCTGCCCTGAGTCAAGGAGATAATGATATCTGGCTGCTAGCTGGCCCAAAACAGGCTCCAGACAGACCGACAGACAGGGATGCAGGCAGAAAGTGCTGCTAAAGGAGTTGTACATAGATGCTGTTAGCATGAGACTTCTGTGGCCTCCATAAGCCGAGGACTGCTTGTGTCAGCCCTCTGCTGTTCCGCGTCACCTCTCCTCTTACCTCGCACCTGTATGTTGCTTCTTCCACGTTCAAGGATTCAAGCTGCATGTGTGTTGACACTGTACATCTGCTACTCCATATCTACGCAACACATAATTTCTACACAGGCTGCGTAGCCAAAGCATCCTCTGCAGAGTGCGCTGATTAGAATAGCAGCATCTGTTCTGTCGGACGCACAGGGACAGCTGGAAAACATAGCTGAAACGCCTTCTTTGTAAGCACTCCTGTAGCATTTTTTTAAGCGCAATAGTTTTTATAGTTTTACTATTTTGTTTTTGATTTATCTATTTGTTTCATTTTAAAAGTTTGATAATTGGATTTGTTACTTTTTTTGTGTGTGTAGTGATAAAAACCAGAGGCAGTGAGTACCTGGTGCTTTTATTTTGAAGTTTTCGACAGAAACAGATGTGCTGTTTCCCAGCAGTTTTGTGCTAAGCTATTGTAGTCTCACAGTAGCTATGACACAAACACCATTAAATTAGATCAATAGCCTCTATGTAAGAGGGTGACATATCAGAGGGCCCAGAATACCTTTATTATTATGTTTTCGTATAACAACATAAAAATATTTTTCATAATAATAGAGTTGTCTGAGTTGAGGTCAGAAGTTCTGGACCGTAATTAAACATGGGCGCCACAAACCATGGTGGCGTGGGCATTGTGGCGCTTTTATAATCTTGCTAACATAGTGATAATGAAAACTCTTCTGGTGTTGGCAAAACAGTTGCTTATCCCTCCAGTGTACAGCAGACTTTAGATAGATAAATAGATTAAACTGTAAACAAAGTCTTCTTTGCTTAATATTTTTTTCAGTGCTGAGTAATCAGCATTTCTCTTGTGATTACTTCAGTATTTTACTCTGAATAAAAGCTCAAAAAAGGAAGCCTAATTTGCAACAAAGCAGCACAAATAGCCTCAGAGGTACAAGCTCTGCGAAGACAGCTCGCTCTGCCAGGGAGAGAAGACACTTGAAGCTCACTTTGTTTCACTTTGTGTCCTGTGCGCCTCTCCTTGCTCATAAAGCTCTACATTTAGCCAACTCTGTCCCAGAGTCCTTTCCAATTTCTACCTCTTTGAACGTGACGAGTGATAAGGGTGGATTATCGCGAGAGCCGAGAATTCCTTAGGATAATCCTTCACAGACAAAACACTGGGACATCTCTGCTCTCTTTCTTTCTGTCTGTCTTTTTTTCTTGGTTATAGCAGACCACAGTACTGAAAGTGCTGTGATCTGTTGTAGCATGACTGTTTGACTTTCTAAATTTGTTTTAATCAAGGCTTTACAGAGACATGATTTGAGTATCTTGGGTTCAGAGACACCAGTTTCTCTGCTCTCTCTGCGTCCGCTTTTACTCTGCGTGATTGCTACAAAAATGTCTGTGAGATTACACGAGCGCTGATTGAGATGTCGAGGCTCTCGAAATGTCTTTGGAGAACAACTTACTTTGCTTTTAATAAGAGTTATTGCTGACTGTTCCTGCTACTAGTACTATCCCCAAAATGAAACAGCCAAGTTATTAATGAGAACAAAAGAGTTTGCATGAAATTTGCATTAAAACAAACTGTGAACAGTAGTAGTGAGACTAAAAACGTAATTACTAAATGATTTCAAAAGCAATTTAATTCACACATAATTTCTTAGTCCAAATGGTAAATTATGTGATTTGTTTCTGTATAAATGCTAAAACAGATCAATTCGTAGTGTGTAAAGCATTAATATCTACTGTTGAATTTGAACAGTTTTTTTATTTGGAAACTTCTGCGGTGGATTTAGATGTCTGGGCAGAAAAATAGGACACTTGTGTGGTATAATCAAACAACTAATACTTTTGTGTTGCGTAATTGTATTTTATGGGCTGTCTCTGCATTGTTTTGCACTGATTGCTTCATTCTTTTCTACTGGAATATAAATATGAACTGTGTTAAGCTCCATAACAACATTTGCAGAGTGAGATTGCTACTGCTGTGAGATTAGTAAATGAATGTTACTGTAGTAATGAGAAAGCCTCCCCTACATGCCTCTCGCAGTCGGCGATAAACCAAGGTAAGAAAAGGGAGCAGGGAGCAGGAGCACAGCGAAATGGAATAATCTAATGTAATTTTTATGCTTGGCTGTCATGTGTTGCATATAATTGAAGTAAGATAGGAAAATTTGTTGATTTGTGTCTTTGAGTTTATTCTTGTGAAACTTTGGTCTAACTGAAATAGTTGAACTTTTTCTTCTCACACATACAAAAAGCAGTTTTTACGACAGACTTCAGAGGGCAGTTTTCTTTAATTTGGCCAAAGTAGTAAATGAACTGTGGCCAAAACCTACTCTGACCCTTTTCAGATTTTGGTCCATATGTACATGACAGCATCACACAGTTACTGTAGATTTGTTGGCTGCATTTCTCATTTGGCCACATCCCAAAGGTCCACTGTGAGCTATTGACACTGGGCAGGATGGTGCTTTCATGTTCTTTGCACCGTATTCTGACCCTTCCATCTAAAACTCTCAGCATCTGCCTAATGGTCCAACATGTTGTTCTTCTGCATACCTTGGTTATGGTTAGCAGTAACGAATTACTGTTGCCTTATTATTAATTCATTTTCAATTCAGTTTTATTTATACAGCACCAAATCACAACAACAGTCGCCTCAAGACGCTTTATATTCTAAGGCAGACCCTACAATAATACAGCGAAAAACCCAACTACTAAGAGAAAGCACTTCGGCGACAGTGGGAAGGAAAAACTGACTTTTAACAGGAAGAAACCTCTGGTAGAACCAGGCTCAGGGAGGGGCGGCCATCTGCTGTGACCAGTTGAGGTGAGAGAAGGAAGCTTGGTTGCCGGTTCGAGCCCCGGCTTGGACAGTCTTGGTCGTTGTGTCCTTGGGCAAGACACTTCACCCGTTGCCTACTGGTGGTGGTCAGAGGGCCCGGTGGCGCCAGTGTCCGGCAGCCTCGCCTCTGTCAGTGCGCCCCAGGGTGGCTGTGGCTACGATGTGGCTTGCCATCACCAGTGTGTGAATGTGTGTGTGAATGGGTGGGTGTCTGGATATGTAAAGCGCTTTGGGGTCCTTAGGGACTAGTAAGGCGCTATATAAAATACAGGCCATTTACCATTTACTTGAGTTGACAAGACCTGAAGCAGTCTAGCAGTCTTGCCTCCTGTGAACTCTGCTGCTCACTCTATATTTTCTCTTTTCAAACCATTCTCTTTAAACCTGAGAGATGGTTATGAGTCCCAGGAAATCAGCGGTTTCTAAAATCTCAGATCAGCCCGACTGGTACCAACAATCACGCCAAGTTTAAAGTCACTTAAATCACCTTTTAACCCCATTCTGATGGCATCTTTAAACTCCAGCAGGTCATCTTGATTATGTCTGCACTCATAATGATCATTTTCCCATGTGACTGACTGAAAACAATTTGTCATATGCATACAAATGCTCATTTAAATTACACCAACAAATGTAAATAAAAAAACCCAATGTGTAAACATACAAAACAGTGGGTTAATATATATTCAAAGCAGATTAAGTTTATTCCATTGTTTATTTTAATACTATTTAATCCAAATAGGGGCAAAATGTATAACAACCCTTTGCGAGTGTATAAATCTCTAATCGCTAATCCTTAAATTTCTGATTACAGGTAAATGAACATCAGGTGGAAGATGTTTGTTCTTACTCAGAGCATATTACTCTAACCCTAACCCTAGTTTATAATAATGTTACTAGATTAAAATATTGTGTTATTTTCTATTTTCTAGAAAATAACACAAAACCAAAAGAAAAGTAATTGGCATAAAATGAATGATTGCAATAACCTAAGTCTCCATGTTGTCAATCAAGTCAACTGCGTCACAGTCATGCCCACTGCCAGTAAACACGGATTAAAACATTCTCTCTGGTCCTAGAGTAGTTTCACCTTTCAGGTCTCCAACAAGCACAAACATAGGACACTATTAATAAGAGTGACACAGAAGACAGAAGCGAGAGGACAAAAACTCACACGACAGAGCCTCAAAGCTGTGTGAACAAACGTTAACTTTGCCACGGATCCAAACCACATTGGAAAGTAAAGTGAAAGTTTTCTTCTCAGGATGCTGAAATTATATCAAAGCACTAAAAATTCATGCCCCATAAAGGACAACAGGTCATTTCTGAATTAAGACATGCTGAGTGTAACTCACTCTTGCACTCTAAACTGTTCAGGAAGTTTTGTTCTTAGTATTTATTGTGAACATTTCTTACATCCTTGCATAAGTTAGGAATTTTGTAAATTTAATGCGAAGAATTTGCAGTGTTGCTTATCTTTAAGAATGAAAGCTACCTTCAGTAGGTTTTTGGGTGACCCAAATAGTGTATATGTAATATACTAACATACTAACATGTATTTTTTTAAATTTGGGTTTTTTTTATTTAAGAAAAAAAAGAAGTAGTAAGTTTGCAACCAAACTTTATTAGAATACCAACTAGTGCTGCAGATTATTTTAGTAATCGATTAATCTATTGATTAATTGAGTATCGGATAAGAAATACTTTTATCTCATTCATGCACAATAATAAATATTCAAAAGTGAGAAAACACAAGTCTTTCAAAGCGAACTGCTCATTGTTTCCATTTTAGAAATTGCAACATTTTAAAGTTTAACTGCATATAACATCTATCAAAAAACAAAAAAAAAGCAATTAAACTCTTCGAATGCATGTACGTGTAATGTTAAAGTGTTTTTTTAAAGGAAACATTTTCTTAAATGCAAAATATATAAATAATCTCAAATACAGTCAAAGGTCAAAGTCAAATAAAATAAGACATGCAATCTAAATTAAGCCATAAATCTTTACTCTGTCTTCTTGGAAGACTTTCTAACATTAATAGGAGGCAAGTTTTTGTACTGCTGAAAACAGATGTTATGATGGTGTAGGTGTTAATACTTTATGTTAATAATATGTCCTACATAACAACCCTCAGGTCAGTGGCTCAGACCCACTGAGCAAAGTGACATCTGTGTGACGTCTTTTATAGGTCATTTTTGGACGTGCAATTTTGGTCCACTGAAGCGGTTGTTTTCTAACACCCGGCAACATCTTTTTTTGATGTCTATTAAACTTCTAGTGTTGGTGTCCATAGGACCTCTGTGTACGGGCTATTTATAGTCCAGATGTGGTCGTTGTGAACGTCTTTTCAATGTCAAACTTAGATGTCGTTTTTATAATCCTTCTACATGTATCAGGTCTGTAGTATCATGTTTCCAGAGGGCGTGATTACTGTACAGAAACAGTTATGTGACTTCTCCAAGATGGCAAAGATGAAATGAACCATATACAATTCAAATGCTCTTTTAAACTTATTAAACACATTGTACTCTTTTTAAAAGGAACTCCCCAAAATTGTTTAACATTTTAAAATGGATTTCAATGTTTTTAATATTTGAACACATTTTAGTAAATGAGAGTTACAAACAAATAAGTTGGCTAATTAAAATAAAATAAACCCTTTGAAGAAAAACAAGAAAATGTAAAATAACAAACAAAACCAAAAATACTACATGAACTGAATAAATCAAAAGGCTAACACGTCATAAATCCTGTTTGTTTATAAATAATCCACAGTGAAAGCACTTATAAAAACAAAAATATTTGTGTTTGTTCATCTATTTTTTAACACTTTTTTTAACTGCATGTATACAAAATATTTCACACATTCAGATATGGTGTCTGATAGCTGCAATATTTAGATACTGGTTTGTTTCCATATTAGCACGCAGAGTATACTTGGAAACAAAAACAACAACACCCCCCAAAAACATACAGACTCCGAAAGGTTGAAGGATAACTAACATTCACCTGGTTCTGTAACCATTTTGTAGCACACAGATGTTCAGAGGTCACACGTTAGTCGTTTTATAGCCTATCTAATATCTAATGACTTGCCTGTGAAGATGTCACCATAGTTATTTGGCTGCTGCCTCAATCTAACGCAGCAGAAAGCTCACTGAGTGCCTCTTAGAAGACCTCCCTGATTCTCTCTGAGGATTTCCCAGCAGCTCTCAATGGTCCTTTCTCTTTAATTCAATTTCTGAAATGCTCCTTCCCCTGAGAAGCCCTCTGAAACCTCCCTTCAAATTATTTTAAAAGAAGGGAGACTAAAGGATGTAAGGAATCAAAGTTGCCTGAGGCAACATGGTGTTTCCCTAAGGTTGTGTGCTTTGGGAGAGGTGTGGCAGGTATAAAGATACTAGCAGGAGCGCTTTTATCATCCTTGAATGTCATCACATTTAGATTGGGTGCTGTTAAAAATCCAGACATTTTGCTTTGACGTTCAGACGTCTGGGGTCAACACCCATCTGTAGTGTTAAATGATTAACATGCACAGTATTTCATCAACTTCATAAACATTACCTTGTTTTAATGTTTCTCCACTCTGTGCGGGGTGGGTGTAACAGGGCGGCCCTTAGCGGCTGGAAACACAGTGAGATGGACCAAGGCAAGTGTAGTGGAACAAAGTATTTATCTTCTATACAGCTCTCCTTACAACAATTAACTTGTCGAGCTTCTTCACAGCACAAAAATCCACCCTCTAATGACAACTGGCAGCCTTAAATATATTCAGCTGTCACAGACTTAACCATTATTCCACTCTCAGGTAAGTTATTAAATCCCAACCTTCCACCACAGTATACAATATATCAATAAGAATAAATAAATACATAAATACATTTCACATTTACATATTAATAAATATTTCACACTTTAAATTACACCAAACCCAATATTATAAAAACCCAGAAACCCAAGCACAACAAGATTCACCACACTCTCTTTACCAATGGTCTCTCCCGGAACCTTTAAATGATGTCTGGACCCCCGGGGAAACATTTGCCCAAACACCTTGAAGAGGACACAGGCAAGAAAGTTGAGTAATCATTATCTTACACTTATTTGCACCACTTTTATCCCTAGATTTCACACACACATTTGCATTAGTTTTCCTTACTGGTAAACCTTAATCACAATTTCAATCACCATTCTTCTCTCCTGACAGACAACCACCACATTCCTTGATGAGGAGCAGCTGTGCAGGATCTGAAATAAGGCTACCAACTGATTTTAAAATTCCCAATAAATAGTCAATAAATATTTAAACTTCTTGTGTGCAAATCCATGCTTAAAGTGCACTGCTAAATAAAGTGCTTGATAAGGTGCTTTTAATAAAGTGAAAGGTGTGCTCTAAAGTGCTATACAGATAATATAAATCAATGTAGTAAGGGAGTCCTCTTCCTTACAGTGGGTACAAACAAACGGCAACACAAATGTGGTGAAACAGAAAGCAGAGGAGAGAAGCTAAATTAAAGGCACAGATCAGTGTAGCTGCTCCAGACAATTCATTTCAGACGCCCAGTGTGTGTCTGTGGCGATGCACAAGTTGGTTTACGTGCCGGGGATGTCAGTGTGAAGCTATAGCAGGGCCAACTATAGTTAATAATAATTGAATGAGAATCTGCTACAATAATGGGGAACCCTGCCAAAATAATCTTGTTTAGTAAGCTATGGGCAATCATTCTGAATATCTGTCCCCAAAAATCATTGGCACAGCTCAGCTGGTCCTGAATCATTCTCTTTAACGTGTCTCTTTGTTGCACTCCTTCTCATCTGTCTTTTTCTTAGTTCAGAGCAGATGGTTATTAGATCTGAACCCACTTGTACCCCTCTCTCAAACCTATTTCCCCCTCCTTCAGTGTTTGTGCTAAGTGGAGACCTTGCACCCTCCGACCAGTTCATCCGCTTCGCCGCGGTCCCTCCAGACTCCTTTTAAAGGTGCTTTCATTTAATCATTTCTTTAAAAAAGCTTTTTTTTCTAGGGCAGTATGAGGTCACAGATCACATCAGAGCTGCTTTCCAACTCAGTGACCATTTAATCAAGCCGAGGTCCATTTCGAAGCCACTCTTTTCAGACCACCTTTTCTTCCTGGGGCTCAGGGGTGAAGTCTGTGGCCCCAGTCGTCCGAATCCCATTCCTACCAAAGCTTTAGAGGGGACTGGGTGACTTACACCAATTCTCCAGGATTTACAGCTTGACTGAGTGTCCCATATAGCTACATAGACTCACCTGAAATGTTTCTGCTTACCTCTGACCCGAGCAGATGCGGTCCTACACAAAAAAAAATTGTTCCGAGTGACTTCAATGTTTTTGAAGTATTCAAGTTAGAAGTTCATTGATTTACAGTTCTGTTCAAAAAGGGCTGTAAAATTTAGAATTCTAGCCATCATAGTTTTAATAAATTCAAATTCAATTTTTTTATTTGTCACATACACAGTCATACACAGTACGATATGCTAATATACAGTATTAAATAATTGAAATTATGTCATATAATGTATCACTTTGTTACAGGATGCTGAAGCTTGGCTTTAACTTTGGCAGATCATCTTAAATATATTGAACATGGAATACAACAAGCTAGACAGAGCGTCTTTTAGTTCTTCTATGGGTGTTTTGTAGAAATATTTTTATACAGGAAGCCGCTTCATTCTGAGGTTACACATTATTAATTGGCTCCACACTGTGGTGTCACATCAGGATTTTAGTCCTGGGAAATAGCACTAGACAGTCGGCAGAGTTGACTCTGTGGAAGTCGCACCATCCAACATTTAGATGATGACTTGACAGTTCTGGCCTATTTTTCGTGCTGGGTTGTGCTGAACAAAATCTTGATGGGTAATGTAGAAGAAATCTCACATTGCCTGAACAGCTGACATAATTTCTATAAATTAGAAATCAGAAAGAAAACCGATAAAAAGCTGAGGGAAATCATGTTTTGTTAAACATGTAGGTTATAAAATGCTCAGAATGGGTTGTTTTTAAAATGTAGTGCATTTTTTTTTGTATTGTAATGGTGATATTTAATGAAAAGGCGTTAAATGTAATATGTGTAATTGATTGTGAATAACATATCAGTGTTCTGCTTCCCAGGGTTAGTTTGTGAAATTGATAATTTGTGTATTCAGAAATAAAATATTTGTCTAAGAAATTTTCAAATAGGAGATCATTCCTATTTTAATAGTATCATCGTTCTTATTATGCCATGGAGCCAGAGTATGCATAAGTGTACATTCAATTCAGTTAACTTTGTTTGCTTTCCTAGTTTCATAATCCTCAGTGAGATATATGTATGTGCTATTCTCAGTGAATGTTTTAAAGAGCAGTTCTTTTGCTACATTGATATTCCTTCACATCAGTGCAGGACTCGATTGACTTTGATTTGGTTGTCTGCAGGCAAGATGTGGGTGATTATATTTTTTATAGCTTTAAATGTAGGAAGGTCTCCCCAGTTAAACACCAGCAGGTCCACAGTGGAGTGTAAATGTACACTAAGTTATTGTTTCTACATAGTCTTAAATAACAGATACCACTAATATTTAATTTCAAAAACTGTACCAGTACCTTATTTTCTGCACTATAAGGCACACTTAAAATCCGCCCAATAATCCAGTGTGCCTTATGTATGAATTCTGGTTGTGCTTACTGACCTCGAACCGATTTTATGTGGTACACGGCGCTCAAAAATCTGTCAAAAAAATGTTTTAGTACGACTTTGGTAAGCTACAAAGCCACACCGCTGGATTGTTGGAGCATTACGGCTACCGTAGTCAGGAGCCTTGCGGACTCTGAGTAATCTGGGTCCAAAACTCTGTCTGCTTCAGGTCCCAAGTCAAACGAACAATGCAGCGTCACTGAGAGTTAAAAACTGTCTAAATTATTTAATCTTCAATAAAATGATCAGTGTTGCTGTTTTACCAGGTGTAACAATTATGTTTAACATCCAGGCATCCATGAAAACAGAATTTATGAAATTTAACAGAGTTATAGAAGTTAGCAGGAAGTTAGCAGGAAGTTAGCTCACTAGCTTCGCTAGTTACCTAAACATGGTATTCCATGTTCTGAAAAATATAAAAGGTACAGCTCTGCTATCACTTCCAACATAAATGAAGACAGGAAACTAAACAGCACTGACGTTTGTAGAGTTACTGAAGTTGGACTAGCTGGTATATAATGCTGTGCTGTGTGATCGTAGGAACACAGCTGCTATGTTAGCATAACATAAAGCATAACACAGTGAAGCTGGAAGATGAACGCTAACCTTTTTCCACTCTATAAAACTTAACATGAGGGTCCCCAATGGTTTTTGACAAATGCAGTCGCATGGCAGGATGCTGTAAACAGACCAAACTTCAGTCAGGAGAACAACTGAGATAATCCATCCACAATGCGAGGTTAGTCAATAATATACTGCAATAACACGGGAATAGAGCAGCTGTGAGAGAAGTCAACATTAATGAATCAATGGTACGGAAGTGGAGGAAGCAAGAAGAATGAGTTGAGTAAAGTTTGACTTATCTGACTGTTTTGTTTCACTTAATGCGCCTTGTGGTCTGAAAAATACGGTAAGTGATAAGAGTTCAGTTTTTTGATCTTCTTGTTGCTGTTTATTCATGATATAGACAAAAGCAGATAGTTATCCTACGACCAGCAGCTTAACCACAAAGTAGCACACTGCTGCATATAAGTTGCCAATACTCTGCTGACTCGATGAGGGCAGAGTTTTGAACTTCCTCTGTCATTAACATCAGCACAGAACTGTACACCGGGAGCTTCATGGCATGGGTTTCTTTGGCCGAGCAGCTCCTGTTGTAGCCCAGTACTTTTGTCCATATGATTCATATTATATTTCTGGACTTGTTATTCCGAAATTTGAAGGACCGCCATAACCCTTTCTGTGATATTTTTATTTATTTACGTTACAGATTTTCAGTGATTATCGTCTTATGCAGTCACGGAGCTTCTTATTAGCTAGTCCAGGGGTTGGGAACTCCAAGTGTCGAGGGCCGGTGTCCTGCAGGTTTTAGATCTCACCCTGGGTCAACACACCTAAATCAAATCAAGACATGTTGGACCTAATTTAGCTATTTAAATTAGCTGTGTTGGATCAAGGACACATCTAAAACCTGCAGGACACCGGCCCTCGAGGCCTGGAGTTCCCCACCCCTGAGCTAGTCTATATCTAATGTCTGTGCTGTGTCTTCAAAATAAAGCTTACTAAAGAAAAGATTTGAATGCTTTTTCTATCAAGGCTTCAAACCTCCAAATTCTCATCATTTGACAGATGAGCCATCATACTTGTTACATTATCGTTATCATCTTTAATTTCTGTTATGTTGTGTGAACTGAATTCAGCTGAATTAAACTCCACCAGTCTGCTTTAAGTACACGAACCTGACTTTTTTACTATTTTATGTATGCTTGGCTGATTTTATAAAGACATTTCCAAAATGATCTTTTAACTAAATTGATGGGACCGACTCAGCAGCAAAATTATTTGAAACCTCAGACAAACATTGTTGAAAGGTTCTTCATCCTTTAAGTCTTTATTTTAACAATTGATTGGGGCAGCCACTGTTCAAACATCAAGCCCTCTTCCCCATTCTGTTTTGCCTGTCTCACAGTCTTATTTAAATGCATACTCAGTGCTGTAATCCTGAGCATAGTTGATTAGCAGAATGAAGATTTGCCTGTTAATTTTTATACTGACGGCATACTTTTTAAGAGTACTGTGCTCTTTATTATTTTAAGCTGTGTTAGTCTATCTGCCATGTGTGCTGGTGGTTCTTCATTGATCTGTTTTGCTGCCGATCAATGATGGGTGTGGTATTTTCCATGCCTATCAGACTGTAATCAGTCAACTGAAGGAAAACTATCACTTTTTGTTACGCGTGATGTTTCAAAGGTTACTCCGTGCATTAATTCCATCATCCATTCAATAAATATTGGACACATTTTTTTGTCTTTTGCTTTCTTTTTTTTTCACCCCTCCATATCCTTGAGTGATGATGCATTTCCTTGTAGAAATAGCTACAGCACTGTTCCACTGAACCATTAGGAGGCTTAAGTCATTGTTCATCCTCCGACTCTGTGCCGTCATTCAGCAACTTCTTCTTTGTTGTCTTTTCTTTTTGCTTATCCGAGGTGCAGTGAAGCAGCAGATGCTGCACTGTTGTCCATTATGATGCTTTTTCATCATTTGCAGACAAAGGAACCCCTAAAATAACGTGCTTTGTTACATTTAAACAACTTCCCTTGGAGGGAGATATATAAGTATGTGGATTTGTGTGTTCGTGTATATATGTTTGCCCATGTTGATAATCTTGAGGTAGAGACGATGGCTTTTTTACAGCCTCTCTATCCCACATGAGGAGACATCTGTATACGTAGACTTACAGTTGAGACTGCCATGCCACCAGTGGCTGAAGGTAGACTGATTGGCATAAAATATCAAAATGATTTTACAGTGATAAAAGAAACAATGACACGAGTTGTGAAATACTTAAAACCCAACAGAGGACGTGTAATCCAGTCAGACCAGCATCAGCATCAGTGCCATTCAGACATTCAGCAGTAGACCTGGTTTAGGTCTACTGCTGCCTTGCAGGTGCAGACTTGTGAACGGTGCCACCCATTTACATTTTTTCCGTTATACACTAAAAAACACAATGAATGTTGGGTCTCATAGCTTTACTTTCCTCTCATTCTTGTTGGCCTCAAATTACAGCCCACCCTTTTGCTGATCAGATCATCAAGGGTTGCAATGAGAAGACCTGTTCAAAGTGAACGACTGCTGCATGAACTGCTGAATGAATTTGCAGTATTATTCTCATATTTATTTCAGCTTTATTCTTTTGGTTAGCTTTTAATTCCCCCACCATATCAAAATAGTATAGATTATTGGGTATTTTTCTTGGCATCAAAGTGTGAAATTCTAGTATCATGACAGCACTGTATCTAAACAACTAGACCTTGTGTATTGCAGTGATGGTTGTTTTTCAGAAATTGGGGGAAACAGAAGAGGAGTGCCTGATATTCTACGGGGGCAACAGCCATTCACAATATTTATACTGAATTTAGTTTCTCAGCAGCCTGTGCGTATCAGCCGGGCTGTAGGGTTAGCAGCCTCACAGACCCACCTCCACATTCTCAACAGTGACCTGTGACATCACTTCCTGCTGATGCAGCGCAACTGTCAGAGTTGAGCCGCGGCGTCCTTCAGCCTCCATCCTCTCCCAGTCATGTAACTGCTGTGAAAACAGATGCAAACACAGACACACTCAACACACTCGTTTGCAGCCTTTGACCTCTGTTTTGTTCGCTGTTTTCAACAAGCTTTCAAATTAGTCTAAATGTGTTATATCAGAGCGCGTCAGAGTGAAGGCCTTTGGCAGCAGTGCAGAAAGATGAGACTGAGAATACGGGCTGCCAGTAGGACTGGACTCTCATTAACCTCCCTACCTCCTGTCTCTTCACCAAGTCTCCTTCATCAGCTCATCCAGGCCTGAAGTGACACATGGGCCTCTGGAGTGTCAGTAGCGATAAAGATGCCGCCCCTTCAGTGTTTTAATTGGAACTTCTGCTGTTGATGTGTGAACAGCTGTAGGACAGCGAAGGGCAGATCTATCATCCCTGCCCTCCGCAGACCGCCCGAGGTCAAAAGGCAGCAGTTAGTGTGGCAGGAAAACCCCCAAAGCTCCTGTTTATTTATGATTTTATTGCTACACTCCTGCCTGCGCGCCGTCCCGTTCTCTCATCTGCATATTCACGTCGTCGTGAAATGACTAAGGAAAAGTAAGGAGGAATTTGGGGTGGCTGAGCGAAATAGCCAGCGAGGATGTATTTATAGACCCAACGAGGGGCTCGCACACACTCACACTAGTTGACACACACGCAGTCAAACACTCACACTTCTGTGAATCCTCTGCTCTCCCTGCAGACACAAATCCATTATTCATTTCAAAATGACTCATTTTTCGCCCCGTGGCTCCTGGCAGTAGTGTGGTGCCTGACCAAGGGGGGTGCTTTTCTAATTAATGCAGATTGTGGAAGAAAACAAAAAAAAAAACCATATTTACTCTGATGCCTGATATTACAGCAGTGCAGGCGTGAAACAGTGCTGGTGGCGAAATCGAGTTTTTGACCTATTATAACCTTGCACACTCAGGGCTATAGCTTGTTTTCAGAGGATAGATCAGCTGCGCTATCCCTGCTTTATTCTAGGGCAGCCCATCTATTCGTGTCGCGGTCTTTTTCACGTTTATAATAAAAGTAAATCCAAATGCAGTACATAAGGTTCATGGATTTCTCTATCAGATGCCAGTCCAGCCTTTCAATCAGCACAAATAAAGACCCGATAGGTAAAAAGCTAAGAACGCCACTATGCAATATAAAACAAAAGCTAAGCGCCATACTCTATGCACAGGGAACAGGAACTCTTCTCAGGCTGTCCCCTCGAGATGTGATCCAATTTTAATGAGCCCGCCAAATGTCAATAAAAGGATCGTATGTGTGTTTACTTCTTACACTATCAGCTATGTAGTGCGTTGACAGATAGGACCGGAGATCATCATGGAGTACAGGGCCCACTGAGGCATGCACACTCACATGCATACAAACAGACACCCTCAGAGGTACGACTGCTATAAACAGGCCAAGCTTGAGGTGGGGCCAATTTATTTTAATTCAAATATTTGATAAGGTAAGACTCGGTGCAGCTTTGCATGCTATTAGATAGCAATCTAAATAACATTTACATGTCATTTACGTTCATTACTTTTTTCTTCTTTTTTTTTTAAAGAGTGGTGTCAGCACCGTGTGCATATTAAAGCTCATATTTATTCCGCTAGCCAGCATGGTTCCTTTGCAGAATTTGCAAATGAATGCAAATATGGGTTTCCTCCCTAGACAGCTTTTGAAAGGTAGTGGTTACAGGAAATGGTTTTCAGTTTCGTAGACAGACATAATTTTGGAGGAATGATGTCTTAGTTGATTTCAGTTTTTGGTCGAATAAATATCTGACCTCGGCTTGCTCTCGTGAGATTTGAGGTACTTTCCTGATATATTATTGTAGCGATTGCAGTACTCGTTACTTGCAGCAGGTCAGTTTTGTTGTTTGAGTACATTCATCACAACCCAACCTGTAGCTTTCTGAGCAGGTGGCGAAATGGTTTACAAAAGTTTACTCCATCTGTGACTTTATTCTTCCGCTCTCTGCTCATTGCAGGAATTTTTCAATACAACTTTATTTAGGGATCCAGCCTCGAAAGTACTGTCAATTAGTGCTAGCAAGAATAATAATGAAACCATTTAATTGCATTAACATAATGCCTTTGAACGATCATTACCAAAAATGGTTGCGATAATAAAGCAATTACTATTTTGAGACAGCAATTAGCCTGGCACCTTTCTCCGATGCTATAATTACTAACAGCAAGAAGAATGTGGATGGATGCATGTGCTGTAAGTTTGTGAAGGAGCTGGAAGCAATGGGGAAGATGAAGATGAAGATGGGCAAGATAGGCTGTCAAAGACCGAGCGTATCATTCTGAACATGCTATTCCCCTCTGACACATCCACAATAACCCTCAAGAGAAGCAATCGCTTGCCTGTGTCCGCACACAAATTTCGATGTTGTTTAGCGCACATCTCTCCATTACGAAAGATTTTTTTGGGGGGTTTTTTGTAACGGACGAGATGTTGAAACGGAGGGTGTGAGACGGAAGGAGCGAGGCAGGCGTGGATGGAGGAAGGGAGGGAAGAATGAGAAAGAGAGATTGGTTTTCATGCCTGGTAGTCAGCGAGCCTGTAAATCTCCCAGGAGCGTAGTGGAAGACAGCAGAAGGTTGATAGTCATCCATCACTCCTGACAACCCCGCTGCTCTGGAAGGGCCTGACAGCACAGCCCTGCCTGAGAGAGAGAGGGGGGAAACACAAGAAGAAAGATAAATAGAATGAGATGCTGCTTGCAGAATGAGCAAATTAACTCTTCCATGTTTAAAGCAGAAGGCGAAGTGGAAAAAGAAGGTGAGAAGATAAATGTCTTGAGGGAACGGAAGGAGAAAAGGGGAGAAGTGCAGCAGTTGGCTTTTACAGCTCCTGTGTTCATCCCTCACTGAGTGCCTATGGCAGCGGCAGTGATGCTACTGAGGGAGTGGAGGTGGACAGTCTGGAAGTAGCTCTGTCCTCGTCGCAGCAGTAGAGCGAGAACACGAGGCTCTATCTGGGAAAAAACGTGGTAACTTGTTTTCTGCAAGTCGCCTTTTTAATATCGTGGTATGGAATTAGTAAAAAGTTAGATTATTTACTTTCTATTGTTGCTTTGGAAGCTACTGTTATCTTTCTAAGGCAGGGTTTATCCATGGCAATTGAGCCTTTATTAATGTTAGTTTAGATCTGTTTCATGTTTGCGTGCGTACTGAAAAAATTACACCAATATTCATGAGTAACTTCTTTCATATAAGGTGTTGTGAAACAGACCAAATCCTGCATCATTTTGCAGATGATAAATGGTTTTACAGTGAATATGAAAAAGGGTGATGACATTTGATTTTTTACTTAAATTTGCTCTTAAAGTAAGATATATCTGCTAGAACGAAGTAAAAGAAGAAAGTACTGCTCTGTTGTCGCGAGGAGTGGCCACAGTGATTAGCTCTGCGTGTTTGACGGGGTTTTATTTCGGACGCCCTTCCTGACTCAACCCCAACGGAGATATGATGGAACAAAGAAAATAACAGAAATATTCCACGTCATGCACATATACAACTTTTGCGCTGTTTGAATTTACACAGTTCATTAAACGTTGAAATGAAACCACAATTTTCCAGAGTTGACTGAGTCATCTAGCATCATTACGCAACACACAGTACATCATCCACCCGTCTTTTTTACCACTCAGGGTCAAATCACATTTATTAACCCATTTGTGCTCTGCCCTAATCTCCTTGGATCAGAAGGGTTGTTCCAAACACGTGTTGCCAACAGGAAAGTTATCCTATGGCAAAGTCAACACTCATTAGATGATTTAATTACATTTCTCCCTTCACGTTTCTTCTTTACTTTTTAAATGTTCAGATTTTCAGATAATATCGGGCTCTGGAGAGTCAGAGAACTTGCTTGACTTAAAAGAAAGTTCACAGATTTGCCAACTATTAGCCTATCAGCACCATGGGCAGGATTAACACACAATATCATGTTGTTGATGCTGCATGCGGCAACATGTATATTTTAAACATCCGGTTGTGAATGGGGTGAAAGGATGAACTGTTTTTACGAGCTGACAGTTTTCTCTGATATCAGGCTAACAATTTCGTCTTTAGAAGACACGTACAGAGTTGTGTCAAATGGAAATAAAGGATACTTTCATACTTGGTGTGTTCATGACTGTGATGCTAGGCATCGGCAGGATGGTGATAATAGGCGAACTGGATGGAGCCTTATTATAAGAGAGAGGCCAAACAGCCTGTCAATTAAACAGACATAAAGTCTCCACATATCTGACAATCTCTGGCTATCTGACCATGACGCGTTCTAGACATATCGACTTCAAAATGAGCACTCGTGTGTGCACGCACGCACACACTATTATTATAAAAGCACAACATGGATGTGCCATCCTTTAGTTGACTACCTATAGTCCTCTTAAGCTTGTGCACTGTGCGGTTTGGTAGCTAAATAAGAGCAATAAAAGGTGTTTATCTGTTTCTCGTTGTTTGTGCGGGCTGCAAAATATGCATTCATAACACAAAGAGCTACCGTTTTTCAGTTCTGCTGTTTGTTAATCTGAGTGTATGTATGTGCCATATGTGGCTGCGTGCTTGTGTCTGTGTGTGTGTGTGACCTCCATCAGTGTCTGGAGGGTATTGGCTGTTGCTGTCACTCAGTACGATAGAAGCCCTAATTAAAGAAGTTCCAGTTGTACATCGCTTTACAATGGAAGGGGGAGATTGCCTTTCAACTCTTTGCCCAATGCAGAAACTTCCTCCTCCTCTGGCTGAATAAAAGAGTCTGATACAAAAAGCCATGAATGCCTAAACCAAACAAAAGCTCTTTAAAAGACTGTCACCATGCTATCTGATATCTCCTGGAACAGCACTGCTTTGAATAAATCTTTTTCAGTGAAGGAGAGAGAAGGAAATTAAAAGCTGACATTTAAAAGGCTGCTGCTGGGACTCGTGGCCCCCAGGATCAATAGCTAGGTATCTCACAACTTCCCCCGCATATTAGCTCACTTTTCCACAGGGCATCTCAGACTGAGTACAAACACACCAAAACGACTTTAGGAATATTACTGTGTTGTTTTGCCGGTTTGCATGTGAAGGTTGGCTGAGAAGCAGAAGGTGGCAGGGCACAGCCTCTTTCTCTGCGTCTTTGTGTTTGTTTGTGTACCTGTATTGGGTTTAAAGAGTCCCATCTTCCTCCTCATCCTTGTGTCAGCACCTTGGGTTGACATTGGTCATTGGGGACTGAAACTGTCAGCAACGACATTACACTGTGGTAAAGAAGAAAAGACGGGAAGGTAAGAAGGATCAGGAATAGCAAAGTGTGTGTATGTGTGTCTCACTACTGCCTGTGTAAGTGACATTGCTGACATTTAGTTGCACTGGGTGACATTGTCGTCACACGACTTTCTGAACAATGTGTCAAGTTATGTATAGCAGACTTACTGAAGGTCATGCATGTGCTCCCGAAGGAGTCATGCCTGCCTGTCTCGTTCCTAACATGTAAATGTGCGCGCACTCAAACAAACACACACGCACGCACAAACACGTCCCGCCCGCGACCTCCGTCCTCTCCCACAGGCGCTCAAACTGTCCCTTAGTGTTCCCCTGTCATACTGTTATCCCCACCTGCCTTCCAACCTTCCTCACTGTAACCAGGCTTTGCAGCAGCTTAGCCACAGCTGAGCTGCCCTGCTCGAGCAGGCCTCCGACACAATGTCACCCCGGGGAATCACCCCAAAAGCAATGAAAAGGTCTTCCTGTTCTTCTGTAAGTGCTGGAATAAGAAAGCAGCAACATTTTAGATAGATTCAACTGCCTTTTTCTTTTACAGTTGTTACCTGTGTCTCATATACATTCAGCTGAGTGGCCTTGCTAGTTTGTGGACCATGTTAGGCTGAAATGAAAACTACAGTTTATTAAAACTTTGGGATTTATTTTCAGAGCTTTAACCACACACTCTTTTGGTTATGGTAACAATGTGCTCACTGAAGTAGAGGCAGATGAGAAAGTAGCTAATTAAAAATGTATAACTGGGTCCAGAAAATATGGACAGTCAGTCAGTGAGAATGAAAGTGTTCTTACATTATCTAAGCTACTTTATTTGGACTAGAAACCTATTTTAATTAAACAGGAAACTGCAAGTATATAATCTGGTAGGCTGTCTGTAGCCTGTGCTTTTCCTCTAAACAATTTGGGTTTGTTTACAGCCTGTTCGTTGCCTCATTGTGCCTATTTATAGCCATATAGTCTTTGCAGTGTTAGCAACTACTTAGGAAAGTGTGTTATCATGTTGTATTAAATTGTAGAAAGCTTATTTTGTGCATCTCCATTCACAAAGGCTCACCGCAGTGGATGGCTCGGCATATCTGATTTGCTAGATTTGAATTTTTATCGATATATTTACCACAGATGCCCTTCCTGACATAACCTCAGAGGGATTTGTGTCTCCTCCCAGTCTTGAAAATCTGACATTTCACGTGTTAGACGAATGTGTAATTGTTGTTTTTTCACACAATCTACACAGTGGAGCCACTATAATCTGTTAAATTGTATTGTCATGTACTATTATAGAAGTGATGGCAGAGCGTGTAAAACTGAAAACTTTCATAGAGCTACGGCTAGCACAGCTTCTTTCCAGAGGTGTTAACCCAAGTGACAGGTGCTAAATTTCGTTATCTGTCCATATCGTATCAGTTTTAAATGGCACCTGCCAGGAAGTGACATCGGTTACTGAAACACACTGAATATTCGGGTAACTTGCATAATGTTCTCACAGTAAAGCAGAGCAACTGTGACATGCACCAGTGCTGCCTTAATTGCCACTGATACAAGAGTAAAAGGTTCTGCAGTATTCAGAATGGCCCAGACTACATTCCTCATTTATATTAAAGATGCTCTTACTCTTTGGGAAATGTTTACATGTTTTCAGTTCTTCTAGTTAATTTAGTTAATAAGTAAATAAATAACACAGTTCCAGATTATCATACTAATCAGTTCATACTAATCATACTGTCAGTTCCAGTGGTTTTTCTTGTTCAACACAAATCACTACATCAGGTGTCTGCAAACATTTTCTTTAACATTGTTGTTATGATGAGCTACTGTCAGCCGTTATTAGTCATCATTTCACTGCTTGGTTTCTACTTCCAACGGCATGTGCAGCAAATTTCTTTACACAAATATGAAATGTGCTATAAAAATGTGTTTTTTTATAATGAAATAAAATCCAACTCTTCACATTAACGCATTAGGATCAGTGCAATGCATCTATAGTTTATATTAGAGTTGTTTTATACCTCCGTTCAGTAGAAATGTTCACATTCTTGCCATTGGTGATCTTTTTAATTGTAACTGATCAATTTAGACTCATTCAGTTCGTCTGATATTATTTAAAAAATGTTCTTTTTTGTATCAAATGGAATCTGTTTTAACCATAATTATCTGCACTATATGGTATTTGGATTTATGATTGGCTGGGTGGAACTCCAGGTGTGTGTATTGTCCTCCTAGCGATGTCAGTTAGTCCCACCACTGTGAGTAGCTGGCGTGCTGTGCGTCACTGATCAGACTGATCAAAGACAACAAGAGGGGAACAGGCAGAGCTGCCAGCAGCTATCAGCCTGCCTATCTCTGATGGCTACGGACAGGCCTCACAGATCTGCTCGCTCGTGTTACGCTGTGACAAAATCACAACGCAGCCAAGGCGATTCAGTGAACCACAGTTTGGCGAGGGTTGCAGGTAAACTTCGCCTAATGTCTGATGTTGTCTTAGCCGAATTGCTGTTTGCTTTGTTTAGACCAGCAGACAGAATTTCGTATGCAGTACTGTGGGAGTAACAATGTTTCTGCGATTCAAAGTAAAACATCTCAATTTGCTCCAGTGTGAGATTCCTTGGAGCAGTTTCAGTTTTCAGTTTCTTGCACATAGACCCATCAGCACAATGGATTCCTGCCAAAATTATAATAGCACCGTCTCCCTAAGCTGAAAGCCTCCTGCAGTAACAACATAGACACTGCACATTAAAATCTTCACTTATATCTTTATTTCTTTGTGCATAAAACAAAACAAAGAAAAATCAGTCTAACAGGTATTCTCACCTGGTTTCTATAGAGCTGCAAAAACATTTCAGTGGGGACGCTTAGTCATGCACCTGTTAAGATATCACAAGTTTATTTAAACCATTATGTTAGTATACATCAGTAAAAAGCCCTTCTTTTCTTGCAAGCACTCATTCTTTTTTCTTTAAGATAAAATAAAATCCAACTGCAATGCATCAATAATTTAAGTTAATAAACCAACAGGTGTTTAATTAGAGTGCTTTTAAAAGTCTGTTCAGTAGCGATTTTCACATTTTTGCTCCATTATTATGTTTCTCCTCAACCAACACCGCCCAGAGGACAAAGTGCTCACGCTGTCTGCAGAGGTCTCGATCTACACATTTAGAACGGTTTCTTTAATAATTCATCCAAACTCCTTCCAGGAAGGAATGCTATCCGGCCACACGCTGGATCAATGGAGATCAAAAAACAGCATTTGGTCCTAAATGCAATCCTATCCCAAAGCGCCTCCAACGGGGCTATTTTAGTGCCAAGTCCTGTGGCCGACCGACTGCTAGTGGTCTCCATTTAAAGGTTAACAATGAGGTTGCTAGAAATCAGCTTTTTAGACATGTATTTAAAGCCAGTTGAATGAGATGTCTGTTCTTTCTTTAACACTGATGCACAGCTCACACTCAAACACCTGCGACACTGTGCTCAGATGAATCAGTTTCAGAAGAAGTGCTAAATTCAAGATTCTATTTTTTTTTACTTTTTGGCTTAGCAGGGAAGCATTTCTTGAGTCATTGGTTTTGATTAACTACCTCATTAAGTCCCTGCAGATACATTATAGTTATTTGCTGCTGTGAGAGAGTGAAAATCTTACTTATTGCACCATTAAGGTTCATTTAAGTTTTGCATGTCGCATGATTCTGTTAGCCAAAATGAGGTTCAACTGGTATAATCCAGACAAAAATGCCTTCATGCCAGGTTTGTAAATATTTCTTCTCATGACAACATTTCATTTAGAACGGTCGTTTGCAGAAATCTTATTAGTCTGATTCTCGCATCCCACGCTTAAGGATGTCTGCTGTCATATCTATAGGGTGTCTCTGCGATGTTTGTGTGTGTGTGTGTGAGAGAGACACCGCAGAGACACCTGTTCCAGCTTGCCATTCATCAGTGATGAGGACGGTGCAGGGTTTTGACACGCTCTGTGGACATGACAGCTCAGACAGGATGGATGTTAATCTCTTCTAACTGCTCCCAGCCTAATTAAATCTTCCAGGGTAGCACACATGTGCAGACGGTTGCGCGATCACCAATACTCAACACACGTGGTGACTTCTAAATTAGTCTTGGTTGTGAGTAAGTTTTAACGATCAGGAGAATTGGCCCCGCAGCACTTTGTTTGATTCTAATTCTATGAAATTCTGTGTGTGTGTGTGTGTGTGTGTGTGTGTGTGTGTGTGTGTGTGTGTGTGTGTGTGTGTGTCAGACAGAGAGTGTGAAAGGGAGAGACAGAATCTGAATTATAGTTACTGTTACACTCATCTACTCATAAACACACCGAATTCACTGCTTTTTTCGGTAGTTTGCAACGTTTAAATATGCAGCGCTAATTGAGACACATGCAGGATAGCAGTAGCACTCTTCTTTTTGCTGTGACCTATATAAACCAAACGGGGATGGTTACAGATGCACCAATCTGACTCCTTCAGTTTTTTAATTTTTATTTTGCATATTTGCACGCGTTAGTTACTAGCTCCTTTATTTATTCATTCATTCTTAACTTTATTAGAAATTAATATTGTTTTGTAGTGTGATGTTGTGTCTGTGTGGAAGCTGCCATTGAAATGTAATTTCCTGCAAAGGATTAATAAAGCATCTCTATCTACATTGATCACAATATCTTGGCTTTGTCTGTCCATCAAAACTCAGTACTGATCGATTAGTGTTAATTTATTAACCTGTGTTTTTTTACTCAAAGGAAAAAAGAACAGGAATTAATCTCTTTCATTTTTTTCCACATCTTTTCCTAATGCGATCTAACAAAAAAAAATACAAAATGAACTGGTGTTTATTACTAAAATCATAGATAACAAATGGACAAGGAGAAATACAATAAAACATATTTCAGTATGCGCATTGTGTGTGGAAAGGTGGAAAATATATTGAAAATGATAGTGTGTTATGTGTACACCACAAGTGTTACACTAAACTTAATGAAAGTAAGCATGAGTGAGTAGGAGAGAACGAAAGCATCGTCATTTCAGCTTCTTCAGCCATGTAAACATTATCGCAAACATACGAGAGAGAAGTTGTTTGTGTAGCCAGCGTGAAATACCTCACAACTGCTGACCTCTTCAATTCAATTCAATTCAATTCAATTTTATTTATATAGCGCCAAATCACAACAAATGTCGCCTCAAGGCGCTTCATAGATACAGAGAAAAACCCAACAATCATATGACCCCCTATGAGCAAGCACTTTGGCGACAGTGGGAAGGAAAAACTCCCTTTTAACAGGAAGAAACCTCCGGCAGAACCAGGCTCAGGGAGGGGCGGCCATCTGCTGCGACCGGTTGGGGTGAGAGAAGGAAGACAGGATAAAAGACATGCTGTGGAAGAGAGACAGAGATTAATAACAGATATGATTCAATACAGAGAGGTCTATTAACACATAGTGAGTGAGAAAGGTGACTGGAAAGGAAAAACTCAATGCATCATGGGAATCCCCCGGCAGCCTACATCTATTGCAGCATAACTAAGGGAGGATTCAGGGTCACCTGGTCCAGCCCTAACTATATGCTTTAGCAAAAAGGAAAGTTTTAAGCCTAATCTTAAAAGTAGAGATAGTGTCTGTCTCCCGAATCCAAACTGGAAGCTGGTTCCACAGAAGAGGGGCCTGAAAACTGAAGGCTCTCCCTCCCATTCTACTTTTAAATACTCTAGGAACAACAAGTAGGCCTGCAGAGTGGGAGCGAAGTGCTCTAATAGGGTAATATGGTACTACAAGGTCATTAAGATAAGATGGGGCCTGATTATTTAAGACCTTGTATGTGAGGAGCAGGATTTTGAATTCAATTCTGGATTTAACAGGAAGCCAATGAAGGGAAGCCAAAACAGGAGAAATATGCTCTCTCTTTCTAGTCCCTGTCAGTACTCTTGCTGCAGCATTTTGGATTAACTGAAGGCTTTTCAGTGAGTTTTTTGGACATCCTGATAATAATGAATTGCAGTAGTCCAGCCTGGAAGTAATAAATGCATGAACTAGTTTTTCAGCGTCACTCTGAGACAGGATATTTCTAATTTTAGAGATGTTGCGCAAATGGAAGAACGCAGTCTTACATATTTGTTTAATATGTGCGTTGAAGGACATATCCTGGTCAAAAATGACTCCAAGGTTCCTCACAGTGTTACTGGAGGCCAAGGTAATGCCATCCAGAGTAAGAATCTGGTTAGATACCATATTTCTAAGCTTTTCAGCGCCGAGTACAATGACCTCAGTTTTATCTGAGTTAAGAAGCAGAAAGTTAGTGGCCATCCAAGTCTTTATGTCTTTAAGACATTCCTGCAGTTTAACTAGTTGGTGTGTGTTATCTGGCTTTATGGACAGATAGAGCTGGGTGTCATCTGCATAGCAGTGAAAATGTATGCTATGTCTTCTAATGATGCTGCCTAGGGGAAGCATGTATAATGTAAACAGAATTGGTCCTAGCACTGAACCCTGTGGAACTCCATAATTAACCTCAGTGTGTGAAGAGGACTCTCCATTTACATGCACAAATTGGAGTCTATTAGATAGATATGATACAAACCACTGCAGTGCAATACCTGTAATACCTACAGCATGTTCTAATCGCTCTAACAGGATATTATGGTCAACAGTATCGAATGCTGCACTAAGGTCAAGAAGGACAAGCACAGAGATGAGTCCACTGTCAGAGGCCATAAGAAGATCATTTGTAACCTTCACTAAAGCTGTTTCTGTGCTGTGATGAACTCTGAAACCTGACTGAAACTCTTCAAATAAACCATTCCTCTGCAGATGATCTGTTAGCTGTTTGACAACTACTCTTTCAAGGATTTTTGATATGAAAGGAAGGTTGGAGATTGGCCTATAATTAGCTAAGACTGCTGGGTCTAGAGATGGCTTTTTGAGTAAAGGTTTAACTGCAGCCACCTTGAAGGCCTGTGGTACATAGCCGATTATTAGAGATAGGTTGATCATATATAAGATCGAAGAATTAATCAATGGCAGGACTTCTTTGAGCAGTTTTGTAGGAATGGGGTCTAAAAGACACGTTGATGGTTTGGAGGAAGTAATTATTGAAGTTAACTCAGAAAGATCGATTGGAGAAAAAGAGTCTAACTTAACATCAATGGAACTAAGAGTAGCTGTAGATAATATTACATCTGTGGGATGATTATTGGTAATTTTTTCTCTAATGATAAAAATTTTATTTGTGAAGAAGTTCATGAAGTCATCACTAGTTAACGTTAAAGGGATGGTTGGCTCAAAAGAGCTCTGACTTTTTGTCAGCCTGGCTACAGTGCTGAAGAGAAACCTGGGGTTGTTCTTATTTTCTTCAATCAGTGATGAGTAGTAAGCTGTTCTGGCTTTGCGGAGGGCTTTCTTATAAAGCAACAAACTATTTCTCCAGGCTAAATGATGATCCTCTAAGTTTGTGACACGCCATTTCCTCTCCAGATTACGAGTCATCTGCTTTAGGGTACGTGTTTGAGAATTATACCACGGGGTCAGGTACTTCTGATTAGAGACCTTAGTTTTCACTGGAGCTACAGTATCCAGAGTCGTACGTAGTGAGGAGGTGAAATTATTAACAAGATAATCGACCTCTGTTGGGGTAGCGTTCAGATAGCTGCTCTGCTCTGTGTTGGTACAGGGCATTGACGATGATAACAGTGGCTGGATTATATTCTTAAAATTAGTTACAGCGTTTCAGAAAGACATCTACTTTGATAAAGTCTACTCTCCACTGCTGCGTAATCAATTATTGTAAATGTAAATGTTATCAAGAAATGATCAGACAGGAGAGGGTTTTCAGGAAACACTGTTAAATGTTCAGTTTCTATGCCATATGTTAAAACAAGATCTAGAGTGTGATTAAAGTGGTGGGTGGGTTCTTTTACATTTTGAGAGAAACCAATTGAGTCTAACAACAGATTAAATGCCATGTTGAGGCTGTCATTTTTAGCATCAACATGGATGTTAAAATCACCCACAATAATTATTTTATCTGAGCTCAGAACTAAATTAGATATAAAGTCTGAGAAATCAGACAGAAACTCTGTGTAAGGCCCAGGTGGACGATAGATGATAACAAGTAAGACTGGTTTCTGAGTTTCACAGCTGGGGTGGACAATGTTAAGCATCAGGCTTTCAAATGAATTAAAAGTCTGTCTTGGTCTTTCATTAATTAATAGACTGGTGTGAAAAATTGCTGCCACACCGCCCCCTCGACCTGTGCTTCGAGATTTCTGGTAGTTAGAATGACTCGGGGGTGTTGATTCATTTAAACTAACATAATCATCCTGCTGCAACCAGGTTTCTGTAAGGCAGAGTAAATCAATTTGTTGATCAATTATTAAGTCATGTACTAACAGAGACTTGGAGGAGAGAGACCTAATATTTAATAATCCACATTTCACTGTTTTACTCTTTGGTTCAGATGTGGATACTGTATTGTTCTTTCTTTGTAAATGTTTAAGTTGTTTGTTGCTGGTTTTTAGTTTGTTTTTTGTCTTTTTGGAAGCAGACACAGACTCTATGGAGATGGGTTTTTGGGGGGTTAGCAGGAGGAGAGAAGCTGCAGAGAGGCGTGTAAGACTGCAACTCTGCTTCCTGGTCCCAACTCTGGATAGTCATGTTTTGAGGGGTTTAATAAATTTGTCGATATTTCTAGAAATGAGAGCTGCTCCATCCAAAGTGGGATGGATGCCATCTCTCCTAACAAGACCAGGTTTCCTCCAGAAGGTTTGCCAATTATCTATGAAGCCCACATCATTTCTGGGACACCACTCAGACAGCCAGCAATTTAAGGAGAACATGCGGCTAAACATGTCACTCCTGGTCTGATTGGGGAGGGGACCAGAGAAAACTACAGAGTCCAACATTGTTTTGGCAAAGTTACACACCGATTCAATATTGATTTTAGTGACCTCCGATTGGCGTAACCGGGTGTCATTACTGCCGACGTGAATTATGATTTTACTGAATTTACGTTTACCCTTAGCCAGCAGTTTTAAATTTCCTTCAATGTCGCCTGCTCTGGCCCCTGGAAGACAATTGACTATGGTTGCCGGTGTCTCTAGCTTCACATGTCTGAGAACAGAATCACCAATTACCAGAGTTTGACCCCCAGCGGGTGTGTCACCGAGTGGGGAAAAACGGTTAGACACATGAACGGGTTGGTGGTGTACCTGGGGCTTCTGTTTAGGACTATGCTTCCTTCTCACCGTTACCCAGCCGCCTTCTTTCCGCAGCTGCTTGGGGTCTGCCGGGGAACAGCTAGCGGGGCCTACGCTATCTTCGGCTGCACCAGCTACGGGGGCCTGGCTAGCTAAGGGTGAGAGAAGGGTGCAGAGCCGAGTCTCCAGATCAGTAATCCTGGCCTCCAGAGCTGCAAATATGCTACATTTGTTACAGATATCATTACTGCTAAAGGAGGCCGAGGAGTAACTAAACATCTGACACAATGAGCAAGAAAGTGCAGAAGGGACAGGTGAAGTAGCCATGGTGCTAACGGGTCGGCTACGAGCTAAGCTAGCGAAACAGTACAGAGACAGTGAGTGAATACTTTGGCTATAAATTAGGTAGTGAGTACACAGAAAGTGTGCTTCGGATGAAGCACGTGAAGATTATACTGTGAAAAAAAAAAAGAATGTATTTAAAAGTTGTTAATTAAACTGTTAAGCAAATAAGCTACTCAGAAACACCACTGTGTTTGAGCAGGAACAGGAAGCGATACTATACCACAGAGCGAGCGAACACCAAGTGACAGCGCCACCGACAGGACAGGATGAGAAGCCTCATCCTGAGGCTTATGCTTTTAACTATGTTAGCTCTCCTGAAGCACTGTTGCTGACACGTGGCATGTTCAACACTGATCAACATGGAATTTAATTGAATTGATTGGTAGATGAGCATTGTTCAATAATCAGTTGACCAGTCTAACCTGTTGAGCCAGATTTGGATGGAGATCAGATCTAAGTGTAGGATTGGTAGATATCTGTCCACTGACATGACTTAGTAAACAGAGAAATTCCTATATGGTCATATCATATCACTCACGTTTCTCTCCAATGGCTCCAGGTTTTCCTTGTTATTAATTTATGTACCTTATTTAAAGGGCACCCATCAGTCTTAGCTAGAGCATACTGTGAATAACTCGGACCCCACACAGTTGTTTATGGCTTTATTTGTGACCAATGTCCCAGCGTGGTCAGCTCTCCAGCTGTCCTCACACACACCTCCTCTTCTGGTTTCCGACCTCGCTATAAAAAGGGAAAGACCTTGTTAGATGAATCACCTTCACCTGTTTCTCCAACCTCCATGGCACCACCCGTTGAGCTCACTGCAACACCCCTCATGCAGCTGAGCCAGGGGCACACCTCTGCCACACATACAGTGCTCTGCATTTTTGTAGTCTTTACCTTACAATATTAAGCACCTTGATGATACTATATCAACAAAATAATTTAATCATCATTTAAAAACTGCACTTAGTATTTACTCTGGTTATCTTTGCCTAATATTTAAACTTGTTCAACGATTTGAAACATGTAAGTCTGACAAACGTGCAAAAAAGGAAACACAGCAATGCTCAGATGTGCTCAGGCTTCGCTCAAAAGTTCACATCCACACTCAGATATCATGCTACTTGCACATACTTACTGTGCTGTGTTGTTTGTGTTTGCTGGTGAAATGGGTGTTTCTCTGGTACATGGGTCGGCAACTCTGGGCACGCGTTCCACAGCTGGCACACGAAGGGTTAACTGATGGCACGACCATAGCTGGACTGGTTATCCAGCTGTGGTGATTTTTCGTTTTTATGGGCCGATTGGGTTTTTTTGTTGTTGTTGGTTTTTTGTAACGGCATGAACAATGAGAGGTGGTGGATTGGCCAGATGCTGGCCGGTGTGTAAATATAACTCAGTTGTTTGGTGGTGACTATGGCGGAGCTTCCACAGAGGCAACAGGTTGATGACGGAAAGGGGAGGCAGGAGGAGGAGAGACCCGAGGCAGCCGCCGGTCCGAGTGTCAGGTGAACTGAACTTCAGTCTGTCTGGGTCAGATATAAACCAAGTTTAGGTGTAGTTTATTTTCGTTGTGCTAAATTTTTACTGCCAGATACAATAACTCGTACTGCGTACCAGCTAGCATGACGGAGTTTCTATACAGCTGGGTGGGTGCTATGATGTTACTGAGTGAACTTCATTTTATTCATAAGGTTAGTTAGTAGAGTTGCCAACCGCCCCTTAAAAAATGTAATGGTCCGTCATTCAGAGAAAATATTACGCGTTTCGTATTGAGCTGAAAAGGAACATAGTTTGTCCTGTACTTTACCCATAATTGAAAAAGACACAAAGCTGGAGTTATTCTGTTTCTTTACGCTGCACAGCTGCCTCTTCTCCTCCCATTCTCTCCCCCTCCCTCCCCTGTTAATACTTCAATCATGAAACTGATCAATGATCAGCTGATCGGCTTTTCTCTCTTGTTTGTTTATCTCCCACTTTGCGGCAGAAAGAGGAAACCAGCAGATGTTGCGCTAAACAACAGCAGCACGTTTAAGCTTGATCAGCTGTTGTTAGAATTTATTTAATATTAATTTCTAGTATCAGCTGATGTTTGCTGGAGCCACAGCTGTAAAAGCTGCTGGTCATGATGTCGGTTTGGATATGTGGTGAGAGGGAAACATGAAGATGAAACCAGGAGATGTCCTTACTGAATCATCAGAGCTGAACAGGTGATGGAGAAACAGGTTTACCTTTTAGGTGACATGAATGAGTTGAAGGGAAGTTATGAACTGTTTCTGAGAGACAAATAACACCAGGATCCTTTTCTAAGCAGCTGACAGCTGGTAACTGTGCAGGGGCGGATCTAGCAAAGTTTTGCCAGGGGGGCAGGTAGGGCATTAACAGGGAAAGGGGGGCACAAAGAAACAAGACAGACATCACTGTCACAACAAGCGTTTGTTTTCATTCAAAGGCTTTATGGCTTTTCCTATAATACTTGGTGGGCCGGTCTCTAGCTAAAATGCCCGGGCCGATTTTTGTCCCAGTCCAGCCCTGGGCACGACACGCAGTGAATTAATCTGAGACAGACACATTAGTTGTGCCACTTCTTTTTGTCTCTTCTTGTCTCTTCTTTTTGGCATTTTGTCTCGCACCAATTATATCGTCAGTTATATCGTTATCGCAAATTTTCAAATGTATATCGTGATAAATATTTTTGGCCATATTGCCCTGCCCTATTGGACAGTGATTACTGGAAGTGTTTCTGAGCTCATGCAGTGACTTTACCTGCCAGAATCATACGTTTCTTAATGTAGTGTTGCCTGAGTACCTGAAGATTAAAAGCATCCTGTATTGATTTTCAGCCTTGATCCTTGCAAACAGAGATTTCTTTAGACGCCTGGAATCTTTAGATGATATTATTGTACTGTAGATGATGGCATATTAAAAGTCTCTGCTGCAGCACAATTTAGTTGTGTTTTTTGCAGATTTGTCACTCCGCCCACTAGTACCACGTCTTTTGTTACCCCCATCCCAACATTTTTCACATGTTTTGTTGACATCAAATCAAAAATAAGCTCAGTTTAAACATTAGATGTGTTTTCAGTGCTCTACCGTGAATAAACTAGGGGTTTATAAGATTTGCAGATGACTGCGTTCTGTTTTTATTCACATTATACAGCGTCCACAAGATTCTTAGAATTTAGGTTATATTGTTGTTTTCTGTCCAACACTTCTAATTTGTAATGAAGCGTTCCAGCTTGATTTTGTATATCTCATAGTAGTTACACTTGTTCCTCAGTTTTTCTGTCTCATGTATGATCTTTTGGCTTTTGCCTCTTTCTGGACCATTTTGCTGCAATTCTTTGCTCCTACCGACTGCACTTCCATGTATGAACTAGGCCTGGATTAAAGGATTTGGATTTTACTCTCTCTGCCTCTGGTGTGTCCTGCATTTTTGTTCTCTCTCCTGTGGAGTTGTTACAATATTAAAGTCATGAAAGGTGTTAGTGGATGAACTCTGTTAAAGGCGGTACTGAAACGATGCATTGAAAAGTGCTGCAAACATACTTTTAAAGCACCAGGAAAAGAGTAATTTCACATCTGTCAGTAATTTGATAGGGTTTTCACACAATTTTTTTAAGTTGATTTTGTTTTTCATTGTTTTTTTTATTTTATTTTATTTTATTTTATACATTTTTTGGATAGCAGAAAGAGATGACATGACATGCAGTAAACGTTTGGTGACCTGAGAAACAAACCAGTTGATGTTACTCACAGCATCTGAAAGCAGAGCTCTCAGATCACACATTTTTTGAACGAACAGAAGCATCTTGAATCCAAGAAGGAACATCGGTTAAGTTGAAGCTCAGGAAATCTGTGCAAGGAGCGTGCGTTTGAGGGCAGACGTGCAGTTTTGAACATGAGCAGAGAAAAGGGGCGTTTTAAGGGAGAGCAGTGCAACATTAAAACAAGAAATCACTCTCTTCATTAAGCAGGATATTGTAACCCCATGGGTAAAAAAAATAAAAAGTGAAATAGGAAACAGAATCTGTCATCCAAAACCACAAGAATTATCTTTGTGCTTGCACATGTGATAAGAAGATGGAAACACAAACACCTTTCCTTCTTAGGAAAGGAACACCAAAATGGAACTGGCCCTTTGAGTGTGCTTAAACAAAACCTCATAAAACTGCATTCAAGTTTGTTTAGACTCTTAAATTTACACTTGAGGAGACAATTACTCTCAGGTCTAAATAAGTGCAATCTTTTCTGTTCAAAGTTTTGTTTTTTTTACTGGATATTTTCACAGTATAGACTATATAAACAGTGTTCTGCATCTGTTGTAATCTCAACTGTCCACTTAGCCCATTTATAGATGCATCACACAACCACTTACCCACCAAACCAGACTTTAAGACTTTTTTAAGTAAAAAAAAACAAAACAGAAACGATAAGCGCTCCAAGAGTGCAAACCTTCACCATGGTAGCTCAATCTCTGAGCAGTACTTACTCTTAAGGGAATAGTATTAAGTATTAAACATCCAACAGACAAAATTTTTAAGAAGTTAGTTTTAAAGATAAAAGACATTTTATGAAAGTTTGATTTTGTCTAAAAGGTCAGTAGTTGAAAGTAATGTGATATTTAGAATCACCACATATCCTCCCCTATGTAGTCAGTACAATTTATTGACCTTGAAGAAGTCAAATGTGAAAAGCACATCACGACTGAACAATTCAGAAGTTACATGTTACAACTGCTTCTGTTCTGCACATGTCAAAAAATCGTCAAGGAGAATGCGTGCTGGATTTGCTGGATTGCTGGATGCAATAAAAATACTCTTTGTAACTTAAAGGGCAAAATATTATTTTTAGCCTTAAACATAATTAATAGTGTCCGTAATTTCACTAAATCTCCTAATTTTAATAATTTCGATTTTATAAATAATTTATTTGTATGTTCTCTATATTTAACATTATGAATCATTCGTATCACTTTCTTCTGTAATAAGTTCAGAGGTTTTATAGTATTCTCATATGTATTCCCCCAGACTTCAATACAGTAACTAAAATATGAGAAAAACAATGAAAAATATAAAATGCGCATTGTTCTATAGTCTAATAAGTCTCTTACATTTCCCAAAATATAAATGTTTTTAACCATCTTCTTTCTAATATACTCAATATGTGATTTCCACGTCAAATTTTCATCTACTATTACACCCAAAAAAAACGAAATTCAGTAACTCTATCAATCAATTCTCCATCAATGGACATAATGACTTCATCCTCCTTTACACGATTGCCAAATATCATGAATTTCGTTTTTGTCAGATTCTAAGATAATTTATTTACATCAAACCATATTTTTAATCTTAACATCTCAGAAGTCATAATTTCAACCAAATCTTTCAAATTCTCTCCAGAGCAATGACGTGTTCTGCACATGTCAAAAAATCGTCAAGGAGAATGCGTGCTGGATTTTAAAAGATTGCATCGTGTTTGAGTTTTTTTGTAATCCAGTGAGAAAATGTTAAAGGGAGACAGTCCTTCCAGTTGAGTTGCATGGCCAGTGAAAGTGCAGAAGGATAGCATGTTACGATTGTGAAATGATGTGCGCCTTGTAGTGCAAGACCGGATGTAGGAGTGGAGGGTTTTATTGCTTCTTTTAGTATTTAAGAGAACATATTGTAAATTGACTGCAAGAATAGATGCAGTCTTGGATAAGTCCATAACATCTGTAATGACTTCTCTGCTGTAGTGATCTTTCTTTTGTTATGTTCTTGTCTTTCCTCTGTATAGTAGTTTATAGTAGTAGAAGGCATACCTTCAAATGATTTTAATGCTAAAAAATCGTCAAGCCTCCACCAAACATCTGTTGTTACGCTACAATAGCAGATAGAGACCCTATGGAATAATGTAACCCCGAATGTTGAAAGTTGTAATACACATCTTCTTTCATTTGTCTGGTACGTAAGTGGTCCAGTGATACCCTGCTTTTAAGCATTCCTCGTGTTCGATAGATTACACACTGTCTTTCTAATCCAATTTCACAAATCAAAAAGAGCTGGAGACTTGTATCGCTCCCTGTCTACCTCCATACCAGTCCACCTGTTACCATGAGTCCATGCAGCAAAGGTAGTTTCCATTCCTTTCTTTCACCCCTGTTTATCTCAGTTGTGCAATTATCTTCCCGTCACTTTGTCTTTCTGTGTGTTCTGATGTATCTACCTGACTACTTTTTTTCTCCTCGCCTGTCTCTCACTCTCGTTTTGCGTATCACTGTGCCTGTGATTAAGTCGTCTATTTCTTCCTTATGCCCGTGTCTCTGTCATCTGTCCAGTCTTAGCTCCCTCTGAGTTAAACAGGCCGAACAAATAGATTACAAACAGTGGGTAGAGTGAATCTAAGGAGGAAGACAATCTGAATTTGTTGTGGATAAAGAATGAGGAAAGAGGCTGTGCAGTCAAAGAAAGCCAGTGGAGTCAGAGTAAGGCTGTATTTGCCTGAGGGGAAAAGGCTGAAAAGTAGCTCTCGCAACAGATGTGCGGGGCAGTAAAGTGTAATTGAAATGCCAGCAGCAATGGTCTTATCTCCCTGCTACAGGAGCCTGCTGCCAGTCTCAACATCAGTTAGATGTCATTTTACCTAAGTCTGAATCAGCCTGCCACAATCCGCAATCCCCATTCCTCTGATGCTAGACAGGAAAAAAAGGGGAGAAATGAATGAGGGGGAGGGAGAGGAGAAAGAAGAGAAGGGAGAGAAGGGTGGGGAGTCTGTAATAGGATTTCAGTAGCATCCAGTTAACTTCCACCACCTGGACTTAGTTGGTAATTTGATATGCCCCATCAATAGGATTCATTTAGCTCACCGCAGCATTACCATTGCCATTCATTTAATTTGACTTTTTCAAAAATATATTGATTTATTTCTCCCTCCACATTTTCCCACTCGTCCTGATCCTAATCACGGTGGAGGAATGAGGGAAGGGGTGTTCCAAAATATTCTAGCTGTAAAAAGTAGACCAGACCAGAGGAGGTGAAACGCCAGACACCATGACTTTCCTCTGCGCTACAGGCAGAGCTTAATGTTTCGGGCCTGGCAGCATCCCTATGGGGAGAACCATAATGTCCTCCCAGATTAGAGGCTGGCACTCCTCGGAGCTGCTGCCTTTTATCGGGAACTTTGTTACCACAACATGGGATCATCTGCAGGATATTAAAGCTGCCTTATTTCCTAACTGTAATGTTAATCTTTTGTGATTTTGTGTGTTATCTGTGTTGCTCTGACAACCTCCATCTGAGATTTTACTTCAGTTACAGGTTTATATTTTTCAGTCTTTTTCATGCAACATGTGGCAGAAATGATTGGAAAGGGGTTGTTTTTATTGCTTTAAACGTCACGTCTAGCTGGATTATAATAAGCATAATCACATACAAATCCAGGCTTGTGATGGTTTTGTGTTGAAAAAAAGTTTTTTGTAAAATTGTATTCTGCCGTTCTTGAAGGCCGGACAGGGTGTTAAGTTCCTTTTTCTTAATCGAAATGCAAATAATTTTTTTTCTGTATGTTTGAACGTCTCATATCTTTACAGCTGCTGATTTTCTCATTGTCTTCTTTCAACCATCGTTTTTGCATTATATTTTTTCACTTCGGTGATATGTTGCACTACTACAAGAAATATTGACTCCCTCTCCGTATTTAAGACACAGCTCAAAACACACCTGTTTAAACTGGCTTATTCGCTTTAATGCTGATTTTATCTGTTGTCACGCTCTGTTTTGTAATTTTAACTTATTTTATGTATTTTATGACTACTGTTCCTTTTATTAATTGTGTTTTTTGTAAGGTGACCTTGGGTTTCTGAAAGGCACCCTCAAATAAAATGTATTATTATTATTATTACAAAAAAACCAAAAAAAGTGAAATGGTATTTTAGAAAAACTAAAATAAAAACTAACTTTTATGCTACAGGTACGTTAGGGAAAACAGTGGTTAAAGACTGTGGCAAGACCAAAATTATTGCAATCAAGCAATAATCTTACACTCTCATTGACTTTGGAATGGTTGCTTCCAAGACAGGGACAAGACTGCAACCACCGCTTCCTTGGTGCAAGAGTTGGCAGTTCGTCTTGTAATCGGAAGGTTGCCGGTTCGAGCCCCGGCTCCAAGAGTCTCGGTCGTTGTGTCCTTGGGCAAGACACTTCACCCGTTGCCTACTGGTGGTGGTCAGAGGGCCCGGTGGCGCCAGTGTCCGGCAGCCTCGCCTCTGTCAGTGCGCCCCAGGGTGGCTGTGGCTACAATGTAGCTTGCCATCACCAGTGTGTGAATGGGTGAATGACTGGATGTAGTGTAAAGCGCTTTGGGGTCCATAGGGACTAAGTAAAGGGCTATACAAATACAGGCCATTTACCATTTGCTTTAAGACGTTTCACCTCTCATCTGAGAAGGTTCTTCAGTTCAAGGGTCAAATGGTGGAGAGTCAGATTTAAGCCCTATGGGAGTGTCTGCCCAAGAGGGACATGGACCCCCTATTGATCCTCTACCTAATCACACGAGCTGAGGTGTGAAAACGGGCGTAGGGCACAATCAGCTAAGGTTTCAGGTGAACTCATTGTAAAACCTAGCCCCACCCTATCATGTGACTTAGTGAGGTCAAATGGCCCAGGATGTGAGTGGGAGTTAAGGCGTCTGGGGAGGGATCTCGAAACTGGATTATAGATGGCAGACAGTTGGTGTCGTAAGCCGCGGTGGCTTACCTTACCTCTGACTCTTCGGATAGCTCCTGGAGGGAAGATGAAGGGAGCATCCCAACCATCTTTTAATCAAATTTTGAATTTGGGATCTCAGCTTGACAGAAAGGTTGCCAAACCATGTACTGATACATGTAACAGATAACAGAGTCAACAGTTGCTGTATAAGTAGTATAAAAATATAGTTCAATCACAGATATAGTTTGCGATTGAATGGGGCAAGTTGTCAGTTACATACAATCTGTTTTTTCTAATATTATAATTATATAATAATAAGTGTGATTAAAAAAAATAACACATCTGATACCATCTGTTACAAATCTGTTTCCATTTTCATACAGAGAAATTCACGTTAAGCAGAACTGAAGATCGACTGCTTCCACTCAAATCCCAGCCGAATTTCACAGATTTGAAACTGAAATTCAGAATTTCCTCCACAAACAGTGACATGCATCGCAGAGTTGCATTCATCCGTGCAAACTAATTCGTATTGATTCCAACATGTTGGCGATCTTTCTGCATTTAAAAGTTAGATGGCAGTTATTTGCAAACTTTCTCCAGTCAATCTAAGAGTGACTGAAGTTTGTCCAAGTTGGTTCCAATTGCTTGGAGACAGGTTGAAGTTGCTGAATGCTTATCCTCTGGGCAACCAGGTGGTCCCTGTAATTACTTCCAATCAGTCACCAAACACAAAAAATAAATCCTTGCATCACTGGAAACTAGACATTTTATTCAGTTGTGACTAAGCCATAAAACTCATCAGAATTACTGCAATTATATTTTTTAACGTACAAAACGAATTAAAGTTAATCTCTACACAAGCACACAGAGGCTCCGTGTTCGTTAGGTTAGGGAAGTGTGTCTGACTTGTTTGATTTATATACTGCGTTATTCTACTGTTATAAGACAGACTAGAATTACTGACCCACACATATAGTTCTTATACACACACTGAACATTCTGGACATTGTTTTCACTTCATCACTTAAATCACTTTAAGCATATTTGCACTGCACAAGACACTAAATAATGTGGATTGCACAACACTGGACATTATATTCTTCATTTCCAGTTAATACTTGTACAGCTGCTGTTATTGTGTGTATATATATATATATATATTTATATTTATATTTCTTCATACATTCTTATATATTTCCATACTGTGTATTGTGTATTTTGTTGTACAGTTATTTTATTTTCAACTTTAATTTATATATTTTATCTTATTCTTTCCCAGTTAAATTTACCCTTCATTCTAATTTGTGTTGTACAGTTATTTCATTTTTAACTTTAATTTTTATATTTTATTTTATTTTATTCCTTCCTAGTTAAATTTACCCTTTTTAATTTTCATATTTATTTCCTATCTTATTCATAGCCTCTTCTTTTTTTCTTTAGGTCACGAGCAGTTGTCTAAGCATTTCACTGCATATCGTACTGTGTATGACTGTGTATGTGACAAATAAAATTTGAATTTGAATTTGAATTTGAACTAACACTGAAAGTAATAGAAAAAAATAGTTAAAATATACACTCTTTGAAACTGAAACTAAACTGATTTGAAAACCAGAATTTAAAAACTAAAAAGCACCCCTTTAAAACCCTTAGGATAACTCTGTCTTTATGCTGCTACTAGCTTTGAGAATTTTTAATGTTTTTTCTTTCAGAGGGTCATTTTCAATGTGGTCAACTTCTCCAAGACAAAGAGCCTGTACAGAGACGGCATGTCCCCTGTAGTGAAGTCTACCAGCAGGCCAAAATGGTAAGTTTGCAACGACATAAGCAGCATTCCCAGAAGCAATATGTTAAATAATTAGTGCTCCGATTGTTGTTTAATATTGTCCTACTAGAACAGAGTATTTATAGACTTTCTGCAACTTTGAAATACTTTTCTTCTCCACCTGGCAGCTGACCCACACATTCCTAAGCACATAGACAGACACACACACACCCTAAAGACTGATACTTTAGATTTCCAGAGTGGATGCGTCTGGGTGCATTAGCATGTGATCCATTGGTTGCCAGTATGATGGCTGTCTGATGTAATAACGCTTGACTGATGGATGCAGAAATGTGTGTGTATGGTTGCATGCATATATATATGTGTGTGTGTGTGTGTGTGCGTGCGTGTGAATGGATAGGTATGGCAGGAGGGAACAGGGAGGGTGCGGTGGGGTTGGGCGTAGCGTCTGCCAAGCAGACTGGTGTATCCAGTGGGGCGAAGAACAGGATAGCGTGATGAAGTGTTGCCATCCAAGAGAAGCCCTGACATCTGTCATCAGTTGATGGAGGGCATCCGCAGAAACGCCAGGCATCTGCCACCCTGAGCTGTGTGCGTCTGCTAGCCTAGCGCTCGCACCGACCATGCCGTAGCATGCCGGTCGCAGGCTAATGGGAAGAGACAATGGGCACGACACCAGAGAAGTGGAAAGATGAACTGCTGTCTGCAGTACAGTACAGAACAACACGATGCAGCTTAGCTCGGCCTCCTGGCTCCTTCTGTTTTGATTTTATGTAGTAGTTGCAAGTTTGTCTGTTGTGCGTGTAGGGGTATGGCTTTATCACAGCGCACCAGCCTCTCCCATTGTCTCCTCCTGCCACTGACTGATTTACAAGTGAAGCTAGCAGCCGTTTGCTTTAAAATCGGTGTTTTTTTTCAGGTAAGTTTATTTATACTGCCGAATAGGCTACTGTGACGACAGTTTAAATCGACAGTAATTTATATGATAATTTCAGGTAATTAATGTCCCAGGTGACGAAAACCTGGTTCTGCATAGCCTTAACTTCTCATTTGACATAATCTTGAATTGCTGAGGAGTTAATCTGCGCAGAGCTCTCATTGGGTCATTTAGTTCCCAAAGCTTTTCTAAATACTCTAATCATGCAACCTCGCCCATGTTTATGTTCCAATCGGCGCTCATAAAAAAGTGTTTAAGTGACGGACGCAGCAGGAGGTGACGTTACTGAGGCCTGACTCCATTTACCTCCTCAGGCTAATACTGTTTTAACCACTCCTCTCAGCACTGTGGCGTCTAAGGGGGCATAATGTCTCCTGCACTCGTAGAGACTTTTCCACTGTCAGGGGCGTCCAGGACCACAGCTGACATTGTTTGTGTCCCCACAAAGTGGTCAAGATGCTTTTAACACAACCTCCTCTATTTGACTTTCCATGAGCACAACAAAGCGCAGACAGCTCCTAAAGTAGCAATCTTCTTTTTGACAGCTACAGATATGGAATAAATAAAAAGGCAGAGCATGGAGAGCTTCGCCTGTCTGATCCAAACTCACACAAGACAGGATGAAGAAGGTACGAGAGAGAGAAAGAGAGAGAGAGATGGAAAGAGAGGGGGAGACTTGCAGAAAAAGACAGAAAGGATAGAGGAAGAAAAACACAAAGTACAAGAAAGAGATTACTGAGACAGGTAGACGGGGGAGGAGAGCGGGGAAAGGTTGCCCTCCGACTCCCACCGCCCACCACCCAATGTCTGTATTTATCAAAAGAATCGTCAGTATTAGCTCAGGAGTTGAAGCCTTTATCTCCCTGTGCAGGTGCCTTATGTCCTGGGGCCCCAGCATCGTTTGGTGCTAGAGGCTGCAGGGCTCAGCTTGCTTCGGCTAAGCTGGGCATTTCAGAGAGAGACAACTGGCAGATTACAGTCCAGCAGGACGTTTGTTGCTACAGGTGGAAGGATCTGTCCTCCATCCCTTACTCCATCCTATTTTCGTCCATGACTCCTCCAGCTGTGAGCTGACAGGGGTCACTGTATTTTATCACATTGAAACAGAGCTATAGGTTGCAAATATGTTGTTGAACAAAATAATTTAAAATGACTACTACTACTAGTTTACATTAATCCTTATATGATTGCCAAGAAAGTTTTTCAAGATTGAATTGACCATCAGCTTTAGCAAAGAGGTTCCTGTTTTATTTGGTACTGCAATTTGGCTCGTGGAATTACAAATCGATTTAAAGTTCAGTGTTTGCAAGTCAAAGGAAAGAGAGTGAGCCATATTTTCTCGTACTAGTCTGTCGAACACAACAGCCCCCTTGGTGACACTAGGTGCCAACCGCACTCCCTGCGGTCTGCTAGTTGTTAGACTGCTAGAGCAAAGAATTGCTCAGCATCCTTATTTTCTGGGATAAGCTAATTAGAAAGTCAAAGAGCGTGGTGTAATGCAGCTGCTGGAGGCCAGAATGCCGTGGGGTGGGGTAATGGCCAAGACGGTTGCATGAGACTGACTGCATCAACCGGCAGATGCCTCATGCAGAGTCTCGTGTGGGAGTGGGGTAAGACTAGAGAGCACAGGACGACGGCACCGAAAGTGGAAGATATTAGAGGGCTACTGCTAGCAGTTATTTTTGTTTCATTTAACATGCAGATTTTAAAAAAAGTTGAAATGTTAATAATAAGTCACAGAGTCCAGCGCAACCACTTCAGATGTCTTGTTTTATTTATCCAACAGTCCAGCCCTCAAACATCAGTTTGTAGTGTGAATTCTCACATTTATGAACCCCAGAGTGGAGATTGTTTGGTTGATAAGTGATCGATTAACTTTATGATCAATAACTCTGATCTGGGCTACGATACAGCAATTAGTCTAGCAACTGAGCGGCTTTATAACCAGCCAGCGTCATAAATAAAGTTTTGTTCTGTAAATTCTTTTAGCTTTACACTATACAGCAGATATGTTAGATTTTACATTTGTTTTGGATATTATTGGGAATTTGAATTCCCCCCAAAAAGATCTGCAGTGTGCCTTTTAATTAACTTTCCAGTTTTTCGACACTCAGTAGGTATATGGATAAAAATAGCTACACCTCTAACTGAGCCAGCAGATGAACAGTCAGAGTTGGAGGAAATAGGTTGCCAAATATTGCTTCTAAAGTTAGAACCAGTCAACCTTGGGCAAGGGTAAATGCTTTTTTCCCCTTTTCTTTATAGAAGTCAACAATAAAACAGAAGCCTGCTTTTCAAGCAATTGTGCTCAGCTCCAAGAGACAGACAGAGTTAGTCAGTCGATGAGTCCGTCAGCGTCGTTTTGCTTCTCAGCCACAATCCTTCCTGTAAGCGTGTGATGCAATAGCTTAGTGAAATTCTATTTGGAGATGTCTGTCTCTCCATCCGGGTGAGTGTTAGCAGTAATTGTTCTGTCAATCAGCAAGGCTGCGTCTCGCTTGTTTTCCTCACCACCTGGTATGTCCTGGCAGAGGGTGAGGGGCAAGGAGAGGTGAGACACGGGGAATAACGGAGAAAGGATACCTCCATTGCTCTATGTGCCGCTCCCTGCTCACCTTTGGATGTCTTTACAGTGTTATATTTGTCCTCTTGTGTTTCCGTTCTCACCTCCCTCTTATTCAATTCAATTCAATCTTTATTGGCAGACTTCATGTCCATAAAAACAAGACAGAAACACCCCCCCCCCCCAACACAAGGTATAGACCATTAAATATATATAAGTATATAAATAAGTACATAAAGCATTTGTAAAAATCGTATGTCCCATGTTTTCCTTGGTTTGTCTTACTTCTGCTTACTTTAATTCAGTTTTTCTTTTATGTTCATTTTTCCCCGTTGTCTTGTCATCTCAACTTTTTGCATAACTTTAATTTACCGTATTTTTCGGACCATAAGGCGCATTAAGCGAAACAAAACAGATAAGTCAAACTTTTCTGAACTCATTCTTCTTGCTTCCTCCACTTCTGCACCATTGATTCATTAATGTTGAATTCTCTCACAGCTGCTCTATTCCCATGTTGTTGCAGTATATTAATGACTAACCTCGTATTGTGGATGGATTATCTCAGTTGTTCTCCTGACTGAAGTTTGGTCCGTTTACAGCATCGTGCCATGCGATTGCATTTGTCCCTGACCATCGGGAACCCTCACGTTAACTTTTATAGAGTGGAAAAAGGTTAGCATTCATCCTCTAGCTTCACTGTGTTTGTGTTATGCTAACATAGCAGCTGTGTCGCTAGCGATCATGAAGCACATCATTGTATACCAGCTAGCCCAACTTTAGTAAACCTACAAACCTCACTGCGGTTTAGTTTTCTGTCTTGATTTATGTTGGAAGTGATAGCAGAGCTGTATGTTTTAATTTATTCAGAAATCTCTCAGTCAGAACTAGGGATGGGTACCGGTATCCGGTGCCATCATGGCACCGGTTCTGACATAAACGGTAGTAACCAGACCGAAAAGCAGCGCGCATTTCGGTGCTTTATTTCGGTGCTTTTTTTTCCTGAGCTGTGATACACTTTCTTCTTCCTTACATTTCTATTGGCGGTTGGCAAACAACTGAAAGGTGCATTACCGCCACCAACTGGTATGGAATGATACACTTTAGATTCTAGCCAATCATTTTACGTTTCGAGGATAGTAGGCGGGTCCAGGTACGTACGTTCTTTTAGAGCAGAGCTACAGATTAAAAATGCCCAAGGCAAAGCGGTCAAAAGTCTGGCTGCACTTTACAGCAAAAGATGCAAACTCAGCAGCCTGCAACAAGTGCTTTAAGCTGATACTGTCAAAGGAGGTCACACTTTAAATCCGATGAACCTAGCCCTGCCAGTGTAGCAGAAATGATGATGGCAGCAGCAGCCGTTCTTCTCTGCGTGAGTAGCTTAATGTTGTTCGTGTGTAATTTACGTTGAGTAAGCTAACCGCGTTATTAAATTAATGCATGTAAGGTGAACTAGCAAACACCATCATAGCTACATGCGGCTGTCTTCTTGTTTGATGTCAGATACCCCCTTCACCCTGGCCAAAAAGGCTAAAATGACCGAAGAAAAAGTGGAAAACAGCTAAACATGAGAGGTTTTTGGACAAAGTTTGTGTTTTTTCCATTGTTTAAGCACTGCTTCCAGCCCAGAGTGATACCATATATGCCCTATACCTGCAGAAAAGACTAACATTGTTATCTTTTTACAAAAAAAACAGCTGAACATGAGAGGTTTTTGGACCAATTTTGTGTTTTCCATTCTTTAAGCACCGGTTTGGGCACCGTTTAAGCACCGGCACCGTTTCAAAAGTACCGGTTTGGCACCGGTATCGGATAAAACCTAAACGATACCCATCCCTAGTCAGAACATGCTATTGTCACGGGGCCGAGTGGCCTGTACTGAACAGGACTCAGGTGCAGAAACCCAGAGCAGAGATGGCAGATGATGTGACAATTTATTAGGCGTAGTGCAAAAAACGTAGCAAAGACAAAAAACAATAAGACGTGGAGTTTGACGAGGCGTGGCCTGGGAAACGTGGCTAGGGCGAGGGAATGAGGCCTGAGATGTAGAGTGGAGCTGAGCAGGGAACAGTCACACTGAAGAGAGAAGATAGTGGAGTTAGGGAGGTAGTGGAGGCAGCTCTGAAGTGGCAAGTTGTAAGGGTGGTAATTCTTACTTGCAGTAGGGGACATGGAGTGTTGAGAGGGGGGTGAGAGAATCCAGGGAGGGCTGAGTGGCGTGGAAAGGCTGACCTGAGATCCGGGGCTTCAGATGGAGTGTGATGGCAGGACGGCAGGCAGGTGAGGCACAGAGGGATTTTCAAAATGATTGCTTGGTATCCTGAGTCTGGAGGTGGAGCGTGAGCCAAGGTGAATACAGCACAAGAGAGTCTGGTTAACAAGATAAATCACAGCAAGAACTTGAAGTATAAGGCCTGTTACCAACATGTGTTGATGACGAACTGGCAGTGAATGAACATCAACGTGTGGCTTAAATCCCTCTGGCTTGATTGCCTGCAATAGGCTCCAGGTGTGCAGGAGCTGGAGGAGTTGGCCCTGCCCAGGGGCGGATCCCAGGTAGGTTCAGGAGCCTTATGGAAATTCCAGCCACCCACTGCAGACCATGACAGTTATATCATGTTTAGGTGGAAACTAGCGAGCTAACTTCCTGTTAACTTCTAACGCTGATAAAATTTCATGAATTCTGTTTTCATGGATGTTAAACGTAATTGTTACACCTGGTAAAGCAGCAACGTTGATCATTTTTTTTAAAAAGATGAAAGAATTTAGACCGTTTTTAACTCTTAGTGATGCCGCAGTGTTCGTTTGACTTTGGGACATGAAGTGGACAGACTTTTGGACTCAGATTACTCTGCGAGGCTCCTGACTACGGTAGCCGTAATGCTCCGACAATCCATCAAGCGGAGCGGCTTCATAGCTTACCACATTTTTTGACAGATCTGTGAGTGCCGTGTACCACATAAAATCGGTTCAAGGTCAGTAAGCACAACCAGAATTCATACATAAGGCACACCGGATTATAAGGCACAAAATTTTAGTTTTAAGTGCGCCTTATAGCCCGAAAAATACGTTACAAGTCTTCCTTCCCTCAGCTGCATTTCAGGTATTGGGATTTTCAATGGCTCTGTAAACTGCGCTGTCATAATGTCTTAGTAAGAACTCATAAATAGCCGCACTGTTTATGTTTCATATGCTTGAAAGGGAAAAAAGTATCAACCACTATAACTGCTATTTAAATCTCCAAATATCGGTACTGGTATTGTTCTTAAAAGCACCTGTTTACCCATCCAGAAGATATGGAGTAACAGTAATTTTGGTTTACCACCTACCAAGTATATTAATTTTTTATTTTATTTTTTTTTAACAGCTGAAAACTTGACAGCAGCTCATCCAAGACCTTGTCTCTCTGCTGCAGCTTGAAGACACTGTGAGAGTGAAGTAAAATTATAATGCTGAGGACTGGAAGTGAGTTGAAAGTCTTACTGTAGGGTGACAGTTTTCTGGGGTTTTTCCAGTAAAAATGTCCCCTTTCACATACAAATAGCTACGTAATCCACAGTTAATCTTTAATACCTGGTTATAAATGCAATAATATTGACTGGATTTGAGAGGATTTGTAGCAACAAATATCCAAGTCAGGCACTCCCATTTCACTCAAACCAACAGTTTTATTGTTTATTGTGTTTTAAAATTACAATTAAGTTTATTAGAAATGTAGAAAAATAAAATCACAGAAAAAAATCAGCACCAAACTGGGAGAACTAGCCCTCCTTAGAGTTTGTACTTGTAAGGCCTGCAGTACGAAGGAAATTGCACCTGTCAAGCTCATAAAGAAACCTCTCATCCAACACCTGACACACATCCCAGACCTCTAACTGCCGTAGCGCTGAACTGAGCCATTTGGGTCTGAAAATGTGTAATAGTAGCGAGAGAGATGGTCCCTCTACTGAGGACAGAGTGTCAGGCAATGAATTGAAGACAGACAGACTGTAAAGCTTGTGCCAGAACCACAGCAGAAAGGCCTGACTCCTCTTTACATTCAGTGTGTCCGCACTCCCCTCTCCTCTTGCCTCTCCTCCCCAGCCACTGAGCCACTTGCACAATTAACCATGTGGCATGCCTTTTTAATAATAGACCTTTTAATTGTCGGCGAATGAAGAGTGATGTAAAATAGCTAATAGCTTGTGCTAATTAATGGGGGAATTGAACGCTTGTTAATTAAGGGCAAACAGGACAAGGACCGGCTCGGGTAATTTGAGCAATAAAACCGAGACTAACGATTGATTTCCAAACAGACTCGCTTCATAAAAACATCAAGCGACCCCGGCTTTGCTGTTTGAAAACGCTCGCCCCACCGTATCCTCCAACCACAGTCACACGCATATAAGTATACACTGAGGAAATATAAACAGACATGTCCTGGCTTCCTACATATGACTCCCAGTAGATGTGATATAACAAGACAAATAGTGTCTTCAGAATGCAATATAAAGATTATTAGCCATAACAAGTGTCTCGGCGGTATTATACAATGTCCGATTTGCTTGTTTCACACTAAAACTCACTATGTTAAATTGAGTAATTCCACGTCTAGTTATGATATTTAGTACTTGCCCAGTTCTCAGTTTGCACATGTCCCTATGGTCATACTTAGACATGAGCCATGGCGATCACATCCACTATCTTCCTCGAGAGACCCGAGGAGCTTTACTGTCTTTTCACATCCATATTTCTCAATTTCAGATCTTTACTGCATTGTTCTACTGTACCATCATTTTTATTACACCTACAGTATACTGTGCCTGCAGCTACTATCTCGATGTTGCTGGCCTGTGTGGTTAATTTAAAATACAGACTGCGTTCGGTGCTGTTTCTCTACTCTCAGGTCCGTTTTGGAAAGGTGAACCGTAGCAATCATTTGACCGTCTGTGGGTTTTCATATAAGAATTTTAAATTAAAAAAATGCTTTTTATGATGTTTCTCTCTGTCAACATCGTCCGCGATAAGGGAGATGGACACAATCTTTTAATAAAAACCCGAAAAAGTGAAACGCACACACTTGTAATTATCTGTGACTGGATCATCTGAAAAGAGGAAATTGACTGATCTTTGAGTCAGAGTGAATATTTGGAAAGAGAAGAAGAGAATACCTGATATACCGGCAAACTTACTCTTGACTCTTACCAAAGTATAGAGTGACGTTCTGGCCGCTTGTGCCTTTCCAGTTGTCTTCAAAGAATTGAGAGAGGAAAGTGATCACAAAGCTCTGTTTTATTAGAGGAAATGCCATCGCTCTCATTTTCCTCTTTTAGTTTCCATCTGGGAGCCTTTATTCTTTTTCGGTAGGACCAACTGCGAGACAGAGGGGGAGCAGCTCCAATCAAAACAATCAACAGCACGTGCAGCTTCCTTGTTCACAGAAAGTCATTAGTATGCTGCCAGAGGTGGTGAAAGAGGATTATGTGGGAGAAATAATGGGACAAAATGTAGCAAATAGATTAATAATCTTTTGCATGAGGATAAGGATGTGCACAAGAGTTTGTGTATCTGTGGGTGTGTGCACAATAGCACAAATGCAGTTTTGGGAGAAAGTGTGTGGGTATAGTGGCAGAGAGGCAACTTGCTTCTGACTCTCCATTCAACCCACAAAATGACTTACCTGGACAGTTTTATGTTTGCCTGGAGGAGAATTAAAAAGGCACTTCATTTCCCCTTTTACAGGCTGGGTACGCATGTCAGCGCAGCCCTCCCTGAAAGCGCTCTAATCTAAATGCTTTTGTCAGGGGAGATTTGGTAGATTGCACTAGGCAGAGGTACAAATTGGTTGTGTCATCTTATAATGAACTAGGTGAGGCGTTGCAGTTTTTCTGCAGCCAACAGTCCCCTGATTACTGTATTGTGAGTCACTGCTGCTTTTAGTATTGTAGGCAGAATAGCTCACCTTCACCTCTCTTTGTTCAGGAAACTTGATCTCATGAACATTGCAAAATGTTTTGTCGTAGTAAGCCCAGTGTGACAAAAGACGAATTGTTCAACAGCTTGTCCAAGAGAAATATTATATACGTGCAGCTGGCTTTACATTGCATATGTAGCAGTCCGCCGTGCATGGTGTGCAGAATACTTTGAGATATTTTGAGGTGTTGATGCTTGGCTATAAGTTGTTTGAAGCTTATTGAGTGTGCTCAGCACGTCAGCGCATTGACCCCCTGACTTCAACACAAGCATTATGGATATCTCAGCAGTTTCACAAAGCCATGCTGTCAGGTGTTTACGGGACATATTAGGACACTCCTGGTTGGTATCTGCATTCTGCCATAGACAGGAATGTGTGCGTGTATGTTTGTGTGTGTGTAGCAGGCACTGTGATGAATTCAAATGGATCAGCTAAGTCAACAGCGGTGTGGCAGAGGTTCCAGTTTCACTGATGTTTCAGCACAGCCAGATAAAACCAGTCTTCTCGCTCCTTTGGAAAAGGATTTTGATGGAAATCCTCCTGGTTCCCCTAATTGCATTTTTTCATTTCTTGATGACAAGACTTCTCTCTCTTAGCTCATTTGAGAATTTCCCTCTATTGCTTTGTCCACATTTAAATCTGTGCTTAAACCTTTTTTTGTGGCTAGTCACCTTTGTATTATTTATATAAGTTATTGAAATGGGTATCCTCTCTGTGTCTGGATGTCAAAGAAGTGAGCGGCGAAATTAAGTGTGAAGTCGGGGGATTCGCCTGTCTCAAAACTCATGACTGGGATTTAATTACTCCGTCCGAGTTACAAAAGGAAAATTATGTAGGGAGCGAGGTGGAAACTGGACAATTTAACATGTGAAAGATGTATTTATTTAGTCTCCCTCCCCTAATTATGTAATATACAACAATCAGACACAAGTTATGTTTATTTTTCAACATTCTTTGATTTTTCCGTCTTCTTGCTGTCACTATCTCGTCACTGTCCCCTGTTGCTCCTGTGTTTTTCTTACACTTGCAATGATGATCACATATATCACAGTTTCTATCGACCACTCAAACAGCAGCAGGTGAAGAGTATGTGCATGCAAGCCTGGAGGTGGTGTTTCAAATCAGAGGCACAGCTACATGTAGGAGCATGCTCAGTGTTCACAGGGCTGTACACAGTGAATTTGTTCCCCAAGGTCAGACTGTCAATGGGGAGTTCTGCTTTAATGTCTTTAGGCCTCTGAGGGAGAACATTCAGTACTTGTGTTAGATCCACAGACAGATGGATCTAGTCACCATGACATCACTTATTGGTTAGTGAAGACCTGCTTATGAAGCCTCAAGCTGAGCGCTTTCCACATCTGCAGCTTAACTTTTTGAAATCTGAAATCAGACTGAAACTGGTCTGCAGTGTAAAAAAAGGGGTGGAAAGCACCAAAAGCCAATAAAGTTATGGTAAGACAAGCTGCACCATGAAAAGGAAATTACCCCGTCTCTCTCTCTCTCAGGTGTGCCTGTCAGGGTTCATTAGTGGAATTTCTTGCCTTCTTAATGGGGTTGGGAACATCAGTTGTGTTGTGCAGAAGTCAGGTTAGTTCACAGCTGACAGCCCTATTTGACAACTGTTAGAATTCATATTATGACAAGAACCAATCAGCTAAGTAAAGAGAAACAACAACACATCATTACTTTAAGAACTGAAGGTCAGTCACTCTGGAAAATTACTAAAACTTTGAATGTGGCCCCAAGTGCAGTTGCAAAAACCATCAAGCGCTACCAGGAAACTGGCTCACACGTGGACCGGCCGTAAAATGAAACGATAGATGTTTTTATATCGTCATCCGATATATATCGTTATATTGAACAGCCCTAGAGTCGACATTAGATCAGTGGGAATCTGTGCTTTGGTCTGATTAGTCCAATTTTGAGATCTTTGGTTCCTCAAGGCCTGGGAGCTTGAGGGTCCTGCGCAGTATCTTTGCTGTTCCTAGGACTGCGGTCTTCTGGACAGACATCTCCGATGTTGTTCCTGGGATCTGCTGGAGCCACTCGCCTAGTTTGGGAGTCACCGCACCTAGTGCTCCGATTACAACTGGGACCACTGTTACCTTCACCCTCCACATCTTCTCGAGCTCTTCTCTGAGCCCTTGGTATTTCTCGAGCTTCTCATGTTCCTTCTTCCTGATATTGCTGTCATTCGGAACCGCTAGATCGATCACTACGGCCTTCTTCTTCTGTTTGTCTACCACCACTATGTCCGGTTGGTTAGCCACCACCGGTTTGTCCGTCTGTATCTGGAAGTCCCACAAGATCTTAGCTCGGTCATTCTCCAACACCCTTGGGGGCATTTCCCATTTTGACCTCGGGACTTCCAGGCCATACTGAGCACAGATGTTTCTGTATACTTTTCCATGTATGCCCTGCCTGCTAGCATCTTGCACCCTGCTGTTATGTGCTGGATTGTCTCAGGGGAGTCTTTACACAGCCTGCAGCTGAGGTCTTGCCTGGTGTGATAGACCCCAGCCTCTATGGAGCTTGTGCTCAGAGCTTGTTCCTGTGCTGCCATGATTAGTGCCTCCGTGCTGTCTTTCAGTCCAGCTTTGTCCAGCCACTGGTAGGATTTCTGGATGTCAGCCACTTCCTCTGTCTGCCGGTGGTACATACAGTTCAGGGGCCTGTCCTTCCATGATGGTTCCTCCCCTTCCTTGTCATTCTTGGGTTTCTGCTGCCTGAGGTATTCACCGAGCACGTGGTCTGTTGGGACCATCTTCCTGATGTATTCGTGGATGTTTGTTGTCTCATTCTGGATTGTGGTACTGACACTCACCAGTCGCCTTCCTTCCGCTTTGCATACAGCCTCAGGATGCTGTACTTGGGGTAAAACCCTCCATGCATGGTCAGGAGCTTCCTGGTCTTGATGTCAGTGGCTTTATCTCCTCCTTATTCTAAATGTTCGAACACTGAGCTACTAATTGTTTCGCCGGAAATCTCAATGCTGGGTTTCAAAGATTCCATAGGTCCCTCATTATATTCATGTAAACCCTTCATCTGGGGTTACACGCGTTGTAGCAACGGCGCCCTATTTTCATCTCTTGCTCACAGATGCCGTCTTGTTCCAGTAGCCCACTTCTCATATCCCTGGTTCCTTAACACCTAAGGAACCAACACTTGATGTGGACCTTGTTAATCCGTGTGTGTGTGAGTATTACATTCAATCCTATTGGGTATACATTGGTGATCAGAAATCATCCGTGACTTTCACAAACACTGTAATAAAAGTGGCCTGTAATTGACGTATATGTGCTCAAATATAAACATAATATTCAAGCATCAATCTAGCTGTATCTTTTGAGTGAAGTGGCTGGCTGGCTATTGATTAAAATATGCATTTCTGCCTGTTTTGTAATGTCAAATAAATGGCTCAAACTGCAGTACACCAGCAGAGCCATTGTTTTCCTATAGAGAGAGCACTAGAGCAGTGCAGACCAGCCAAGTGGCTTGTGTGGTATGTGTGCTCCTGCCTGGGTGGCCCTGAGTGTGTGCACAACATGTGCACATGGCTTCCTCTGAATGTGTGCATCTGTTTGTACTTGCCTGTGTTTGTGTTTGTCAGCAAGTTTGTTGACAACACTGTAGGACATCAGGGTGGGATTGCTCTGAATGTGAGGAAACAGCTCATCTGAATATAGATGGGTCCCATCTGGAGGAGGTTGGCTTCGGCCCTTCATAATTTTGTAAGCAGCTAAGCATCTGGGGCCCGCTAATGAAACTAAAGGCACAGCAAAAGGCCCTGGGCTACCACCGGCTGCCTGTAGCTGTCAAGAATGGAGGGAGGATGATAGGAATGAGGACGAGTGGAAATATGGATGGAGGGAGACACGAGCCAGGAGGAAAGAGTGTGTTGAGAATATTGGAGGTCTTAAAGAGACCTAGATGGCTCCTTTGAGACAACAAGCAAGAAAGCCAAGTAGGCCATTAGAAAACTGAGCCATAAAATGAAGACAGTGGTGTCTTTATTGTGGCCCATTAACTCGCATGTTCATGTGGAGATAGCTGCACTGTGTGCCACCGTAATGAGCAATATAACGATGCCCCAGCATAGAATGACGCAGTGTTAAAAAAAACACTAGTTAAGTAGAATCATGTTAACTACTAACATCAGCTTTTGTGTGTGGCTTTGGACTCCAGTAGCTTACCTGAATTGTGTGTCTGTCTTACATGTAAATCCCAACTTTTTATTATCTGTTACTTTGTATCACTTCAGCTTTCATTTCTTTTCCTAAAACTGGACCACTTTTCCATAAAGTACTTCTCGAAATTCCTGTGTAGCCTGAAGTATAGATATTTCTCCCTCTGCTTGCTTCACAACCTTGCCTTCCCTCCAATAATGTGGATGACCCTGAGCAGCTGTGCTGTCCACAGTGGCTGCTACTTGTGGTTTGCTTAGGGAATGGAAAGCCATAGGCCCTTTTCTTAAACTTTATTATTATTGGTCCTTTATTCCTGTGTCAGTCTGATTTCCCAGTGGAAATGAAATGAAAAAGCAATTGGTTCTCCTTTTTATTACTGTCATCTGTGTTTTCTGGTCCAGAGAGTAAAATTGCTTGATCTCAGAGAGTTGCACTTTTACCCACCCCTGTACGAAGTCACCGTAAAGAAAAACAATAACAGGGAAAACAACAATAAGCATCAAAAAAAAAAAAATTACCTGTCAAAATGAGCGTGTCTGAAACTGGAGGGCCGCCAACATGCTGACACCCACCAGTTGTTTATGACGGGATGAGTCAGTTAGTCTGATGGTGGCCTTCTGTATCTGCCAGCTCCCGCAGTTCAGGAAAAGATGTTTAGGAGAGATTAGGATCATGAAGACGATGAAGGACAGAGATGCAGAACGCAGAGGTGGAGGGGGGCAGTAAGTCGAGAAAGACAAAGGCGGAGAGTGAGGAAAAAGTGTTAAAAGATAGATTTGTGGACAAAAAGAAAGACAAAGGATTCCCTTGAGGTTGTGGCTAACCCTAAAGAGGCATACCGATGGGGGCTCCTCATCCCAGCACCTCAAATCATTTATTCATTGGCTTCATTAAGAAATAAATTCCAAGACTGCTTAAAGATCGATCTCCAGGTCACTTTCTGTCATCGCTATTCCCAATGAAAGCCCCAGTGTGTATTCATTCTCAGCTGTTTATGCGGCGTCTCCATTGTGGATTTTGTGGAACAGTTACTGTTAGTTAAATAGTTAATAGTAATTTCTTGTCATGTCATTTTACAGACTTCATTAGTACCGCAGCAGACGGTCAAAATGAATGACACTCGATAATTTGAGTAAATACTGCATTGCTCTTTGATGAAGCAGACAGTACCCTTCACTGCCAGCCGGTGTCTCAGCAGCATCGTGGGTTTATTTAACTTCATCTAACTTCACATGCAGCACTAGACAATACAACAGAAGAGTGACTGTTCCCTGGACCTTCACACGTGTAATTACAATCGAGGAAGATAATTAAAGAGGCGGAAAGGAAGACAGATCTTGTCATTTAGTGAACAATGGCGTCCAATCTACTCATATGTATTCTACTTCCTGAATTATCAGCTGACATGATGACACAATCAGCCAGAAAGCTCCCCCCCACCCCCTTTTTTTTATATTTCTCACCTACTGGTCATCAGTTACACAAGGAGCTGTTTGATTGAAGCACCTTCTATGTGTTTGAGATAATGATATGATAGGTTAGAATAGAAAACAAATGTCCAGCTCCACCGGGTAAAAGGAGCTATGCCAGTAAAATGTTTGTTTTTAACCATTTTAAAACGCCTTCAGACACATTTCTAGCACATATTTTGAGGCGTTACCTAAATTAACTTTAACTTCAGTGATTGCTTAATAACCCACATCTATTGCTTGCAAATAGGTAGACAGTGCTGCAAATAAAATCTGGTTAGCTGGAGAAGTAATTGATTCATTTACTTCTGGGTGGTACGTCACCAGCTACGTTCAGTAGGGTTCATGTTTTAAACCCAGAAGCCATCTCTATCTTTTATATACAGTCTCTGGTCAAAATGGGACTTGCGGGGAGTATTTACGTTTAACCCTTTAAAACCGGCCAGAGCGGGCACGCTCTGTTTTGCGTAACTATTTTTAAATCCCGGTAGCTCTGCAACCATGTAAGGTAGCGCAATAATTTATTTTGCATATGAAACCGGAGGAGTTGTACTTACATCTTATGCCATCAGCTTGTCCTCGGTCACAGTTTCCTTCCACATAAGCTTTGCAAAAACTGCATAAAAAGCACTTGCAGCAACAAAAACATAATATTCCAGAAACACGCTTTGCCGATCCGATCAGCTGTTCATAACACTTCCTACGTCCATCAGCACGAACTATCGCATGTCCGCCATGACCTGCCCGAAACCGGAAGTGGCGTCATTTTCGCGGAAATGTAGTTTTTTACCATCAAGGCCTCATGAGCCTATACTGGTGTTTTTAAAAGTTTCCTGTGGTGGGAAACTATTTTGTGCAACTTTTTTGTATTTAAAGTTTTGAGGGATAAGCCTCTTAAATTTCTCTAACTAGAAATATATGTTAAAAAAACAAAAAGGATTTTCAATTTTTTTGTAGTTTATTGCACTTTTTTGCAATTTATGTAATTACTATGCACTTAATGCATGCATATTATTAAAATTTAGGCTGTAATGGTTGTATTGATTCATAGCAACTTGAAATGCTCCCAAAAATGGCTCCACAGCATGTAAAAATATAATATAAGCTCTGGCGGACTTGGTTCTATGGTAGGTCTTAAAGGGTTAAGAAACATGCTGAAAGCGTTGCCACACTACCCGAGGACATTCTCTTGAAGGCAAAGGTAGGAATTCTGTAAGTGATGCTAATTTTTTTTTATACGCAGCTAATAATTAGCTCCAAAACAAAATTATAGCTAAGAATAATGACTGACAGAATGTTTGTTGTCAGTAGTTTTAATCGTTGAAGGTACCAAAAAGCACTCATGGCAGAAGTTTAGTCTTAACAAAATTACTCCGGAGGGAATTGTGCCTGTTTACATGAAATCCCGTATAATTTCTGTCTTGACCAGCAGGCCCAGGAACATTATCTTTACTAGAGAAACACCAGTAGCATAGCTCAAAACTCAATCCTGTGCAGTTAAAAGTTCCGAGTAAATAACTGGTGCATCACAAACACATTTTTTTTTCAATTTCAAATGGCGTTTTGTTAAATACGTGCATTTTCCTGAGTGCACATATTTTCCACTAAGAGCTTGAAGGAGTATTTACGAGGACCAGCAGTCTCTAGACTGTGGATGCTGCGCACGTGTGTCCGCAGAGTTGGATGGTAGAATAGACAGAGATAGAAACAGAGATTGAGAGTCTATAGAGTAAAGGCATAGGGAACCAGTGATGCATTCTGTTCAGCCGCCTGTAAAAATGACTGAATATATAAATGAAAATATTTTTGATGCGTTCAGCGGGAAGGTCAAGGTTCAAATGAAGTTTTTGATGTGGGGCCGAGACTAAAATATTGAAATACATATTGTACAAAGTTTAGACACTATTTAAAATGTAAATAAAAACTGAATGCAATGATTTGCATAGCATTAAAATTATATATTAATATAATATTAATATTAAATATGCATGCTAATTTTGAATTTTTTAAAGAGCGTTCTATAGGTTTCATGAGATTAGTGTCTGTATACAATACTAGTAAAACTCTTGAGTCACCCCCCATTTCTCCATCTTTTGCTGCCAAGAAGCCAGACTTTCTTGTAATATTTTTAAAGTGGTCTTAAACAGTAGTTCTCTGGGCTCTCTGAAGGTCTTTCAGAGGTTTTGACTGCTTTTCACTCATTTTTAGTCCAGTCCTAGTATCTTTTCCAGAGGAATGTTGTTTTCTTTATTCATACTGACCTCTGAATCATTCTAGACATGTTCTCATTTATGTTGTGGAAATACTTAAATACACCCAGGAGTAACATTAACCCTTTAAAGCCGGTCGGAGCGGGCACGCTCCGTTTTCCATAACTATTTTTAAATCCCGGTAGAACTGCAACCATGTAAGCTAGCGCAATAATTTTTTTTGCATATGAAACCGGAGGAGTTGTACTTGCATCTTATGTCATCAGCTTGTCCTAAGTCACAGTTTCCTTCCACATATAGCTTTGCAAAAACTGCATAAAAAGCACTTGCAGCAACAAAAACATAATATTCCAGAAACACGCTTTGCCGATCCGATCAGCTGTTCGTAACACTTCCTGCGTCCATCAGTGCGAACTATCGCATGTCCGCCATGACCTGCCCGAAACCGGAAGTGACGTCATTTTGCGGAAATGACGTTTTTTACTATAAGGGCCTTATGAGCCTATACTGGTGTTTTTAAAAGTTATGTTTGACTTTATGACTTTCTGTGTGGTTTCTGGGATGCTTAGGACTCATATTGCACTGCTGGAAATAGTTTATTTTGATGCATATGCTGTTTTTTTTTTTGCAAATTTGCATTACAATATGTATTTTCGTTTTTCCTGCAGTATATAAAAATTGGTGTATTTCAAAAATAAAACTATGAAGACACTCAAAATAAATTTCCTGTGGTGTGAAACTATTTTGTGCAACTTTTTTGTATTTACAGTTTTGAGGGATAAGCCTCTTAAATTTCTCTAACTAGAAATATATGTTAAAAAAACAAAAACGATTTTCAATTTTTTTGTAGTTTATTGCACTTTTTTGCAATTTATGTAATTACTATGCACTTAATGCAAACATATTATTAAAATTTGGGCTATAATGGTTGTATTGATGTATATCAACTTGAAATGCTCCCAAAAATGGCACTACAGCATGTAAAAATATAATATAAGCTCTGGTGGACTTGGTTCTATGGTAGGTCTTAAAGGGTTAACATAAAAAGTAACTTGTTTCCAAATGACAGAATGCCTTCACTTATCTCAGATTGATGAACCTGGCAATACTAAGTGTCCCATGTCTGAAGGGGCTCAAATCTATACGTATGTAAGTCTGGTCAATGACCAATTGAAGGAATGGACCTAACATATGCTGTCGCTGTCTAAATAACAGAGGGGATCGTGCCAGCATACATTCATGTGCCCCTACATCTGTATATGTGTGTGTTTTTGTTTGTATGGAGTGGGTCTTCACTCACTCTGGCACCTTCCCAGCTCCCCATGGCCAGACTAGCAGCTGGCAGGCAGAGATTGCCCACTCATCAAGCCACTTTATCACCAGGCCCGTGGAGTTCAAGGGGGCTGTCAAAGACCAAGCGGAGGAGGCTCCTCACTCCTTTTATACCAGCACACTTTTATACCACCGGTGTTAAGTTGCAAAACTTGGCCAATGAGCTCTCGAAAAGAGTGAGCAAAGTATCGCAGATAGTTCGACAAAGGCTTAAATAAAGAACAACAGCTAATGTGTTTGGCAGTAAGGCAAGCTTACATACATTTGGGATTTCTCGCCTTCTTGGGAAGGTGCTCGCTTCCAGTTGAAACAATATAACGTTTGGGAATTTTGCTGCTGACAGTCACAAACGCAGCTAACTCGCACGCTTTCTTGCCGAGAGCAGCCTTCAATCCTCGCTAAATTATTAACCAACAAAAAATACTGGCTGTCACCTTGTTGTAGTGGTTGGTTGACAGGCATAGCACAGAGACTGTACGGCTGCTGCTCGAGACCTTACGCTTTCACGACGAGGTATCGAGAACTTGAAGCTGAGCTTTAAGCCTTTACTGCGCCTCCACACTGCAAATAAGAAACTTTAAGATTGCTCTGACTGTTGGTCCTGGTAGTTTTCACTCCTGATCTCCTTTGTCTGTCTCACCCTCCCTAACACACTCCCTCCCTCCTTTGTCCTACTTAGCCAGCAACTGCAAAATCACTTATCTTCACCTTGCTTCCTCTGTCTCCTGCTAATACACATTAGCAGCCAGCAGCCATATGTAATAGGACTGTGTGTGCCCCTGCTGGTATAATGGCTTCTCTGACACTTCTCCCATTAAATGTGGTCAGGCAGTGCTACACAGGAACCCTCTGCACACGCTAAAATATTGTTATGTAACTACCATAAACAAGCTGGCCGGTGTCAGTGACTTTGGGAATATGTGGGGGGCTATTTTTGGTTTATTGGACCTTACCTTTTTTTCTCCTTGTCTTTATTTCCTCTGACTCTCCTTCCAGCCTTGCCTGCCTTGGGTTATAAAAACCTTTTATCATAATAAGGTACACGCAGCTGCATTAGGAAACTCATCAGATTACAGTGTGACTAAGTGGACATGTCTGCTATATCTAATGGGCTTTTTTATCTTAAAAACCGTGTCTGTACAGTACCACATACAGTACAGTAACTAGATAGCATCTGCTGCTCCATGGGCTGTGTGTGGTGAAGCCCGGGCTAAGTCTCGGATAACGTGATCATCGGCAGCATCCTTAACTGTTACCGTGACAAACGAGAGCTCTGATCCTGCCTGATAAGCGACATATTCATTTGTTTAATTAAAACAGCTTGTCTCATCGTAGTGAGGGGTCAGTTTAGAGAATGTTAGAATTAAAGCAGGTAATTAAGTAAAGCTCCAGATAAGAAACCCCACAGAGGTAGCTGCTTCTGCCAGTAGGGAAGGCAAACCTAATCTATCCCCTCTGCAATCCCACAAGGTCGTTCACTTTATTAAAGTCTGATGCCACTACCGCTGCCCAGCAGCCCAACATGATGAAATATTTTATATACTTGTTGGGAAGGAGGGAAAGAGGGAGGAAGAGGTAGCACGGACTAAAGTCTATAATACTACTACTACACAAAATTAGGGTAATTAAAGACTGCTTGTTATCTTGTCTTTGAGAACAGGAAAAGAACTTGTACAGCAACGAGCACCTTGACAAAGATATTTGTTTGGCCAATGGAGTGTGGCGTTAATTATCACAGGCTGATTAAAGGCACCGAGCAGGAATGGATGTCGTTTGTCTTGCCAGCCGTAGACTCTACGGCAACTAGCCAGGTCATTATTTTAGGGACCTTTTGGGGCAATTTTAAAGTCGGGGGATGGTTTCTCCAATGTTGGGTGAGTCAGTAGTGTAATGGAATAGCGGGATAATTAGTCAAAAGGTGTGTTACAGTGATGAAAATAGATGCTACTGTAACAGAGGATAGTTCAGATAGAAGCTTGCACTCCATGCTTTGCAGTAAAAAAGTTTACAATTTCTAATCAAGGAATGCAGGTGGAAATGTCGCTCTGCAAGCCCAGCTAGATCTGTGGCGAACCAGGACTTTCTCTCCAATTCACTCAAGCTCTGAGCTCCCTGGTATTTCTTAAACGATTAGGTCTCGGAGTCCAAATGTCACAAAGTGTTGTAGGTCTCAAAACACCATTGTGTTTTACTGCAGAGTGATAAAAAAAGCCTGTTCCTATCAGGTTATTTCATCGGTTACATGTGTGCAGCAGTAATTTCTTTGATATATAAGGATGTAGATCGCCAATGAAGATCTACCTGAACCTACTGATTCACTCCTTTAGAGAGTTTTGATGTCTGACCATTCAAAAGAATAACCAGAGCCTAACATACCATCTCAGATGATAGATTTGCAGGTTTTTGAGGCTGTGAGTTTGGCGTTTTGGGTGTTACAGTAGCACCTGGGTTTTGGGGGGGTTAGCAGTGATTGTGTTTGGATGAGATGGTGCAATGCCAAATTTGTGCAGATTAAATACGAAATTCCTTGCAAAGATTCCTTGGATGATCTTTTGTTCAGTTAAACAGACGACAATCCATAATATTAATAAAATAATTGCATCAAAATTGATAAAAAATGACAAAACCACTTAACTGGCTCGTATTAGCTGAAGTACTTGCATGCAGAGAGGTACTGCCAGTGTGTCATACATAATTTTAGCCTCAACACAATTAAAATACATTGAGATTGAGACATATCAGTATTTTCCATACCTTCCTTTTGCATAGTGGAGATACAAGGAGAGTGTCTCACCTTAAGTGGCCATGCGAGAAACCGTTTTTGGTACTCCTGCGTTACTTAATATTTCAAAATCTAAAGTAATGATATGAAGGAGATTCATATCAGTTAATAAACTTAAGGGGTTTCTTTGTATCTAGCGTTCATGTTTAAGCAGATTGAGTTTAGCATGTTATTGAGACAAAATAGATTAAAGTATCCAGTCTCAGTTATAATGTGAAAAGGTTTACCAATACGCTTCATAATGGGCAGCCATAAATTCCTATTCCCATACACGTCCATCATCGCTCTCAGGTTTTGTAAACTAATGCGCTGACTTATAAACTGGCAATTTATGTAGGTGTAAAGATAAATGCCAGTCAACATTTTTCCCGAAATGTTGCGAAATTTATAGTTAAGAAGTAGTATAAAATGAGTACGAGGCTACTAATCAAATATGCCTGATTCATTGATCATCCGCAAACGTGACAATGAGGGTTTAGCAGGTTGCTGGTCTATAGCATCCAGGTGTGTTAACATAATGCAACATGCTTCATGGGATTGCATGTGCAATGCTACTAGCATAATGTAGCGGTGTTAAATTTTAAAGTTTAATGCAGTACGTTAGAAAAAGACAGAACAAATTTGGCTTGTTTAGTGTTGAGAGGAGAAAGCCTCTTACACCTGAAAAGAAAATGCCAACAGCTTAGGATTACAAAATTCAATCTGAACAAATCAAAAAACCTCTGGAACGATGTCCTGTGGACAGACAAGACCAAAGCAGAGATGTTTGGCAATCGTGCCACATTTGGAGAAAATCCTCGTACCAACTGTCTGCACGGTGGTAAAGGGGCAGTGATTTGGGCTTGTTTTTCAGCCACAGGACCTGGGCACCTTACAGTCATTGAACTCCTCTGTTCGCAAAGGTATTTTAGAGCTGAATGTGAGCCATCTGTCCAACAGCTAAACCTTGGCCAAAATTAGGTAAAGTAGCAGCACAATGTTCCCAAATATAGCAGCAGATCTACACGAGTCCTCAAACTGAGTAAAAGCTGTGGCAGGACCTTAAGAGAACTGCACATGTGGAAATACAAACAAACCTCAATGAACCAAATCAACATTGTAAAGAAGAGTTGTCCACAATTTCTCCACAGATGTGTTAGAGACTCATAAAGTCAGAAAACAATTACCCCAAGTTTTTTCTGCTTAAGTTTTGAATTGTGGGTTTTACATGCAACTTGAATTGAACTTAAAAAACATTATGAACATCATTATTGTTATTTTACCTTAAAATAACTTGAAAATTCTTTTAAGGCTGCACAATTTTAAAAGCAGAAATCGTGTGACAGCATGTTTCCAACATCTGGTTCAACCTGCTTTTGCTTCTTTCTTCACTGCTCGGGTTCCTGTTGATCTTCTCTTTGCAGTTGCCAAATCCTTCAGCTTATCCACAAATACATGCAGAGGGGTTTGTAATTATGAAAGTGAGGTAAAAGTTGCCAACAATGTGTAGATGTGCAGTCAGAAAAATGCCCTTTCTTATACGTGATATCGCTTTAAGAATTCTACATCATGTTGTTTGGTTGTGTGTGTTGGTGTCCGATGGTTCCACGGTGTCAAATATTTTGTTGCTTTTCAAGATTTTCTTTCTTAACAGCTAAAAAGTCAGCCATGGTTGCTTTGAATTTATCAGGTCTATTAGCCTTTTCTCTTGTTCTTTCTTTCTGTCCCTCGCCTACTCACACAAAAAAGCGCCCAACACACACACTGGAACATAAAAATACAGCCCACCGCACAAGCCCTCTCAAGGCCAGAAAAACAAATATGCCCATTTTCCTATTTGATTGGGTGTCAGCGTGGGGAGGAAGGGGGACAGGTGTGATGCATAAAATGACCCTGCGACTCCATCACGCGCACGACAGTTTTATGGTGAGGAGGTGTTTCAATCACGCTGCTGCCCTCGAAGGCATCAATCAATACAGACACACACACACACAAACGCACATGCCACAGTCACACCAACACACATTCACTTCATGATACCGGCGAAAAGGGCAGCCGAGTTGTTGAAGTACGCTCATTTGCACAGGCATGAAATGAAGTAAACATTAATTCAGATATAGTGTTTTACTGTTTACTTGCTCATTTATTGGATTACATATTGAATCTTCAAGTATTATTGAAACAACGTGGAAATTTACCATCGGGAAAACTAAATTAACTGATTTTAAACATCGCCTTTTTAACCTTCCCCAACCTTTATAATTATCTCAACAGAAAAGGTGCACAATGCAAAATTAAACTTCATCAAGTTAAACATCAAGGTGCAAATGATTAAATAACTAGTATATCATTATTCTGTCGGTAACCCTGCAATTAGCAGTCTAATTCATTCCTTTGTCCCTGAAAACCTTTTCGCTGTACATGTTTTAGTAGTTAACGGCATAGTACGCAATGAAGTTATAAGGAAAACTCTTAAACTATTAAATCAGTCAAATAATTGCAAACAAGCCCTTCTATAAATGTTGGCACACGAGAGGTAAATGCTGCGGAAACAAACTTTCAAGTTATTTTAGAAAAACCCAATATTTGTTTGTGCTTTTCAACGATGAAAAGCACAAACAAATCTGTCGGTGCTTTATTTGACCCAGGTAATCACATGACCTAGCACTCAGTGCAAGCACCATGCTTCCACTGCAAACAAGTGGCTATAAAGGTTACTCACGTTGCATTATGTGCACATTGCTCAAAGATTGTCCGCCATATTGGATGTGACGCAACCACAGTTAGTGGGGGAAGAGTGTCTGCGCCATGACAGCTTGGCAGTTGGATGCCGGAGGCTGTCACCAGGGGAAAATACGTCTGGAAGAAGTCGTTGAACCAAAAACCCTGGTTGCAAACAGATTGCTTCGGCCAATTTGTGTGGAAGATTACAACTAGGGCTGGGTATCGTCACTGATTTCTAGAATCGATATTGAACCGTTCGATACAGTGCTTTTGGTTCGGTACGCATATGTATCGAAGAATACAAATTTTTTCATTTATTTTATCAACTTTTCTTCTGACGATGCTGTCTGTGTTCAGTGGATCTGCATTCGACTACTCCGCCTAGGCTGCACTGTCGAGTGCAGATCCACTGAGCACAGCGCAAGCTAGCAAGACAGAAGCTAAGCTCGTTGCAACATGGCAAATTGAACCTCCCCCACCCTCATTGAGATCTGGCGTTTGGAACTATCTTGGTAAGTATGACCCTGAAGGTAAGCGCGTCATGGACAAAAGTAAAACAGTATGTTGGATGTGCCACGCAATGCTCAATTACATTGGTGGGAACTAGTGCGTTAGCGCAGTTACCTTGTTAACGTGTTGACGCCGTCCTGCCCCACGCACGGGGTGATCTGCGGTAATTTGTTAACGGAGATTTGCCGCGTTGTGGCATTAATGTCATTTTAACAAGATTAACGCTGACAGCACTAGTGAGAACACAACGCATATGTCTGCGCATTTACTCCGACATCATCCTAGTGCAAAGACAAGTGGAAGCAGACAAAAACAACAAGCACGCATGCTACAAACTTTAGCCGAGTCATTTAGACAGCCGTTAGCACATGATTCTCCTTATGGGACCTGATATGTTTAATATGCTGCTGTGAATATAGCCCAGAAGAAGCGTATAGTATAGCTTTTATTTTGGAAAGAGCCATTTCTCTGTAATAAACTCTCTTTTCCAAAGATGAGTGATTTCTCGATCCGATTTTTTTTTTTTATTATTTTGTTGTTTCAGCAACATTAAATTTAAAAACTGTACTTTTGAGTTAAAATGTATATTTATAATTTTAATAAATTAAAAATTAAAAAGACACGAACATTTTTTTGTATCAAAAAAATATCGAACCGTGAATTTTGTGTATCGTTGCACCCCTAATATCTATAGATATCTGTAAAATGTCGATCTCTGTCTTGAGAGCGTCAGGTAATATGTGTGGTAGAGAGCCACTCCACAAATATAAAAATAAACTTTTAATTGTTTTATATTTTATGTGCGAGGAGTGGAGGGATCTTTAACATAGAAATGCTTCATAAAATGTCCATGGTTTGTTTTTCAGTAAAGTACCAATAAATAGGAAATTACACTGGCATCTGCACTTATTTTACCAATACCAGCTGGTGGTTGCTTAGTAACTTTACACAGTCTGTTGTAGTACGTAGATATTTATGTGTCCATGTTACACAAACTCAGTGAAAAACCTGAAGTTTCACAATGCTCTGCTGGGTCCAAAAGCCAAAGATGTAACACAATCCCAGAAGGAAACCTCACTGACTCATTTCACCTGTCACTCACACAGCTCTCCTTACAACATGAGCTGCAAGTAGAAAAATGTATTCTGTTGCACAGCCGCTCAGGCGTACACAGCAGATCCACGGGATAAGGGCTTCTGTCATTATGCTTTAGTCCTTAGAGCTACAACAGTAGCACAGTGTCACTAGGCAGGTCTAATTCTGTTAACCACGTTAATCCTGTTAGTTTAGGAAGTTAATATGCAAAATTGAGTCTGATGTATAGATCATTAGTTTATCTGGTATTTGATCTCAAACAGCCGTGCAGAGTGAAGGAAAGTTGTTAAAGATCCTCCTGATGGGGACACATGCAGGTTTCAAATTTAAAATCCATCCAAGTGTTTTAAAAAACCTGAATTGTTAAACATATTGCTGTCACTAGGTGCAAAAAAAAGTATCAAATCAATCTGGTTGGTGTCATTGATGCTCTGAGAACACAAAATGTATCAAAATTTAGATACATTTAAATTTTGATACATTAGGTATCTAAATACCCTTGAGTATTTAGATACATACTCAAGGGTAAACACCTGTTTACCCTTGAGTATTCAACATTGGAAGTACATGATTTTGGATTGGCAGCACAGATGGATATACTGGCAAACTGCAACCTCTTTTGGAGATTGAACTATAAATTACTCGAGCCTTCATCCAATCCATTTAGTAGATGCATTAATAAGAAATAATTTACTGAAAACCTGCTTGTAGCACCAGAGGAGATGGGAGGATATAACCAAACCCAGATTCATTGTCTGAGTGTCGTGAATGACTTTACAGAATTTCATCCAGCAGAATTCAGCCTGGGAAAAGTAGTGGAGCAACCGAGAAACAAAAAGCAAAGAAAATTAAGTTAAGCAACGGATGTCCAAATACACAGAGAACAAGATAACCGAGTTAGAGCGTAAAGTGTTAAGGCAGGAAGACGGGTGGGGTTTTAAGTGTGTCTGTCTTTTGCAGCACGCCTAAATGGATATCCAGTATGTGTAGCATTTATAGCAGCAGTAATTTCCAGCATGGAGATCTTCAGATGGGATGCTTAGACTCTGTGTCTGCTGGTAATTCTTTACCATCCAAGTTGATTTGACTTCTACCGTATGTGTGACACTCTTATATCTCAGAGCCAAAAAAAGAAAAATTCACAGTAGCTGTAGTGTGTGGCTCCAGCGATGGGGGACACGCCTCACTGTCTTTTAGCCACTGCAATGGAACACAGAGTGCAGGAAAAAGCTGTTTGTGTATGCGTGTGTGTTTTAACCAGTGAGAAGGAAGGAGACAAAGGCAGAAAGGAGGGGTTGGCATCATGCATACATGTGAGTGTGTGCTTGTGCGTGTGTTGTGAGGGGTTAAATGAAAGTCAGTGCGCACACATGGGGCATCATAAGCAGACAATGAAAAATGAGAGTGGAGAAGCTGTACTGCGAGTTTCCCTGTGGGAACAGCTACAAACAGGAGTACGTACTGTTGGCGATAATCGCTTTGTGTGTGTGTGTGTGTGCTTGTGTGTGAGCTAAATGAAAACTGAGGAATGAATGTAACAAACTTGGTTCTGTGTGTGTGTGTGTGTGTGTGTGTGTGTGTGTGTGTGTGTGTGTGTGTGTTCACATTAACCCTTTTTATTTCTCTGAGGTGGGCATTTGATTAAAGCAGGAACTGTTTTCCTGGGAATTTCATCTTCTGAGGGCATTAGTTCACCATCCCTGTGTAGTTTGTTTAATGAGCCACCTGTAAGACAGGTGCTGAAATGAGCGTTAAAGTGATGCTGATGTTGAACATCATTTGGTTTCATATGTGGTTCAGAATTGATATATTTTTCATATTTCCGATGACTGTTTTGGATAACGATGTTTTTATAGTTGTGCTTTTTTTATTCAAAAGAAAGTGCTTTTAACTCTAGATGTAATATGTAGTATTAGGGAACAGGCTAATTAAGACTGACTGAAATGTTTGCATAGTTGCTGAGTACTTTACTAATGTTACTTCAGGTGTAAGGTTCGTTATCTGAAGCATTTATATGACGTTAGCCATTGTAAACATTTAAGCCGATGCCAGCTGTCTCAAAAATAAATAAAATAACGGTAACATTTCCAACTGTGTCACAGAGGTGGCAAAAAGGACCCGTATCCAGGACTCAGGGGCAAACAAAATAAACGAAAAACAAAAGGAACAAAAAAAAGTTTTATTGCAGTCGAAGGCAAAAAGTCCAAAGAACAAAATACTCTCCTCCAGGGCAAAAGCACAAGATACAGAAAGGTAAGTCCAGGAGCTGAAGCACATAAGGAGGACAAGCAGGATAAACATGTCAGGGCTCTGTGTGCAGGCGGATGGAGAGGAGGATCCAAATGTGAGACTCTGAGAACCTTAGCTTTATTGCTGGTGATAAACGAAAACATGAACTGAACAATGACACTGAGAACTGAACACACAGGCATAATTCTGAGGGTACGACGCGACACTGAGCACAGGACAACACAGGGCTAATATACACAGGGTGGTAATCAGGGAATGGGCAACAGGAGGGAGACACAGCTGGGAGAAATTGGACTAACAAGACAGGGGGAGCAAAGCTGCATACACTAACATAAGACATAGACTTTCACAATAAAACAGGAAATAAGACACAAGGACGCAGACTAAGAAACACAGACTTAACACGGGCAGAACTAAAAATAAACCAGAATAAGCTGGAACATAGAACATCATCATCATAATCATCATCACAAGCACTAAGAGAATAAGAAAACAATCAAACACACCAAAGTAACTTGAAACGCAGATTCATCATAAAACCCAACAAAGCACCAGAGAAACAAACAATCCATCATTCAAAAATAAACCAAAACATAACTCAAAATACTGGGTCAAACTGACCCCGAACCGTGACAAAACAGACAAATAACACAGAAGAGACAGAACTCTGTGACAGCGAGACAAAACAAATCAGACAAAGTAAAAGCAGCAACTGAGAACTAGAGAGCTAGACTAATAAATACCGAATCATGAATGAACTGTAAACAGTATAATCTCTCTAACCCAAAATTCAGAATGCTAAAATAATAAAACTCAGTCTGCTATAAGTAATGATAGATAAGGCTCTAAAGTAACGATGAAAAGCAAACTAAAACTTTTGAATAACAACCACAAAAGTCAAAATAACCCAACAAAACACACAGACCATGACATCCCGCCTTCCTTATCAATGAGTTGGGGTGGAGCTATCACAGCAGCTGCACTAATTGCCATCTTCTGCGTGTAGTTTTTCCTGTGCTTGTAAATGTCCTCCTTCTACTTCTTCTTTAGTATTTAAGGATAGACAAGAACAGTTGCTAAAACATTTCAAAAGAATCCAAAATGGCTTTTTGCTTTATCTTCTTTTTTTAATCAAACCATAATATTTTTTTTGAAACTTTCTTAAAAGAGATCCAATATTTTGTTGTTGTTGTTTTGAAAGGCGGTTGCTCTTTTGCCTCTGAGAGGAAATGAAAGGTCGGTAGTCGACAATTACTCTCTCTCTGTCTTCTCTTTTTACCTCCGTTTCCTCACACATGAGTTCAGAGTGCTACACAACTCCTTGTCTAGACAACAACTATGTATTGAAAGCAGCACATCAGTGACACGGTAGCAGCAATTGTAGTCCTTTGTCAGTGTCTACAGTGGAGCGGTCCTGGCCCTTCACTGCTGTAGGTTCAGAAGCAGTTCAACAATGCTTAAAGCCCGTATACAACCATGTAGTTAATGGGCTTAAAATGATTCTTTGGGTCTCGCTGTTACACAGCCAGAGTAGACAACTGCTTGATTAAAATTTAAAGTGGATGCGGTATATGTGGTGTACAAGTAGAGGAAGTGGCGAAGGCATTAAAGGTCATTTGGGTTCTTGCCACATGCCTTCAGGTCTGTCCACGCTGGGTGTTGATTACATATCAGACACTGTGTTCAACATTTTGATCTGATCCCTTGCCTAAATTAAAGATGCACTCATGTGGCTCATTGCCCTGCTGTTTATATGGGTAACCTGCCTATAATGGCTGCACTCCCTGTTTCTGAGAAAGAGTTGAGAGAGTTGAAAGTAGAGTTTTTGCTTTTTTGTCATCACCCTGCATTCATGAGCTACACTCCTAATTCCGAAAAAGTCAGAAAACACTGTAAAATGTGAATAAAAATTAATAAATAAGTGATTTGGAAATCTCCCGAGCTCACATTTTGTTTATAATACAACACAGAAAACACATCAGATGCTTAAACTGAGACATTTTAGTGTTTCGCAAAAAATATTAGCTCATTTTGATTTTGTTGGGTGGAACAAATGTCGAAAACTTTGGGACGGGAACAACAAAAAGCTGAAAAAGGAAGTGGTAATAAAAGGAAACGGCTAATTAGGTTAAGTTTAATACAGCTGAATCTACAAATTGTTAAACAATTTAAGAATAATGGTCATCAGTGCAAAACACTGTAAATATCTCTACAGTAGATAATATCATACTATCGGCACTTCATTGAAAACATGCATGTCTCTGCCATGGGAACAGTTCACCGTCCATGTTCCTTTAAAGTTCCTTTAAAACAGACTGAAAAAAGTGGAAAACTGTGCTGTGGTCAGGAGAATTAGTTGTCTGGACGCTGTCTTTTTAAGTGAAGGACTTGCATATTTCAGCAAGTCAGTTCCACTTCATGCATAATGGACCTTCCATGACCTTCCAAGCTACCGTATATAGTTTATGTCTTCCATATTTCCAACTATATCCATAATCACATACTGTGTATGCTACCATTGTATACAGTGTATCACCTTACTTTTTTTCATTGATTGTACTTATTTGTATTTTTGTATTTCCTTCATATATCTGTACCTGAGCTGAGGTGACGCAAAAATTTCCCCGTTGTGGGATCAATAAAGTCAAGTCTTATCTTATCTTATCTTATCTTATCTTATCTTATCTAAACGGCATACTGCATGTATTATAACAGCATGGCTTCGTAGTACAAGAGTCTGAGTGCTGAACAGTTTCACTAACTAAAGAAATAAAATGAAAAATACGACAAAGGAGACCCAGGACTGTTGAGCTGTCAGAAAGGCAAGTATGAGACCACGTCCGTCTCCCGCAAGTCCAGCAGTTAGTCCCCTCAGTTTCCAGAGAGGTTTATGGACTGCTGTTAAAAAAAGAGGGGATGCTACACAGTGGTAAACATGGCCAACTTTTTGGAGATGTTTTACTCCCATCAAATCATTTTAAAAATGGTGCATTTTTAAATGCATCCCAAATTTTTTTTTACCTTCATTGCACATGAAATTCATTTCCTACAGTTATTGAATATTTTAGCTACCTGTCTGCATTAGTGTATTTCAGTGTATCTCCTAGTCCTTTTTACTTAAACCGTTTTCTTTTACACAACCGAATGTCTTTGTGCGTGTAAATCTTTGCCCAGTAAGTTTTCTGGGCCGCTCTAAGGACAGGCGTTAATCCCACTTACAAAATAACTTAAACAAGCAAATTTAAGCTTTTTTGATTCTGATTTTCAAGTGAAAGGTTGGAGGTGGTTTGAGTGCCTGTGGTTAGCTATTTGTAGATTGTAAGATTTTTCACATGCAAGGTTAGTATGATCTGACACACATCAGATGAAACAGTGATGCAATAGCAGAAATACAGCACTCGACCCATTCTGCATGATTTTGAATGTCGAGTTCCCTGTAATCCCCTATTAATGACATTTGCTGAAGTGTGACTTTTTTGTTGAGGACGTAAATGTTTATCCACACCTAAAAGCTTGTTGAACCTCAACTCAAGGCAAAGATAAAATGAGAACATCATTTCACTGACAGAATAAAAATGTAGATTTTCATAGGAATATAGTTGTTTTTGCTGTTTAAGTCGGAACTGGTGGACAAACCATTTGAGTCACATTGCTTTAGACAACACTGATGGTCTAGTCCAGGGGTCGGCAACCCTGGGCTCGCGTGCCACAGGGTTAAGCGATGGCACGACCATAGCTGGACTGGCAATCAGGCATACCGGGCATTTGCCCAGTGGGCCGATGGTGATTTTTCATTTTTACGGGCTGATGTTTTTTGTTGCTGTTGTTTTTGTAACGGCATGAACAATGAGAGGTGGTGGATTGGCCAGATGCTGGCCGATGTGTAAAAATAACTCAGTTGTTTGGTGGTGACTATGGCGGAGCTTCCACAGAGGCCAGCAGGTGGATGAGGGAAAGGGGAGGCAGGAGGAGGAGAGACCCGAGGCCGAGTGTCAGGTGAACTGAACTTCAGGTAAGAAGTTATGACCTGCAGTCTATCTGGGTCAGATAAAGGAACGCAGTTTGTCCCGTACTTCAGCTAGAATGGAAAAAGACACAAAGCTGGAGTTATTCTGCATCTTTATGCTGCATAGCTGCCTCTTCTCTCATTCTCTCCCTCTCCTGTTGCTACTTCAATCATGAAACTGATCAATGATCAGCTGATCGGCTTTTCTCTCTTGCTTGTTTATCGCCCACTTTGCGCCAGAAAGAGGAAACCAGCGGATGTCGCGCTAAACAACAGCAGCACGTTTAAGCTGCTTGAATCAGTTGAAGGGAAGTTATGAACTGTTTCTGAGAGACAAATAACACCAGGATCCTTTTCTAAGCAGCTGACAGCTGGTAACTGTGCAGGGGCGGGTCTAGCAAAGTTTTGCCAGGGGGGCATGTAGGGCATTAACAGGGAAAGGGGGGCACAAAGACATACTTTTCTTTCTTATTCTTATTTAAAATGTCTCACTTTTAATAAATAATTATCTGAAGCTTACAACCAAAGTTTTCATCCAATGTAAAATGTGTAGAAATCATACATATACCAACAAGACAGACATCACTGTCACAACAGCGTTTGTTTTCTTTCAACGGCTTTATGGCTTTTCCTATAATACCTGGTGGGCCGGTCTCTAGTGAAAATGCCCGGGCTGATTTTTTTGTCCCAGTCCATCCCTGGGCACGACACGCAGTGAATTAATCTGAGAGGGTGCATTAAAAAATAAATGGCCGGGCCAGCGGTGCACATCGCAAATCAGCTCGCATAGACACATTAGTTGGTATCTTAGCTAACAACCCCAACTACCAGATTCAACTTGTAATTGGCTAAAAATAACTTAGCCTATGTGTTTTCGGGACTTTCAGGTGTTTGGACCAATGGTTTCTTTTCTGATCAATCGCAGCAAAAAAAACAGCAGCAAAAAATAATTTCTGGCACAACTTCACCTGCTTCCAAGGTGCATGGAGAGGATAAAAGAATTCACAAAGCAGGAACTCCAGCAACAATTGAGGGAAGATGAACAACTTTAATAATAGACCAACGCGTTTCGGCTTGTGGCCTGAAACTTTGACCCTGATGAAAGCCACAAGCCAGAACGCGTTGGTCTATTATTAAAGTTGTTCATCTTCTTTTCTGATCAAACCAGAAAGCTTTAACGAGCTGCTGGATTTGTCTCGCATTAACTGGTTGGACACAGAGGACATTGAAATGCAGCTGATTGAACTGAGAAGCTCGACTTTGTGGGGGTCAAAGTTTGCAGAACTGCGAACACAGCTGGTATCCATAGCTGTGCGTGTTCATGGAGCTGCATTTTCACCTGCTGGACGTCACTACCTGACAAGTTTAATTGTCTTCAGAACATTGCAGAGGCCTTATCGACAGTATTTGGCTCTAATATCTGTGTGAGCAGATTTTCTCTCACATGAGTCCTCAGGTAGACGTCTGAATGCTGGACTCAGACAGATCGACCTGTGTCTCTGAGTGAGGACATTAATAGCACTTGCATTTTCTGTTGTACAGTTCATTTGCTGTTATGGATAAAAAGTCTTTTTTTTGTTTCAAAATAGCTGATAACTATTCACTGATAGCTGCCAACATCTGCAATAAATATAATTCTATAAAGTTGTTCTATATAGTGTGTAACTGTTCATGTAGAGCGCTATTAAATTTATTGCTAATGCAATCATATGGCACATTGACTTCTGAGGAAATTTTAGATGGCACTCATCATCAGAAAGGTTGCCGACCCCTGGTCTAGTCAAAATAGGAGGCAACCACCTTAGGACTAGGAAAAATCTGTAGTTTTCAGGTGATTGTATTTAAGTTTTTTGGTTCCGTTGACCAGCAGCAACCAGTGTGTTTCCCAGAGGTCCAGTAGCTTCACTGTTGTGTATTCATTTATATTATCTTATAACAAATTCAATAATCACTAAAGACTCAAGGAGTTGGATATTTTGCAGGTTGCTCTATAACAGTGGCATTTTTAACATGTCCCTGAGTTTTTCACCATAGTCGAATTGTTGAGGATGCGGGTAAGGTGTGCAGAACAAACACCATTATTAGTGTGGGAGCACACAGCTCAGCTGCAGTGAACTCCGCCCATCTTCAAAGTGGAAAACAGCTAAACTGTAAATGAGGAAGGAGACAGAAACGCCTTTTCTGAATTAGCGCTTATGATATTAACAAAAACTAGATTTTGACATATAATGTGAGGAGCTACATACGTATACGTTAGACTTAGGCTACGTTCACACTGCAGGTCTTAATGCTCAATTCCGATTTTTTGATCAAATCCGATTTTTTTGTCTGCTTGTTCACACTACAACAAAAATGCGACAGCAAACGCGCTCTCGTGTGAACGCTCAAAGCGGCCCGCATGCGCAAAAGAAGACTTCACACACAACGCACTCCGTTTAGACCCAGAGCAAACAGTATAGTTTGACTGATGGCCCTTAATATAAAGACTTCGGACTTCACGTTTCCCAATTTTTGCTTTAAGTTATTTTGTTATTTACATAATAATGTAGATAACCTAATAATGATCCTTATTGCTGTTTTAGAGGAGCGGTGCTTCAAAGGATAGTTGAAGATTTCTGTCAGAATCTGCAGATTATACAGTACAAATAAAATGTTCACGTTGTCTTCCCGACAGTTTCACTGACATCTACACGGGATGGCCAGGAAGCGTTCGCGATGTCTTCTCCAGCGCTGATAATTGGCGTCTGTCTTGTGTCAGTGACGTAAAAGACGGATTTAATGCAGCAGTCGCTTTCTAAAACATTGGCTATGTATCGGATTCAGTACCACATACGAAAGTGACCCAGATTGGATTTGAAAATATCGGATTTGTGCCGTTCACACTGTCATACCATGATCGGATATGGGTCGCATAGGGTGAAAAAAATCGGATTTGATGCGCTTTCGCCTGCAGTGTGAACGTAGCCTAAGTTATCCACTCATTTGGTGTGTGGAGTAGTTCTGTTAGTCTGCACTATAGGCCTCCGTGTTGTTATTATTGCCCCCGATCCAGGCAATACTTGTACATCACAATCTCATTCCAGAGAGCAGCAACAGGAATAACATATAACTGTCTAGTTGGTCTGTTCTTATCTCATGTCAGTCCAAACAGCACTCTCCTGACAAGTGGTATTTGACTCAGTCAGTAACTGACACGCACAGAAAGAGAGCAAGAGAGAGAAAGAGACAGACAGACAAACAGGGAGGATGTAGAAAGAGGAGAAATGAGAGAGAAGGAAAGACAGGCCATTCCACAGCACCATGTGAACCTCTGCCAATCTTTTCATCGCGTATGGAACTCTTTTTGTCTGATAGAATAATCAGCATGCACTCGACAGGAGAGTGAAAATTGCCATTCACGCACAAAAACATGGCAAGGATCGTCAATTATCTGCTGGGTTTGTTTTTCTGTCTCTGCCATCCATTTGCATACGGTTCCTATGAGAAGGTGCTTTTGATGTAGTTAGCCGATTCTGGTCAGTATGATATTATGTGAATGTGTCTTATTAGCGCGCAGTGTGTGCAGACAGGGAAAAGGTCATAATGTTTCTTTGTTCCCATAGCGCTTTTTCCTCAATTAAGGCTAATCACCAGAGCCCAACATTGATCCAGCCTCTCAGCTTTTCTCATGCTTGGATTCTGATGATCAGCGTGTGTGTGTGTGTGTGTGTAACAGGGAGACAGTGCAAGTACAGCAACACCAACAGAAATCCTGTATGCACACGTGCCCGTGTGAACATGTGCGTAAATGTAAATGGCATTCTGTGATCTCTAGCACATCGAATGATTTACCTCTGTGGTGTAATGGAGCAATTTCTCTTTTTTTCTCCTTTTCCCGTCTCTCCTTTTCCGATCCGCGCTAAAATATTCTCCCGTTTAGCTCCATGACAAGTCATCTGTCACTCAGAACAGTGAGGGAATGGGCTCATCTGACGGACTGTGTGTGTGTGTGTGTGTGTGTGTTTTTGTGAATTGCTCATGGTCAAACAGATGTAATCATGAGATTCTGATGCACACTTCCATTTCTGATAATTATAATTGGGTAGTTTTCTCATGATGACAAAAGAATTCACAGTAGGCGGAGGGAGAATGATCTGTTCGTTGTTAGTTTTGCTCTTTTCAGATGTTTTGTTGACAGTAAGAAAAATATGGGCTACTTTAGACTTATCCTTTAAGCCATTCAGGGTTTGTCCTCTTAATGTGGCTTATGTGGTCTGTGAGATTGTAGAACGTAGTAATTTGTCCCGTGTAAATGGCGGACTCCGAGCCCGCAGGCAAATGCCAAGCTCAGTTTGTGTTTTTTCAAGCCAAATGTGGCGTACTTTGTTTTCAAATGAAACTGTAAAATACGAGTACTATATCATTGTGTAGATTCATGCTTGTTTTATATATTTATGTCTTTGACATTCAGCAGGCAGCTGTGTGCTGTGGTGGGAATAATAGGCTGGCTTTTTGAGAGCCATAAGCCTTTAAGGGTAATACAGCTCTGGCTGCTCCAGCCACAGGCTCTCGTCTGTAATAGCCTGTAATTCCTTCTGTCTGTTATAATCACCTACACAGCCTGACAGCATGCACTCACTTGGACAAATATGCACACAAACAGTAGTGTGCAAAAGTTTGACCACTTTAGATGTTTAGATTCCAACCCATCTGTCGTATTCTGATATTTCATATTACATATGAATTTGAAAGTAATCAAATGTATTTAAACATTTATTCAATAGGACCAACAGAATTAAAATGAAATAAATAAAATGTAAAGTAATACAAATTAAAGTGCTAGTGTTTAAACAAAAAATAATTTGCAAATAGGAAAGTAAAAATGTCTTCTGTCCATAAGTTCAAATAATCCAATTAAATCCGAAAGATTTTTTTTCAAGTCCAAAGTAATCCGTTTTTAATATTTACAGGCGGTTCATGAATTCACGATTGCAGCAGTGGACTTGGTCTGGAGTGAGGTTTGTTCTCATCGTTGAGATAAGCTGTTCCCAGCTGCTGATAACTAACGTTAATATTAATGCGAGAAAACAAGTATCGCATTTCACTCCAGTTTGCAGGTGTTTTAAATTCTTGTGCACTGTCGTATGCTGTTGTGGATGGGAGCTCACATTTGTTCTTCTTCATTATTATCAGAATAGAAAATCCCCTTGTTATCATCATATATTTTTGTTGCGCCCAACATGGGGCTCGAACCCACGACCCTGAGGTGAAGAGTCTCATGCTCTACCGACTGAGCTAGCTGGGCTTTGGTTTATGTGCTGTTTTGGCAGCTCGTCTTGGCGATACTGGTATAGCATGGCGCGTCAGCAATAAAATTCCAAGTCAACGAAGTGTTTCTAGTCTACGTCATCGATTATGTGGAGGAATTGTTGCAGGCCTGGTGGATAGTTTCTCTTTTACAGACCATTCAAACCCTTGAGGTGAAAATTCCAGCACATCAGCAGTTTCTGAAATATTTAGATCAACCTTTTTGGCACCAACAACTATCTCTATATTCTGTATGAATGCAAAAAATGGAATATGACACACATGTTTATCAAAATAGAAAATAGAGTAGCAGCTTTTTTCTGAGTCAGGAACCATGGCTTTTATTATTATTATTATTATTATTATTTGGGAAGAAAACATTAACAGCATTCTGTTGTTTAAGACAAAGCACATGCACTATTTTCACTCATTCAGTAATATATCAGTTTCCTGTGAGGTTCTGATCCACATTCAATGTTACAGGCTGTATACTATCTACTTACAATAGATGGCAGTAAGCACACCTCCAGGCAGTCAGAAGCACCTTCTACAGAAATGCAATCAGCAGCAAATAGATTTTAACCCCCTAATTATTTAAAATATTTCTCTCCTTTGTTGTCAGACTCTTGTCGAAGCCACTAAACTCCACTGACAAAAACGGGAATCTTACCTCACAAAACACAGGAGTTGCTGGTCTTTCAGAGCCTCAGTCCATTAGTTTGATAGTGTTACTGTTAGTCTGTGACTTTTCAGTCTCAGCCGGTTTGTTTAGATCCAAACTAACATTTAAACTCAAGTCACACAGCAGACTCACAACTCCTGTTTTCTGTGAAATGATGTTTTTATCCGGTGGTTTGAAAAGACCGATTTCTTTCTTTGTGCAGTTTCCACAAATCAGTGAACTTCGTCCACTGTTGCCATATAAGCAATCTTAACATTAAGCTGATGTGTACATTTAAACCTCAGCAGTGCTGTTTATAGATGGGATTTGAACCCAATGAGAATTGATAAGAGGATGGATAAGGAGTTGAATTGATAATCAATAATGGTATCGGAATCGCTACATTGTTATTAATTCTCATCCCGACTCCATAGTGTTGAACTTTGAGCGCGAGCGTGGGCTGGGCCTTCATGAGTGTGGGGGCTTTATCTCTTTTGAAAATATACCAATACATATGTTTTTATATTTTTTTGGTATATAGCCTATAGCTAAATTGTAGGACTCAGACAGATCGTTGATTTCAGTGTCATGCAGTTAGTCCGTGACAACGTAGAGAGAATACATCCGTGTGCAACCTACCTGCTTAATATATCAGAAAACAAGATATATCACATATCCACGCGCACACACACACAAATGCACACTCATGTGTATGCAGACATGGTTGCCTGAATCGCCAGTTCGCCTTTTCATCTGCCCACCTGTTGAGAAGAGAAGAGAAGAGAAAAGAAGAGAAGAGTTCAGCAGTTACTGTAGACCAGGTGTATGTGTTTATTGGCTCCAAAGCTCTGAGGACATATGTGGCCCTCATCTCATCTCCCACACAAGGCACACAGAGTGTTGCTGCTACCATAAGCCAACAGAAAATGTGTGTTTGGGCGGATGGGGGCTGAATGGTATGGGTGCCAGACTCTCTCCCTGCAGCCCTGCGGTGGCCGGAGAAGTTAATTGGCAGCATCTGGCTGTCTGTAAGCCCAATCGCCCATCCATGCACCCCCTCCCTTCCACCACACCCCGTTCCTTCTCCTCCATTTTTTTCCTCCAGCTCTCCCCTCCTGTGGGCTCTGCTACCCCCGGCACTCACATGATGACACCAGTTTGCCTGCAAGCTGTGAACGTAAACTGTGTGTGTGTGTGTGCGATATAGCGGGGAGTATGGAGTCAGACAGGGCAGCCAGGCCCCCAGCTGTCACCGTCGTGCCAAGGGAAATGCAGCCAGACAGGTTGGCATCTTTGTGCCAAGACCAGCAGGGCCCCGAGGGAGGATGAGGAGGGAGAGAAGGACGCAGAGGGAGTAAGGAGGGGGCAAGAGACAGAAAGAGCTTTTGGATGAGTACAGTTTTACTGATCTTGTGACAGACACAACATGGGGTTTGTGCACTGATCACGCTATGAGCAACTGTGGAAGGTGTTACTAGCATGACCTCAGAGTTACCTCATGTGTCAGGCTTTCTTCTTTAAAAAAATGACCTACTGTGGTGTAATTGCTTACTTAGATTTTTTTCTGTGAACATCAAAAGTGATATTACTCAGAGCTGGAACAGCAGTACAATAAGACTTACAGTGGGGTAAATAGTTATTTGATCCCCTGCTGAATTTGTAAGTTTGCTCTAATTTTTGTGGTAGTTTTATTTTGATGGAGGGTGAAAAAAACACAAAACTAAAAACATTTGACATAAAAATTATAAATTGATTTGCATCTCAATTATTGAAATAAGTATTTGATCCCCTACACCCTAGCCAGATCGGCTGATCTCAACTCATTATGTACACATCTTTTCACCATCTTGGCCAAGACCAAAGACCTGTAACAGGACATCAGGGACAAGATTGCAGACCTGCACAAGGGCGGAATGGGCTACAAGGCCATCAGCACGAAGCTTAGAGAGCTTATTTGTAAACGGAACAAATATAAAATGACATTAATGAGTCACTCTCGGTCTGGAGCTCCATTCGAGATCTTGTTCATGGGGCGAGGATGATCATGAGAAAGGAAGTGGATCAGAACAAAACTACACAGGAGGAGCTTGTTAATGATCTGAAGGCAGTTGAGACCACAGTCACTAAGAACACCATTGGTAACGCACTACGGCGAAATGGATTTAAATTTTCCAGCACCTGCAGGGTGCCCATGCTAAAGAAGGACATCTAAGTGCTTTGGAGAAGCTTGGGAGCAAGTGCTGTGGTCAGATGAAACATTATGCCATTGTGCTGTTTTTCTTCTAAGGGTAAAGGACGACTTGACTGCATTGAGGGGCCAATGAATGGGGTCATATACAGTAAAATCTTGGTTGAGAGAACATCCTTTACTTGGGTTGTGGATGGGTCTTCCAGCATGACGGTGACCCAAAAGCTACCACGAAGGCAACAAAGGATTGGCTAAACCATAAGCACATTATCGTCATAGAGTAGCCTTGCCCGTATCCAGACCTCCATTTGGAGGTAGAAGGTCTATAGATGGAGCCAAGAAACCCAAAGAATTTTGAAAGTGGGACAAGATCTCCCCTGAGATATGTGCAAATATGTGCTAGCTAAAAGGGTTTCTTCACCATATTTTGCTGGGGATCCAATACTTATTTCACTCAGTGGCATGCAATTTAATGCATAACTTTTAAGTAATGTGATTTCTTTCTGGGGTTTTCACTCTCCATTAAAATTAAACTACCAAGAAAAATACTTAATTTCTTTGGAAGTGAGCAAATTTACAAATTCAGCAGGAGATCAAATAATTATCTCCCCCAGTGCTCAAGCACATCTGTTTCAAGAGGTAGCCTTTAGCATCATGTAGCTTGTTGATTTATAACTCATTTTTCTAAAATCACCGCCATCAGGTGTCCAAATTTTCCAACTTCTTTGATTATTTGTATATCTTATTTTCTTCTTCAGTTATTTCTCTCTTACAAAAAGTGTTTTTACTGCTATCACTCAGATATTGATGTCTCTATGTCTCTGTCAAAAATACTCTATCAGGAAGTCGTAGCACCTTTGACTAAAAATGTAAAGTTTGCTATTTACAAGCCCGAGGTCGACAGTCTTATTGCAAAATCACCATATTTTTTTTCTTATTTATGTTGGTCATCATTGCATTATTCATTGTGAAAGAGCTGCGGAGCTGTGAGCTCATCTCTGTCCGGAATAAAAAGTGATTTCAGATGGTGTCACAGAGTATTTGCTGCGTTGCCTTTCACTGAGTAATTCTCCAGAAAGAATGATCTCATCACTCTCACACCTTATTTCAAATACACACACATAAAGCAAGTGCACGTTGCTCGCAGGAGCTGAGATGTTGAAGCTCGAGCTCATATTGCCTGACTCATTGTGACATCAGAGGGTAGTTTCAGTTTTACAAACAGCAAAAACTGCTTAAATTCAGTAAAAGGACTAGATGTTGTAGTCCCTGATAATGCATTGCTTTAAAGAAAAGTGTATGATTTAAACTACTGCTTGTGTAGGATACTAGAAGAAGGCAGACAACCACCAATTTGGAGAAAGTGGCACAGTTTTAATTAATTGTTCCAGGTCAACACTAACATTTAATGCCTTGTGGGCACTGTAGAGCTCACCTGTTTGAGCCGGTGACCCAAAGGTGCAACAGCTGGATGTGGGTTGGGTTCCACGTTATTCTCTGTAGTGTCCTGTCAAAATAAAGGTGCAAATGTCATTAAAAAACCCAAAACAAAACACTAGTTTATGCATTTTTGACTGATAATTTTTGACAGTTGAATGATTGAACTGTATCAAAATTAAAATGTTTTTTTTTTAAAAAGACTGATTCTATATGCTTCTATAGTCTATAAATCACTGCTGCAAGTGTTTTTTCGATGGAAAGATCTCCCTCATGCAAAACTTAGCACGACATAAAAATGTTTTGGAGTTTAGTGAACAAACTTTTACTAATGAAAAATGAAAAATGCTTTGAGCACAAATGACATTTACTGATTGTGTAACAAATTATGAGACAACAGATACTGAAATTATCATTTAAATGAAGTAACAGGTGTTTCTACAAACACGTATATACTCAAATCTTTCAATTTAGAGGTGCTCATTAAACCTACTGCTGTATAAAGCTACAGGTGTGTTTTTTTATGAAACTCCTAAAAAAAAAGCTTGAAGCTTTCTCAAAACTGGGATTTTAAAGTCGCCCTTATGAGTTTTGCTAATCTGATCTCGTGCTTTGAATTTTTACAGGCATTTCAGTTTGCAGTAGATGTTTGGATTGGGACACGAGTTGGGTGTTTTGTGCTGTGATTTCTGTGGCAGCCTAATGTTTAGTGGGCAGAACAGGAGCTTATTTCACAGGATAGAATGACCACAAATTCTGGCCATTGTTCACAAACAGTGAACAGTAAGTACCTACTTTATACACACACCTAGAAATCAAAGAGTCAGGTTTAATATGTGGATAGAGCTTGTTCCGTTCAGTATATGTGCGTCCTGCAGGTGGTCTGCAGTGAACCTGAACCACTTGACAGTTAGAATATATGCACCTTATATACCCTAAAAATGTCTGTGTGTGTATCTGATGTCTGTTGTTCACATGTCTGGTCTTGTTATTATTACGACTTTGTCTGGCGCCCGTCTGTCTGTTCCATTACACACACACACACACACACACACACTGATAATGTAATGGGAGTATAATGTTGCACTCTGGGAAATGCTGCATCACACAGTTATAGGCGGATGGTCTCGTCTCTCTCCTCTCTAAAACACACACACATGCATAAGCCCACTGCCAGCCTGTCTCCTCCCACTCCCACTAGCTTACACACCACCACTCACCAGGGGCTGAACGCTGACATCATCACATTGTTAGATTAGTGTGTTTGTGTGTGTGTATGACTTCTTTATGGTTCCTTGCAAGTATTTTTCCTGTACCCACCATTATTCCAGACGAATGTGCACCTGCCCTGTTGCACCATGGGAGACCAGTGGCGCCACAGTGGTGAGGGCGCAGTGATCATCTGCTTTCTGCTAATTGCCCTGCTGCCCCAAAAGGCGCAGGGGAGCTAGCCACCAGCAGACACAGCACGCTTAATCTGGCTGAGACCCCCGTGGGATATATTTTGGGAATGTTTTACTTTATTTTTTAAATCAGACTTACCGTATTTCCCGGACTACAAAGCGCACCTGAATATTAGCCGCACAAGCTAAAATCAGGGGAAAATCCTGTTTTGTACATACATTAGCCGCACCTGACTAAAAGCCGCAGGTGTTTCAATGTTGACTTATCATATGTAAGAGAATATGCACAAAGGGAATTGTCAGGAAAGAGATGGCTGTTTGGAGCACACCAGAAAAATAGATTCGGCCTACCTTTTAGGCTCAGGTGCAGTGACACGGCTTTAACAAGAAGAAAAGTCAGTCATTCACCACCATCTTTCTCTTCTTCCTGCGCACTAAAACCACCAAAGTCCTCTTCTCCAGTGTCGGAAACGAACAGGCTCAGGATGGCTTCGTCATCCACTCTCAGCTTCTCTCCTTCGTTGTCACTTTCAAAACCAAACAAATCCTCGTTGTCAGTGTCAGAGTCGAACACCCTCTGAAGGGCCGTGGCGGTGTCCTCCTCTCCATCATGCAGCAGTCCAGCCCTTCGAAATCCGTTGGTGATCATGGATGTTTTCACACTTTTCCACGCTGTCAGATTCCACCGGTGGAGTTGAGCATAACTTGCTTTTCGCAAATTTATCGCTGCTCGTCATCCACATCTCCCACTGAACGCGTAGCGCTACTTTGAAGTTTGTTTTTCACGCTACTTGTACGGCACTATGTTGCCTGGCGGATGGACATGTGACCAACATACCCCTCTTGAACCCCGATACTGTGTGTCTGATCACATGCCCTTCCGCCAGGCAACGTAGTGCCGTACAACAGCGGAACAAACAAAACAAATCGTCTTACGATATCACAAAAATCATGGACAATCCATAGAAAAGCCGCACCTGACTAAAAGCCGCAGGGTTCAAAGCTTGTGCAAAAAGTAGCGGCTTATAGCCCGACAATTACGGTACATGCAGGGGTACTGCAAACATAAAGTATGTGTCATTTATTAATATTAAGTACTGTCCAAAAGTCTCAAGATACTCCTTGTTTGTTTGTTTTTTGCTGGAAAAATGGGAAATAGGTGCAGCAGTTTTGAGGGAAACGTGCAAAAGTACACAAAAACACAAGTTTGTACAATTTTAAGGAGCTGGAAACTCTTTCAGACATTTTTTCTTCTAATTTAGTCGTCTTAAAAGTAGACTTCACAGATATTTCCCCTGGCTTCTTAAAGGGCGTTCAAAGTTGTGCTTTGGGTGGTGGCAGGTTTTTGTTCCATTCTTTGTCAGGATGATCCCACACTGCTTCAATAATGCTGAGGTTTAGGGTCCGGGGAGGCCAGCCCATAACTGATTGTTTTTTTTTCATTGTGTTTTTCTATCCGGGTATGCTTTTACTGGCAATACCAGTAAAGTAAAGTCAGCAAAGAGGCACAGAAAAGAAGATCAGACACCAGCGAGGGAGGATAAGAAGGACAGACGCAACAACATTGTCATCCCCTATGTAGCCGGTGTATCAGAGAAACTCAGGAGAGTTTTCTCCAAGCATGACATCCCGGTGCATTTCAGACCCAACAACACGCTCAGACAAAAACTGGTTCACCCGAAAAACAAAACTCCAAAACACAGACTTAACAATGTGGTGTTTGCTGTACAGTGCAGCGAGGAATGCCCAGACCTCTACATCGGAGAGACCAAACAGCCACTACAAAAGCGCATGGCACAACACAGAAGAGCCACCTCCACAGGACAAGACTCAGCAGTTCATCTGCATCTTAAGGATAAAGGTCACTCTTTCGAGGATGCCAATGTTCACATTTTGGACAGAGAGGACAGATGGTTTGAAAGAGGAGTGAAAGAAGCCATCTATGTCCACTGTGAGCGACCATCTTTGAACAGAGGCGGTGGTTTACGACACCAACTCTCTGCCATCTATAATCCAGTTTTGAGATCCCTCCCCAGACGCCTTAACGCCCACTCACATCCTGGGCCATCTGACATCAGGAATTCGCATAATAAGGTGGGGCCAGGTTTCCCAATGAGCTCACCCAAAACCCTGGCTGATTGGGACCCACACCCAGTTTCACACCTTGGCTCAGGCGATTAGAGGATCATCAGGGGGTCCTTTTGTCCCTCTGTGGGGGGATACTCCCACTAGGTTTATATCTGGGACTCTCCACCATTTGACCTTAGAACTGAAGAAGCTTCTCGGATGAAGGTGAAACGTCTTCAAGCAACTTAAAGAAGTCCAGACGCTTTTCTTTGCAAGCTCCTTTGACTACGATGACCTGGATGACTGAGAACCTTCACAGACATTTTACTGGCAATGTGTTTGTGATCACTGACATGCTGAAAATGAAATGTTTTCCAAGATTACTGGATGGTGGATCAAAATCTAATTCGATCTATTGTGATGGAATTTGCCAGAAGTGCTGCCCCAAACCATGACAGAGCCTCCATCATATTTTCAGATGGATCTAGACACAAATTTCGAGCACCACACCAAACACCTGTTGTCACTAAAGTAAAGTAATTTGGCTCCCTGTTTCCTTTCCTTAAGTGAAACAGCCCTTCAGACCATTTTTGATGAGGCTTCAGTGATCAGTAGATGGATCAACCGAAACCGGTCTCCCGACATGTCTTTCAGATGCTGTTAATCCAAAGTTGACAGCTTTTTAGGCCTGCCAGGTCTTCTTTTTTAGTTTTTAAAAAAATAAACTGCACACCATGATCAGATATGTCAATTTCTCCACTTACATCATATTGGAACTCAGCTTGGTGGACCAGTAATATATTCAGCTAAAGAAAATGTAAATAGTCAGATACACAGACTGAAAATGAGTGAAAAAGCAGCCAATGTCTAAGAAAAGCTTAGACATTTTTAGATGAACCTTAGACAAAACTGAGAAAATTGCAATAAAATATAAAATACGAGGGGTGCCTCAAGACACTCGCACAGACCTCTGCACATATTCTAATATATTTCCTGTATTCTTTGAATTACTTTTAAGTATTTCTTCCTCAGATTTTCCTCAACTAACCTGCACAACCTTCAAAGCAGCTGTCTTTTCCTCTTAGATCTGTTTTAGCACAGCAAAGTGGGTAGTGTGCGGTGCAATTTTGCTTTGTATTAACCTTGAGAAATGGACAGCTCTTCCTATTTCTGAAGAGGTCATCTCTCACTCAACAGTGTGGCCCTCTACTGGTCCATCCAGGCACTGTTACAGTGCTCATTAGTTAAGTTGCACAGTATATTAAGTCATACTATATATTAGTTTAATCAAACCTTGAAAAAAATTGATTTGATTTGATTTGACTGTACTAACGTAGCTTTCTCACACTAATGAATCAAAGAATTTACTCGAGACTGAATGATGAAATTTCAAATAAAGGAAAAAAAGGATGAAATGAAATGAAAATAATATGTATTTATACACCACATATTTTCCTCATCGCCACTATCTCAGGGTACATCAGTTAGAGCAGCTACTGCAAATCCTCCAACACTTTCACCTCTTTGTGCCGACTCACAGGTGATAAGTATCCCATGTGAATGCATGAGTGCTGTGCATCTCTCACATTTTTTTAAATTTAGAGTGGAACAGACTATAAGTTTGAGGTAAAGGCTCAAGGTAAAGAATTGATCATTTAAACGGAAAAAGAGCAAGTATTTAAGAATAAAATCACCGTCTCACAGTTGAAGTCTTTTTTTTTTTGTTTCATCTGGAAAGTAAAGTCGACTGAGGTTTGGAAGACAGCAGGGGAAGATCGTGATGTGAAAAAAGATGAATTGCTGGATGAAATGAATTTTAACACACTCAAAGTGAGAGACACTCAAACAGACGTGCACAGATAAAAACATACTTAGACGCGACCCCTCCCTGTGCATTTAGCATATCAGCAGAATAAACAGCATTCCTATAAACGGCAAAGGTGTTTTATTTAGATGAGGCTTCAAGATTTATGACTGCTTTCAGTGTTTCATGGAAATAACTTCGCATTTAATGTCTGCTGCATAATCTGAACTCGGGTGAAGCGCTGTGGGTGTGATCTGATATCGACAAAGCTGATTCGGCTAACTCACCTTAAAATTCAGCGAGGTTTAAAAAGCTGCCAATCCTGTGACGGGTCATCCAATTAAATACAGAGGTAATATGTAAATATCGGTGCTAATATTGGTGACTAGAGAGATTTTTACAGTAACAAGAAGCGTGTAAAAAAGCCATCTGATGGACGTTCACCTCTGAGGTGTTTGCATGCAGCCATCGGGTGAAAGTGTCGTATTTTTTTTATATTGCATTCTCATCAGGGGACAGTTTCTGACCTGAGATTGCTGCTAACGGCCCGCTGTCTCCACAGGTGAGCACGGCTCAGCTCTCTCGTTACTGGAAAGTCTATAATTCACGAGTGTTATTGCTTCCTGCAAAACCTTATTGCTGCTAGCCAGAGTACTCTACCAGTAGCACTAATCCCGAGTTATTTCACCTCATCAGCGCAGACTGTAACGTGCATCTTCTCTATTTTATGCCCACACACACACACAAAGACACTGCAGCAGAAAATTAACCTCTGAAATCAGCGGAAGCAAATGTTACACCAGGTCTCTCCTCAGCGCCGCCGCACTTAAGACACCAAATCACAATCGATGACTTCCTTCTCTACGTCTGATTTTCACTCCTCACTGGCTGTCGAAGTTAGTCCCAATCTAAAAAACACATTCTCGCGAAGCTGCAGTCAAATAAATATACAGTACCGCCACATACAATATACAGCAGGCCAACCAAATTACAAAGCAAGCCCAGGTTGCCTAGTAACAGTGTCTCCAGAAAGCTTTGTTGCAACTTGATTTGCATCCAAAAAAGATAGATGGATGCTCAAGGAATATATATATGCCATCATGTTTGCAAACACGTGCACGCTCACTTCCTCACACATGAAAACGCACACCTACACGGGCGACACTCCTGAGACGATTCGGAGGCTGTTTTCTGCTTGACTCGGTATGCAAAACGAAAACACGGAGCCTTGCTTTAAAAACAACGCGCCTATCTAACATCTGGCGTCATTTTAGAGTGCCAAGAAATATTGCCTCTTCAATTATTGGCGCGGTAACACAGAGGGAATAAAGAAATATATCATTCGGTGTGAGATATTTGCCAAACGGACTAACTATTTTCTTTAAATAAGCTGGTGGGGATCCGTGGAGCTTGACAGCTGCACGGGCATATTGGAAGACATTTAACCTTCCTAACAGTTGACAGGATAAACGTTTGACAAGCTGAAAGTGACAACAGCGATGGAGAAAATAAAAGGGAGTGGATGAGAGTGTGTGCTTGTGTGCCCGGGCCTTGTGAGTTTTGTCCTGTATGTTTTTTTTGCCTTTGTGAGAGTGCTCAGAGCAGCAGTGATTGGCGTGTCCTCTACGCTTGATTGATTTGAAAATATAGACAAGATGTCGCCCGTATGAAAGCTACCAATTTCTAAGCCTTCATCTCAAAACTTCAGAGAGACGCCGGCGCCATCAAAATCAGAGCAGGAGTTTGTAGCTACCAATGGTTCAGAAGTAGAAAAGCAAGCAAAATGACACCTCGCTAAAGGCTGCCTGCTAGCTCTATAAATCCTCTCCCTTTGTATTCTCCTCCTGCCTCTTTCTTTTTTGTCCCTTTCTCTCTGACTTTGTCTCTTTCTCTGTTTGTCATCCGCTTTCTGCCTTTGTCTAATGTTTCAGTCTCTCTATTCCCCTTTGCTGCGCGTCCCTCTTTATTCCGCGAGACACCCTGGAAGTTAACTTGTCCCACAGCTCGCTCCGAAAGGAATGACCTTGATGTAGCTCGCGCGCAGTTCGAGTTCGTGCTGTTTTTCTCGCCGTGTGACTCTTTGCATATTCTTGTTTGTGTTTGAGTTTCTGTGTCTCTGTAATCACTGAATTGTAAAACTATGTGTGAGAGCCTTATCGTGCGCAGGGAGCTTCTCAATTTTTTCAACCCCCCTCATTCCGTGCAGTGATAATTCTGTTTGGGAACTGTACCACGTCAAGAGATGGGCAGGGGAGAGGCACATGGAGGTACCATTTAGATAAAACAAATTGCCAGCTGCCGAGCAGGAGCAGTCACCTTTCAGATAAAAAAAACCAAAGGGACTGCTGTGAGCAGCGGTGTGCATGTGCCCAAGATTTTGTGCATTTTCACATTTGTGTGTGACTGTGGTATCTAAAGGAGGTGTAGCTCTGTCCTTAGCCGCTAATCCGGGCTTTCCAGGCAGTCTTTTTCCATAACAAGTCACATAGCCATTTTCTCTGGCCTATAACTATAATGCTGTGATGGGACAAGCAGCAGTAATTAAAATCAATAGCCAGGACTTTTCCAGTCTCCGGCAAGGTCACGCGCTGCCCAGTAGAGAGAGAGAGAGAAGGAGAAACAGAAAGAAGTGGGATTGCATGAATGGGCAGAGCCAAATGGGGAAATATGTGGAGAGGTGAGGTGTCGTCTTATTTTAATTAACCTGCACCTTGGAGGGCTGGCACTACTTTAATGCACTAGTGTGGGCACTAGGGGGTTGTACGAGTGTGCATGTGTCTGTCAGTGTGTCTAGTTTGTCCTTGCCAGCCATTACTTCGAGCCCATGTTACCACGCACGAATCAGGTTCCTTCGGGGGGTGGTGGTGGAGTAAAATAGTATCTTTTTCTCCATGTTTTTTTCAAGATTTACCATTTTCCTTTGTCCAGCTTTGACGGCTGTAACATGACCCTGCGAGCCTGCTCCAGTAGGCAGAGTGGGTGTGGTGTAGCTAGCCACTAGCTGCATTTGTATTCTGCTGAGGACGCTGCATGCAGAGACATTTTCCTTTCTCCTCCTCTGAAGGAATAATCAGCCTTGCCTTTCACTCCCTTCTGCCTGAAAGAGGCTGAGTGATTTAGCTGGTTTTGTTTCAGTAGGTACCTGCAGGGACATCTTCAAGTGGTTGCATGTATGCGTGTTCACTGTAGCTTTCTGTGTAGGAACTTTGCCGAACCGAGTACATTAGGGGTTTGCACAAACATATGCATTTCTTGTTTGTCCTTCCTGCCCTCACTTTTCAGGCCTGAGTCAGAAAGAAAAGTCTTTTCTGTTAGAGTCAGCACAGAGCAGTCTGTCCTGTTTGTTGATTATCAGGTCCTGTTCCTATCGCAGCCCTGATAGCATCGCCATCTGATCTGTTGCCAGACTCGCTAGCTCACTAGCCAGCCCTGCCATCTCACAGCCGCTCCGCTGTTAGCCGCCACCCCTTCCTGTATATCGCCGTATCAGTCTCAGATCTGCCATCACCCTGCTCTCTCATCTTCTCCTTATCTCCTTATTCCACCTTTCTCCCAGCTCCCACTACCCCAAACCCACCAATCACTCATCGCCCTCATATTTTTCTTCTTTTTATCCTCCACTCTCAGAGCCTCTGCCAAAGCTCCTACGGCAGCACCGTTGTTCCCCATGCTTGGTCGTCTTTACAGAAACTGTCAAGGCAGAGTCAGTGAGTGACAGGACAAGACATGTGAGACTGGTACAAAGATGGAAAAAATGAAAGAGAAGAGATGAAGAGGGAAACTTGCATGCTAAATTCTCCTCACCAAGTCTTAATAGTGAATACTAAACAAAAGAAAGCGAGGAAGACAAAGACAGACAGATGAAGAGCGGTAAAGGAAAACATGTTGAGTAGGCAGAGAAGTTTTGTGGACTGCAGCAGTGCTGTCCCGGACCCCATCGATCATCCTTAAGGTGCCAGGATCAGTCAGCTTTATTTAGCTCTAAGCCCAACATACACAGTGCACAAGCACAACACACAAACAACAGCACTTAGTATCACACGCGACGCCCAAACGAGATGCTTACATGTTTCTAATGCCGTTTAGCTCTTCTAGTTTCTCACAAGCTCAAATCATAACTAGAGACTTAAATGTAAAAACCCAAAAACCATTGGAAAAAAAAAAAAAAGATATATTACAATAAGGTCTTAGTCCTTTGTGGTCACAGAAAGTCATTTTAATTACAGAGTTGGAACACGAGTTGGCCACATTTGAAAGTCACAGACATCATCTGTAGAAATTCTCACCTGACCCGACATCAAAATTAAGCTGTCTTATTTTTGGCATATGTCATTTTTTCTTAATTTAGCAGGAGCGTCGGTGATGATTACCCTTCAGTTTATACTCATGCTATAAAAGTGTCGCTCAGGCTGATTATTGTTTTGAGTAAAAGATCTTTATCTGCTGATTTTACCACAAATCATTTTTTTGTTTGCCTGCATTGGTTGATACAGAATCTGCTTATATTTGCCTCTTTTAAAATGCTACGTCAGGAATGCAGATTTGTATGTATCCAGTTAGTTTATAATTCATCAGTCTTTGTATTTATTTGCATTATATTGCTGGTGGCTTTTTATTGAATACCAAGTCTATGAGTTTTGTTACATTTTGTTATGTATGTAATTTTGCATTAAATCACCATGTTAACTAATTACCACAACCAGTTCTCTTTGTATTTTTTCACTGTTGCCTCTTAATTTTGTAGCTTCAATTATACAGTATCATGCAAAAGTCCTGCCGCTCCCGTGTCTTCATATGTGCTGTGTGTTCTTAAATATTTGAGGAAAATTGGGGAACAAAAGACAACGTGGCAGGCCTAAAAAACCATCCACAGCAGATAAAAAGGGCCTGAAAGTCACAGAAATTTGAAATGGTAAATGGACTGGTTCTTATATAGCGCTTTTCTACTCTGTCCGAGCACTCAAAGCGCTTTATACAGCTAATTCATTCACCCAATCACACCCATTCACACAAGCACTTCTAAGTTTAAGTGCTGAGTATCTAACATTCGTACACATTCACACTCCGATGGATGCATCGGAGAGCAACATGGGGTTAGTATCTTGCCCAAGGATATTTGGCATGCAGACTGGAGCAGACTGGGGATCGAACCACCGACCTTCTGGTTAGTGGCTGATCCGCTCTGCCACCTGAGCTACAGCCACCCCAATAGAAAGAAACCCAGCAAATAGAAAAAGAAATCAAGAAAAGTACCCTCAGATTTTGATCCACCGTGCAATGACATCTGGAAAGAGTCTGATTGGCAATGGCTTCATTTTTCAGCACAACTACTCCAAAGACACTGGCAGTGCAGTTAAAGCATAGCTGGATAGAAAAACACACTGAAGGGTCTCATACATGGATTGGCCTCCTGTTGTTTACAGTTCTCGTTAGACTCTGTTTCTGTCCTATATGCACGCATGTACGTTTCAATAAATTGCTGCACCTATTTCTTATTTTCCTACAAAAATATAAAGATATGACTCTTGCACATTACTGTATATTATAAAATTCTAGAGTTTGCCATAAACAAAACAGAAAAGTAATGCATTTCCAAGCAGATAATTACCAGCTGACATCCTCCTCATTCCTTTAGTTGTGTTCCTCCTTACCAGCTGAACTCTATTTCTCTGGAAGAAGTCACGATGGCACATTGATGCAATTTCTGCATTATGATTTCTAAGTGCTCTGTATCCATTACTATACATGTCTGTGTTTTCTTGGAAAAGTGCTTTGGTCTCAGTGCTCCTCATATTTTTGCTTGTCTTAAACCTTCAGCACCTCAGATTGAAAACCTGTCAATGGTGTGAAAAAGTATTTATTCCCTTCCTGATTTCCGAGCCTTCAGCATATTTGTCACGCTTACGTGCGTCAAATTGTCCAACAAGTTTTAATATTAGCCAAAGATAACCTGACTAAATAAAAAACTAATTTTTTAAATTATGATTTCATTGATTAATAAAGAAAAGTTATCCAGATCTACTTTGTCCTGTGTTAAGTCATGAATTAACTGTGATTAACCACCTTTCTTGGAAAAAAGTTTCTCTGGACACACTGGCACTGGATTACTGGCAGACCTGTTAAATCAAGAAATAAAAGCCATTTTCCACCTATGGAAAAAACTTGGAGCAGTGGTGAACCTTCCCAGGAACACGTCGACGACTCCCCCAAGAGTTCACAAAAGAGCCCAGAATAACATTAAAGAACTGCACTGTAAAATATGGTGGTGGTAGTTTGATGGTCTTTGATGTCTTTGTCTTTGATGGAAGACTTGCTGTGGTAAATGGAACCATGAATTCTGCTGTCTACCAAAACATTCCGAAGGAGATGTTCGCCCATCGCTTCGTGATCTCAATCTGAGGCGCACTTGGGTTCTGTAGCAGGTCAATGATCCAAAACACACCTGCAAGTCCACCTCTGAATGGCTTAAGAAAGTGTGGCCTAGTCAAAGTCCTAACCTAAATCTGATTGAGATGCTGTGGCATGACCTTAAAAATGCTGTAAATGCTCGAAAACCCTCTGATGTGGCTGAATTACAACAATTCTGCAAAGATGAGTGGGACAAAATTCCTCCACAATGCCGTAAAAGACTAGTTATCGCCAGTTATCGCAAATGCTTGATTGCAGCTGTTGCTGTTAAGGGTAGACCCTCAGTGATTCAGTTTAGGGAGGCAATACCCTTTCTCACACAGGGACATGTAGGTTTGGATTTTTTTCCACTTATTAATAAAACACACCTTCAGTTTTCGTTTACATGTGTTATCTATCTGATCTGAAACATGTCACAAGTGTGACAAACATTCAAAAAATAGGAAATCAGCACTGTAAATGACCTTTCTGATTTCTCTGTATTGGGTTTATCTTTTGTCGTTGCAGGCAAAGGCTTCCTGCCAAAAATGTGTACTACTACCGCTGCCCTGACCACCGACGCAACTATGTCATGTCTTTTGCTTTTTGCTTCGACCGAGAGGACGACGTGTATCAGTTTGCCTACTGCTACCCCTACACCTACTCGAGACTGCAGCATTACCTGGCCAGCTTGGAGCGCAGGAACCTGCCTTACCTGCAGAGGGAACAACTGGGACTCAGTGTGGTAAGAGTTGGGAGCTGGAAAGTGCCGTGAGCAGCTGGAGGACAAAGTGTGTGAGGGGTGCTTGCGGTTATGGCTTGGGCAGAGAAGTCGAGTAGTGGTGAAAATTAGAGATGGAAGGGTTATAAGGCATATTTTTTATGTGTGTTCAGATTAAGGAGGTCCAGATTGGTAACTCGGGTGTGCCTGCCGGTCATAACTTCAGCCTCTTGTGTTATTATTAGGATTGTTGCACTCTGAGATGACAGACTGTAAGCCTCTGGGTGTGTGTGTGTGTGTGTAAATGGCTGTGTGTGTAATCAGCAGAGCTCTCACCTCAGCAGTAGCAGCTAGTGTATCATACATGCTGCCTCAAGTCTTGTCTGCTCTTATCAAATAATTGTAGGAGAAAAACTCATTAGAAATGCTTGAGAGATTACGACTTTTTTCTTCTGTCCTCCAACATTTGTCAGGGAAAGCTTGCTGCAAGGGGTTACTATGAAAGTACAGGTATTTATAAGGAGCACCTGACCATGAAATGCAGAAAGGACTGAAAATTAGAAACCGTGGCATGAAACAGCTGATAGTATGGTTTAAAAAAAAGCAGGACTAATATCTCTATAAACTAAAGATCTCTTGACCTACAATGATAATAACAGTGTAAAACTGGATGTTTCATATTCTGATTATGGTAACACTTGTGGTAAGATCCTTCTGTGCTATTGCAGCGTTGACTCGGTGAGGTTATTTGGTGTAAAAGCTTACACTGATGTCAAAGAGAAACTCGCTGCTTTGATGTACGACTGTCAGCAATAGTGGGAAATAGTGAGACACTTTTTGGGCCGTCGTTTCAGGATATGATTAATGATTGAGTCGTGATGATTCTAAAATAGATGACATAAATCTAGTGGGTTTCTTTTAACAGACTGGCACGGTTTAATCAAGCATTTATAACTGCATATGGCTGACTAGCATCAACGTCAACGTTTAGCTAATTAGCCTGTCATTACATAATACAAGTAAGCAAAGCAGCTGTTCTACTTATCCTATATTTATACTAGTGTTGTTTACACAACACAAAACTTTTTCTAAATAAAACACAATTAAATAGATGCACAGTTAACATTGTGTTAACACGGAGTCCCTGCAGTTCGCTGCTGTGATCTTTGCATTTCTTTCCCATGTCACATAACCCTCCTCGCATGTCTGTGTTTTCTTGCATTGTTACGTAGATGCTTCACTCTGCGTAGTCAGTATCTCTTTGGTCGGTTTGCAGCGGCTCTGGGTCAGGTTATCACAAGGCGGTACGCTCGAATCATCACACAACACCTTGTGATTGCAGCTCTAAATGGAGACCCATGTTTATAGCCTATTGCTGTCATGTCTAAATATAAGGACGTTTTTCATTGTTTGGAAAAAATATATTATCCCCCAAACTGGAGTCTTTCCACTATTAACAAGTACTTTAGGTGCCTAAAGTGATCCAAACATCAAGTGACATGGAAGGTAAACATGTAGTCATGTAAATGAGAACATTTTTCCATGCAGTCCTTTGAAAAACTTACTGTTTCCGTATGAATTTAGAGGGTAAGTAGCAGCCTGGAGAAAACCTTTTCTCTCTAAAAGAAACAACACAAATTTTGGACAGGCAAGTAAACAAAAGTGGAAATACCTGGCTGTGTTGGATGAAAACCAAACACAAAACACCTCACACCAAGTGTCACACGGTGGTGGATGGGTTGTTGTGCTGCCACAGAATCCGGAGACCTTGGAGTCACTGATTCAACCATGAAATCTTCTAATGTGAGGCCACTGTTAGGGCCGAGAGGGCCAGGCTGTGGGTGTGGACTCAAATGCAGACACAGGGAGGCAAAACGGGCGTGAACACAGTGCTTTATTTACAGTGCCTAGTTAAATTACAAAGCGGGAAACTATGACTGTGGAAGCTATGAACTGAGAACTATGAGGCCAAACTATGAACATGAAACTCTGACTGAGTGCTATGACTAGGTGCAAGATTTCATAGACGGATCCTGGGAATGGAAAAAGGGGCAGCGGCTTGCAGTGATGGTAAATTTGATTCTTTTTACTGAATCGAGTTTTAATGAGTCATTCACCAAAGTGAATTGGGTTTTTTGATTCATTTGATTCACTGAGTCAGTCGACCAGAGAGTGCAAAAAATGTACATTTTCACTCAAACATAATTTGTTTCTCTTTTCATGTAAATCCTACTGCTAAGATGAATGATTCTAAAAGAAAACAACTATTTTATAGAGCAAAAAAGAGCAAAAACATTTCTAAAATTAAGCAATTTCCTATCAAAATTGCTTAATAAACATTTATTTTATTTTATTTTAATATTTTTTTATTTTATTAGTATTTTCCTTAAATGTGTTAAATATATATTTTCTTATCTAAATGTCCACTGAGTTGTGAGCCAGGGGGCGGTAATGCGCCTTAACATTGGTTGCCAACCAAGAAGAAGAAGAAGCTGTGAGCCATGAGGGAGGGGGTGAGTGAGTGATTCGTTCGTTCTATGATTCAGCACAGGAGGGAGGGGGTGAGCGAGTCCTGAGTGATTCGTTTACGATTCAGAACAGGAGGGAGGGGGTTAGCGAGTCCTGAGTGATTCGCTTACGCTTACGATTCAGCACAGGAAGGGAGGGGGTGAGTAGCTCAAATGTGCTGTTAGCATGTTAGCAGAGCGATGCTACTGTGAACCGAGGAGCTATTTTCTTGATGTGAGCTTCTACTCAGGGTTTTTTCTTCCAGTTCAGAGCAGAAATGTTTTTGTTACGATACTGGATGTTTTGTTTTTCTCCACAATTTTAATTATAAGCTAGATACATTGCTGCTAACAGCAACAGGGATGAGTCAGTGACTCAGTTGGGCTTGTGAATCATGATTCATGAGTCAGTAAATTGATTCTCGAGTATTGAACGATTCGTTCATGATTCGCGCATCACTAGCGGCTTGGGTGGAGGTACACAGTCACTATAATGAGAAGAGACAGGCAGTCAGTGGCAGTCTAGTGAATCATAGCCGAAGGATTAGACTGTGGTGGTTAGGGCGTAGGTGTAGATACTGTAGGTTCAGTGAATGCTTAAATTGCACTGATTAGAATATACTGGACATTTAAAGCTAAGATTCAGCGCACTTTGTTAGAGGCTGGGATTTGATGAATTCATCATATATACAACCTTTGATCATCATTTATGTCCAGTTGAGAATGAATCTGCACTCACATATTAAATGAACTGAAATCAGTAGTGCGATCACCAGTCTTGATATAAGGAATGAGAGAACTGATAGCTGTTATTTTAATCAGCCTGTCTCAGTTGTTTTAACTCTAAGTATCACAAAGTAATGTGGTAACATCTGGACTGACGAGTTTACTGTCAGCATTTTAATCGCTAGTTTAAAGCAGCGGTCCCCAACCCCCAGGCCTCGGACCGGTATCGGTCCGTTTATTCGTTTGGTACCGGGCCGCGAGAGTTGAGGCTCAGGTGTGAAATGTATGATTTTCAGGGTTTTTATCGGTTTTCAGCGTTATTTTGTTATCGTTTTTATTGTTAACTCGGTTTTCCTGGGTCTTTTCACGTGTGTTATGAGCAGTGTTGGGTAAGTTACTTTAAATTAGTAACTTAGTTACATTACTAGTTACTTCTATCAAAAGTAACTCAGTTACTTCAAGTTACTCGTTACTTTCGGAGTAACTAGTTACTAGGGAAAGTAACTTTGGTTTTACTCAGAATTCTCTTGTTAATGTGTTGCTTCCGTAACTGGATACCCAGCAAGATTGCCAGTCTTCTAGCTTGCTTACTTGCCACAAGTGCACTGTGCCACCTACCAATAGAAAGGAAAAAATAATGTGCACATTTCCACGAGAGAAATCCCACGCCTGATTCTATCCTAGCCTGCTTTTTACATCCAACACAAAAACTGCAGTCATGGTGCTTTCGATTGTACTCAGAACTCGGAAATTCTGCCTTCTGAATAGGAAGATGTAGGCAACACCAGACTGCAGATGAGCTGCATACAGGGCTGGACTGGGACAAAAAAAATCGTCCCGGGCATTTTGACTAGAGACCGGCCCACCATTATAGGAAAAATCATAAAGCCTTTGAATGAAAATAAACACTGTTGTGACAGTGATGTACACTGTTCTGATGGTATATATGTATCAATCTATCAATCGTTTGTTGTAAGACTCAGATAATTATTTTTTTAAAAGTGAGACATTTTAAATAAGAATAAGAAAAGTATTTCCTTGTGCCCCCCTTTCCCTTTTAATGCCCTACATGGAACCCTGGCAACACTTTGCTAGACCCGCCTCTGCACAGTTACCAGCTGTCATCTCCTGGTTTCATCTTCATGTTTCCCTCTCACCACATATTCAAACCGATATCATGACCAGCAGGTTTACAGCTGTGGCTCCAGCAAACATCAGCTGATACTTAATTAATATTAAATAAATTCTAACAACAGCTGATCAAGCTTAAAAGTGCTGCTGTTGTTTACCGTGACATCCGCTGGTTTCCTCTTTCTGGCGCAAAGTGGGCGATAAATAAACAAGAGAGAAAAGCCGATCAGCTGATCATTGATCAGTTTCATGATTGAAGTAGAAACAGGAGAGGGAGGGTGAGAGGATGAGAGAAGAAGAGGCAGCTGTGCAGCGTAAACACAGAATAACTCCAGCTTTGTGTCTTTTTCATTGTAGCTGAAGTCCGGGACAAAATGTTCCTTTTCAGCTGAATACAAAACGCGTGATATTTTCTCTGAATACGAGACGATTCCGTTTTTTACAGGACGGTTGGCAACTCTAATAATTAACCTTATGAACAAAATAAAGTTCAACATCAGTAACATAGCACCCACCCAGCTGTATAGAAACTCCGTCATGCTAGCTAGCACGCAGTACGAAAAAGTCAGCATAACGAAAATAAACTCCACCTAAACTTGGTTCATATCTGACCCAGATGGACTGCAGGTTATAACTTCTTACCTGAAGTTCAGTTCACCTGACACTCTCGGACCAGCGGCCGCTTCGGGTCTCTCCTCTTGCCTCCCTTTTCCTTCATCCACCTGCTGGCTTCCACCACTTGCTAATGTTATTGAATCTGTGGAAGCTCCGCGATAGCCACCACATGAAGTAACGAATAACGAGCCTATCTAAATCCCAGTAACGAGTAACGCGTTCCTGGTTTTGGCATAATAACTAGTTACCGTGCGCGTTACCACAATAATAACGTAGTTACTGTAACGCGTTACTTAATAACGCGTTAGTCCCAACACTGGTTATGAGTAAATCTTCTTTTTTTTCGGTACCGGTACTAGTTTTATTTTGTTGTATTTATCCGCGACACCTTAAAGACCGGCCCGTGAAAATATTGTCGGGCATAAACCGGTCCGTGGCGCAAAAAAGGTTGGAGACCGCTGGTTTAAAGGCTGTAGGTTGCAGCCATTGCTCTAACACTGTATAAATGTAACAGGGCTCAGTGCTGGTTCTAACAGTCTGAGCTGCTTCCAGCTTTATTTGTGAAGAGCACAGCAGCTTACACACGTAGCGAGCTCGTACAGCGGCGACGTAAAATGTTCATAAGCTAAGATGACCTTAACGGGGCTATGTGCGGTGATGGTAGTGTTAGCCACGTTAGCACGTTATCTTCACAGGTGGTCAGACTGCGAAAACAGGCACTCAGTCAGAGGTTGCACTGCAAGGTCCCTTCATTCTTCACATATCCATGTCGAGCCGAGTGTAAATCCCGAGGCTGAACGGCCTTTGTACAAGCACACACGCTTCTTAGCAGACCGAAGCTACGAGCTAGAAAAATCCAGGCAGACAGCTTGTGTCTGACCAACCAATCAGAGAGCTCCTTACATCCCACGGTGTGGCTAATTTGAATAGCAGCAGGATTTTTAAAATGAAGTTGTTAATCCAACAGCTAATCCAAAAGTTAATCCCTGAGCAAACAGGAGGGGAAATGGAGTTGAAGTTTATTAAAGTGGAATTCAAAAATGTTTTTTGAAATGAAGATTTAAAAAGCATTTTAAAAATCAGTTTATTACATTGGAATTCAAAAATGAATTTACAAATGCAGAATTTATTCTACAATTCATTATTTAAGCACAGAATTCTTTATTTCTATGCGCGTGGCTCTTGTGGTCCTCCATATATACTATCCTTGTGTTGTGTGTAACACTGTGTAAGTACTAAGTTATACAATTCAGCTTGTGTGCTTCACTGTTTTCGCTTCATTTTTAAGCGACTTGTTCTGCGAGCAAAACTGCAGGGAACAGAAAGAGGGCAAGCTTGGTAGATTTGGCTCACAGGATCAGTATTAGTATTCATAGTCATTGAGACGTTTTATGACCATATTTTTCTCTTTATGTTCTCCGGTCCTGGGTGGCAGACAGCCTAGCCCCGCCCTCTCATACCCCTTTTTCTCCTGCCGTTACCTGCCCTTGTCCCTCACAGACACATATGCTACTCCACACATACAGGTCAGGGAGAAAGGGATGAGGAGAGCTTTCTGGCTGCATCAAAGTTTAAAGACGGATTGCTGTAATTTCCAAGGCAGAGTCTATGGAAACGACAGGGACACCACAATAGCTTTAACCTTCTAATGGGTACAGTTATCTCATAAGGATGGAAATAAGAGCCAGGGCCATTTGCACTGGCATTCTTCTATCTTGCTGACTAATTTGTTTTATGTAATGTATTCCTCTGAATAAAATCTCTGCCATCCAGCCGGCACTGGGAGCGTCAGATACTGTACCAAAAAAGCAGAAAAATTGTAGTTGTCTTCTTTCTTTTTCTTTTTTTACCTCCAGCTCTTTTCATTATTAAGTGTTTACTGATTTATAAGACAGGTTGTTCTTCTTCTTCTTCTTTTTTAACCCAAATCAGGTTTCACTAAAGCAGAGTGATTTGAATTTAATGTGTAAATTACATTGAACCAGACAGAATGTATTCCAGTTGAGGTGCACTGGAAAAGACAATTTAATTAAGAGAGAAAGCGAGAGATTGAAAAAGAGGGACAGAGACTGAAAGAGAGATGTGGGATGAATGAAAAGGGCAAGCCTGGAGGATGTGAATATAACTTTGAGATACTCAGTTCTGAATATTTTCACTTTCACCCAGTTTTTCGCCTGCTAATTAAGACCTTACAGTAATGCTGGGATTCACCTAACTTTCCTTACTGCATATAATAGTGAATGGAAACTCCCTACACCTCCCGCGAGAGATTTCTTTACTGCACATCACCTGACATGATGAAAACAATCCTATCATCTTGTTTCTTTTTATCATCATTAAAAGCAAAAGAGAACGCGAACAGTTATTATCTTAACATTAGAGTCTGGAAAATCCCTTAAAGTCTCCCTAATCAACTTTAAACGGTAGATATTTACTACATTTCTTTAGTTACATTGTAATAAAATATAATACAGCTTTGTTTTGTTTTTTTTGCAAGCATGTTTGTCAGAATCTTGTTTGTGCTTCCTTCCTACCTTAGCTTACATATTAGCAAAGCTGTTCAATCTTGTTTTTTTTCCATCTAAGAAATACTGATAAATGTGTTCGTTTCTCAGCTTCTGAGACACCAAATCATCATATATGCTTTCATTTCCTCACGCATAGATTAAAGTATTGTATCACCTCACCAGCTGGAAGCTATCAGAAAATAACACTGACTTCAAACTGTACTAAAAAACCCTGAGCAACAAATACGCAACACGTTCAAGCTTTTATTTTGGCTACTTTATTATAGATTTAGCATGATTTCTGTCTTCTGACTGAAGAGATGTCCCTTCTCACATGTTGCTCACAGCAGTAGAAATCTGTTTGATGTCCACCGATGCATTGCATCGTGGATATTTTGTCCTCACCTCTTGAAACAGCTGCAAGCACCGCAAAGAAAAAACTTTTGCAAATCTCTGATTAGAGACCCTGTGTCTAAATAACAAAGGATGTCTCTGTTATCTCCTGTCACACAGTAGTAGGAAGCTGGCTGGTTACAGACCATTTAATGTCCAGCCACATTGGACATTTATGTTCTCACATGATCCCCACAAAGCCCGAGTTTTGGGGCTGCAGTGCTTGTAAAAATGGCTCTCTAAAGGCCAGAACTTGGTTAGCTTAGCTTTGCTTAAAAACTGACAACGGGAGGACATAAAATCCTTTACAAGCAAATGAAAGCTCACAATTGGATCTTTGTTAAATTTGTTTAACGCCAAAGTGTAAAAGCAACAATCTTATGGTTCGTATTGTTTATTGAGACCAAGCAAACAATGGAGACTCCAGAAAATTACTGCTAGACAAGAAATAGAAATAGTGTTATTTAAATCCATGTAAATCCATGTAAAGCAGCTAGGCTAAGCAAAAGCTTTATACAACATGCTGTATTAACAACACAGCACACCTTGATGTGATTTGGCGCTACGTAAATCAAACTGAATTGAATATTTAATGTACAGATATCAGATTGGTCTTAATCTTTTCATCTCTCAGCAGGAAAGTCTATCACTGTGTTTCCAAAATATCAAACTGCTATTTCCAAGCATACATAATTCTTTTAGGTTTCTTAATATCAGTTATATATATATATATATATATACATTGGTGTAAAGTTATCTGGAAGGGAAGCAAGCTTGAAGACAGGATTGTCAAGAAAAGTCAGGCTAAGAAGCCTCATAAGGATTGGTCTGAGCCTGGCGTAGGTCCACTGCGCACAGACGTCTTCAGGAAAGGGAATAACTTTGAATTTCAAGACATTCCTGAACAGGAGACAATGTCAGAGGTATCTTACCTGGACTAAGGAGAAAAAGCACTGGGCTGATGCTCAGCCTTCTAGTTAAAAGTAAAATTTGCATTTCATTCGAAAGTCCTAGAGTCTGGAGGAAGAGTGGAGAGGCACAGAAGCCAACGTGTTTGAAGTCCAGTGTAACGTTTCCACAGCCTGTGATGATTCAGAGTGCCATGTCATTTGCTGCTGTTGGCAGCGGCTCATCCTCTCTATTTTATTAATTCCAAATCCAAAGCTTTATGGAGATGCTCAGTTCTTTTTCCAGCAGGACTTAGTGCCTGCCCACAATGCCAAAACTTGGACCAAATAGTTTGCTGACTATGTTCTTTCCGCCAATTCGCCTGACCTGAACCACCGGTCGAGAGGGAGCCGAGAGACAACCGACCCAATAATAGAGGCAAGCTAACGAATGCTATCAAAACGTCTTACCTGCCTGCTACAGTGCACTGCATTCACTCAGTAATTTATCGCAAACGTCCCCGACAAATTTAGTACGCAAATTAACAACGTTTCTGTTTTGTAAGTCATTTTGAGTCCCCAAAGCATCCAAACTAAAGCCACAAGTGCAATATTCCACTTCATGTATAATTAACTTTTTGATGAGATTCTTATTGTTTGAGAGCGGTATATATTGAGCATGTAGGTCTGTGTGTATAAACTGATTCATTGATTATTTGCTCAAAGTGAATTTCCCAGCATTCATTCAACACTCATGCCCTTTAAAGCCTCTACACAGACCTCCATAAAAACACACACACAAAAACAAATACCAGAAGAATTTCTTTTACTCCCCAGAGGAGAGGGTTTTGGATTCTTCCCATTCCTTCTCTGTCGGGCTCACGGCCCTGCATCTGCTCCTCTGGTTCTTGTCTGTCTGAGCTTTTCCTTTTGTCGACCGTCCTGACAGCATGTGAGTAAAACTCTCTCTCTCTTTCTCCCCCTGAGGCATCTATGTCCACGGAGACACAGAGGAAGAGACAACATGCTATTGACCTTCTGCTAAAAAGCCTCTTTGAAAAGATGCCTACCATCTCCTCATTTTTTTTACAGTCTTCAGGTGTCCCCCGGCCATGCTGAATTGATGGCACCTTATTTGCCCACCTTGGGTGTTTTTCTTCTTATCTCATCAGTAAGCGGTGTCTGCCCAGGAGTTGCAGCGGCAGTGTTTTCAGGTTTTTCTTGTATTGGGAGGGCAGAGCTATGACACTGTTAGTCACCTCTGACACAGCACAGCCTCCGCCTGTAGACCAGATGGGAAGAAAGTGTAAAAGAGCAACCTCGGGGCGGGAGGGGGAGAAGAGGCCGCTGACCAACATAAAGCCTCCGTGCGACTTACCAGGCCCATCCTTGCTCACTGTTACACTGTGATTCAGCTCACATACCCACATCAAGTGAAACTATTGATCTGAGAATCACAGTCCAGAGATGTCACATCCACTCAGTTCCATTCTTCTTTTTTAAATCTCACAAATCAAAGCGAGATTATGATTGATCACCTGTGCTGTGTTGATGAAAAGCTGTGGTCACTGTCAGCTGCAGTGACTTAACATTACTTAGACTGTTGTGATTGAATTTTAGACCTAATCCTGTCTGCTATCAGTGTTCAGGTACCATGTCTGGGTGTCTGCTCAGTGGGAGTGGAGTCTCACAGAGCTTTTTTTCTTCTTCTTTTTTTTCATCCCCCTGCATCTGGAGCATGAGGAGTGGAGTGGAGTGGGCAGTGCAGCTATATCTGCCTGGCTGCCTCCCTCTCTCTCTCCTTATCTCTGTGTTTGTACACCGTGTGCCAAGATCCAATCAATAGCCACTCCAGCCGTGGAGAGAAGAGAAGGTCAGCAGCCACACCGGAGGAGCCGGGTTAGGCAAACTGATGGAAACACAGGAAGCAAACCCCGGGCTCGGCATCATAGACTGCCGCTGTGCTGATAAGAGCTCTTATTACATGGACGTTTCATAATTACGTTGTGTATTTCACAAGTGATCTCGACTTCCTGTTTTAAACCTGCAGAATCTGTATTAGAAAACAATGATAAAGATATATTATGAGTAATAACTGAGCCATCAGACACAGCAGGAGCTGCACTTGTGTCTTCACTACTGAACACAGTGATTGGCGTTCATATTTTTCCAGCGAGGCTTTTTCCACACATCATACATTGTCATCAACTAATAGAACAGCACCATTGTGACAGAGTGCCAGTTTTAATTACAGTAACTAATTCATGCCAACTTTCTGTGAAAGCAGGCTCTGATATCTGAGTTCTTGACACTGGAGCTATTCTGTGAATGGCTCTGTGATTGGGTTGTAATGAAGAGAGCCCTCAAACAAGTGACTGTGTCGTTCAAAGGCCAGCCCCTGAACAGCCAATCAGGACTTCATCAGCATGATGTGGTGAGGTGATGCCATTTCAGTGGTTAAAGTCCAGACTGTCTTTGTTTGAAAGCCATCACGACACAAATAGATTTGACCACATATTAGTATGCGAGCGACACATTCTGCCGCATTCATCACGCTGTCGTTATTTTCCCCTTCTCGTTACAGTACCTACAAGTCAGACAGATGGGTCGAGAGGCAATCGGAAATATTAGCTATATTTCCCCCCCGAAAAATTCATTTGTGGTTAGCATATATTCAAAACAGACACGAGCACTTCACCAGCCAAGCAAGCTGGCGCCACTCGAGTAAGTAAACTGCTTTTCCCCAAGCTGAGAGGTAAACAGCACAAGATAACAGACTTTTTTCCCTTTAGTGGCAGACTGTTCATGAATGCATTAGCTGTGGCCTTAACATCAAACAGGAGAAAAATGTATTTTAAAGAGGAAAATGCAAACGCAAAGGACGAGGCGTACACTTCTATCAGCGGGTGGAAATTTAATTTTGCCTATACTTTTTTCTTCCTCCACTAAGTTCTGATGCAGTCTCTCTTTTGTTTCTCTTTTTTCTTTCCCTGCCGTTAACTTTACAGGTCCTCGCGTTACCTCTTTGCCATTTCCTTTCCTTGTTTTTGCATTTGTCATAAATCGTTCTCCGTTGGCCTCGGGAGGTTTTCCGTTTTCTTCTGGCAGCAGCTATTAGATATCTGGATGAAAGAGCTAGACTCTTTATCGTCTAATAATATGTTAATCACTGCCTACGGTTGCCCCGGCATCACAACTGTAGGGAAATTCCTCAAAGATGGAAAGGTCGTCGTCGTATCGTTGTGGGTTTCTTGGCAACGGCTCTTGTTTTTATTTTGCTTTTCTATTTTGCTTCATTAGCGAGTGACCCTTAATATACGAGACGCTTCTGAATATCATGTAGGCTGGCGCGAGAATCTGAGAAAAAAGCTTAAGCCGTGGCTGTCCTTTAGCCTCGGATGCTTGTCTAAGGAGGCCGATCCAGAGGGAGCAGAAGATAAGCAGGTTTATGATCTATGTCCTTATGTTATAGTGCTGTATGGCCTCATATCTTCAACCAATGGTTCCCCCAGGATACTAGATGCTTTATTACGCATCTCCACCCTTGCATCTCTTCCATCTCTCTGGTGATCAAGAACGCAGTAATGAGGGAGAGGTGCCGAGGACCGCGGGGAGGGTGGGGGGAGCGCACGATGCGCGGCTGTTAATGTGTAGCCTGCTGTGAAAGCGAGGGCGTCTGTGTCTGCGGTGTGTTTAACTTTACAGTTTAACACAGTCCAGCAGTTGTGTGTGGGCAAAACAGGAGGGATAAATAGATTAAAGTGTCACAGGTGAACCTTTGCGAGCTGGATGTGTGATGTTCACGCAATGCTGACCCCTTGTTGATCCTTATTATAAAGCTGGCACAAAAGCACACAGATTTCGGGTTACCAGACAGAGATAATATTTATTTTGGAAATTGGAACTTATTCACACCGTAATGGCTTAGGCCTCCGTCTCTCTTTCTCTGTTCTCTCAGCCTCTTTCTCTAGCCTCCTTTGCTTTTGCATAAATAGGAATTAAGCTAATGAGAGGTTCTCTCAAAGGGGTGATGTCTACTGGTGTGCGGTGCACTGAAAAGGAGAATGCGGTTTGTGAAATGAAAGACGACACATTTTTAAAGCGATTCATTGTAGTAGTCTCTCTCCTTCTCCTTCTCTTTGTCTTTTCACGTCTCCCATTTCTTGGGCTTCACAGGCAAATCTATTCCCATCCTCTCAGCTGCGTTACAGCCATCTATCTGTCCTCCTCTGCCAATGGATATTTACTCCGTCGCTTTCTAGATGACTCTCAGGATGGAGCGTTGAGCAGCGAGCGCTCACTCTGTCTCATTTGGGTGTCAGGACTCGGTTCCCCAGAGGGGACACAAAGAGGAACAAAACAGATAGCATTCAAGACTTTTAATAAATCAGAATACACCTTTCTGACAGTGTAATTGCTTTCCATTGCCCAAATTCACCAGCAAGCAGGAAAAGGAAGGTAAAGAGGGGAGAAAACAAGAGGACAAAAAAAAGACAGGGAGAGGAGAGTAACGCCGAGCGGGCTGTACAGTAGATCATTTGTTCGGGGGAAAGAATGAAAATTAATGAAAAGAGAGTTGCTCGCCCTCCAAAGGCAGCCAAGCTTGAAATTCACTTTGAGGGAAACTTAATTTGTTGTAAATGGGCAAAAAACATATTACTGCACAGCGCGAGGGGCTGCACGGTGTGTCCGTCTGCTGCGTCTGTCTGTCGGCATGTGTTTGTGGCAGATGAGGAACGCTATGCTCTGAATAGCTCAGCTGAGAGGGGGGAAACACAGGAGCCTGTTAATAACTCCAGTAACAGCATTCTCTTTCTACATGACTGCTCTCCAGCACTCGCTTCTTGCACGTCTAAATACAACTCCAGGATGTGGAAGCGAACTTGTCAAAAGTTGCTCGCGAGGAATAAAGTTCGGCCCGCTCATATGTGTCCTTCTGTGTGCGCGCGTGCGTGTAAGCATGTACGCAGATGCGTGCGTGCTTTTGTGTTTGCTTTGCCTGCCAGGTATGAGTCACTAATTGAATCAGCTGATTCAATGGCCTAATTAATTACGTAGAGACACCGTCTTAAAGCGACGGCGTCCTGAAATCGTCGTTCTTTTCAGTGTAAGCAGAGTTTACTTGCTGAGATGTGGCACGAACAAGAAAATTCACTCTACAAAGGCTTTAAAACTGGAAGATATCCACTTGGTTTGGCTTACTCAGACTGCTGAAGCTTCATATTACCTTTTTGCTGAACTATGGAAAATTATCTTTGCATGAGCGCTGTGGATTATGTCTCCTGTCATTTACATTGAAATCGCTTCAGGAAGGGATTTTGTTGCAGCCAGAACGGACATTGCGAACAATTACAGCAAGGAAAAAAATCATATTAATGTAAATATGTGAATGGAAAATGGGGAGCTTATTCTATGAAGAGCAATTTTTAGTATTGAATTACACTTACATCAAGCATAAAAAATGGATGTGGTATTATGTGAGGGAATGCAGTCCAGCTAGGTCAAGATTAACAGCGATGAATATCCTGGATATTGGATTGGAAACAGATATTTATATGCATATAGTGGCACCTTCGTCCTGGGTTAATATCCGCCATTTGGCTGGGGCCTTTCTGTGTAAAGTTTGCATGGTCTGCTCTAGCCCTGGGACAGCCTGACGAGGGTCCCCCGTGACCCTAAACTGGATAAGCTGCAGAAAATAAATGGATAACAGACAATAGCCTCCAAGAAAATAGGAGCATCCGTGGTGAGGAAATTGGGTTGTGCATTATAAGTAGGGCTGGTTTACCTTCACATCTAAGACCTTTTTGGATATGTGAGATTTTTGGCTTCATCTGCCTGTTAAAGTGAAGGTTTTCAGTCATTCAAAACAGCGACGGAAATGCTACGGTGCAGGTATGATATTTGCCACATGTCAGAATTTTCTCACTACAATGTGATGGATGAATGTGAATACTGTGCAACTTTTAGCAACAAACTAGTTTTAAGTTGTATTTTTAGGCACTTTGTTACTAGCAGTCTGTCACAAAAATGCATAATTTGTTCCCATTTTTTGTTGACGCTACTAAAATGTCAAATAAACGCAGTTTGACATGCATGAAATATGATTTTGCATCAACAGGGGATTCCCAAAGAGTCGTTGACCAAAAAAAGCACGATGTGCAGTGTGTACTTAAAAATTTGACAATACTGGACAAGTGGAGGAGAAAAGAAGAAATTGGAGTCTCTGTCAATGGGATTTTCTTAAAAAATAAATAAATAAAAAAGAAATCCAGCAAAGACCTGATGCAGGACACGAGAGCTGCATCAGACCCTTCAGTGGATAATCTACTATTGGCTAAGTGTCATCAGAAATGATCTCAGTTGAAGGGTGGCTGTCAAGAAGCCATTCTTAAGGAAGGCAGACAAAAGGCTGAGGTGTGCCAAATTACACAAATCAGTGGCAACAGGTTTTCAGGATGGATCTGAAAATTTTGAATCAGATTATCTTCAATATTTACAGAGGTGGTGAGGAGAGAAGTACAACAGTAAGTGTCTGCAGCCATTAGAAAACCCAGCGTTGTGGTGTTCGGGATCTTGCAAAATTGGTTAATTATCAAGTGTCAGATCTGTCAGATTTTGATCCACTGTGTAATATCGCACCTAAGTGTGCGATTCCTGTCCACTACCTAAAACTTACCGTAGAGCAGGGGTCTTGAACTCCAGTCCTCGAGGGCCGGTGTCCCTGGTGGAACACACCTGAACAAAATTAGTAGGTCATTAGCAAGAGTATAGAACCTGACTGCATGCTGAAGTGGCAACCCCTAACCCTACTCAAGTAGATTTAAAATGGCCTGTATTTGTATAGCGCTTTTCTAGTCCCTAAGGACCCCAAAGCGCTTTACACAACCAGTCATCCACCCATTCACACACTGGTGATGGCAGCTACATTGTAACCACAGCCACCCTGGGGCGCACTGACAGAGGCGAGGCTGCCGGACACTGGCGCCACCAGGCCCTCTGACCACCACCAGTAGGCAACGGGTGAAGTGTCTTGCCCAAGGACACAACGACCAAGACTGACCAAGCCGGGGTTCGAACCGGCAACCTTCCGATTACAAGGCGAACTCCCAACTCTTGAGCCACGATCGCCCAAAATGTAAGTAATGCACGTGTTTGGAAAAATGTACTTCTAAAAGTACATTTATTGCACCGTGTTCATTCACTCATGAGCTGCCGTAACGTGAATCAAATGGCTGAATTGCCACCTAATTGTATTCAGGTGTGTTGCAGCAGGGACACATGGAAAAGTTTCAGGACACCGCCCTCGAGGGTTCGAGACCCCTACCTTAAAGACTTGAAGAATAAATTTTGACTTTCAACCTCCTTAGGATTGTGTGAACTCTGTTTTTGTTGGCATTAGTATCGCTTAATGTGACTCCATATAGTTCATATGTACAAGATTTTATTAAACTCCCTGACGTTTATAGAAAAGTGTCCAGGGTCCCCATTCGCGTTTCGACGCAGACACGTGACGTCTGTGTGCGTTATCTTTCAGCACTGTGATCCATTTGGACTTCCTCGCGTGCTGTTTGTTTGTTTAATAGCGGCAAGGGCAAACAGAACTGTTCAAACAATTTAAGTGTAGTGTAGGCAGCATGTGAGGTGGAAGGTATGATGTTGAATCTCTGTTTGTTGGTAATTAAACAGCAGCAGGTGGTGAAGAGGCTGTGGCAAACTTTTATTTCATCTTTTTGCTTTTTAACGTTGGCAGAGTCGGTGGAATCCAAATTGGATTCAACAAATGAAAGTGATTTAAAGCGTGTTCCTGTTCATTTTTATTGTTTCTGATGTTGCCAGTATATGCTGAATGAATATGCAGCGTTTTTGTGCTGGCACTGTGATTGTCATGCTTTGGAGCCTGATCATTGTTGAAAACACCTACTTGATTTTCACCATTATTAAAACTTCAAAGAATGAATTTCTGCAAAATACTGTAGCCCACAATCTGTTTGTTGCATCCATGCTGGTTAGTATTTTTGCTGTATTAGGCTATTTTTAAGTCTTAGACTCGGACGATTCAGTGTTTAGTGATAAGCTGGAGCCAAAGCTGAGCATAACTGACAGGTCATGGTTAAACTACACAATTGCAGACTTTCTGGGGTTTTATCCTTGCCTCCAGTTATAGACCTCACAATTCAACACGGTGTGGCTGTTAAGAATTCTGTATGAAGCAGATCAGATGTCACATATTATCAAACTGTTGACCTAAGCCTGTACTATAAGCTCTGAGCTTCAATTTCCCCAGCGTTCGTACAGCACGGGCCCTCAAGTGGATGAAAGGGTATGAATGCTTTATGTTCTTACAAGTCAAGTGCGTACCACAAGTCCTCAATCTCCGTGTGCAGCACTCAGCGATGTACTCTATGGAGCCTGGAAGAGTCAACATTTAGATGCAGTTAAGTATATTGGCTACACGGCTTGGTTACAGCACTTGGGTACTAGACGTTTAATTACACTCCAGGCAGGAAATGGCAGCGAATGTCAATACGCTGAATATTTTTAGGAGAAATCAGAATTTTCATGTGGTATGTGAAACCCTCTCCAGCCCATTGGCCTCTCATCTCTCCCCGGGCAAGGGCTCTGGCTCTTCACCCTCCCCCAGGCTCAGCCCCTCTCACTTGGGCCAGCAGCTCGGCACGCCCGGGGGGCCTGGAGACCCCCGATAACAAACAGCTCTAGCCAAGCCACTGGTCTCCCCCGCATCTACAGAGGCATTTAGTCACCACAAACAAACACCTTGCTCTCATTCCAGACAGGTCCTTTTCCTTCCCCTCTTCTTTGCCATACCACTCGCCACAAAAAACATTTTCTCTTTCAGACTGTCCTTTTTTTTAACCTGAAGTGAGAAGGAGAAAAAAATGAAGGAAGTGATAGGTCCCATTTTTCCTCCACTTTTCTATTCTCTCTCGCCTCTCGTGTTTTCGCTCCCCCACTGCAGCATGGCCACAGCCTGTGTGTGTGTGTGTGTGTGTGTGTGTGTATTTCTCCCCCATGGTTGAGTGTCAGCCTAAGTGCGAGAGAGATGGATGCCAGAGTCCCTTTCTCTCTCCTAAGGTGCCATGTGTCCCCTCTCTCTTCTGCCGGGCTCGTCTGCACCTGCATATTATGATATAGTGCCTCTGTTCAGCCAGTCGATTGCCTTTAACAGGACTGGGGCTCACTGGCCAAATTGAAAGGGATTGCAGCCTCCTTTTCATCAGAGTCACAGGAGAGCAGGGTGCTGGGTCTACGGGGCACAAGGGGGCATGGAGGAGTTATCCAGAGTCTCTTTTTTCTCTTGCACCCACCGTCACAAAACATTCTCCCTCCTTCCTTCTCTTGGTTTTTCTGTCTCATTGTTTGATGCCATCTGATGTCTGTGGAAACATTTTATGGGAAATGAGTATTCTGTTTCCCATCAATCCATTTCTCCATTTCTACACAAGGAGTTCGTATTGATAGCGAGGAGGGGGGAAGAAAATCAACAATAGTCTCAAAGAAAAATGTCTTCATTTTCCATTTGTTTGCCTCATACTTTAGAGACATGTCATATACGTGTGTCTTCTCTTTTCAAGTTTGCCTTTTCAAATCTTTTGTGGAAGACAGAGCTTGAAAGGACCCATCTCTCTAATGAAAAAAAAAATCTTACTGTGCTTTAATGAGTAAGCAACACTTATACATACTTTCAGCTTGTTATGTCTGTGGAGCGGCAGGCAGACAAGCCAAAACAAGTCAGTGAAAGAATACTTGAGAAACTAATTCCACTACATTAGTAATGATATTGATTAAATGCTAATTGTGTCAAAAGCAATGAACTGTATCCCACTGATACCATTGAGGCGCTGTTCATTAGTCCCAAAAGAATCAATAAGTCAAGTAAAGTTCCCAGTGGTGTTTTCTTCAGCTCGGTGCATTATGCATATGCTCAGTTTTGCAAACTTTTCATTAATATAAAAGTTTTTTTGTCAGTTTAATTTCGCTCCATAATTTTGGTTATTATTTCCCTTTCTTATGTAGCTTTGTCCTGTTACAACCTGCTGCTAATATGGCTCAGTGTTAGTGATGTGCGATACCACTGATTTCCTTTCCGATCCGATACCAAGTAAAATTCAGGGCAGTATCGACGATACTGATTCGATACCCATACTTTGTACAAAAACGTATTTTATTTATTGTATCTTTTATTGTATCTCAAATTATAGCGTCATAATGATTACAGAACATCAGATTACTTGTTTTTATCACTTAATAATGCAGAATTCGTCATATAGAAATAAAAAACCTGAAGTTGTGGCTATTTGAACACGTTGCCTGCCTGCAGCACTAAAGGACTCTGTGAGAGACGTCTGTCTCGCCCTAGCAGCACCTGTCCATGTCCACTCCTCTTCTTCAGTTCGCCTCAACATACGCTCGTCATATTCTCTGATATGATTTACTATGAGGTGTTTGACAAATTTGTGGTGTTGCCACAACACCTCACTTTCTTGCCACTTTACTTAGTACTTAGTACTTAGTTCCTCCTACGCCGGGCGGCGCATCGGGCAACATCGGCTAATGGGCGGGTGCCTGCTCTTCGTAGGACCTCCTCATTTGTTATTCGGTCCCGGTAGGAAATTCTCAGGATTCGCCGCAGGCCACGTTGTTGAAGCACGTTCAGGTGTTGAATAATTGCACTTGTTGAGCGCCAGGTTTCACTAGCGTAAAGTGCAGTAGGGAAGACGATAGAGTTCAGTAGTCTGATCTTGACCCTAACATTCAGGGAGGTCGAGTTCCAAATAGGTTGGAGACGTCGCAGGACACCAACTGCCTTCCCTGCTCTGGCGTCGACATCCCGATCAGAGACCCCGTCATTCGAGATGATGCTGCCAAGATATGTAAAATTCTCCACCTCTTCAGCACGTTGTTGGTTGATCATGACAGGAATGCGGGCACGTGCATAGCCAACTCGGAGTACCTTGGATTTTTTGGCGCTGATTCTTAATCCAACTTTCGTCGCCTCCCTCTGCAGGGCCGCGGTCAACTTTTGGAGGTCTTCCTGAGTCGAGCCCAGCAGGGCGACGTCATCTGCGAAGTCCAAGTCAGTGAGATTACGCGCTTCGTGCCAGGGCACACCGATGCCAGCTTGGTCAACTGATCGTCGCATGATGAAGTCAATTGCCAACAGGAAGAGGAAAGGGGATAACATGCATCCTTGTCGGATGCCACATGTATCGCAAACCACATCTCGGCTGTTTGTGGATGTAAAATACGTCGCACATGACTCCAATTACGCTCAGCCATTGTTGTGAGTGCGCACGCCAAAGGGCTGCGACACATTTATACAGCCGTATTTCGCACACGACTATGAAAGGCGGAAGAGGAAGTAGTTCCTTCCAATGTAGACAATCCGAATGTTATAGTTTCTTTCCACTGTGTTCTTTTTAACGATAAACTACAAATTTACCCTAAATTACTAAAATATCGATATTTTAATGTTAGAATCGATTCTAGAACATAAATGACTGGTATCGGAGGAATCGATATTTCAGTATCAATCCGCACATCACTACTCAATGTCACTTTCACCTAATCAAATCAGTTTCGTCTAAATTGATCTGATTAAATTTTTTGTATTTTTTTTTTGTATCAACATAATCTATCGTTTCTGTCTCATCGTTTGAAGTTTTCCCCAGCCCAGTTGTCCATTACGAAGGACAGAAAATGAATGCATTCAACACACTGCTTTGGATAATAGATTGACAATATATCCAGACAGATTACCGGTGCCAGTTACACAGATTTCTCCCTGCATGCTAAGTTTCAAGGGAAAGACTTGACTACGGTGACTGATGGCTTCAAATAGCAGCGGATGTGTGCATGAGTGATGGAGAGAAGACTTGTTTCCCCCCTTCCTCGCATCCCCACCCTTTTCCCTCGTCTTTGCTTGGTTGCTGTGGAAACGAGCGGGCAGATTTGAGGCTCCTGTCACCTATTGTGCCGGTAAAGTTGCTAAACTTTAGTACCCACATGACAATCTCGCAGGGACGTGTGAGAGCACGCAAAAGAAAGCTTGCACGCACACAGCCATGCTCACAGGAACTCACCCTTTCAAATCAAGACCTACACTTGTACACATGGCAGACACACTCACTGGTCTTGAGAGAAATCTGCTATCTATTTAGTGTATTGACCTCAGGGTTGAGTTGTTTCTCTCTATTGACTTTCAGAATGGTTACGGAAAAAGAAGGACCAGGCTGGGAGAGGACAATAGCGAGGACACCTTAAAAGGAGTACCTTTTTTTCTGCTTGGTGTGTGTTTGATAGAGATTCCCAATAGTATGCTATTGTGGAGCTGTCAAGCAGCCTCCCCATGAATGCAGAGTGACGTTCAAGAGGTACATAACGCCTTGTCTGAGGCTCCTTCAATGTCCATCTTCTTTCATTCATGGATCAATAGTTGTCTTTATTTTGGATTCCTTCTTCTTCTTCTCTCTCTTCCTCCCTCCATTCATCTTTGACAGAGCAGCCCTAAATGTCTGCTTTAACTAGCTGCTCACAGCCCTCCTCAAAACACATTTACATACACATCAATCACGCTGTCAAAGGTAAAGGCATGACGCCGTGTAAAAACCAGAATTGGATTATGGCCTTGTCTCATCTCTGACACTGACTGCTTGGCTGGCTGGCTGACTAGACTGCTGATGTGCAAGTTAAGCAGCCTGAATTGTTATTGTCTGGTGGTTTTCCCATAGTGCTTAGTGTTTACTGCGTGCATGTTTCAGCGGACTGAACGAGAACTACAGCACCGAAAGAAGTATCTATATCTCTCTTGCCTTTATATACATGTATTTAACTTTGCTTTTAAAGCTAGTTCTCCAGCATCATCGGAGAAACATAACTTTTCACTTGCATAAGGAGGTGATTGGCATGAGTGGAAATTGATGAATAAATCTGATCGACCAATACCTGTGTCTTGCTCCTCAACTGAATTAATGCGATGCCACTGGATAGCTGAAGTTGTGCAGACTGTATAAATATTAGCAATAACTCAGTGTTGCCTGATATCTTAGCACTAGCATAGATTATTAAGTACCTCTAATAATAACACAAATCAGCGAATCATGTGGCAGCAACTAAAAAAATGTAGGCGTGGTCAAGACGAGCCGATGAAGTCCAAACTGAGGATCAGAGTGAGAAAGAAAGCCGATTTAAGTGACTTTGAACATTGGGCGTAGTTGTTGGTGCCAGACGAGCTGGTGTGCATTCAGAATCTGCTGATATACTTGGATTTTCCCACACAACTATATGTGGGGTTTACAGAGAATGGTCTACCACAGAGGTCCCCAACCTTTTTTGCGCCACGGACCGGTTTATGCCCGACAATATTTTCATGGACCGGCCTTTAAGGTGTCGCGGATAAATACAACAAAATAAAACTAGTACCGGTACCGAAAAAAAAGAAGATTTATTCATAACACACGTGAAAAGACCAAGGAAAACCGAGTAAACGATAAAAACGATAACAAAATAACGCTGAAAACCGATAAAAACCCTGAAAACTATACATTTCACACCCGAGCCTCAACTCTCGCAGCCCGGTACCAAACGACTCACGGACCGGTACCGGTCCGAGGCCCGGGGGTTGGAGACCGCTGGTCTACCAAGCAGGAAATATCCACTAAGTGGGAGTTTTCTGAGCAGTGGATATGCCAGTGTTGATACCAGAGATCAGAGGAGAATAGCGAGACTGCTTCAAGGTGACAGGAAAGCAAGAGTAAAACAAATAGCCATATGTTACTATAGAGATATGCAGAAGAGCATCTCTGAATCCACAACATAACCTTCAAGCAGATGAAATTACGCAGCAGAAGACCGGTGATAGTTGCCACTCCTGGCAGCTAACAGCAGGCATTGAGGCTATACTTTCCACAGATTCACCAAAATTAGACAATAAAAAAACAGAAAATGTTGCTTGTTTTGATGAGTCTCAATGTTTGCTTCAACATTCAGATGGTAAAGTCAGAATTTAGTGAACATAACTTGAAAGCATGAATTCATCCTGCCTTCTGTGAAGAGTTCAGGCTGGTTTTTTTGCACACTTCGGGCTTCTTACTGCCAAATGAGCATCGTTTAAATGCCACAGTCCATCCTTTTATGACCACAGTGTGCTGCCAGCAGGATAACACTCAGTGTCACAAAGCTCAAGTCATTTCAAACTGGTTTTCTGAAATGACAAATCTGCAGCAACTGTGTGATGCTGTCACATCAATACGGACCAAAATGTCTGAGCAGTGTTTCCAGCACCTTGTTGAATATGTGCCCTGACGAATTAATGCAGTTCTAAAGGAATAAGTACTGCAGAGGTATACCTAATAAAGTGCCCAGCGAGTGTATATTTGGGTTTGGATTGCGTTTATACATTTAAAAAAACATGTTTAACTGTGAAAGGGTTGGGGTCTGAGTTAAAGAAACGACTCGACAAAAGGTCAGTGTGATAAGAAGCATTTTTGATGTTTTGATGTTGGTACGAAGCGGGGAAACAAACAAGCATATCAAAGTCACACAGTTTCAGCTAACTATCCACTCAGTCCTCATCCCTAAAAGCTTTTGCAGCTAATAGCAGTACTCACATTGTTTTCCAGAGACAACAGTCATAATTCACGCAGCCACAAGAGTGAAGAACTTTATTTATATAACTGCTGCTGTTTTTTTCCCCCACATGAAAACGCTTTGCCACAACCAGACATTACAACAGACCCACAGCACATCAGTCAAAAATATAAAAGTACCAATTAACCTAGTAGCATGTGGTCCACTGAAAATTTTTAATAAAAAAAAATGTAAAAGTCTTCTGAAGTAAGTTCAAAACGTTCAAGCCTGAGGTTAAGGGCAACGAATGTGAGGAGAAGGAGGGATGGGCCGATGCAGAAAGCCCTCTGTGGCCGAAGCTCGGAGACAGCAACGTGTATCACCAGGCTCATCATCACGGCTCATTTGAGTGTTTGATCCTAGCAAAGGCACTCACTCCTTGATGCAGAGTTCATATCACCCAAGGGTGGCGTCTCCGCAGTTTATATTGGCAAACACAGTATGTCGAGAAAGAAGAAGCTCAACCCCTGAGGTATTACCATCTGCTGGTATAGCCCCCTTATTCCCGCTTTCATATGCTGGTAATTAAGAAAAACTACACTGTACTGTAAATGCTATTTTTGCAATAAGTGTGAGCGGGTTGAAAGACTTCACAGGAGCTTCAGCTTGTTAATTAGAGTATATTTATGGCAATTTAAGGTGCTTGGAAGAGACTAACAGAAAGAATTCTTAATGTCTGACCCTGAGAAATTTCTCATCGCTCCCGCTACTGTGAATACCAACACCATCGCCCGTCCAACCACGTCTTAAGCTGTTGCTGTTTAATGTGAGCAAATTCTCCGTGTTCTCATTCTGAAAGCGAGTTCATTTACAAGTGGACGCTAGCTATGTATGGTGTCATATAAGGTTGGCAGATGATCTGCCCTGTTTTCGCTCTCTTCCCTGCTACTGTCTCATGGCGGGGAGTTTGACCACAAATATTTCACTATCCAATTACCAGGTGAAATTGGCTGTTTAATTTTACAGCCTCAATGAAGGCGCTCTATCAGAGTGATGGCTATTCAGTTAGCCCCCTAACACTACCCCCGGCAGCCTGCTCATCTGAGGAAAATGTTCTGTGTGTCTCTGTGTGTGCGACTCTCTGTATTTTCGTAGGTGTGTGTTCGTAATGTGCGCAGGGGAGAGAGAAAAAAGCGCCAAAGAAGTATAATCAAGCAAGGTGATGATAACTTTGGCGTTGTCACAGTGATCCATTGTCTTGCCTCCTTCAGTAATGAGCTGGAAAAAAAGGACAGAGGAAAGGGGAAAAGCAAGAGGAAAGGCTCAGAGTGACTATTAGATTGTGGAGGGAAAAAATGATTGTACTTCAGTAAACACAAGTAACAAAAGAAGTTACTATCTGAAATCACGCATGAGCATGCGTCTGTCTGTCCGTGATCTAACTTTAAATCGGTGGACTGGAAAATTTCTACAACTTTGAGCAATTCAGTTTTATTTATATAGCGCCAAATCACAACAACAGTCACCTCAAGGCGGTTTATATTGTACGGTAGACCCTACAATAATACATACAGAGAAAAAGCCCAACAATCGTATGACCTCCTATGAGCAAGCACTTTGGCGACAGTGGGAAGGAAAAACTCCCTTTTAACAGGAAGAAACCTCTGGCAGAACCAGGCTCAGGGAGGGGCGGGGCCATCTGCTGCGACCGGTTGGGATAAGAGAATCTCATTGCATCATGGGAATCCCCCGGCAGCCTACGTCTATTGCAGCATAACTAAGGGAGGATTCAGGGTCACCTGGTCCAGCCCTAACTATATGCTTTAGCAAAAAGGAAAGTTTTAAGCCTAATCTTAAAAGTAGAGATCGTGCACGTCTCCTGAATCCAAGCTGGAAGCTGGTTCCACAGAAGAGGGGCCTGAAAACTGAAGGCTCTGCCTCCCATTCTACTTTTAAATACTCTAGGAACAACAAGTAGGCCTGCAGTGTGAGAGCGAAGTGCTCTAATAGGGTGATATGGTACTACAAGGTCATTAAGATAAGATGGGGCCTGATTATTTAAGACCTTGTATGTGAGGAGCAGGATTTTGAATTCAATTCTGGATTTAACAGGAAGCCAATGAAGGGAAGCCAAAACAGGAGAAATCTGCTCTCTTTCCAGTCCCTGTCAGGACTCTTCCTGCAGCATTTTGGATTAACTGAAGGCTTTTCAGGGAATTTAGTCCAGCCTAGAAGTAAGAAGTGCATGAACTAATGTTTCAGCGCATGAAAATCAAAACTCATATGTTATTTGAATTTGTTAAATCACCTTTTATAAGTAGTCTCCTTGGTGCTCCTGTTATTTTTAGATCACCCAGTGAAAGTCCCATCATAAATACTTGGACTTCTTTACTAAGTCGAAGCAGAAATCTTCCAACTTGTGTTCCACGTTAGGGTATGGATAAAGTTGCAGGATGTACAGTGTATAGGAAAATGAGCAAAGGTTATGTTTTGGCCAAATAAGACAAGCCCGCTCCTGGTTATGCTCCTGCACTGATATGCTGCATTTGAACCCCCTCACATAAATGCTGGTTCACTTTCACACTAAAGGTTCAAAGATCTAAACGGTCCATAATGAAATGTATGCAAGCAGTGAGAATGGGAAGCTGTCCAGAGGTCCACGGGGTCACTGTTTTTAAGGGAAAACTGGCCAAATTCAAATCAGGCCCATTCATCCATTTATTAGCTTTTTCCTGCTCATCTGGCTCAAAGTTGCCCAGACTCTACTTCCCCCTACGACTGCCACCTGCTCTTCTGGGGGAAACCTTCCCAGGATAACCAAGAAACATAATTTCTCTATCACCTCCTGGTCCTGTCCCAGGGTCTCTCTGCACTTAGAAAAGCTCAAAACAGGTCAGGTATGAGGCGTCCTGGAGGCATCACATTTAGATGTCTGAACCAGGTCAATTGGCTCGTTTGAGTGTGAAACAGCAGTTAGTCCGTGCCTTAGGCTGGGCCCAGACTCCTTTAGAGGAAGCCCACTTCTATCAAAGATGTAGCATAATAATACAAATGAAAATTCACGTATGCAGAATGATATTTATTTATTTATTTAATTGTAAGAATATAGAATATAGAATATATATGTAGGCAGCACGGTGGCACGGTGGTTAGCACTGTTGCCACACAGCAAGAAGGTCCTGAGTTCAATTCCAACATCAGGCCGGGGTCTTTCTGTGTGGAGTTTGCATGTTCTCCCCGTGTTTGCGTGGGTTCCCTCCGGGTACTCCGGCTTCCTTCCACCGTCCAAAGACATGCAGCTTGTGGGGATAGGTTAATAGGATAATCCAAATTGTCACTAGTGCGAATGGTTGTCTGTCCCTGTGTGTTGGCCCTGCGACAGACTGGCGACCTGTCTCGCCCTATGACAGCTGGGATAGGCTCCAGCGCCCCCCGTGACCCTGAAAAGGATAAGCAGAAGTGAATGGATGGATGGATGTAAGAATATTAAATAATCACTCTAGTTTAAAAAATATGATTTTTGGGGCGATTATTTCAAGATTCTAGTTTTATTCTTATAAAAATAACTGAATAGCAAGTAGCTCTAGTGTGCAGGTAATGCACTGCTGCACTGATCTGTGTCTGATCGGTGGGGCAATAATTGTATGTCAGTTGGCTCCACCCAGGATTACAGTAAGTTGTGTTCAGGTGTGATCTGCTTTTGTTACCTGCAGCTAATAATTGCTTTTTTTATTTAAATCATTAATTGTCAGATTTTGCCATATTTCTTTCTGAAAATAATCACTGATTAATGAACACTGATTTGTCTTTACACCAGCCGTCTACTGATAAAACAGCTAAAACACTGAAGAAGCATTAGCACTGACAAATTCCCGTCAGATAAATAAATTCACTGTCGACCGAGTCGCGAGTTTCTTTCGATTAATTTATCTCCAAACTCGAGAATAACAAAATGAGTTTGTGACTGAATTTTCCTAATTGTTTTGTAACTTACCATAACCGTGCTTAAGCTGGCATTTTTGCAGCTGTCTGCAAATCTTCCTCATCTCCACATTTTTAAATGTGAATATTACTCTGAGGAATTGATTTTTTTTTTTCTGTAAATTAGATCGCTCCAACATGACTTTGAGGGTTACCAAGGGCACGATAGAATTACCAGGTTGGGCAGATAACATTGATTTTGATCAAGACTAATATACTAATATACTAATATACTCTTCCCCGTATAGAGAAATACGGGGAAGAGAGGAACAGCAAGAGAAGGAACAGAAGCAGTCTGTCTGCAAGACATCAAACTTTCCTCTCTTTCTCAGATCAAAATTACCACCTTAGATGGGAAAGAGAATTTTAATTAGAACTCGGGGCTATCTCATCTCAGAGTGTGTGTGGAACTAAAAGACTAATTCCCACCACACACTCCCATATCCCCCACCCCTACCTTCACAGGCCACTTTGTCCGTTATTTAATAGGCTCTTTGTTATCTATCTACTTGGCTTTGCCAGGTACTTAGAGCCCCCTCCATTGGAATATTAGGTATTCTGATGAGGCAGGCAGCTGTGGGCTCCACGCAGATGGTGCCTGCTGTAATCAGCCCTCTCAAAAGAACGGCTCTCGTATCTCTTCCAAACTTATCCGTTTTATGATTACAAAACACAGACCTGCAAATTGTTATGAACAAGATAGATATATTTACTGGCAGCATAAAATACAGTGGTGTCCCACAATTCAATCCTTTTCAGGTTGATTCGTATTGCTGAGTGCACTCTCTAAAACGAGGACGTTTAGTAATAGGGACTGTGAAAAGCATTCAGATTCACCCTCTCCAAATGGGTTATTATGTGTTAGAATTGGTAGAAATAGGAATGCTGTACAGGGTATTTAATTTGTTTGGCAGAGTGGTCAAGGACAGCTCCGTAACCTTAGGACAGGCTGTGCTTTTGGTGGATAAAACTAGTTGGTTAAGTTGGAAATGGCAAATATCCGTCCACACTCGACAACAAAAGCACTTAACTGTGCTAATAAGCAGTCCAAAACAATCAGAGAGGAGAGGGAAAGAGGTCCTGTTAGTTATGCAACAAGACTAAACTGTGTAGCCTGCATGTTCTGTCTAGACTTAATTCAGGCTTAACACCTGTGGCTTTGCAAATGTGTGAACAATTCAGCAACAAATTACTGGACTGGGCTATAATTTTCCAAACAATGCACTCATCTCCACATTAACTCTTCTTCATGCAATTCTTCATATTGATAATTCAGCAATGACAGACACTAAAATCTGTTACTTATTGCATACGCAGTGACTTAAATCCTTTCCCTCTTCCTCAGACGGTGCAGATGGCACCAGTGTGAAGAGATGAAAAGGTTAGCAGCTGATACTGAGACCTCGTTATGTTTTCTGACGAAATGCGTCACCTCATATTTCACTACTAAATTTTTAACAACTAAGACCTTCCTTTAGCTAAGCTAGCTAACTGTTAGCTTAAACCTTCCAGCCAACTGTTAGCTAGCTGGAAAGTTCAAGTTTAAAATCAGCCACTCAGCTAACTTGTGTGGTTTTATAATTTCCTGGCTGTAGCATAAATAATGCATGTGCATATTTAAATAGTGTAGATCAGAAAGAAATTCCCTTTTAATGTAATTTAAAAATGATCAATGCATATCAATAATTCATACTAAAATTCTCTCCTTTTTTTAAGATGTAGCGTAGACTACTATTTCTATGTTAGATATGAAGGAGAGTGCACTTAGAGAAAGGTCGCATTGCCATTAGGGGGTTATATTCATAACAAACACACACACACACACCCTGCTTTGAATATTTTCATCATAACAGACTAGAGCGGTAAGAATTGTCAGGTGTTGGCTGGGACCTTATCAATGAAGCGGCTCAGATTGTAATTAGTGCTATAATCACCTCTGTAATTCAACCACTGCTCTGTATCTCACTCAACTTGCTGCTCATCTCCCACTCCTGTTCCCTCTTCCTTCCTTTCCTTTCCCCCTTAATTCCAAATAACTCTCTCCAATCTTTTAGACTATTTCTAAATCTTACTTTTTTTGTCATTCCTGCCCTTATTTCATCCCATTCCTCCTCTCATTCCTGTCCTCTTCCCAACCCAACTCTGTCCTTCAAGTCAAATGAGTGAATTCTTCTCATTAGTAGTGCACTGGGCCAGTGTAGCCAGAGGGAGATGAGCGGTATTAGAACTGAACAGCTCAGCAGAGCTCTGAAGGGTCAATGAGCTGGTTGAGGAGTAATGTTTAATACTAGGCAGTTAGGCAGTTGGGTCGGAGGATTTGCAGTTCGTCTCATTTCTGCAAAGGTGATTTTCTCTGTAGCTGCAGTATCTGTTGTGGGGATGGTTCAGCATTGTTAACACCAGTGGCACTTAATGTGTCAGTGGTAGCTAAAGAACCACACGCTCAGCCACAGCGCTCCCAGTTGTTGGAATAATGCCGGCTGCCCTCTGGTATTGTTTGGCATGCCTTTTTTTCCTCCTCCTGTTTGATAGTGTGACGTGTTTCTTCAGTAGCCTCGGCCTGGACAATCTGCTGAGTGCCAGAGCTTCAAGACGGTCGGTGTTTACATTCCAACACTTCAGGAGGTCTTTGGTCCTTTCCCACCAACGGTGAGCAGTATGGCCCTGCTGAGACATGATGGAAAGTACAGAAGAAAGACACTACTCCATCTACTGAGGAGACACCCTCCTCCATGTATATGTGCATGTGTATGTGCATGCTTTGGTTAGGCACTGCCAGGGATGAAAGGAGAACATGTGGTTGGGCAGTTTTTACTACCACCATCTTCACTCCATCAGACAAACCTCCGCTGCCATGAAAGCTTATGGCAAGCCTTAGCTGGACTACTTAAACTCCCATTACCTGGACTTCACGTGAAGAGTAGGGCTGCCACAAATGATTATTTTGATAGTTGATTAGTCCCCGATTATGTTTGCGATTAGTCGACTAATCACATCATGCATCCATTGGACGTAAAACGTACAGCTTATTGCACCAGCATGCGTCTGCTCTTATATAACTATCATTAGCTTACAGCTTTAAGTGTTTAAGGTATGTGCTAACTAAAAATAAAGACAAGATGATAGTTTATTAAACTTTTAATGAAATTTTCAGATTGTCTCGGTGGAAGTTAATAAACTCAGCCGTCTGCTCCTTGCTCCCTAAAATATAACAGGACACTGGAGTAAATTCTCGACCATCTCACACTTCTGTTTAATCAGTTTTCTGTTTGACGTTTATTCAGCTGTGTGAAAACTGTAACTTTAATCTCAGCCAAACCGATTTACTCAGGAACAAATAAAGCACTGAAAAAATCCAAACAATAACATTTTTAAGCAATCTAAGTGACTTATATATCATGTTTAACCTGAGTAATGAAAGACCACGGGGGGTCTGAAAACGATGTGCCGGGAGTCCGGTGTTCTTGCCGGCTCTAGTGAGCCTTGAACCCCCTGCTAGCTATCAGGCAGGTGGGTAACAGATGTCTCTGAAAGCATCGGAGCACTGCATTCTTATCTTAAAAGTATCTTAAATATCTTAAAAGTTTATTTTGTGACCCAGAAAGAGTAATAAGAGTAATATTAAAACTAAGTAGCTGCCGCCATTGTTGAAAACTGGAATTGGCTGGGCTGCGCTATGAATTCTGGGATAGGTTGGGCCACGAAGGATACACCCAACCCATCCTTCAAATCTGGGGAAAAGGAGGACGCATTTGGAGGAGTATTCGAATTTGGACAGCCTTCGCGTCGTTGTAACATAATCGGCCTACAAATACGGCCTCCGAAGGATACGGCCCCTGAATTTGGAGACAGCTACAATACCAGGCACTGCTTCTTCTTCTTTGGTGTTTAATGGCAGCTGGCATCCTTGTACATGCATTGCTGCCATCTTCTGTTTCAGTCCATTATTACACTCTTAAATCCTACTACTTATTTCTGCGTCTTTCAGGATCTTACAAAGCTTCAAACGACGCGTCGACTATTAAATTAGTCGTCAATGATTTTGATAATTGACTAATGGTGGCAGCTCTAGTGAAGAGGCATAGTAGGAGTCTTCTGGCTTTTTAATAACCACCCAAAACTTGCACATGTGAGTTTGGGCTGTATAAGTATGTATGTACCTTAAAGGAGTTTAGTGAGTGCATCTAGTAATGTTAATGGCTTAACTTTGGCAGAACTTTTGTAAACAAACAGTTTATTAACAGGAATAATAATGTTTATTAAAACAAAAATAGAAAAACATATATAACCACCAAAAATGCTCACCACCTCAGAACAGTCTGTACTTACAGTAAACACGGACAGACAAATGCTGGCATTTAAAAATGAACCGGGCACATTTCAGAGTGGAGATTGGCATTGTTCGCCATTAATGCTCGTGCCAAGACTCACCAGCCTGCAGACCGAGTTCACTGAGTGTAAATGGGTGGAGGGTGTGTTTGACTAATGAGCATATAAATCCCCTTGATCTACTCAGACCCTGTGGCTTTAAAGAGTGAGCTGCAACATCGCTGAATCAGCAGTCATGACAAATAGAAATAAACATGCAGAGCTGCAACAAAAGGCTGGGTTTTGTGCAATGATATGAACAGCTTTCACAGCCATAACTTCTCTCACAACGTCTTAATGGGCCTAATTAAATGCAGTTTGCACTTTAATCCTAAAGTGTACCCATTAAAAAAGATTTTTAAGATTAAAAAAAAAAATTAAATCATACCTTAGTTGTTTTTTTTTCTTTAGAGGTGATGAATAACAAAAACTAAGTTGAAAAAAACCTTTTACAACAAGTCATGGATCATGAATTAAAAATAAAAATACCCATTCCATTCCAACTGCAGTGCAATCATTGCCGTTCAGTGTTGTAGATGTTTGTAATGTCATTTCATTTTTGCTTTCAGAATTGTTAAATCCCAAAGTGCAGATAATAACAGGTCTCTCATATAGTTGTGTTGGTAAAGGTCTGAAGCAGGATTTGTGATATCTTCTGAAATGTAAAGCTTATTCAGATTCCTATATATTTGTTTAAAATGTGTAGTGCTGTAATGTATTTGCTCTTCTGAATCCTGCATCCCCTACACAAATCCATCACACTGCTATGAGGATAAGCCAGAATGGGCCTTCCTTTCAGCACAACGCGTGCATCAGGTTTGGCATTGTGCTGCTTTTAAGAGGAAAAGCAGCAAATTTGATTTACAATTATCGAAGCTAGCCGCTGCTACACACACACTCCAGCTTATTTCTGAGGTTGAGACACACGTTAGAGGATTGTGACTGAATTTTGCCACTTTTGTTGTATAAAGTTGCAGATGGAGAAGCGCAAAGCTGATAATGGTATTGGTTATTCTCACATCATTTTGATTGTTACTATGGAACTGTTATGTAGATTTGGCCAACAGTGAGAAAAGCAGTGAGTGCCCCTGGTAGGCTGTGCAGTAAAACATATCATACACTGCTGTTTGACAGTTTGTGTGAACACACCTGCCTAAACAAAGGGTTGTATTTACTCGTGTTTGAAAGAAATCAGGAGGAAGTACAAGCGTCTGCCCTCCCAAAAACTGAGCTTTATTGTGCGTGCACACACACCTACACACAGATCATAATGGAGCCGCCACAGGGCCACTTGGCATGTAGCCTTTCTGCGCTGTTCTGTAATGTGATTTGTCCTGACTATTGATACCCCAAAATGCCCCGCTCTCCTCCCTCAGCCCTCTCGTTAGCCTCCACCCCACCCCACTTCACCCCCACTTCCAATTTCCACACTAACCCAATTAGCATCTCGTCAATAATGCTCAGCATTTCATTTTGCTGCTTTAATTAACAAATTCAATTTGCTCGAAACTGCTGTGAAAACAAATTAAAAGCACGGCAAATTAAAAGCCCTCAGTTCCAGCGGATATAACTAAGGTGATTACAGATGCGTCAAACGACTGTTTTCTTGTTTGTTTTATCTCAGGGGGCGGGAAAGAGGCTCCTGAGAGGAGGGGAGACCTTGACTGGGGTTCCTGGGGCAGTAAAAGGTCTGGAAATGCAAGAGAGAAAAGATAGGCCAGGTTAAAAAAGAAGCTTTGCAGGGGCTGGGGCCAGAGCTGGTGGAGGCAGGGGCAGCTTTACAGTGAAGCAGTGCTGCTCATTAGCAACACAGATTCTGTAGGTGTAGACAAATACACACATGTGAGGCTTTAAAATAACCAAAACTAAGAGTAGTGTTTTTGCAGATGATGTTATAAACATGTTAATATAATGCAATTATGGATGAGGCTAGAGAAAGATTAGTTTAGCTGAAAAAATATCTCTGGATGTCAGGCTCAGTCAGTGATGTGTCATGTAATTGGTTATGTAATTTCCATACACACTCAATAAATAGCCAAAGTATCAAGAGTTTACTTTTAAGTACAGATACTATGCTAAAAAAATCCTCAAGTGAAAGTGAAAAAGAACAATCTACTCAAAGTTAGAAAATAAAAAGTAGCTCTTTGGAGGACGTTTCTACAAGTGGTTTTTGTGCAAAGCTAACTGAACCTCGTGAGTTCAGTCTAAATTTTAATTCTAATAAATGTGCTCAGTTTGAATCAGTCATGTTGAACATGTGCAGAGAAAAAGAAGGAACATTTTAAAAAATCTCCATTTCTCTACATTGTAGAGGATGACTTTGTCTCTAAACCGGAAAATGAGCAGGGAAGATGTTAAAGTGGAACTCAGCAGGTTTGGGAACCCTAAAATCAGCTGTAATGGCTCAGTGTGGAGAAATGAATCAAAACTGACAATAATTTCTAATGTAAGCTCCAGTAAATTTTCTTAATACACCGGCTGTGATCAGCTGACCTGCTGCTCTTTGTGGATGTACACAACTGAATTCAACAAGATGTAAGCAGATGTTTCCTGCATGTCCTGCCTGATTTCCATCCTACAATGACGGTATACCATTTATGCTGTCTTTTTATTAGACTGTATAAGGTTGCAGTTCAGTCAAACATAATCAGCTTAACTTCAAATGCATCTCTGCTTCACTTGATCTAACTTAACTCGCACCATAAGCACCACAGCCACTGTGCACCAGTCACGCACTGTTCTTTACTTTAAATCCATCACAGTACAGCGAACTAACCTGTTTATCCTGCACTAACCTGCAGAGTATTGTCATGCAAACTTTAAATAACACAGTCTACCTGAGTTTGTTTTGCAGCACGTTTTACATATTCCTACCTTCGTACCAAAACAAAATTCCCAGCAGTCAACAGAAAGGCAACAACACATATTAGCTCTCATTCTGTTATTACCCCTGCCGTGCTGCATTCCTGCACAGGCAGGTTACACAGGAGTACCCCAGACCGGCCCAGTTCACACACACACACATAAACTCACACAGCTATTAGAACTGGCTGTAAGCCAGGTACCTGCGACGGCCAACACAGCTTTGTTTGCATTAAATTGATTTTTAGGTTCCAAGTCACATGACACTAGCAGGAAGTTGAAGCTTTCTTGACAGAGTGAGACAGAGAAGGAAGGAGACTACTGTACGGCATAACTTTCTCTCGCCCCTTCCCTGATACACCCACTGCTGCTCATCAAACAAGTGTCCTTTGAACACCACCCCGTCATCTTTTCTAGCCCCCCCCTCTCATTCCAGACTGTGATTAGAAGTTACCAGACACCAAACAGTGCATCCATCTGCTCCACACATCAACATCTGGAGAGTGCGTTGGCTGTTTTGACATGGGGAAAAGATACACACATCTCTTACGTCTCGGAGTTTGATTTCATGTGTGTGTGTTGTTTTTGTTTGCTTGAAATCGTGTTTCAATGCCTCTCCCCCAAACTCTCCCCCCACCCCCTTCTCTCTACACTGCTAGCAGCTAATTATTGTCCCGCTTAATTACCAGTAACACAGCGGCCCAGCCTGCTCCAGCTTTAAAGAACTATTCAGCACTCCACTCCGATACCTGATTGAACTCAACTAAATGGGAAAGTTGTGCCGGAGAAAACGCTTTAGTCACACAACATTTTGTTTCATTTCTTTTCTAATATGTCTCCCACTGTCTGGTTACTTGAAGATAACAGACATTTGAATTTGTTGTGTAGGATATCATGAAAAATAAAAATAACAGGTTTTGAAATGGAAAATGGCAGCAAGAAACAAGAGAGTAGCACAACACACGCGCACGGGCGCGTTCACCACTGTTGTTGGATCCATAAAGACAATAAACCAATAGAAAAGTACACTTCCCCTGACCTTCAGCTCCAATTAGGCCCCTGAGAACAGATGGGTGAACTTTTCAACCTTACAACTTGTCTATTGATACTCCAGTAGGGCAGGCCTGAAGACAGGGAGAACGGCAATCGATATTCAAGTTCAGTGTTCTGAGAAGAAGAAGAAGAAGAAGCACAAAGTTTCAGTCGCAAAAACTTAACACCTTTGAAGGATTGAGAGCCCGTGTGGAATAATCTCAGTCCCGTTTTTCAATCTCTCGCAGTTGATTGATGACTGCTCACATAAAATGACTATAAAACCAAGGTGGATTTTCCAATATACCACTGGCATTGGAGTGCTTCCCAAAGATAAAACTTTTTACCACACAGTAGAAGACATAGCATGCTGTCATATAAATGAAAACCTGCTCTCTTGCACTTGTTAATGAGAAACACAGTGGCATCTTTGTTCTGTTTTTTTACTGTGTGTTGAGCTAGTGAGCTAGATAGACCAGTATTCATTTCAGCCATTTGTTCCACTGACATGACCAAAGAGGCATCATTTAATGCAGCGGTCCCCAACTTTTTTTGCGCCACGGACCGGTTTATGCCCGACAATATTTTCATGGACCGGCCTTTAAGGTGTCGCGGATAAATGCAACAAAATAAAACTAGTACCGGTAACGAAAAAAAAGAAGATTTATTCATAACACACGTGAAAAGACCCAGGAAAACCGAGTTAACGATAAAAACGATAACAAAATAACGCTGAAAACCGATAAAAACCCTGAAAACCATACATTTCACACCTGAGCCTCAACTCTCGCGGCCCGGTGCCAGTCCGAGGCCCGGGGGTTGGGGACCGCTGGACTAGCCATTCAGCCATTTGTTCCACTGACATGACCACAGAGGCATCATTTAATGGGAAATAGTCTTCATACATTTAGTGTATAGTAGAATAAGTCTTGGAGAAGCTGGTCCAAGATATTTTTATGTATTTATACATATCGTTAATAAAACTAATTTAGTTCTAAACTAGATATGTCAACAATGATTTATGATTTAAATGATTAATGTTCTTCCTTACTAATGGTAGAACAGCAAGGCATTTATCTGTGCTCAGTAGTGATGTAGCGTTGTCCTGAGCGAGTGCCTGCGACCGACGGGGCATTGATTCATCTCTAGTAAATACCAGGTCACTACACCTGCACTCCATCAGGCAGGGGTCAATCACAGCCCAATGGGGAAATGATGATAGGACAGAGTCCATCTGAGTGGGTGTGTCTTTATGAGGGTAGTTGTGTGTATGCTCTCAGTGTCCTCAAGTCATTGATTCGTCCCCAGTGTCAAGAGTCTGTCATCGATTCTATGCCGGGTCAAAGTGGAAACTCTTGGCTCAGCAGGGGCTCTTAAGTTACCCATTTGTGCAGGCATGTGCACTCATATCAAGGACATGCGTAACACAGACACACAGACACACTGTATACGGCTGCCCTGTGAATGCATGATTCATGGAGAAAAGATGAACTCAGTTTTGGATCACGACATGACAGAAACTAAGTCTTGAACAGAAAAGTTGATGTGATTTTTCACATGTCATTACCTGGGCAACCAAACACCGTGGCAGGTATGATCAGACTCCTTTTCTGGAGTTGAACAGGTGAGAGGGACTGGAAGCAAGTTTTGTGGAGACACTGTAAAGGAGTCACAGTATGACTGCGTAAGGAGTAGGGATGGGTGTCATTTAGGTTTTATCCGATACCGGTGCCAAACCGGTACTTTTGAAACGGTGCCGGTGCTTAAACGGTGCTTAAAGAATGGAGAACACAAACTTTGTCCAAAAACCTCTTATGTTTTTATTTGTAGCAGTCTCTTTTTTCTGCAAAATGATAACCAAGTTAGCCTTTTCTGTTGATACAACATACCTCCTTTGGTTGGAACCGGGGCTTAAACAATGGAAGACACAAACTTTGTCCTAAAACCGCTCATGTTTAGCTGTTTTTTTTTTGTAAAAAGATAACAATGTTAGCCTTTTCTGCAGCTATAGGGCATATATGGTATCACTCTATCAAACAAGAAGACAGCTGCATGTAACTACGACGGTGTTTGCTAGTTCACCTTACATGCATTAATGTAATAACGTGGTTAGCCTACTCAACGTAAATTACACACAAACAACATTACGATACTCACCCAGAGAAGAACGGCTGCCATCATCATCCGTCACCATTTCTGCTACACTGGCAGTGCTAGAGGCCAGGACTCTCCTCTTTGGGTTTTTGCTGGATGTTGCAAACTCCGGGTCCGATAACAGGCACCACACCCGCAGTAGATGTGCACGGTGTGAGGTCTTGCAGCAAGCTATCAAATACGGTGCATTTCTCGGCTTTTAAAAAAACGCTATGCGTCGCCAGGTGTTTCGAGATTTGAGGTGTTACCTCCTTTGCACAGTATCACCTTAAAGCACTTGTTGCAGGCTGCTGAGTTTGCATCTTTTGCTGTGAAGTACAGCAAGACTTTTGACCGCTTCGCCTTGGGCATTTTTAATCTGTAGCTCTGCTCTAAAAGAACGTACGTACCTGGTATCAAGAAAAAAAAGCACCGAAATGTGCGCTGCTTTTCAGTCTGGTTACTACCGTTTCCCTAGTAAGGAGTCTCCAAGGCAGCTTATCTGGTCTTCATCAGGTAACAGTGCCTCTAAACTTTGGACCACTTGACGCCATAGTTCAAACCAATCCCCCATGTAACTGTATTTTTAGTTGCAAAGTCTAGGATTAAAGTAGGAGCTCTCACTTGATCAGCATAATGCTAAATACAGGGCAGTTTTGAACTGGGAAATCTGGAGTCCTCTGAGAGGCACTGTGAAAGTTTCACAGTGCTGTGATATGAAGCAGATAAAAGAAGACAAAGACAGTTCCCCGAGGAGCTCTTGAGCTACAGATATCATTCCTGTACTCTCTTATTGGAGTCATTTTTTTGAGATAGCCATTCCTGGTGTTCCAGCTCTTCTTTTTTTGTATTTCCTTTGTTTGGGGACTACCACAAACAGCACACACTCGTCTTCTTGCCTGAATGTTTGCGGTGCAGAGAGCAGAGCTCTAAGCAGGTGATGTTTGGAATCTGTGCAAGCAAGCTCAGTCTGTTGAAGAACAAATGTAGCGCATTGGCCGACATCCACCTCAGACATCTTACTATTGCTACTGAATGTCTTACATCCATAAAAACTTTTCTCATGCTGTTGTAGAAAATTTCAGCATCTGTGGAGGTCCTTGTGTATTTCAGCAAGACAATACCAAACCCCCTTCTGCACATCTTTCAAATTTCAGACTCGGTAGCAAAAGACACAGAGTGCTAAACATGCCAAAGACTGAAAACACAACTATGACAAAAGAAACCCCGGAGTGCTGCAAAGATATAATCTTATAATTAAATGGGAGAAAAGTTTGCTTTTTAAACCACAGAAATCGGTTCTAAAATGGTTAGCCTGTGTTTTTAAAAGACACATCAACAAGTAGCACTGCATGTTTTTTTCTTGATATTTTAAACAGCGTCCTAACTTGTTTTTTTAACACACTTGTACATCTTGTCCAAAGCTTCTTTAAATAAAAGGGAGCAGATTAGTTTTCCCGTTGGCTGTCACAGCCAGCAGTGCCCTTGTCAAACTCGCACACTGCCAGTCAAACTTGGATAACACACCCACATAAGTGATGTCACATCCAAGGCCACTCAAAGTATGGTGTTGAGGGAACATTTTGTTACCATCTGGCTGGCGGAGCCAGTATCGGCCAACTGGATCAAGTTATTGCCTTTAAACTGACAGTTTGAGGATTCGAAAAGAGATAAGTGGGCCACCATGGTCATATAGTCTGCACCCATGGGGTCCTTGATCAAAAAACAGGAAATCTGACAGACTGCCTATGACAGAAATATGGAGGAAAGGGTCCTTACAGCCAGCCTAGCTGCTCTTTTAATTGGTCTTCATGAATATTTAATGATCAAGATGGAATTGAATCATGTTTTTTAACTGCTGTGAGAAAAGGCAGTGGTGTGCACGCCTCTATAACCTGTACAACATATGAACATCCTTTACATCGTGCATGTGTTTGACTGAATGCTTGTATGCATCTGCATGTATTATTTGTACACACCAGCTGTTGTGCATATTATCAGATAGCATACTGCAGTCCATAGTGTTGGAGGCACCGCTGTAATGGCAGCAGAGAGCTGTGTGCCATATGCAGGTGGCAACGGCTGTCCTTTCTTCCGCTCAGGAGGAAGCTGCTCTCAGAAGGAATAAATCTTTTATTTGGTTTGTTGTATTTTTAACTGAGGGCTCCTGGTCACGCAACAAAGGCCTGCTTTCCATCCCCTACGCTCCCATGCTTCTTTTTTTTTACCTTTTCGAACGACCACAACATGTATTAATTGAAACTGCCATAGACATGGAGGCATGATCCCATTTTGAATGATAAGAAACCAGTAGAGAAACAACATCTTGGGGGGAAATCCTTTGATATACTTATCTGATGCCTGAGATTATAATCTTTATGTTTTATTTTTTAAAGTATCCTGTTCATTTGTAAATTTTACCCACTAAGTTTGCAGCTTACGAAACCTCATGTCCTGAAAACCTGTATTCCTCTGACGTTATGATGTACTTGACTTTAGTGGGGCAGACAGCCACACCCAAACATAACCTAAAAAGCTCATCCCATTAGCTCATTCTTACCTCATCTCCCCTCTTTGTTACCAAGGGACTATGAGTAAGATGCAGCTCGACACACAGAGACAGGCAAATGCAGCAGGTTCCTTTTTTTGCCTCTAGAGTGCTACAGATCATTTCAGTCCTCGTGTTTGTGTGGCGATGGTGGGGTTTAACTCTATAAGCGTCCACAGAAGTCAAAATAGTGACTCACACAAGGTGATTGGACGGTTTTACCAGATGAGGTAGACAGAGCGAAGACATGATGAGAGGACCGGAAAACAATGGAAGATTAGTCAGGCTGCTGAAACAAAGATGCTCTTACTCAAAATCCCATCAACCATCGACCTTCACAGTGACCCTGGATATATGATAGGAAGCTGTTTGAGAGCGTGTTTGTGTACGTGCGAGTGTGTGTGCATTACTGGGACTCGGGGGACAGCAGTGAGACTGGATGCAGATGTCTGTTTCCTGCAATCTGACACCATCGACAGAGCTGGGGGTAAAACCGGGATTGGTACAAATATGCACAATTTTATGCACAGCAACAACTGATGCATAACAAGCTGCCAACACTTAGACAAAGTGCCTGTAACTTAGCATACTCATATCAAATGATATGCAATGTATGCGATCAGAAAGTTCCAGGAATCAAAAACCATCCTGATTTAAATTTGTCTGATCGCTCCATCAAGATGACCTTTTCTTATACCTCCAAGTGAGGCTATGTTTAGATCACTTCTTGGAAGTTATGACTATTTGCACTGTGCAAAAGCTGAGATCATTAATAGACATTACAAAAGAAATTGCAAGCAAACAAATATCATTCACATTTGATGATGACATGATAAATATCAGAGCAATCGTGACTGTTTGCTTCTCTCCATGAATGACATCACATAAATGCAGTGGTTACTTTGTGTGCACTTTCTTCAAAAAGTAACTACTGCTTTTATTTACCTGGTATTTTTATTTTTATCCACTTATCCAGTTGTTGAAGTGCAGTTCCCTTTCACAGGGCGCGAATTGGGGTAAACCCCGGACAGGTCATTAGTCCATCAAAGGGACCCGCATTCACACCAACAGGGAATTTAGAATTCCCAATTAATCTAACGTGCACGTCTTTGTTCTGTGAGAGGAAGTCAGAATGCCTGGAGAGAACCCACACAGACCTAGGGAGAACATGCAAATTCCAGAGATTCAAACCCAGAACCTTCTTGATGTTAGGGAACGATGCTAACCACTGCACCACCACATCACCCCAGACTGGTTTCCATGGTTGAGAAAAATAATTTCACAACACATAACCCAGTCAAAAACACTCTCAAGGAGGTAGTGTATATCATTGTCAAGGTCTACAGTCAAGAGACTACTTTGTGATGGTTACATTCAAGAACAGGAAGGTCAGATTAAACTTTGTTAGAAAACATCAAAAAGAGCCAGCACCACTGTGAAAACATGATGAAAACCTGTAAAGCATAGAGAAGTAGAAATACAGTTCATGATCTGAAGCATGCTACATCATCTGTCGAACACAGTGGAGGTAATGTCGTCGCATGGATTTGTATGGCCGCCAGTAAGACCATGACGCTAGTGTTTACTGATGCCGTGACTTCTGATAGAAGTAGCAGGATAAATTGTGAACAGCTATACTCTCTGCTCATGTACAGCCAAATATTGGAGATAAGACAGTTTCACATTTTAAATGGAAAGTGACCCAAAGCATGCTGCAAAAACAACCCAAGAGTTTCTCAGGAAAGGGAAATTCTCCAGATATTGTTTGATTGTCCACATATATACAAACCTACCTGTATATGCCACTATACACACAACTGGAGATAAGTTATCTGAATTTCAGGAGCGGGACCACGCTTCCAAACACGCCCTGTCCGGTTCTTATCCGAATGTGATCTCCCAGTTCTACAAGCTGGTCGTTCTCGTTTTCGTGCCCCACCCTCCCTCCTTTTTTAAAATTCCTTCACTTCTGCACTTCTCATTAGTACATGGGGACCTGCCACCAGTCCCCTCCGAGACCTTCCCCAATCTGCAGTTCAATTCACGTTTAGCCATTCACCTTTATCTACTGGAAAACACAGTCAAACCTAAAATGAGGATGTGGGCCCAGCTAGTGAATGGGATTGTGCCGTTATGGGTGCATGTCTCATGCAGGGGCGTTAACACCTTTCTTATATCACCACTCTGAAGACCGATGAGCGTTGTCAACAGGTTTACTGATATTCAAAAGGGTAAAACTAAAAACAAGACAAAAAATACAGTCATGACATACATATGTGCAGCATAATATACATTTATATACTACAATGCTACTACATAGCATATGTCTAATTATGTAAACTTTTTAAACTACTACTGATGCTATCCCAGACGACCTCCAAAATCGCGGGTAACTAGCTTAACAAAAGGACTAGCTTTACAGCCAAATACTGCATTAGCGGGGAACATATTGTACAAAAAACAAAGTTGCAATTTAGACTTTAAGTACATACCGGCGATACAACCATAAACCGAAGATGTGAACAGTATTTTTTTCCAACAGGACACCATAAACTGTGTGCCGATATGTTTCCCTTCTTTTTGCCTTTCTTGCGCCGACTTCCTGTTCAATAAAGTTGTTTCAAAATAAAGCCGTTTCTAAAGCGCATTACTTGGAGCAACCACAGAGGGCGCTGTAAACACATAATAAATAACAAGTGACTGAGAATGATATTTTAGTGATACAACATTTTACAACTTTTAGTGATAACAGAACAGGGATATACACTTGATGGCCGTAGCGCAGGTTATCTACTAATCGAAAGGCTGGTGGTTTGATCCTCGGCTGCTCTAGTCTCCATGACAAAGTGCCCATGCCTTGAGCAAGATACTGAACCTCAAGTTGTTCTCCAATGTGTTCATCAGAGTGTGAATGTTAGATAGAAAGCAGATGTAGAAAAAAGTGCTTGAATGACTAATTGTAAATGGATGAATGAGGCAAACTGTATAAAATGCTTTGAGTGCTCGAGTAGAAAAACGCTATATAAGAACCAGTCCAGTCCAGTCCTATGAACTTTTGCTACTACTGTTAATAATAACTGTTAATAATATTATTATTATTAATAATAATAATTGCTAATAATGCTATTATAAATGCTATTATAATTTACCAAAAAACATCCCTATACAACATGCTGTAATATCTCCCAGTTCACAGAGGTACACTTTAGTGTCCTTCAACGGCATCAAATTCATTTTTAAAAATTGAAAACTGTGAAAGTAGTTGGGTGGTGGCTTTAGCAGTGCAATTTAGCCATATTGACTTTAAATTAATTTGAAATGAGCTACAAATTGATGGCTGGGATTTTAGCTACTCCTCCCTCCCACCCCTACCAGGCGGGGCCTCTGCCTCCTCTGTCCGTCGACTCTCTCAGCCTTTCTTTTCTGTGTGATAACAATCAGCAAATATGAAAAGTAAATTCTGGAGGAAATGTTGGCAAATGGGTTTTGGGTAGATTGTGAATGAATATTTAATTTACTCATAAAGCAGGGGTTTAGTACATTAATGGCTTTTCCACTGCTGTCACTCGATTTGACTCCTTCCTCCTCCTCCTTTTCCCACCCAGATTAGGATGGTGACACCGTCTGCTGTCTGGCCTGCTGATTGGTTCTCTTAATGACCTTATTTATACTGATCAGAATATTGTAGATTCGGTTTTTTTTGTTTTTTATTGGGAGGGGGGGTACATTGTTGGAGTAATATTATAAGCCTGTTCATTATTTATATATATATATATATATATATATATATATATATATATATATATATATATATATATATATATATATTATTCAAGAGAGACTAATCGAAACTAATAAAAAGAGAATCTAATAAAGGCATTTATATAGAAACGCAGTGGTTCATCTTTTAGTCAGAATATCAATTTTACATTTTGTTTGAAGTCTTTGCAAAATTGCTTCTTTCCACTCATAGGCGTAAAGATCGAATATTGAAGAACAGAAGCACTGACCCAGGCTTACTGCTAAAGTTGCCCGTAAAAATAAAAAGTTAATTATGGTCTCCTATAACACAGTTTTAAGTCGATGTGTGACTCTGGTCTCTTGGTCTGTCTCTGTGTTGTTTACTGTGCTGCTGGCCACAGAGCCCCAGAGTCCACAACGGCTGGCTGGACTAGGATGACAGCTGGAGTGGCCGTCACCTCTGGCTCCCAACTGTTTTCTTGTTTTCTGACCTAATAACACTTAAACTGGCATTCAGTCTGGATTCACCTGCGGTAAACAATGTGTGGATTCGAGGCTGACGGGTTTCTTTCCAAATAATAATTTCTCCTTCTTGGATTTTTATTCAAACGTGCACTCCATCAGTCATCGGGTCAGTGTAATTAGTATCTGTTAAGCTGTCAGCCATAAAAGGTATAATTTCATCGCAGTCAAATATCAAAAGATTTTTTTTTAAGGATGAAATCAATCACTTAGTCAGAAACAAATATTTAATGTATTTGATTTATCGGACATTATGGCAGTGAGGGGGCAGTGAGGCTGGGATGGCTTCAGCCAGGGTGTGATCCCCCAGCTCTTGGCTATGTTTGATGAAGATTAATTCAATCCTATTTTCTGCCCTGAAATGCTTTTGCTAATGTGATTCTGTCTGTCTTGCTCCCTTTTCACTGTGCGTATGTTTGTGTGTGTGTGTGTGTGTGTGTCTCCTAAGCACGTTATTCATGTTGAGGACTAACAAAAGCAGCAGGAAGATAAAGCAGTGGTAGTGTGTTGTAATTCTCTACCACAGATTCATTATCTGTATATAAGTACTGGCAGGCTGAGCGGCGCTTACACTTTGAATTTGGTGGTTACAGATTGAGTAAGAGTGCATGTGTGTGTGTGTGTGTGTGTGTTTGTAGGAGAGTATAAGAATGGATGGGCTGAGTATGAGAATAGATTTTAAAATGTTATCAGGGTTTAAAGTGCCTCGGCGCTCTGCATGTTGTGCGCACATATGTCTGATTTTCTTATTCAACACATCTACAGCTGTACCATAATCTTAATAAAAATCTGAAACATTTTTTAAATGCCACTTCAGCAGTCACATACCACAGTTTCACTTGCAGAGATTTCTAGGGCCAGTAGAGGGTGCCACACAATCCCAGTGATAATTGAATCAACCTCTCTGCTAATGCATAAACTTCAGTTTTAAGAAACTCAAGACGAGACATTTCTGCAATTCAACTTCTACATGCATGTCTATTTCACGCGTGTCCATGGACGTCATAATGGAGAGCTTGATCTGGACCATGCAAATCTAACAATATACGTCCAAGCAGACAAGATAAGAAAGAAAATATATAATTTTTTAAAAGGGGAAAAAAAAAAATAATAATAATCTGTTGCTGTCCAGCAGCAATTTTAAAAATAAGAGGTGTCAATGTTTCTCTGTGATCTCTTAAGGTGGTAGCAACAGCCCTGTGCATGTGGATGTCTGTAGACGGTAGGGGCTCTGTGTGTGTGTGTGTGTGTGTGTGTGTGTGTGTGTGTGATCTCAGCTTGTCTATGACTCATGATGTCACAGTGACCTCTACCGCATACGTGGACTCCCATCACAACAACTGTACCTCTTTCACACAGCGCTACAGCCACATGTGCATTCACATGTAACATGAATATTTACACTGCTCCATGTTCTGTATGGGAATGTGAGTGTGGCATGAGTGACATTTTACTCAAGGCTTCACAAGTAAATAAATCTACCTGTAAAACAACATCTTGTAAAACAACAACAACACCTGTATTACCTGTAAAACAACAACAACAACATCTTTTTTTGTCAGACCACTAAGAAAATACTTCTCAGTTTTCTCGCGATGGTTCAGTCTCACTAAAGTAAATATAGGACTGTAACCTCCTTGCAACTAGGAAATATCCGTGTATCTGCAAGTTGCAGAGACCAGCTGATTTCCATCTACTGCTTTTGATTACAAGGCAGTTGCACAGGCAAACTGTCTCCAAACAATCACAGTCTGATCTGGACTGCAGTCACTCTCAGGCTGATTTGTGAAAGTTTGCAATTAATTACTGTCTGATTTATAAATGCAGAGTGTCGACATGTTGGCTCTGAGTAGGTCTGTGCCAGTGAGCATAACTCATCTGCAGCGCGTCTTTTTGTAATGAGGGACTCGACGCAACTGGTTGCCAACTGTCTGTACTGTGGTTATACTCCAATTTAAAAGCAAGATTGTTAAGCACCTGTTTTATGTTGCAGTTAAATAACCGTCCTGCAGTAACTACATCAATACTTATGGAGGGTCTGAATTTAATTGGTTAATATGAATGTCAATTTCTGCCTATGTAGACGGCACTAGATTTGCGATTTTCACTTATTTATCAGTTAATTGCAGCGTTATCACAAACCGATTGTATGAAATTGCTGTTTGACCCCATTCAGTTGCAGACTGACTCTGTCTTATTGCTGTTTTATTGTCATCTCAATGCATCAAAGTTGCTTTGAAAATGAAACTGGCTGCGAGTGGTCACAGATCTGGTCCCCGTCTTCAACGCAATCATGAGGAAATGAGGTTGCAACTTCACTCCACACAGTTGCAGGAATTTTAGTCATGTCACCATCTCCATCCTCCGTCTTCCCTGTTTTGTTTTTCTTTTAATATTTTTTTCAGCACAACCTTATTACAAACCACTGATACCCACATTTTGTCTACATAAAACTTCTCAAAGCACATTCTCATCGTTATCTTCATCCCACCACTTGTATCCAACATTTTGGGTAAATTTTATAGAATTAAAAAACTGAGTAGTGTGACTCACTGCATTCTTGATTGTCAGTACAGTGGCAGATGAAATGCACTCAGTGGACCTCTTTCCACTTGTATTCTATATTATAAGTCACTCTGAGTAAGAACATCTGCTAAATACTAAAATAAGTGTTTAGTAGGCCTATCAGAGAGTTCCACTCCAGGCAGTGCTGTATTTGAAGAGAGAAGGACTCCAAGTATGTTGAGAGTCTCTTTGCTTATCCCTCTCAGCAACTGGTTAGTGTGGTGCTTGAATATTAATGATGTCTAAACCCAAAAGCTTGCGTTGACTGTGACCTAGCCATACCGTCTCTCTCACCCTCTCATGCACATTTATGCATGCACACAAATGCGTTGTGTGTGTGCATACTTTCCTAAAATGTGAAGATCTTTCCCGTGGGGACTAGTGGATGAGGAGGGCTGAGGTGTTGATTACTGCAGTGCTTGACAGTCAAGTGTACATGTCTGTGATTTTGTGTGTGTGTGTGTGTGTGTGTGTGTGTGTAGGAAGCCAGCAGGTTAAAGAGAGGGGTAGCCAGCTAACACCCCCCTAATACTCCTTCTCAGCTGCCGAAGACGTCAAGTGTAAAATTGCGCACTCTTTGAAACGCACTCCATCGAAACCGAGGAGATCACACTTCCACGTGCACCCACTCACACGCGTGCACACACAGCTTTGGGAAACAAGTTTGAGAAAAAAGACAAGTTTGGTTTTGCAAACTTGTAGATTGCAAATAGACTGCAAACTCAACAATGGTTTGAGTTTGAGACATCACAGTACTCTTAAAATACAACTACAAAAACAGCCGCGCCACACATGTTAACAAACGTCGATACAGAATTACCCACAGAGCGTCAAAAAATGACAAATAATAACTTTAGTAAATAATCTTATTTTACCATCAACTGTGAAAGCTGTTAAACTCAGCAAACTAATTTGGCAAATTTGAGCATCTCTGCGGGGTTTATAAATGAGACCCAATAATGTGATTGATTTTTTCATGACATTTGACGTCTTTTATTCTCTCCTTTTCTTCCAGCAACAAAGGCGTCTAGACCTGTTAACCATCACCAACTCTGGTAGGTGCCTGAATTTCTGTGCTTGGATTTCATTGTCACCCACAATCCAACCACCGCAGGACAAAAAACACAACACTAAAAGCACTCTCTGATGCACACTCAGTATTTTATCTGTTTCATAATCTGGTTTGATATTGACTTTTCCCAAAAAAAAAAAAAACAACATAATAAAGCAAATATATTTCGCTCTTACCCCATTATAACTGCTTAAATGGTTACTGCTTGAACAGCTGGGCAGTTGAAACGCAGCGATAAAACTGTTTGTGTTGTCAAAAACTGTGTTGCAGAACCACTGCTGATTTGATGGCTGCTTGTCAGTTATTTGAGCGTGTGTTAAGGGATCCTGTCTCATGGTGTGATGACTTAAATGTCCAGTAACTAAAGCTTTCCACCTTGGGATTAAATGGAAGTCATGATGATGTAGTGAGAGCAGTCATAAGTGCAAGCATGTTCCCTAAACAGATCTTCAGAGTATATAGAAGCATGTTTGTGTGTGTGTGTGTGTGTTTTGTCATTTTGAATGTCTAGCAGAATCGTTTAACATGTTTTATTGTTCAAAAATTATATTCTCTCTCTCTCTATCTAAAATACTGCATTCTCTTTAAAGCCCCCATCACGAAAAGCACCGTCTTTGATTTTTCAGCTCGCACAGAGAAAACAAGACCAAAAAAACACTGGTTATGCACCACAACCAGAGATGGGCAGTAGCGTTACTGTAATCCGATTACTTTTTTCAAGTAACGAGTAAAGTAAGGGATTACTATTGCAAAACGGTAATTAGATTACTGTTACTTTCCCGTAGGAACGCTGCGTTACTGCGTTACTAAAACCGTGATTTTTTTTACGAGAATGTCTCATGACAGTGACGTAAGCGAGTGCGACGTTCATGACAACAGCTGTGTGCAGATCAACAATGGATCATATATCGAGTGCGGGAGAGAGTATGAGCGTGCAGCGTTTAAAGCGTGGAAGTACTGACCTTACTTTGAGTTTGATTCCATAAAAAGTGACAAAAACATTAGTGTCCGTTGTGGTGGGAAGAAAACTTCTTTTTACAGCGAAACAAACCCCTAAACTTCAGAGCAAGCACCGAGTAGCTACGACGTAATGGGAAACTCACAGAGAAACTCGCGGATTTTTCCACTGACCGCTGCGGCACACCTGCACCAGGGTAAACCTCCGCCTACCCCACTCCTGCTTTACAGGTGAAAATAGAGCAACAGGACTGCTAGACCAAAGGACTTTATTTATTTTCTGCTGTATTTTACTTGCATCTATTTGAAAGAGTGAGTGTAAACACACACACAAAAAAAATTATGTGCTGGAATGTGCAGAAAATAGGTTTAAATATTAAACAAATTTCTTCCAGTCAGAGAATGTTGCATATAATTAAATTTTTGCTTGATGCATAAAGTTAAAAGATTAAAACTAATAAAAGAAGTTTTAAAAAGAGACTTTTTCATTTGATTACATTTTGTATGATGGATTATGCAGAAAAAGTAGAATTTATGCTGAAAGATCTATCACTTTATCACCTATTCAGGTTGTAAATCGTGTTTTTAAAAAGTAACTAAGTAACTAAGTAATTAATTACTTTTGAAAATAAGTAATCAGTAAAGTAACGGGATTACTTTTTTGGGGAAGTAATCAGTAATTAGTAACTGATTACTTTTAACAAGTAACTTGACCAACACTGACCACAACCCAAGGTCCTGAATATAATGACAACCTTAGAAAAGATGCCAGTTACTAACATTTGAAGCACAATCAGATCCAGAGCAACAGACTTCTGCAGAAGTTTCTACATAGTTACAACTTATATTTGGATGTGTAATGTCAGAAAAATAAAAAACTCAGGTAAGTTATGTTGCACTGAAGCATAAAATGTGACCCACACCCGTTCCTTCTTTACTGGTCTCTTCTCCAAGTTTATACAGTGTCTGTATGCCACCCAGTATTATGACATTTATTAGTAATAATAATGTAACAGGAAACAAATCTAAGCAGGATATGAGTCATACAAATCCATCCTTCCATTCTCTTCCAATTATCTTTATCAGGGTAGCAGGGGGCCTGGAACTTATCCCAGTTACCATGGGGTGAGACGCGGGGTACACGCTGGACAGCTCACCAGTCAGAGGCAGGGCTAAAACAGAGAGACAGACAACCATTCGCACTCACAATCACACCAGTTATCTTAACCCCATTAATTAGTGGAGTCTGTCAATCTTATCTCCTGACTTGCGTACAAGACCCACTCCACCCTTTTCCAGCTGAGAATCACTGTATAACAAATGTATATGTAATAAACTAAAATCCTAAATCTGATGAGTGAAACAGTGTCCATCAAAATGCTGCAGAAATAGACAGTTTGCAGACATCTTGCCTGCTCACTTTTCACCTTGCTTCTTTACAGCTTTCTGTCTTCCTCTGTTCACACTTCTGCTTTGCCCATACCTGAGACATTTTAAACATAGAGTTAGAAGAAACAGCTCTGGTGAGTAATAAAAGTGGCAGACTGAGAGGCAGTGGGAAATACTCTGTGTATGTTGCATGTTTAGGTTGTCTTGTATATCCCTGTAACTCTGGTTAACGTCTAAAATCCTTGCAGAAGCACAACTACAATGATTTGTGCTCATTCTCATGCACTCCTCCTCCTCCTCCTCAGTCCACATCACTGAACCAAACATGCACAAATCCTGCTACAACATCGCAGATTGTATTGGCGCTGATAATAAACAGACAACCAGGAGCAAACAACTTTAAAATACAAACGTTTTTAATATATTCATTATGTAAATGCTGATTTTCATTCAATAGTAGCTTTTAAAACCGAGTAGGTGAAAAACAGGATTTTTGTTGTTCATCTGAAAATTTCAGCATCTTATAAGAATTTAACATTTTCTGTCAGTTTCTCTTTGAGAGGATAATTTGTCTGTGAACAGTTTGTCGGTGGATTTCGTCTCCTTTTCAGCTGACACGAGGCTCATAATGTGCGTACGTTTTCTGCAAACTAGTTGGAATTACATCCACCATGTAGCTCAAACTCATAACATGTGGTTATGCACACATATGGTGCTCCAAGTTTGACTCGATGTGGAAACGTATCACGAAGTAGTTGCGATGTTAGAAATGTATGCCAGTCTCTCAGAAAGGCAGCTGTGTGAACAAGGGATTTACTCAGATGGAGAGCAACGGGGGAAAAAATTCAAAAAACGGGGGAGGAGAAACAGATGGTGACGGCACGAGAATACAGAGACCCATATGTCTAAGGTATCTGGATGATCTAATATGCTTTGATTAGAATAATGCATATGTGAAGCTCATGGAGACCCGGTTAATTTAGCAGGTTTGCTTTGCAGCTGTTGCTCAGGCCTTGAGTTTAGGCGCAACCCACCCATGGCTTCCACTGTTTGACAGAGAGCAGCCGCACAGAAAGAAAAGGTGGGGAAGTTGAGGAAGAGTGTAAGAAAGATTTTAGAGGAAGGCATCACGCGCCGTCCGGACATCGAATGTTTAGAGCTGAGATGTGATATATCACATCAAAAACACATTTGATTAAATGCAGCGCTAGACGCTGTCAGCATATTTGCAAATGCATTTCTTCATCCCACTATTGCGTCTCAAAAGGATGTATACATTTCCATGTACATTAGTTTGTAGTGAATGACTGTAGCCCGCTTTGAAGAATATCAGAGCAAGATAGGTAAGGAAAAACTGTCTTGGAATATATTTTTCATGGATGGTTTATGATTTACCTCAGTTTGTGCAAAAAAGAGAGAAGCATTGATTCTTCAACATTGTCGTCCTCTTTCATCTTCAGTAAACGCTGGTCATTTCAGGTCGTCTTCTTGTCTCTTCTGCCTTTTGAGCACAGCTATCGACAGGCTTTAGTCAGGCCCCTGAAAGAATTCTGGTTAACTGTTTTGTTTGTGTACGCTTTTGGTCAGAGGTGAAAAGGATCTTCAGCTTGTGTTGTTAAGAAACATAGAACAGCTTCTCGAAGCATGTTGTTACCTTCAAATATCACCTCTAAGAATGGGAAGATGTTTGCACAGTGGCTTTCTCTCTGTCTTTTTGTCCTAATGATAACAATGTTTGTGTTACTACCGTGGGTGAAAGTGAGCAAAAACAACAGCGTTTTTAAAGGGAAGCACTGCTCAGCGAGTGACGTTTGATAGCCTAAATCTTTAATCCTCAGGTGTGATGTCCTTATGTTAACTGCGGTGGATCTTATCTGGTTAACCAGGTATCTGGTGTCAAAAAACTAAATTGTAGTACAATCATTGTAATCATTCTAATAGTATGACGATGATAGGCTGTTTAGTGTAAGCTATACTTGTTATTTAGCACTATTGTTGTCCAGTTGGAGTCCATGTTGGACTGGTGCAGAGCAGACAGTGGTCTTCATGGCCACTCTCAGGGCCCCAGTATAACCGCTGCTTTGATTGCTTCGCCCTCACCACAGCTCTTGTACTAGCGCCTACGGCACAAGAAGTCAAAACAGGAGGGTTTTTTTGTTTTCCAGAAAGTCTCATCTTTCCAAACTGTTGGAACGCCTTCCACTGTATAATCTTTGAATCTCTGACTTCCTGTACTGATATGTCATTGAAATGGTGAAAAAAAAGTCAGTTGTACACTTGTGTCTTAAACTTGGATGTGGCTACAGCATGTGTGCTTCTCGAGAGGTGCGCAACCTGATGAACTGCCACCAGAGTGATGTCACTTTGTCGTATTGTGCTATTCACCAGGGGGAGGACGTTGAGCATAATGGGGCCTTTGGATTATCAAACTGTAGAGCAGGCCGTGGTGATGAGGGGGAGAATAATGTGGTCGCAAATTTTGAAGCCATCCTGATAACCTTCTCCCACCAACGATGTGGAGATCCAATCCTTTTAGATCCAATTAAAATCAAGACACTCAAAAAAATGCTCTGGAAAAGAGTCGAATTCTTGGAACAGAGTTTAATACACTGAATCATATGAACAGCAGGAAAAATACATACAGACATTTAGCAAGAGAATTACATAGCAGAAAGCAAGCAAAGCAAAACCCCGGGGTGTACAGCCTTAAGCACAGACAGCAGAGCAACACAGAGACAGACAGGAAGCAGCAGCAGGAGGAAAAGAAGGTGCTGGGGGTGTCCTCTGGTCCCCTAATATAGGGACCAGTATCCCCGCCCCCTGCTGCTGGGTAACTTTCCCACACGCCCAAACACAGCTGCAGGGGTCAGGTAGCGGCCAAGGTCTTGGCCAAAGGCCAGTCAGGACTCCGGCTACCCCTTGCTCTGGCTTATCACAATAGGTCATGACACGGTCAAAGGTCACACATTAATCCTAATTATTAAATCTTATGATATTTTATTGTGATGTGTTCAGGATCTCTGTTACAATGTTACTGTTTTGGTTGTGCTACATGAAAGATGTTGAGTGTGTATTAGGGAAGGTTAGTTAGCGGAGAGTAAATTATTCAGGAGAACTCTCAACAGCATTAACTGCCCTGTTACTGTAAAACCTTAATAAACCTCGGTGAAGCAAAATGTCTTGTGCCTAAGACTCTACATGAAAGTTAAAATATATATATGTTCAGTGCACATAGATATATAGTGTATATAGTTACATAGTTATACATATCACACAAAAATCCACTACAATAACCATGTGAAAAATGTGAATAAAACAAAAGTTAATTAGTGAAATTGAATTGATGATATGCACCTTTTTTTAATAGTTAAATTCAACACAGATCCTTTTTTTATTGTTAATGTTTGATAAAAACTGTCAACTTTTTTTCTTCTTCTGGAGTTGGACGTGTCAGAAAAAGTGTGAAAACCGCTGAGTGAGATCAACGGTAGCAGCTGTCGGTTTAAATTTAGGCTGATGATGCTGTTTAGTTTCACTTGTCGAATCCTGCATTCACACTGGCTAAGGGCAGGAACACAGTTATGATAGCACACATACAGTAACATCTGTTTACATCTCGTTACATTAAATGGTCTAAATGAACAAAGAGTAGTAAACCTAAGAAACACAAAGAAAATAACTTTACTACATGATTTAGTTTGAAGTGTTTCTTTGCACCGTGCTGCACCGTGGCCACCTCTTTCTGTTTCACATTCTGAGATCTGTTCAGAGATTTGTATCATCGTTCTTGCAATGATCACGGTCAGTAACCCTATTTGTGCTCGGGTATGACTCAGCAGACCTTTGTATCATAAATAGATATGAGTGAGTCACAGCACTCTCATGACCAAACATTTCCTACCTGTTTGGGTAATTGTGCTATCATAGCTCTTAGCTTCTGAAAGTCAAAATGGAAACTTTATTTCCATAGAAGCGTAATGGAAATGTCCATTAGTGATTTTTTTAGGGCTTGGATATTGCTGATTACTCATGTGTGAAATCAGGGACAAATTTTGGTCTTTATTTTCTTTGGTTCCTTCAGAGAGCAGAACAGCTTTCTACTGTTTTGGAAGTGCAAACATTAACAAAGCATAAAAAAAGAGAAACCCCAAAGTTAATACAAAGCACAAGAATAAATTCAGATGAACAGAGGAGCACAACGGACGAAGGAAAAGAGGAAGACGCTAAGTAATCAAGATGCTCAGCAAGACAGGAAGTAAGAATAATGGATTGGATTTATATAGCGCTTTTTCAAGGCACCCAAAGCGCTTTCCAATGCCACTATTAATTCACACACTGGTGGAGGCAAGCCACGGTTGGGCAGACTGACAGAAGCGAGGCTGCCATATCGCGCCATCGGCCCCTCTGGCCAACACCAGTAGGCGGTAGGGTAAAGTGTCTTGCCCAAGGACACAACGACCAGGACAGAGAGCCCGGGGATCGAACCGGCGACCTTCCGGTTACAGATACGCTACGCTGAGAACCCCCTGAGCCACAGTCGCCCATCAAGTAAATACCAAAACAAGAAGATCCACACTAACTAAACATGATACAGGGACAGTAGGAAACAGGAGCACAAAGAAGAAATGCAAACATGGAAACACTGGGGAGACTAGAGTAATAATAAAATCAAGAAGGCAAAGTCATGAAACAAAAGTCCAGGAATGTGACAATTTTTTTCTTCTTCTGATCTGTTGCATAGAAGAAGGTAACAGTCCTTTATTTTCTTTCGTTTCTTCTATTGCAATCTAATTCGGTTACTGCATCAAGGCGCTATCAGTTAACAGGCAGAGTTGTAAACTACTACACTTTGGAGCCGGCATGTGACACAAATCCCTTTGGGGTTGGATTAGGAAGCGCATCCAGAGTAAAAGTCTGGGATGTCAAACATGTGGCTCCACATATTTAAAAGCTTTAACACAATTTCATTTTTTTGATTTGTTTACCACTATGCAGCTTAAAGTTTTAGTTCTACACGACGGCCTAAAGGTCTGCACCAGATAGCACTGCCTAATAACTGCTGGGCAACGTGTTTGTTTTTTTACAGCTATAAAATGTTTTGTGTTGCTACATAGTTAATCTAAGGCGATAACGAGGTGTCCTGTTAAAATGACACTTGCTTATTTAATTTACATTAAAGCTGCTTGAAACTCGCCACCTCCTTCTTAGCTCTAGCTTACAGTAATGTGCACAGCAGGAGTGCCTTCCTTCAGGGTTTAGTCTACACCCACAGAGGGACCCTCTACAGACTGAAATAGCTTTCAATTATTTCTTACTGAAAGGATTCCTTCTCTGACCAGTGTAGAGCTCAGTGTGCTGTGCAAATTAATGCAGGTCATTATTCAGGTTGTTGTTATGAGTGGCCTTGAAGGGAAGTCTATTATATCCTTAACTTGGCAGACATATTTTATCATGCCCTGCTGCTTATTACTATTCACAGTAGGTGAGCAGATGTGCACATTTACACACACAGACGCACACACCGTGGCTGTGGTGAAGGTTATTATGATGGCTGTATGAAGAGCAAGTGAAGCTTTCAGATGAGTGATTCTGATAGGGAAACACAGGCAGGACACTCTCTCCTTCCCCCTGCAGATTAAAGGAGTTTCCGCTCCTTTGCTCCTTTGCTCCTCGTCCACCAACCACCTGCCTCCCTGTTTGCCGTTGACGCTTCGTCCTCTGCTCATTTGACTTAACGGCACTCGTAATCTGCATCGATTTATTAGTAATCTTATTTTATCACAGTGGCATTGTTGTGAAACATTTGCCCGTTCTTTCTGCATCCTTTTCCTCCTTTCCTTGTGCTTTTATTTACTTTGCCTCATCTTGCTTCATAGCGTGAAGAGGAGGAATCACAGGGTATAAATAAACTAATAGTCTCAAGTGGCTTCATAACGTACTGTGTGTAAAGGAAAAGAAAAAAGAAAAGATTTGATGAGGATTCTGCCCCTGCCGCTCTGTTAGCTTCTGTCTCTAATGATGTTCATTAGCCACTCTGAAGAGTGACTCACACTAAAACACATATTCACACATAATAAATAAATCTAACAGAGAGCTAAAGTGACACCGCAGCTTCCAGGTTTTGTCCCGAAAGTAAGAAAATCTCATTCAAAGCGCCTCTGACGGCATGTTCATATATTTACATGAATAATAGATTTTTTTTAAATGATCTAATATAGTAGATTCAATATTTATGTCTGCACTGGGCTTCAATAAACACTCCTTCTTATTCTGGAAGCCCCCAAAATGATGTTAGCATACTACACGTCACAGCCCGACAGAGCGGAGGAGTTGCAGCCGTTCTTTTTAGACCCTGGAGATTAACACTAAAAAGTTTCAGTAATCAAAGTTCCTTCTCTACAACTCTTTTAGTGGAGCTTTATGCCTTTCTGTGCTCACAAAGAAATCCTCCTTAACTTGTGGATGACGTGGCGTCTTGCAGACCACTGCAAGAAATGCTGACTGAGAGATTGTATTGATTAGTGAATAGCTCGTTAGTCGTTTCTGAGGCTACCCTGGCAAAAGCCAGCTTGAGTATATATATATATATATATATATATATATATATATATATATATATATATTATATATATATATATATATATATATATTAGGGGTGTAACGATACACAAAATTCACGGTTCGGTTCGATACTTTGGTGTCACGGTTTGATATTTTTTCAATACAAAAAAAATGTTCATGCCTTTTTAATTTGTCATTTATTAAAATTATAAATATATATTTTAACTCAAAAGTACAGTTTTTAAATGTAATGTTGCTGAAACAACAAAGTAATAAAAAAGATAAATCTATCTGATCGAGAAATCACTCATCTTTGGAAAAGAGAGTTTATTACAGAGAAATGGCTCTTTCCAAAATAAAAGCTATACTATACGCTTCTTCTGGGCTATATTCTCAGCAGCATATTAAACATATCAGGTCCCCATAAGGAGAATCATGTGCTAACGGCTGTCTAAATGACTCGGCTAAAGTTTGTAGCTTGCGTGCTTGTTGTTTTTGTCTGCTTCCACTTGTCTTTGCACTAGGATGATGTCGGCGTAAATGTGCAGTCATATTCATTGTGTTCCCACTAGTGCTGTCAGCATTAATCTCGTTGAAATGACGTTAACGCCACAACACGGCAAATCTCCGTTAACGAGCTACCACGGATCGCCCCGTGCGTGGGGCTGGACGGCCAACACGTTAACGAGCTAACTGCGCTAACGCACTAGTTCCCACCAATGTAATTGAGCATTGCTGTGCACATCCGACATACTGTTTTACTTTTGTCCATGACGCGCTTACCTTCAGGGTCATACTTCACATGAAAACCAAAATAGTTCCAAACGCCAGATCTGAATGAGGGTGGGGGAGGTTCAATTTGCCATGTTGCAAGGAGAGCTTAACTTCTGTCTCGCTAGCTTGCCCTGCGCTCAGTGAATCTGCGTTCGACTACTCCGCCTAGGCTGCACTGTCGAGCTCAGATCCACTGAGCGCTCAACACAGACAGCATCATCAGAAGGAAAGTTGATAAAATAAATTTAAAAATTTGTATTGTTCGATACATATGCGTACCGAACCGAAAGCACTGTATCGAACGGTTCAATATCGATACGAGTATCGTTGCACGCCACATATATATATATATATATATATATATATATATATATATATATATATATATATATATATATATATATATATATATACACACTGTATATGGTATATTCAGGTCCTATACAGATATTTAGGAAAGCCAAAACAAAACACTCAGTATCTGATCCCTCCATCTTTCTCATTTCACACACACTCCCACACACAGACCCACTCAAACCTCACTCGGCCTTCTTTAATTGGACACTTGAGCGGCGCACGACTGCATCTGGCTCCTGTTGAACACAGCCTGACATTTCAGACTGCTGACCTTTCCAGCCCCGCCACAACTAAATAATGATTAGTCCTGGCAACTGTTCCACCACAGCAGCAGCCAGGTACGCACACACACATTAACGCATAATGCACGCACACACGAACAGGCGCAAGAGCAAACAACAGCAGCAACACCTGCATTGTCTTTTAACAGTGAGAAAATGGGGTGCAGGCATTGATTTGAGAGGCCATTGTCATTCTTTTGGCTTATCGATTAGATTGTCCTTTTCCATATCTGCAGTCAGCACCCAATAATGTGTTGTTCTAAATTAACTCTGCTTGCCTCTGTTTAGTTTCTCCTTTCCCCTTTATGCACTCTCAGCATTACAGTGGAAAAAAGGTCAATCATATTCATGAGATCTGGGCCGATTTGAGAGGAGGGTGTCTGAGTGCGTGCGCGTTCTCGTGCGCACACTTTTGGGTTTGTGCACAGAAGCGTGCAGCGTGTGTGTCTAACGCAATGAGGCAGCGTGGAGATAATAGGCAGTTCTCAGATCTCTCTTCTGACTTTCTTTTCTTTCAGTCTATCACTTCTCCCTTTGTATCTCCATTTTCCTGCTGTTTCTGTCAGAACAGAATAGAAATGTTCTTCATTAGAGTCCGTCTTTTTACAGATATTCTTTGTGTTCTGTGCTTTGCTTTCACCAGACGAAACCACAGTATATATCTCTTAGGTCAAAGGTCACATTTTGAACACTGAGTGTGTGAATCTTTCATTACAGATATGTATAGCTACAGGTCGAATATTGTAGCGTGGTATGCATATGGTGTGTAGTATTAAAATTCGAAATATTATTGCATCTTGGTTAAAGAGGCACATCATTTTTTACCCTTCAGTCGTGAAAGGCCGATGGGGTACCGTCGTCACCCGGCTGGGCGGACGCCATCCAAACAAGGCGACGTAGGGGTTTCAAATTGGTACCACAGATGTGGCTGCTAAAAATCTTGGAAAAGTTTGAATCTCAGTGACCTCGACCTAAAGGTCAGGGTCAAAGGTCAAGTTTTATGAAAATCTTGTCAATGCGATAACTCGAGAAGGAAGTGACCCAGGATTCTCAAATTGATACCGTAGTTGTGTCTATTAAAAATCTCAGACGAGTTTGAATCTCGGTGACCTCGACCTGAAGGTCAGAGTAAGTTTTCTGAAAATTCTGTGAATGCAATGACTTGAGAACAAGGTGATACGATGGGTGTGTTTATTAGGAGGCTGACGAGTAGCGCTGGCGGTTGCTAGTATTAACTTTGTTGTTTAGATAATATGTAAAGGACCTAGAGCACGGAGGACAAACTCATTTGATTATCTTGCTCTTAAGTAAACCAGTGAAACTCATCTTTCTGTCAATAATGTCTTAACATAAGAGCTGTGTGAACATTATGTCTCTGTTTTTATACATAATAAATAATTAAATGCTGCTGTAATAACTTAACAAAGTCTGTCAAAGAAATTACACAAAATGTCTTCTTTTTTTTTAATTTTGCTTGTTTGTTTTTGTTTTTTAACTGTTGACTTACTTTTAAAAAATCCAACATTAGTGAAAAAACAACTCATTTAATTATTTTACTATTACTTAATTATGTTGATGTAGTATGAATATCCATGTGGGAGATTTTTGTCAGTAGGAAAATGCTCTAAAATGTATTAAAAATACAGTTTATGCCCTCCTTCACATTTCCCAAAGCTGTCCAGTGGGCCGGATTGTAGTCTGCGCTCGGCTGATTCGGGCCCCCGGCCCTTATGTTTGACACCCCTAACTTAGAGGATTCAAACTAATTCATCTTAAACCAATTTCAGACACAAAGCTGCTTCTTTTTCCTACATGTCAAGTTATAAAGCCCTGAAGATTGCACATAACAAAAGAAAAGTTGATTCTGTAACTTACTGTTAATGTAGGTTATCCTGCTATGAACTGCAGAATAAACATTATATCCTTTAAACAGGAGGAAATGAATGAATGAATGAGAACTTCAGGTCTTTGAATTATATGTATAAAGTATTCAATATTACAGAGCCGTAGGAAAAAAGTGCTGAATGTTGACAAACTGTTAATTGTTGCCATCGTTGACTTGGTTCTCTACAGTTCTAAGGTGGAAATGCTCAGCCATGTAACTCACTGCTTCTTTTGCTTACAAAAAACATGAACAGGTTAAAAACGTAACCTATAAATTCCCTGTATTGTTTTCCACAGACACGTCTCAGTATTTGACTAACGCTTCAGAAAACACCAGAACACGTTGTCGGTTTCTTTGAACTAAACCGTCTCCTGCACGAGTTTGGGGTCAGCAAAGTATTTTTTCTCTCATTTGTACCATACAGCAGCCTGACTTTCTTCTTTATTGAACAGATAAAAGTCTCTGACCAGACCAATGCAGTGATGTATTGTGAAGTCATGTCCTTGTTGAGGTGGTTCATTTAGTTTGAATCTGATGTACTTTTCATGGCCTTCATGAAAATGGCATCTGTTGAGTTGAGCCACAGTATTAGTCTCCAAAGACTGTCTCTAAAACGTGACATCCTTGCTTTGTGAAATACAAAAGAGATTATTATTTTAACTTTATGTTGGTAACATTTCTGATTCACTTTAATGAAAAGATGTTTGTGCCAGAACAGTAATCTTTCCGTCTTTAATCTTGCAGGAAAAATAAAAAAATTAAAGTTAACCCGCTCGTGTGTACCAGTTTCTTTTCGCTCGGCTGTAGACTTTCATCAGCTGATCTTTATCTGTCAGACCAAATTCCCCTTTGAGTTGGGCTCAAACGTAAGAAATCTGCATTTATTTATGACGTTTTTCTTTTCTACTTCCATCTTTTCATAGCCACACATCCTGGAGCTTAGAAGCAACAAAGCAATTACACTTTTGTCTTTAGCACCTTTTAGCCAAGCTCACTCTGTTTCTCTGAAATGTTAATTAGGTCTCCTTTTTTTTTCTCCAGTTGGTAACACTGTTACACTGCGAAGCTATTATGCTGTATGATGTGTTGGTCTAAGTACTTCTGAGCTACTTACACATTGCCGCCCTATCACCTGGTCCACCTACTGTAGTCTGCAGCAGCTTCCGCACTGAGAATAGTCTTTTTTGCTGACTTCAGAGGAGGAAGCAGCATTTCCAGCCAGCCTGGGTTTACTGAGAAAAGGTGAAAAAAGAACCTGCGTGTGACCTCCCGGTTCCTGGTGTACAAACCTGAGCTGATCAAGTGTCTCGATGAGTGCAAGCTTGGCTGACTTTCAGAATGTCAAGCTGCAGAGATTTTGTTTTCAGTGGATTGGAAGTATGATTTTACACCTAGAGAGGAAAGAAAAAGTAGGAAAAAAGAGATTATTTATATTAAAAATACTATCTGGCTTTTGTGTAAATGAGCAGCTGTGAAAACAACACCTCCTATTACTTCCCTAATTTTATTCTTTCTCTGTGAATTTGCATATTTTATCTCCCTCCTCTTTATTATGGGGGACCTATGCTTCCATTTCGATGTGGTTTAAGAAACAAACAGTGAAAGAGATGAAGGACGGGTGGGAGGAAAGAAGAGGGCTGCGCTGGCCGCATCATATTGAGTATTTTCCAGTTGATTTTGTTGAAGGCTTCTCAGCAGCGTACCTAAATAAGCAGCAGCATGCTAATGAATGGAGAACGAGTGTGATAATTTACCAGACAAAGAATGGAGGACTGGGAGAGAGAGGAGCCAGAGGCAGGGAGAGAGTTAGGGGCAGCACGATATTGAAAATATTTTGAAATTGTTTGTCATCAAACAATTATTTAACACCTGTTTCTATATAGCCCATATGCCGGGAGGTTCTTTTTCTCGAGCTTATCCCGATAATGCTCAGAATAAATATTCGCAGTGTTACAAATACAGTAATTTCATGCACTGTTCCCACAGCCAACCATGTGTTTCATGTTTTTGCATACAGAAAACGGGAGAGAGATGGGGGGCTGGGGGTGTAGGGGCTAAACTCGGAGGACACTAAAATGACAACATAGAAGCACAGACTCTGTCCTCTTTCTAAAAGGACGATGTGACGAAGGCAGTAAACAGTCTGCGAGCAGGCTGTGGGCTCTGAGATTATTTCTTTGTCACCAGCAGAGCCACCAGTGTTGCTGAGCACTGCTGTGGAGCAAATCCTCCTAGAGAGGACTGATTGGATTTTTGTTCCAGGGAGCCTTTTGTGTTAGCAGCACAGGGACTAGATAATAGAGGTTGATGCCATTCTGTCTCTGTGTTATGGCTGGTGGAGTGAGTTTTTGCACTCTGTGTGTGTGTGTGTGTCTTTAGAGGACCTTGTCTCTCTAAACAACTACTATATTACTTTTTCCAACTTATTGCAGTTCTCCTTGCTTTAGAGCTTTCAAGATGATAAGTATTCATTTATTTATATATTTACTTTCTTTTTTAATCTATAGTTTTGACTATGACGAGGCATTAAAAGCACCGCGCTGTTAAAGCAGGACATACTGCTGGTATACATACAGTAAACTGCCAAGAGACTCAATGTCTGGTTGAAGGTCATTTTCAGCCCAAGTCCTTCTGTCAGATCTATGTTTGGAGCATGTGGCACAACGGGCGTGTATGTTGAGTCCTGGATGTATAAATAAAAACATAGACATAATTTATTTCTGTAGGGGAGATTCTTTTTTAATTGCCGCTCCAGACACTGAAGTCTTTTCAATCTAGAAAGTTCCTCAGCTCATTATGTCTTTCTGCTGTTCTGTTTGTGTGTGTGTGTGTGTGCGACTTTGTACTGACCTCTGTTGGAGACCAAGGAACTATACAGATAGAGCTTTACTGGCCAATCATAGTCAACAAACCGCTTATAGCAGACATTCAGGAAGGGAATGGTAATGTTTAGGTTGCTCGATAATTCTGCTTCACTCTGTTTCTTTTTTAAAAACATGTTATTTGGAGCAGCACGGTGGCACGGTGGTTAGCGCTGTTGCCGCACAGCAAGAAGGTCCTGAGTTCAATTCCAACATCAGGCCGGGGTCTTTCTGTGTGGAGTCTGCATGTTCTCCCCGTGTTTGCGTGGGTTCCCTCCGGGTACTCCGGCTTCCTCCCACCGTCCAAAGACATGCAGCTTGTGGGGATAGGTTAATTGGATAATCTAAATTACCACTAGGTGTGAATGTGCGAGTGAATGTGAGTGCGAATGGTTGTCTGTCTCTGTGTGTTGGCCCTGCGACAGACTGGCGACCTGTCCAGGGTGTACCCCGCCTCTCGCCCTATAACAGCTGGGATAGGCTCCAGCGCCCCCCGCGACCCTGAAAAGGATAAGCGGAAGCGAATGGATGGATGTTATTTGGAGACTGAATGGTTTTTGTTACAGGAAACATTTTACCGTTTGTACCTGACCTGGTTCCTGCTCGGCGGGCTGACTGTAGTGTGCCTGTGTGTTTCAGGCCTTTCAGCGGGTGGTTGCCAGATTTGTGTTGACTGTTTTCTCATCCATAAAACTAAATGTGTCTCTCAGCACCGGGAGACAAACAGTGTTTCCCATTGTCACATCAGCTGGCATCCTGCATCTGGACAGCATGACATGTGGCTTTCTTTTTCACACTGAAAGCAAGAATCTCAGGAAGTGTGTGTGTGTGTGTGTGTGTCCTGGTTGAAGAACAGAGAAAATGCAATGTTATGCTGTTTGTGTTGTCTTTTTGATGTAGAGGAAAGAATGTTTTGGGAAATATCTGACAGGTAGGCATAAAGTAGGGCCAGCGTAAATGGACACCGCTGCATACATGTACACAGATTTAAATGTGTTTTGTCACCATTATTTTTAACTGAAACAGGTCCATTTGCATTGCAGATTTAGATATAAATTAAGATGTTAATGGAAGCATAGAAGATAAACTCTACTGTCCTTTAGAGACTCACAACTCTTTCAGCTGAAATTAGTGCAAGCTCTTAAAAGAAAGTAATGTGGGGGGAAAATAAGCAGATTGTTGCCTTTTTATATCCTTTTTCAAACACAGCAGCTGCACAACATTAAGCTCAGATTCAGTATTAACCTGCCCAGGTGTACAGTAAGCTACAGTGGAGAGATTTGAGGTCAGTGACCTTGCCTGTCCTTGACTACTGTGTGTGGGTCTGTGGATGGCCAGTTGGTGGTTAAATAAAGGCCGTTAGTTGTCAAAGCTCTTTGGCCCTCATCATGCCCCTGCAACCTCGATCTGATCCCCCAACCATCACCACGGGCCTTCCTTCCCCCCAGTGAGGAGCGGGCTGCTGGTTGGCCCAGGTTTTATCTGCTATTATCTGTCAGATGTTATGCACCCGTGAGCCCGGCTGCCCCCTCTGCATGACGGGCGGCTTTGGTCGCTCATCCAATCCCAGCGGCTCCCCGCTGTCTGTTACAGCTGCAATGAAAAGTTCTCTGGCTGCCACCGTCTCTGTCTGACAGCTGCCCTGGAGGAAAGGGTAAGAGAAGCACAGGGAAGAGGAGGAAAAGGGGGGAAAATACCATTAAGATGAGCTGTATTCCCACAGACCAAAGCCTGCCCACCAGCCATGTGCTGCAGCTCACCTGGCTGCCAGATAAGTGGAGATTAGAGGAGAGGAGAAGGTGGAAAAGGTATTAGAGGCATAAGAAAAATTCTCTCTGAAACCCGGGGACAGCCTTGATACTTTTAGGATTTCTTGTGTCGTGCCTGACATTTGATGCCGACGCAGAAAGGGCACAGAGGCAGACAGCCCATGCTGCTATTACACAGATAGGCCAATCTGCACTCTTTCATATATTTCTGCTTGTTTGTTCCCTGTAGTCTATTGTTCGACTTGTTGCTGCAACTGTATAAATTACAGTTTAGCGAGTTTCCTATCTAGTTAGCAGAGAATAACAGTCTGGTGACACTGGCAGGATCAATGCAGGTCCACAGCAGGAGGCAGAGTGGCCCTAATGAACTGAATTGACTGGTGCTAAAATATGATCAGTATTTCTCTGGTGGTCATTATGTTCCTCGTGAAGAAGATCAATGTCTCCTGGGTGAATCACTGAGTATGCACAGCATGAAGTCGAGGCCTGCACCGATACCATTCTAAATACTTAATGAAGTATTTGTTCACAATAAGCTTTGCCGCCGCATGTGTTTGTGCTCCGCACACGTCTTTCTTATTTCTGTCTCGCTTTCAGTCAAAGGTCTGTTTTTCAGGCCCCGCAGCATTAGTAACTGATGTCCTTGTATGAGACTGCGCTGTTCATTTCATGGGCTATCACTTTTTAAATTGGTGAATGCCTTCTTCATGGTTGATTAGTAATTCATGCAGAGCTAATTAAGAGGCATAATAAGAGAAAGCCTGGTGAGATGATTCAAAGCAAAATAGGAAAATGGTTTTGCCCCGGACAGTAAACAGTTGTGATTGATTGTAGCAGCGCGTTGACCATAAAAGACGTTTATGCCTCTCTGAACCCGTCGTCGTGGAACCGCACATCCATATCTTCATTTTGCTTGGGGCTACCCCCATCTTGGAGTTTATTTCCAGAAAGTTACCTTAATGATCCCTGGCTGCCTAATGCCTGGCATTGTCACTTTGCTGATTGTGGTGTCTGTATGCTGTGGCTGCCGTGCCAACAATCATCACGCACACACCTGTAGCAGCATCTGTCCAACCTGCAGACAGGCACAGGTGTTGCTTTTAGATTGGCTGTCGACGTGCACTAAAGTTACTGCGCACACTTATTTTCCATCTTCTGCTCTTTTTCTCTGCGCATTTGTGTGTCGCACATACAAACGCACACACGCGAGGCTGTAAACTTTAACTGTCCGTCCATCTGTCCGTTCGTCTTTGGGAGCTCTTTATGATTCCAGGCGCAACACTTCATTCATGACGTGTGTGCCCACAGTCTAATTCCATCATCAGCATCATTACTGCTATTATCCCGTGTCTCCCTTTAATGCAGGCTAATGGATGACCAATAAAGATAGATGAGCCTGGCAGTGTGGAGCTAATAGGCAGGACATGATGTCTGGCTTCTGTCCTGACTCGAGTCTTTAGCCGATCAAATTCCCCCACAGATAAAATATTGCTAAAATATTATCTTGAGTTATTTAATGAATCGCTGTAGCTCCAGCTAATTAGCGTGCCAATAGTTTAGGCTAAATCAGAACAGATTTTGTGGGCTTGACTAATCGTTTAAAAAAAGGGAGCATTATAGATTTATTAAATAAATAGCAGCTGTGAATTTATTTTCTAACGGTTAAAACTCAACACACAACAATGAGCACAGAGCATTTCACTTTAAACTGTTTTTATTTAACAGCATCTTCGGTGTGCAGAGGTCATTTCAGACCTAGATTAGAAGGCTCCTCGGCGGTAATAACTTGCAGATATCCTCGGCCCATGTATTTCTGTTTATACATAGAAAGAGAAGTTGCATAATCACATAATTATATATGCTAGAGTTTGTTTATTTTGATAAATATCCCAGCCCCGCTCTTTGTCCTTTGTAGTGATAATTTAAACATATTATTTTGTCCCTCTCCAGTCCTCTTACTCTAATAAATTAGAATATTTACAATTATACAATATTAACTGCTTGGGTGGCTTTGATTTTTTTTTCTTTTGTTCCATATTATTGCAAAATCCAATAGAAATCGTAGAAAAACAGATCATATGTTAAGTAGTAATCAATACTGAAGAAACTTCATAATCAGTCAGCGGTTCATTGGGGTAAAAAAGTGGATTTAGTTTGTAGGTTTTATATAAATTGCACATGCCATCCTTACAGACTAAACTTATGGTATAAATACTATGTTATCATATTTAGTTTTGAATGAAATATTTGTACGTAAAAATGCATTATAGCAAGCAGTTTAATTTTTTCAAGGAGCTAAAAAATCTGTAAAGCTGATTAGAGATACCACAGATAATTCAACAATGCAGAGCAATGATAGAGAAGTGGAAGACCAGTGAACATAAAAGAGACTATGTCCCTTCAATTTCACTGTGTTCATAGGTGCAGTGAAGTGAAAAATATTTGCCCCCTTCTTGGTTTATTTTTGTGCATATTTGTCACACTTATGCTTATTTTCTTTAATATTGTTGAATCATGAACACTGATATTAACTGAGGCAAGCAAGGGCCTTCTTTAGATGTAGTTCTGGGTTCTTTTGTGACCTCATGGATGAGTCGTCAAGTAATTTTCATTCACCGCTGTTTCAAATGTCCTCGATTTGTCGGTAACTGCTTTCACCGTGGTTCTCTGAATTCCCCAAACCCTAGAAATGTCTTCGTAACCCTTCCAGACTGATGGATTTCAGTGACTTTGTTTCTGATCTCTTCTTCTGTTTCTTTATTGGGGCGACCGTGGCGCTGGGCGTTGGGAAGCGCATCTGTAACCGGAAGGTTGCCGGTTCGATCCCCGGGCTCTCTGTCCTGGTCGTTGTGTCATTGGGCAAGACACTTTACCTACCGCCTACTGGTGTTGGCCAGAGGTGCCGATGGCGCGATATGGCAGCCTCGCTTCTGTCAGTCTGTGGCTACACCTGTAGCTGCCTCCACCAGTGTGTGAATGTGAGAGTGAATGAATAATGGAATTGTAAAGTGCTTTGGGTGCCTTGAAAAGCGCTATATAAATCCAATCCATTATTATTCTTTAGATCCTGGCACGATTTGTTTCTAATCACGATTCGATTAGTCAAGTTCATTTTGTCAGACAGGTTATATTTAAGGGATTTCTTGATTCAACATGTGTTGAAGTAATCAGACTATTGAAGGTGAAATCAGCTTTCAAAAAAGTGTGGTTACACTTTACACTGCATTCAGTCATTCACCCATTCACACACTGGTGATGGCAGCTACATTGTAGCCACAGCCACCCTGGGGCGCACTGACAGAGGCGAGGCTGCCGGACACTGGCGCCACCGGGCCCTCTGACCACCACCAGTAAGCAACGGGTGAAGTGTCTTGCCCAAGGACACAACGACCGAGACTATCAGAGCCGGGGCTCGAACCGACAACCTTCCGATTACAAGCCGAACAGCCAACTCTTGAGCCACGATCGCCCAGTTAATCCTCAATTTAATAAATGGTGGGGGTGGAATGGGTGGTTTATTATGGCCAGGTAGGTTTGGATAACTTGTTTTCCTTAATGAATGAAATAGTCATTTAAAAACTGCATTTTACATTTACTCAGGTTATCTTTGTCTAATATCAACATTGCCCATGTCCACATGCAGATACTGTTGTGGTTGACCCAGCATCTAGAGTTTTAGGATGTTTCGAGTTTTCTTTGAGATGTGGTTCATGTTGTAGCTCTGTATCTAGTCCTCAGTATAGTATTGTTTCTTGTGCTTCTGAGTTTCCCTTTGTTTCCAGCCTGTGATCTTTTGTGTGTCTTTTCTGTCTCCCCAGTCGGCCATGTCTTCATGTTTGTTAATGTCCTGTCACTGTATCAAGTTCTCATGTCTTAGTCCTTATCTCAGTGTTTGTTACTTCCTATTTTATTTTGAAACTCCCTTGTCTTGTGCGTGTTGTGCTTAGTTTTGCTTCCCTATGTCTTGCTAGTCTGATTCCGTTCAGCTGTGTTTCCTGCTGTTTCCAGTCTCCTTAATTACCTGGTGTGTGTATGTTGTCAAAGTGTCTTTTTGTTCTTTGTCATCTTGTCCGCTGTGGTTTTGTCCTCCTTCGGGAGTATTGTTATTGAGTTGGAGGTTTGGTTTTCCTTGTTTTGTTACCCTTGTTATTTTGCACTATTAGTTTAATAAAGCCATATTTCATGTTTGGGTTCTACTGTCGGCCACACAACCAGACTTGACAGATACAATTTCTTTACAAAATGTTGCCAATTTAGACTGTAAAGTACTATCTTTAGCATGACTTCGCCATTTCATAAGCATTTGATATTAACCTAAAGCAGCGATCCCCAACCCCCGGGCCTCGGACCGGTACCAGTCCGTGAGTTGTTTGGTACCGGACCGCGAGAGTTGAGGCTCAGGTGTGAAATGTGTGGTTTTCACACATGGAAGCCTCAGGGGTGGCTGTAGCTCAGGAGGTAGAGCAGGTCACCTACTGATCGGAAGGTTGGAGGTTCGATCCCAGGCTCCTCCAGTCTGCATGCCAAGTATCCTTGGGCAAGATACTAACCCCAAGTTGCTCTCCGATGCGTCCATCGGAGTATGAATGTGTGTGAATGAAGTTAGAAAAAGCACTAAGTATAGATGAAGTGCTTGTGAGAATGGGTGTGACTGGGTGAATGTGGCATGTTATATAGAGCGCTTTGAGTACTCCGGGAGAGTAGAAAAGCGCTATATAAGAATCAGTCCATTTACCATTTCAGGGTTTTTATCGGTTTTCAGCGTTATTTTGTTATTGTTTTTATCGTTAACTCGGTTTTCCTTGGTCTTTTCACGTGTGTTATGAATAAATCTTCTTTTTCGGTACCGGTACTAGTTTTATTTTGTTGTATTTATCCGCGACACCGTGAAAATATTGTCGGGCATAAACCGGTCCGTGGCGCAAAAAAGGTTGGGGACCGCTGACCTAAAGGCACATACAACAAATAAATGATGATACTCCTCTCCAAGCTACAAAGCATGTATAAACAATTAATATATTTAACTTTACAAAATCTGGAGTTTCAGTTCAATTCAATTCAATTTTCAATTCAATTCAATTTTATTTATATAGCGCCAAATCACAACAAAAGTCGCCTCAAGGCGCTTCATAGATACAGAGAAAAACCCAACAATCATATGACCTCCTATGTGCAAGCACTTTGGCAACAGTGGGAAGGAAAAACTCCCTTTTAACAGGAAGAAACCTCCGGCAGAACCAGGCTCAGGGAGGGGCGGGGCCAACTGCTGCGACCGGTTGGGGTGAGAGAAGGAAGACAGGATAAAATACATGCTGTGGAAGAGAGACAGAGGTTAATAACAGATATGATTCAATGCAGAGAGGTCAGTTCCAACTGAAAAGTTATTTTTTCACTCTTAAATTTTCTATAGTTTGTACACAGGCTATTGTTAAACGTGTCAGAGTTCCAACTTTGCCTCAGGATATCAGATATTCTCATCTCACCTGCTGCTTTTATGTATCTGTCATTCAACACTCCGGTATGTCCCGGTAAATATGGAAATCCTGTATACTTGTGTCCATCATTACTGATAAACAGCTTTATCATATTTATTATGATTGTAGTTGCTTATTATCATACTGATAAGGAACTTACCAGATGGACTCCAACTAAACTTTCATATTCTTCACTAAATACTCATTTAAAGGCGGTTTTGAGTTTGCCGTTCGCGTGCAGTGTTTTCTCACGACGCAGTGCACGAAGGAAGCAGAGGAGAGTCTCACAGCTGGTAATAATGAAAACAAATTCAAGTTGTTTATCCTCATTGATATCTTCAAATTAAGGTTGTGATAACAGAGCGCTACATATACGCAAACAGTTACATTTTGCTCCCTATCAGAGAGGTGCCACTCTCCCCATTACAAGTTAGAGTACAATAAGAGATGATTTTCAAGATGTTATTTCAACCCAGAGCAAAGGAAGATTTAAAGTAACATCTCATCTTAGTTGAGTATATTTCTTCTAGGCAAAAGTGAGCTCAATAGAATATCAGAATTAGATTTTCACCACTTTCTCGAGCTTCTTAATTTCAACTCCTGAGAAACGGCTTTCCTCTCATCTCAGGCTTATCCCAGTGTAAGATCCTGAAATACTTTTTTCCCTCCCTCATTGCACTCATCTGTCTGATCTGTATTTGTCTGAAATAATCAACTTTTAAGATAACAGTACAATCCAAAAGCATACTGGATAGACTTATAAATGAGCTTCCATAGTAAGAGAAATTTGTCACAGTGATCAAATTCAAGTCTCGTAGTATGTTTTATCTGTTCACACTTCTAAGAACTATATATAAAAAACATTTTTTATTGATGTATCAGAAATCTAATTATGCTTGTGTGTCATTTTTTCTTTTACCAATTTAAAGTACACATCTGCTGGTATGGATTTAATAATATTTATTTTCAACTTAAATCAAAGATGTAAAACTTCAGTTTTCATTTATCATTCTCACATTTTTTTCAGCAGTATTGACACCAAACAGTTCATCAACCATACATACATTGTGGAAGCCTGCCTGGAACAGAGTTACTGGGGCCTCTCCCTGGAGCCAGGCAAGCAGGGGTGCTTGTTTCCCCTTTGTTTGGTGCACGTACATTTGCCTGCTGGGCAAGAGGGTTGTTTCCCTGTTCCTTAAGGTGGGGAACTAGTCCTATTATTTGCAGGTATGGTCACATGGGCAATGACAGTGAGACCTTGTGGGGTGTGATCTTAGGAATGGCCTGTCAGATCTGAATCTGAGTGGTGTTACTGTATAAGCCGTGAGACCAGTTTTCCCGTGCTTCACTCGCGTACGTCAGTTTGAAGAGGAAAAAGAACTCCACGGGACTCCGATGTGAAAAGATGTAACAAAAAATTTATTCCACAGTTTGCATCTTACAGGAGTGGTCAGGTTTAACTTATCCTCAACAAAATAACCTACTACGGTAGGAAAACCGCGTGGCTCTGATCTACCTCGCTGCCGCGTATAGCTTATGCCGTGTTAACTCCTTTTCTCTCTCCCCCCTCCCGCACTGCATGCGCTAATTTGCATACATCCGTGATGCCCGGATTTTACTATAAACACGAGTCTTTAAGGCACATGTATTCATGGTACTACGTAACCAAACCAACACAGCAATAAAATAATTTTAGTTCCACCATAAACATGCATTTACTTCTTAAATTATTAATTACACAAACAAGCTTAACAACAGCGAAATATAAATACTAAACATATGAACTATCTTAACTTGGCTCCCACAGTTACATTGCTGGATTTCTGTGATAATCATAGTTTGTCCAAAACAAACACATTCACTTGGCACTAAGGCAAGCTCTGTGGCAGGCCAAGGATCAGTTTTGTAGTGATATAACTGGAGCTGTAGCAGCACATCGTAGACACTGCGATGTACAGAGTAGCGAAACTGTCAACTGACCACCACCTGGTGGTGAGTTGGGTCAGGGAGTAGGGGAAGATCCTGGACAGGCCTGGTGTTCCAACACATAAAGTGAGGGTACATGAGGTCCCGGTCCTTGAGTTCTTCAACTCCCACCTACAGCAGAACATCAACAGCATTCTGCAAGAAGCTGAGGGGATTGAATACAAATGAACCGTTCACCTCCACTGCTGAGCCACCTTTATGGAGCTGTGACTGTAAGGTGGTTGGTGCAGGTGGTGGACTCTCGAAGTGAAGGGAGTCAAGATTAAGAAAGAATCCTATCAGACTTGGTTAACCTGTGGGATAGTAGATGCAACTGAAGGGAATCAACAGAATGCCACATTGACCATACCTGAATCAAAAACTTAGGTATGGAAGGTATTCAGAGAGGTCATGGAACAAGACATCAGATGCCTTCGGAGAAGAAAGCAGCGAGAATCAGAATCAGAGAGACTTTATTTATCCCCAAAGGGGCAATTAAGAGAATGTAGTGCTGTTGACTTGAAATGAGGACAGGCCAGGCAGTGGAAGCAATACTTTGAGGATCGCCTCAATCCCACTGACGTGCCTTACATAGAGGAAGCAGAGTCTGGTGATGAGGGGATGACTTGAGGTTACTGAGGTAGCTAAACAACTCTTCAGTGGCAGAGCTTCTTGTCGTGGAACTCTGTTAATTATGCTAACAGTCCGTCCAAGAAATCTGTGCTAGAGACTTAGTAAGGGAGATGCTAGAATTTTATTTGTGTTCCTTAGCACTAATTAGCAGGTATCTGTCTCTGTGCAGCACCCTCATAGAGAACAGGGATGCACCTTGTTAATGTGCAACTTCCCAGAATAAGTTACTAATTTAGCTGCCACCTTATTTTACAAATATCAACATTTCTGGCTACAAAAAAAAACAAGATGACAATGTTTTTATTTGTAAAATTTTGGTTTTGGAACAGCACATACGATGGCTGTCACTCCGACTTCAATCAACAATGAGTTATGGGGCTTTAACACAGGATGTAGCACTTTAACGCTTGCTGCTGGGTCCAGCACACAGTTCAGTCCCAGATTACCCCAGAGCAGAAGGTGGAGGTGAAGCATAGCTGCAGTTTCCAAATCTTTCAGCGGGTATCTGTGTTTTCTATGCATCCTTTGCTCTTTACCTCAAGAGTTTTAAAAGATTCATAAAGCTATTAGCACACAACAAATCTAAGGTGCACTTAAACAGGGCGCCAATTTACAATAAGCTATGTAACTGTCAAAAACAGAGTTATTATAGTTTTTTTAGGTTTTGTTTTTATTTGTTACAGTTTCCCAAATATAATTCTGCTCATGTGGATGAAGCGTTTTCAGTGGGAGAAACGTCTCATCACTCATTCAAGTGACTTCTTCAGTCTTTTTGGGATTTCCTTACCTGGATGATTGAGTTTTTGTTAGTGAATTTGATAACTGGAGAACGAGGCTACATAGGAGTTTGAAATTGATACCGTGGGTGTTTCTCCCCTAAATCTCTGATGCATTTGAATCTGTTCCCTTCATCACACGGGGTCACCGCAGCGGGCAGCTCTACATTTTTTATTTGGTGAATTTTTACACTGACACATCCCCAAAGGAATTTTTGTCTCCTCCAAGGATGTTTTGCTTGTTAGGCAAATATGTAATCACTACGATATAATTTATTTACTTTAGGGACAAGATATAAACCTTTCCTGCATTTTACCATCCTGCCTGCTGACCAGCTGAATGGATCCTTTCTGTTGGCTGCACAAGCAGTCACTGCAGTACACAGCGGTCAACATTCACATTTGTTGACCCTTTGAACGTTGACAACTGTGTCCGCAAGAGCTCCCGAGTTGTGCGCATCACAGCGCTTGCACTTTGCACTGTGCAGCAGCAGACCATTGTACCCCCACACAAGGGTTTCAGCATGAAGTGCATCCCGTGTTCGATGTAAAAGCACCTTGACTCGTCCAAACCACATTCATGCAAGGCTTTCATTAATTACACGTGTTACCACAGTGAAACAGAAACAGAGTGAAGCATCATGCTCAGCTCTGCATAATATGTACTTGATGCTAAGGTTAGACACATCTGAGATCTATATGTCAGAGATCTTTTTCTCATACTTATCTGTTTCCCAGGCTTTACGGTTGTGTTTCTTTTGTTATTCCTAAACCAGACAAGAACATTTGTCTTAAATTAATTTATGAAAGGCAGAATTCAAAATTGAATAAGCTTCAGATGAGAAAAGGATTATCGGGTTGGGGGCTGGCGGAGTACTGTAAGCAGCAATTTTTCTTTCTTCTAGAAAGGAAAAAATATTTGGATGATGTAGCTGTTGTTGCTGATGATGCTTGCTTGTCCTTTTACATCCAGCTGGTTATCAGAAGGTGAAAAAAGTAAAAACACCCATGTAGGTTGATATATTTAGAACTAAATCAATACGGTGTTGTACATTTATTGGGTCTGCAATATATTGGTAATTGAGACTGGCAACAGTTACAATAAATCTTATTACACCAGTCAGAAACATGACACACATACCGCAAATTCTCAATTATTGATCTCGTGTTTTAAACCACAGTCTTTAGTGGCTCGCTGCATTTGTGTCCTGTTTTATTACTGCTGCATATCTATTTCTTGTGTTTACAGTATTTAAGGTATGCTCATTGTGTCTCTGAACGTACTGCAATCTCTGGGGCACCTTTGTTGAAAAAATTGTTTACATTTTCATTTAGCTTCTCCAGGCTGCAGGAATGATATCGTGAGGTTTTAAACACTGGAGATGCTCCAGAAACTGACCCGCCTTATGCTGAAGGGCCCAGCTTTAAGGACGGGAGAGCCACTGAACAGAAGCTCAGATTAACAATAATCCCTTGTTCAACTTGTTGAGAACTTGCTCAAATCTCTCGTCTATCACTCCCATTCCTGCTTTATTTTGCCGGACTGCTCCACTTAGTGTAGTCACGGAAGATACCTCTGCCTCTGCCTCAGCCTTCTAAATAACTGTCGGTCCATTCGATTTAAAATGTGGAAGAATTCAGCTTTTGTAAATGTATAAGGAATGTGTTCAGCTTTGACAGTTCAGCTTATGGATTCTTCACAGAAAAGTGAAACGAGCTGGTCTCTCAAATCAATAACTGGCAGATGTAACTCTGCACTGAAAAGAGTTTCAAGTGCTGCTCCCATAACTGCAACAAAATGAGAGGCGACGTAATGTTTTTCAGAGTTATTGCCGTTGCTTTGTTTGTTTGGAAATGTTCTTGTATACATCAACAGACTCAGGGACGGGTCACACAGGAGAGTGAACAAACATCACGGGGAAGCTGGCATTTGAAAAAGGCCTAATCACAACTAAACTAAATGCCTGAAACTATGAAATGAAATATCAGACGTGTGTGTGGGGGGGGGGGGGGGGGGGAGCCTCTATATAGTTCTGCATCAGTTACTTTTCAATTACAGCAGCCCAAGCAGAACGAAATTGTTAGTGTCATTTATCGACTGTGGTGCCCTCCATTAGAGTACCAACTGAGAGAAATCCATCCTGTTGTATAACCACCTGGCTGTCTTACAATAACAAAGAGTTCATTTCTGTCAGCTGGCCTTAAGTGTTTTGGGTGTTATACAAGGAACAGATGAGAAGTATACACCAGGAAACGCAGGAAAGCACACAGAGACCAATAAAGTCTAACCAAGCAGGTAATCATCTTGATGGCTTTTCTGAAACAGTTAGAAGACAGAGTGAAATGCCAGGGGTGCCTAAATGAATGAGATGACAAATCATAAAAAGTTACAAATATTTTAAATATAAATATTTATTTGAGCAATTTTAAAATTAACAAAAAAAAAAAAACGAGTTGCTTTTGAATACCTTCGCACCCGAGCACTTTCTAACAGCACAGTTAAAATCATGTCTATTACTTATGCCTTGATGATCTACCCTGGTGATGTGGACCAGGCAAGAGTAGCCGAGCGCAGATAACATCCCCAACCCCCCTATGTGTATATTTTTTTAATACTTTGTGAGGAAAAACTGTCAACCATATCCAAAGTGCAGGACCAAAGAGAAGTAAATAATGTATGCTTTTATTAGATTCTTTGAAGACGATATGTGCTACGCGTTACCCGTTTCAAATGTGGAAGATTTCAGACCTCTGCACAAAACAGATTTTGATAATCAGAAGGTGTATCTGGTTCACAGAACTGAAGAGAATGGCAGCGCAGGCCAGCCGTGCGAAGCACAGATCCTTGCCCTTGCAGGTAAGTTGTCCTCCTAACGCAGGAGATTTTGTCTTTTTTAACGCTTCTTTTCGCCGTCTGACCAAGTAACGCTGATGTACGCGAAACTCAGGAATGTGTCAAACCAAGTGTTTTCTTTTTCTTTCTTTTTTGACCCGATCTGTCAGGACGTGATCAGCTGGAATCTGACACCGATAGCAACAACAACGTCCTCGGCTGTGGCTAGCTAGATATGCTAGTTAGATATGCTAAGATAAGTTTGGTATGTAGTCATACCTTGTTGTCGGTGTTTTATATGTTCTTTACACTTACGGCGCCGTGTCTCTTAAGTTACCCCTCTTGTTTGGGTTGGGTAGTATTAGTTGTGTCGCTAAATAACGTGGCATGTAACGTTAGCGACTCACAACGGTTGTTTACAACATGAAGCTAACGCTTGCTAGCTTGCTTGGTTTGTATTCGTTCCGTGTTAGCATGCTACTGCCGACGTACAGACGCAAGGCTGTCACCGTGTTATAAACATATTTGACAGCCGGTGACTGATCTGTCATTATTTTTGAGGCTCTCAAATGTAGTTGAGATGCCAATCCGGCGGCTTTGGTGGGCTGCAGTCTGCATGTTAGCTTTCTTATCGGCAGATTCGTGCCACAGAGGGGTTGCGGTGCTGCAGTCGTTGCAGACTACATACAGCAACCTGTCAGTAACATGTCAGCATCGCAGCCGTTTCATGTAGGTTTATCGTGCAAATGTGATTAAGTGTGCAGGTGAAATGCTTTTGCTCGTGTTTATTTGGAGTTGTAGAAATGTTTGCTCACGGTCGTTTTCTATGCACGATCTTTAGCTACATCACTAATCCCCGAGTCTGATCTGTCTGAGCTGGGAGATCGGTACAATGTCGCCAGCCCAGGACCATACCGCAGTCCTCTGACATGCTTACATTCCTACCTCATTTAATGCTAAAGTCGCCTTGATGAGGCAGAATGGAGAAGCTAACCAATACAGATGAGAGCACTTCCGTAAATACTTTGAAAAGCATACTTTGAAAATTCATGCAACTTTTTAGGGACTTTTACGAGTTTATTCTTGCTTCTATTTCCGGGGCTCACAGATACAGTAGAAGAATTTGAAGACAGTATAACACAAAAGAAGATGAAAATTCCCAAGATGTCCACGAAGAATTCAGGAAACTCCATCGAGAACAATTTTGGAGAGGAAAGAATGCCACTCAGGCATAAAAAGGTAGGAAGATCAGAGGTACACTGTGGTTGTTGGGCATTGCAGCAAACATATGTGTCTGCTGCAATGCACACACATTGCATCATTTATACCGTCAATCACGTATAAATGATCTAAATTAAAAGGTGTTTAGACTTGTTTATGTTAGTAGTATCAAGATAGTCTATCACACTGGGTCCGTGACATGCATTTGAGGATACTTTACATTAAAACTAATTGCATTAAATGGCATCTTTCAAATAGAAGATTGCCTTTTACTGTGTCAGAGAAAACCCAAAAAAGTTAAGTAGTGAAAAAAGGCCACATCAACACTCCAAGTATGGGAGCATGTATAACTTCACATGTAAATTTTTTGCAGCGATGCTCTGATATCTAAATATATCTATCAATGATACGTCACGTTTTCATAAACTTGGCTGACACCCCAAATCCCCCACACTATTTTTACCATATGCTGGATTAACACAAATTCAGCACTCTGGACAGCTGCCCTTTCCCAGACAAATCCTCTGAGCGGCTCATCAAAGAACTCGGTGACTCCTGTCCTCCCATTTCCTATTGAGATTCGCATGTCAAAACAAACAGTTTGAAGTCTGCCTGTCGTGTCGTTTCAGACAGATTCGTGGTTTTACGTAATATTTTTCTTCTGTTTTGAGTGGCGTCAGTCATATATTTAGTCAGAGTCACAGCAAAGAATTTTACACAATACTATCTTGATGCATGCTGAATCGTCTGGGTAAGAAAATCCCAGAAAATAAATTCTGTTCTTCTGGATGCAGCGTTTTCAAAGTTAAGACTGAAGAAGTTGATTGGATGATTGATGAAGTGTGTCTCCTAATGGAAACACTATGTCTAGATGAACAGAATCGACTTTGTGGGAATACTTGTACATATGAATAAATATTTTAACAGGCCTAACACCAGAGTCCATGACATATTTTTTTTAAATATAGGTCAGATTTCATTTTGCCAACCTATTGAGTTATTACTCTCCTCAGGCCCTGTCACAGGACCATGGACGCCCCCTTTCTAACTCATCCAAAAGCCTAGCGGCAGTAGTGGCTCGCCTAGAGAGAAATGCAGCCAGCTCCTGTATGGAGGGCGAGGAGGACCTGGATGAGGACCGGCTGGCTGAGGTGGGAGAGGATGCAGATGACGAAGATGATGATATGGAGACAGAGCATCAGCGACATCATCACCAGCAGCAACAGCAGCATTTGGCGGTGGACACGGATTGTGTGCCTGAGGTGGCTGCCGCTGTTGTTCCCAGAGTTCTGTACGAGGAGCTGGTTCACAGCTACAGGCAGCAGGAGGAGGAGATGAGGAGGCTGCAGCAGGAGTTGGAGAGAACCCGCAGACAGTTGGTGCAGCAAGCCAAGAAGCTCAAGGAATATGGCAGCTTGCTGACAGAAGTCAAAGAACTGAGGGACTTCAACAGGAGACTGCAAGACGTACTTCTCATGAGACTGGGCAGCGGTGAGAGACCAGTAGCACCCACACACAAGCCAACAAACCAGTTACCAGTACCACAAAGTTGATTAGTGAACTTTAACCTCGTCAGTTGTTAAAGAAAACGTTTATATTTAAAATGAATACATATATAGTAAGGAAACTGACAAGTGAAGTGTTTCTTATACAGAAACATCTGAACAGCAATAAGGCCACAATTTCAGTGGAAGGAGTTTAGCAGCAAGCGTGAGGATAGATATTAAGTTTAGTGTTCACTTTATGTCCACACAGCACGATCATTTTACCATCTCTCTCTCCTGACAAGGTCTGGATGACAAATGCCGGCAATAATTTTTTTGCAATTATGTGCAAAAAAAAAAAAGTGTAAAGATGAATGTCTGTGAAGGTTCTCAGGTTCTCTCATCCGAGAAGCTTCTTCAGTTCAGAACTAAAGAAGCTTCTCGGATGGTGATGATGATGATGGCTGAGTGTCAGTCAGTTAATCTGCTTAAGAACTGATTCTTTTATAAAACGAGAGTCCTACCTACTGTATAGGTGTCTTTAAGTTTGATTTTTGTTACTGTATATGGGTGCCATAAATGTGCACATTCTATTATTGTCGCTGTTGCTGCTAGATCGCCATTGCAACTAACTGATCACGTTGTTTATTGCCACATGACACAAAACCTAACGCATTGTTACGATTCCAAAAGATGGTTGAGCCATATACCATAGCACTGATTTACAATAAGGTAAATCAAGATAAGCCCTTACAATATTAGAGAAAGAACCAGACGATCCTCTTTGAGCAAGAAATTGGTGAGGGCGGGAAGGAAGAACACCCTTTTAACTGGAAGAGAGCTCTGGTTCAGGGAGGGGCAGCTGTCTATTACGAACAGTTGGATGTGAGGAAAGAGGAAAAGAGAGACGAGGACAAAGCACGAGTTTTTGATTTCACACAAGGCTTAAACCCCAGTCTGTTGTATGAGGCTCATGTGTTTGACCCATTCATCCAACAGTATCTTGTCCCTCTTTTGCTTCTCCCACCACCCACTAAGTATTTATATCTTTTTCTCACAGTACAAAAGTTCTAAAGTCCTAACAAAGTGATGGTCCTGGACTGATGTTATTTTGATTTAGGAATATAAGACACACAATTATATCAGATAAGCCTAAAGAAAACCACTCAGCTTAAATTTAAATCAGATTCAGTTTGTATAACCCAGTGTCCCATACAGATTGATCATAATTACCATAACGGGACTGGTTTCTGCCAGAATCAGGATAAGATAAAAACTGAAGAAACCTTTGGGGAATGATGTATACATGTGGAGAGAGATTATAATCCAAAGGGATTTTAACAGGTCCATTGCTGAAGTGGTAAATCCAGTACTGGAAGTTGAATAAAAAGCACTTTGGTTGTGTGATTAAAAGTGGTGTCATTGCAGCGCACAGTGCTGTACATACTCGAGCTCTGCCAGATGCTGGTCTTAACCTCAGACCCCCTGCAGATCTGAACAGAGGCGCCCAGCTACTGGCTAGACCATCTAATGGACAGGCTAAAGATTAAAGCACCCTGGGGTGCTGTCAGGCAGTGGATGGAGTGCGCTGACCGATATTAAAACTCATCAGCTACATTGGAGCTTAGCGTGGCCAGCCACCAAGCCAGCTTAGTTACTGGGCTAAAATAACTGCCTGTCACAAGGCACAGGCAAGCCTGTGCCCAAGGCGCATAGCAAGCAAACAAGCAGGTGGGCACTGTTCCTGCGGTGAAGCCAAAAAAACCCTCACACTTTTACTACTGTAAGAATTCAGGTGCTAGTAGCTGTTTACACCTAGCATTTTCTCCCTTGTTCCCGCTGTATTTTAGCATGTTTTAGTTTTGCCAAGTTGCGTTAAGTGAAAACAGAGGTTTGTCGTTGCTTTTATCTCCATAATTAACGTCTCCTTTATCTCCTAGAGCCTATGCATGACAATGGCACCCAGACAATCAAGGCTGAAGTGGTTGAACCTATTGTTGAGGCCCAGGAGACATGCAGAGAAGAAGCCAACACCAGTTCCAGCTACTCACCCTCACCTAGAACAGTATACACCTGCAATGACGGCAAGGTACGTTTCTCTGAACTAAGAATTGCTGCGTATTTAATTGCATTTCCAGTTTTCCATTTTCGCTCCAACTAGTACTAGAAAACCTTTATTATTAATTTGTGTAATTTCTTGTCTGCGCTGTTTCATGGCTGTATAAATCTGTCTTTTCATGCTGACATTAATTCTTTAAAGCAAAGTGAAAACAAGAGGATCTTGTGCACGAAAATTCAAACTGATGTCATAAAAGTGATTGCAAGGCTGTTAGCATAGTCCAGTTAATTTTCTAATGTAGGAAAAAGAATTGTTCTTAATTCACTCAGTAGTCAACAGGCCTGTTTTTTCAATTATGTTTGCATATATTTAAGCGAACTTCTAATTTATAGTGTAGAGTAGAAAGGGCACTAAAACTCTGACTATGATGGTATCTTAATAACCAATTTTGAGAGGTTCGAATCATTTGGTCCCCTTTCATTTTTCCTTGTGGGTGGCTGTGAACAGTATCCTGATTTTACAGGAAGTGCTGCGTTTCCTCTTAACACCCGTGAATCTGGGAACATGCTGTCATTGTTGATCAGTCCTTTCCCCTAGCTGCCTTACCCTTGCAGGTAAACAAGGTTGAGAAGATTATTATTGTTCCTGCAAGCGCAGCCAGCATCGTCGGTGTTTATTAGCCTGTTAGGGTTCTTTACTGCCCCCACTGCTGTAACTCAACCAGCGTCCTGTCGCTCATGACAGGGGGGGAATTGGTAGTACAAGCTCTGGGGCCTGCAGCCACTTCAAGCGTGAAGAACACTTGCAAATTAGAACTGTCCTACATGAGGGACCCCATATTAATTATTTGCACGAGAGGAATTTAAAGTGACTGACAGGTTAACCCTACTGAGAGTGCGCTGGAAAGGGTGGGGAGGGGTCATGGAAAAAGAAGAAAAAAGAAGAGGCTTTTTCTACCTCGAGGGCAGTAAAAAGCTTGTCTGCTGGCCGGGGGCCTAAAGCACATTAGCTGCACAGGGAAAAGCCTTTTGGATGCTAGCCTAAAGACTTTACGGTGATAAGAGAGTAGAGAAGGGAACGAGAGTCACATATGCACCCCCTCCGGTACAGTAGCTCACCTAGAAGACCAGGGCAGTCTGCCATGGCTGGCAATCAGCTTGAAGTGTTTGGTCCAGGCTTACGCAATGTACAGTGACTGTGTAAAGAGCCACAGCCTAAGTTTGTAATGAAGGTAATCCGTGCTACAAGAAGATAGTGGCCAGAGCTTGTTTACGTATCCTAGAGGGTGAAAGTGACCCTTCTTGGAAAGTTTGATTTAGTCTAAGCGGGAGGTGAAAGCTGAATGTGTCCTGCTATAATTAGCATGTACTCTGTTTGCCTTCACACTAGCAGAATTTTACTAGTCTGTACAAAATCGCTGAGATTACACCACAAGATACAAGAAAAAGTAAAGCACCATCAAGCTGCAAACACACACACACAAACACATCTTCTTCATTATATTTTGAAAATATTTTGGGAAAATGATTAAGGAAAAGCTTACGTTTTAAAAGTAAGCAGTCATTTAAAATCAGTGAAAGGTTGAGGAAAGCTGTTCCAAAGTTTTTGGACTACAACTCAAAACAGCAGTCCCCTCTGGATTTAAAATAAGAGCACAGAACAGTTAGGAGACCCTGATCAGATGATCGCAGAGGCCTACTGCTGTCAGTAGCTCAGATATATATGCAGAAGCTTTGCCACGCCGGCTTTATATCATATTAAATTTAAAAAAAGGGGTGATGTGTAAGGGCCTGCTAATTTTTGTAAGCAGCCCAGCTACTGCATTTGGGATCAGTTGAAAACAGGCTGAGGAGGATGTATGTTTGTACTAAAGGTTCCAAATCATTGGATGGCAGTAAAGGTTTGATTTTTGTAATGTTTCTTGGATGGAAGACACACGAGTAGATGAGCTCTGAGATGTGAGGTTTCAAATGCTGGTAAAAATAATAGCAGGTCTTTAGCAGAGGGTTTGATATCGCTGGCGAGCGGCACGATGTAATGACTGACCTCCTTAGAGAAGTTTTCAGGGCTGAATACAAGAGCCTGATGTCATGATGTTGCCTAGCAACCACCTACCAACGGTCTAAAATAACCAATTTGTAGCATTTATTCACCTATATCACATTATAAAAGCATTGTGTGATTTTTGACTTCATGACAATAGCTTATCATCATATTATATCCACTGGTATTATGCATGATATATTATTACATCATGTTGCTTAGCGATCAACCTACCAGTGGGCTAAAAGGACCCATTTATAGCATTCATGCACCTAAAATACATTAGGGACACCTTTCATTTCACAACAATAATATGTAACTTTTATAATTTTATAATAGTTTTACAAATTTCACAGCTATGGGAAATTTGGGTGAGTTCAATTATACATACAAGTTTGTGATTTTTACAGAAAAATTATTTTTCTGCCCCAAATCATGAAAGACAGATGTTTCTTTTTTTAAGTTGTCTTCATGTTTTCCCGTTTGTCTTGTTTTTTTCTCTTTTGGTCAAGAGCTATGAACATTTCTGTTCAACCATATCTGACTCAAAATCAAATTGCTGTGTCTTCCAAATTTCACCTGTAAAGAGTCACAGTGTAACTGACGTTTGATCCTCAAAGATCTGGGTTATTCCCACTTTTTTCCCCACAAACAAACAGTTAAATAGATGTGAAGCTGTAATGTTCTTTATCTAAAACACGGATATCTACTTTGTCTTCTGTTGACTAAAAATTAATAAAACTAGTTGAGTGTCACAACGATAAATCCTGACACCGTGCCGGTGACAACATACTGTTTGTTGTATAATGAGCCGTAGATGCAGAAGAAGAAGTTTCCAGTTGTGCTTTTCACAAACCTTTGTTTTACGTCTCTAGGTACACCTTGGTGGTGGGATCTGGGTGGAAGAAGAGAAATGGCACCAGCTGCAGCGGACCCAGGGAGATTCTAAGTTCACAAAGAACCTGGCTGTAATGATCTGGGGCACAGAAACCCTCAAAAACCGCAGCGTCACTGGAGTGGCCACTAAAAAGAAAAAAGATGCCTTGCCTAAACCTCCACTGTCACCCAGCAAGCTGAAGATTGTCAGAGGTAAGACAAACGTTTCCTTTTTCTTTAAAATGTATATTTCAAACGTTTGACAAACCCTTCTTTGGACGAGTTGCAAAAATGTTTTAGTAAAGGTAAATTCTTTAGCCTTAAGGCGAGGCCAAAATGAGCGGCTTTTAATTTGATGTGGTCTGATTACTCACACTCGCTCCTTCCCCAGAGTGTCTCTACGACAGAGTGTCTCAAGAGACAGCCGACAGTGCAGAGATAACGCAGAGATTGTCCAAAGTGAACAAATACATTTGTGAAAAGATAATGGACATCAACAAGTCCATCAAGAATGAGGAGCGGCGGGAGTCCAAGCTGCTCATCAGACAGACAGTCAAGATGGAGAACTTCACCTACGATGGCATATAGTGATCAACTGTCACGCCAGCGCCTTCTGCCCCGCGTGGTCTGCAGGATATTGAGGGGACTTGATATGGGTGGTCGGGGGATGCTGTAACCATTTCAGGAGCGGTCGTATTACTTTGGCACATCGGATTGGTTGTTATTTGAAATGTTAAAACAAAGAGGCCCCTTCGCCCACCCCCTCCGTAAAGAACCATCATCACATTTCTGTGAGCCCGCTTTTCTAATTGGCCAACAGACAGCTTTACCCAGTGGTTAGAAACTGAACATGTGAGCTAGCTTGATATAGGCTGGTGTGAGTGTTTTTATAAGCTTTACAGTGGCATTGGTACAGAGATGCAGATTCTTGAGGTTTGTGCACGTGTGTCAAAAGAGAAATTAGGTGTGATTATTACTTTATCGTTCTGTGTCAGAACATAATTGTTGAGTCCTTGAACTTTTAAAAAGTAAGAGATTATTTCCCTGGGCGAACGATTGATGCTAGTTTGCATTAGCGCTTAGATGCGTGAGAGGTTGACTGTTATGGTGACTACTCAATAACTGCTGGGAGTTGGTGCGGTTGGTACTTACTGCATAGAATGGGACATCAGGGTCTCAAATGCACAAGTCTTAATTAGTAACAGCCATATTTCATTTTGCAGCAGAGATTCTGTTGCTCCTAAAGAGATTAATTATGGGCGGGTGCTCCCACTTAACCGTATAACTTTATTATAAAGACAGCTTACTGAGATTTAATGAGACTCTGTCGAGTCTCTAGAATGCTGTATTTGTTTTTTATGTTTTTTTAATGTTAATCTTTATGAATATTTGCCATCCACGAGGGAGCACAGGAGACGTTTTGATCGGATATTTTTTGTGTTACTTTAAGGAAACTTGACTGTTGAGTTGCAGTGGTACAGGCATGTTGAGACCTAGAAAGGCCTTAAATGGATCTGGCAATCACCAGGCACTGATAAGCTCCTGGGTTTTCTAGTATGCTGTGATTGTAAATGTATTGGAAGCTGAAGTCACGACGCTTCATCTGCACTTTGCTGTGAGAATGTACGAGGTGGCCAGGTACTATTTTCTGTGTAGTTCACACCATTAAGTTTGGCTGAGCCGGACCGCTACCCGGATGAATCGAGGCACAGCTCTGGTCATCGTCTTGTGGAAGCGGTGTTAGCTACGGGTAAAGCTGTCTGGGATACTATTTTGCTGCTGTCTGGCCCTGCTGAACCCCATAATAACCCCCTCTTGTTTAAGGCACGCCACTGGGGAATTAAAGTAAGGTTGCTCCAGTGACAACTTTCCCTGAGCTATGCCATCAGAACTTTTCAAATTTAGTCTCTTTCTTTCATGTTTTTATTCTCCTCTTCTGTTCTGTGTGTGTGTATATCCATGTATACACACACACACACACACTTTCTTTTTTCTTTTTGATCCAAAATGGCTTGGGTGGCAATCTGCAGGCTGGAACTAAACGCTGCAGATTGAAATCTCAACTGTGACCTAGCTGTGGCTAACTGTGAATCTACTGCAGAGCTGCTCATCAAGCCTTTCTCCTCCTCCTCACAGTCTAGATTCTCGTTCGTCTGTTGATTTGTTTTTCTGTATCATATCGTCCGTCTCGGTTTTTGTTATTTCAAAAGTTCAGATCAGCCTTTTCTTAAGCTACTTTATTTCAGTGTACATAAGCAACTCTTTATTATTATTATTTTCCACCAAACGTTGATATTTGAGTTTGTAGTCTCGTTACGGTTTCAAGCTTCTGGACAAGTTTGGTTTAGCAAATTGATGTTGTAATTCCACGTTACCTATCAATTTCTTGTGTTTCTTTGTACACTTTTTTAAATTTTTTTATATGAATTGTTGGCTTTAAGCTTGACGTTGTAATCGAACTTAGATCAGCTGAGTCTACAAACATATGTTTTAAAAAGGAAAAAAAAAAGTATCCCTCTCTCTTAGCCAAAGCGATCTCTGGAAAATGAGACGAGGCTTTTCTTAACACGCGATTTCAGCCGAGCCCGTACGTTATATTTACTATATCTGTTATTTGGCAAACCTCACTTAGGATCTACCTGATGATCACGCCATAGTATGATAAAATTCTGTATTGTTAAACCATTGCGCTCCAACGGTTGAGATGCAGTAGTTAGATCAACACAAATCATTTACATTGAATGCACTTTAAATGGGCAAATTCTTCGATCTTAAAGAAATGTTTTTGTGGTATTTGTCCTTTTTTTTTTCTTTTTTTTTTTAATTAAAAAAACAAACAAACAAACATGTCCTCATAGATTAAGGCCTAACAATCATTGTATTATCATGAAGCACCTTAAGACATTTTTTTATGGTTTATTATGGCAAGAATGAGTTTTGGTACATTTTGATTCATTTGTCAGATTTGCCGCTAACATGCTTGATAGACTTTAGGGCTGCCCCACCCCCCCACCCCTCCAGGAGTCGGAACATTCTTGGTCGACCTAAAAAGGAAACGCTCACTCTACAGGAAGTGTCAGTCACTCATGGAAACTTTTTTTTTCTCGTTTTTTTTCACACACAAAATCCAAAGCGTAGGAAGGTGACAGATAAATATTTGTCTGTCAGTCATTAACCTCAAACATTGGTTTTTGTTTCAAATATGCAAGTAGGCGAATGTTGGCCACTTGGCATGGCCGCCGTCTTTAGACAGTCTGCTTACTAGTGATTGCAGCACAATCAGAATAATTACCTCTTTTGCTGCTGTCTGTAACAGGCAGAACGCTTCGTTCATGAGTTTGTATAATTTCTTTTCTCTGGTATGTAGCACGGTGGTTATGGTGTTACTTACAACGTTCTGTCTCAGCTTTCAAACCACTTTGTCGTGCTTGACAAAACACATTAGAAAATATGTTAAAATATATTTTGGATTAATTGGATCACGGTCACAAAAACTGTTCAGCTAAGAAGATCTTCGGTCAGGGGCAGCCCTAATAGATTTAACAGGTTTCTTTAAAAAAAACTGCATTTTAGTAAGTTAAATTATCTCAATAGTTTAATCTGCAACTCCGTCATGGTCTCAAAAGAAAAAAACTTAGTTAGAAAATTGATAACTACTACTATCTGCAAAATGTGATTCACCAGTATAAAAACTGACCAATGAAATGTGCAAGCTGACTGGAATATGCGCTTTAACCTGATGCTGGTAATGTATAAATAGGACTCCTATAGAGATAATAGTGTATTTTTTACAAATGAGTGGTAATTGTGAGCCAAAGTATTGAATGCTGAGATCGAGCTAAAGACGGGGTTTAGAATCAGCAGGGTTTGCACAAACAAAACAAATTTTTTAAAAAATGGCCGAGCGTAAAGCGCCGCCTTATAACGGCGATGTGTTATTGATATACTGTTTGAGGGGGTTCCCTAGAAATTTCCCTTTTTCGGTGCCCTCTGATTTCTCGTTTTGTTTTTCCCTGTACAAAGGTTTATGTGCGCTAGGCTGTGCATTTTAAAAGAAAAGATTTCTGCTGTGCAAAGTACCTTTGCTAAAATTCTAAGACATTGTTGTATATTGTATTTGTGTTTGTTTCTTTGTTGTTTATGCCAAAATGGGAGGGGTGTGGTTAAAACGATGCTTAAAGAAAGACCATTAATAGAGCTATTACATCATCAAAAATGTTAAGGCCTGTTTCCTGGATGGCCATTAAGCCTAATCCTTTAACTAAAACCACCTTCAAAGGATGAAAGCTGTATGGAAGGACTGTATGTTTTTAACCCAGATTTGGCTTAATCTGTAAAGGCAAGGCCGTTCTTTATCAAATGTACCGAGTCACTTGCAGAAGAGCGGTTCGGGTTTTTAGCAGCATATCAGTAACATACTGTACCGTTTTATTCACAAGCAGAGCCACTAATTTTGGCTTTCGCGTCACGACACCAGACCAGTCGGTGCTTTCACCGTTACACTTAAGTAGTGATAGGCAGGAAACGTAACCTTGGCGGCTTTGCGATCGTCTTTTTACGCCACCTTTAGTTCTTTTCTCTCCTGACATTCACGTGGACGATCCCGTCCTCCTCGCTGTTGTTTTGGCTTATGTTGTAAACACCTGTTTAAGCTGCAGAAGGGAAGGAGCTTCGGGTTGCTTTTTGACAGTTTGATTAAGGAAAAAGGCGATCTGGTTTTAGCTTCACTGTGCGGAACAAGATAAATGGCTCGGTGCCACTGTTTTCGGAGCTAGGTGTACGCGAGACACACGTTTGAGCCACAGATACAGTGTCGGACTTGGTTTAAAAGGAGAAAACGGGGAGGAACACATAGTTAGGCCTATATTTTTATTACAGTTATCAGAAAATTTGTATACAATCCACAAACCGGTTCTACTTCATCTAACTTCACCGTCCTACCTCATTGTTACTCTGGTGTTTGTTTGTCAGTGACTGTAAACTATGTGTGTATATTAAAAAAAAAATCTATAGGAAAAGGTATACCTGGTTACTCTCAACATGTACAGCATATTAAAAACTTGTAAAACACCTCAGTACACAAATATCATTCTTAGGAGGAAATCAGTTTTATTACCTGCTTAAAGATGCTGCTGTAAAGGGGTGTCTGTGTGAGGGGTCGTCTCCGAATATATATCTTCGCTCTTTGCTATGTTGTGCAGTTGATCAGTGGTTGTGTTCTGTCTCTGTATTGCATTCTGAGATTTTTACTGGTTGACGGTGCTACCAGCAAACAGTTCGAAAACTGATCTATCGGACCTCAAATGGTGCTGTTTTTCTATGTTTTTATCGTCATACGGCTATGTTTTATTCAGGTGTGTCAACCGCCACTATCCCCTCAGCTTACTCGAATTCTAAAGCCAAAATATTTCACGAAAATCGATAACCCCTGCTTTTACTGTATCAACTATATGCTATCCATCCAAATATTGTAGATAGTGATTATATCCTCAGCTGTGAGTTTCAGAAGTACCTCAGAAGTTGCCGAGTTCAAATGGATGCATCTGCTTTTAGCACCTGTTGTCTATCAATTTACATTGTCGCAGTGTATTTTCGGAAATATGCATTTTTACTGATTAGATCAGGTTACACTATAGATAATAGATGATTATTAGCTCACACTCAGATGTCGACGATGTGAAAGTTAAGAGGAAGCCACTGTTCACTGGTCGCATGCCGCGCAGGAAATCTCAGTCAGACTGGGACGATGGAGTAGAAGAGGTCCTCAGCAAAAAACAAAACCACACGTTAAGTTTGGGTCCATGTTAACCTCAGATTGTGTTCTAGAAGAGGGATGAAATGACAAAATACCCACGTAGAGGAATGTGTCAACTTCTAAAATTTGGACCATGCCAAAAATGCGATCAGGGTATATTCACGAAGACTGTTTTTTGTCGACGTTCCTGTCCTCTTGAATAATTAACTGTGATTCCCCTGTTGCATCGCTTTTCCCCTCACCGTCACTTAAATGTAATTTAAATGTTAAAATTATGCATTTAGTGTAAGAAAGTATTAACGATTGACTTACTGTGAGTAATTATACAAAGTGCATTATATTTTCTTTTACCCTGTACCAATGGAATCTTTTCTGCACCAAAGTGTTTTTCTGTTGTTTTGTTTTTTGTTTCTTTTATTGAGAGAAAAGGGTTGCGTCCCTTTTCAGTATGTTTCTATGTTCTTACTGATGGTTATTGTTTTCATTTCCAACCGTGCTGGTGAACATGAAATGTGCTGGTACCTCTCTACTGTGGGAAGAGCGTGTGTTCAGATACACAGCAGTCGGTTTCACGGAAGCACTTAAGCCATTCGTTGGACTGTTTTAATAATAGTTCAATTGTAAGCTTTGCTCTGGTCCAGGGTATTGACCCAGGGAGTTTGTGTGTAATTGAATTCCTATGCAGGTGTTGAGTTACGTACCTGGTACCACATCACTGTCGGGTAGAGGGCCAACTGCGGAGATGGAAAACTGGGCCTCGAGATTGAGTTAAAGGGGACAACGGCGACATGACAAATCCATACAGACCTATTAATGACATTTTCATACTTGTATTAAGTGAGCTATACAGGGCTGCTTGGATATCTACCTGTCTGTACTAGGTATAAACGCATTGCAGTGATCATTAGGGAAAGACAGGGTTATTACTGTATGGAGTATTTCCAGTTGGTATGATAATGTGAAAAGAATTTCAAGACTTTCGGAGTTGACACTCCCTCATTATTATAGCCTCCCAGAGGCAACCCTACATTTTCAGAAAATGTTATAAGTATATGCGATAGAGAGTGTACATGTCTTTGCTAAACCGGCCACACCTCTGCTATGCGAGCAAGTCTTTGACGCTTAGCATCCTGTTCTGTGTTTTCTCTTGCTGCATTCAGGAACACCTGTTTAATGTATAGATAAACAGAAATAAAATTGAGACTTTTATTCTATCAGCACAAACCTTGTGTCTGTGGTTTTTTGGGGGGTTTTGTTTTGTTTGTTTGTTTGGTTGGCTGGGTTTTTGTTTTTTTGCTCATCTTCCTTTGGGGGAAACTGTTAGATAAGACTGAAGAAATGCATCCCCATCCTTGTTACAGCCCTTTCTTCATTTTATATATATATATATTTTTTTTTTTTTTTGATGTGAAGAGTTTGTTTTTATGCATGCTAGCAGTATCACTAAACCAGTTTGGTCCATGCGTCCACATAAAATCTGGAAAACTGGAAAGCTCCTTGAGAGGCAGGCCACCTGGACCAAACAAGTTCAAGTATCTTGGGGTGTTATACACAAGCGATGGAAAGGTGGAGCGTGAGCTGGTGAATCATCGGCAGCAATGTGGGCATTATACTGGACTGTTGAGATGATGATGAGCCAAAAAAAACAAAGTTTTCAATTTACCCATTGATTTATGTTGCATCCCTCACCTATGGTCATGAAATCTGGGTGGTGACTAAAGGAGTCGGCCGAAATGAGTTTCCTCTGAAGGGTGGTTGGGCTCAAACCTCCGGAGGAATCTTGGAGTAGAGCTGCTGCTCCTGCTGATCAAAAGGAGCTAGTTGAGGTGGTTCAGGCATCTGGTTAAGATCCCTCCTGGGGCGACTACCCTTGTAAGTGTTTTGGGTGAGCCAAGAAACTGCTGGAGAGATTGTCTGTGAAGGTTCTCAGTCATCCAGGTCATCGTAGTCAAAGGAGCTTGCAAAGAAAAGCGTCTGGACTTCTTTAAGTTACTTGAAGACGTTTCACCTTCATCCGAGAAGCTTCTTCAGTTCTAAGGTCAAATGGTGGAGAGTCCCAGATATAAACCTAGTGGGAGTTTCCCCCCACAGAGGGACAAAAGGACCCCCTGATGATCCTTTAATCGCCTGAGCCAAGGTGTGAAACTGGGTGTGGGTCCGAATCAGCCAGAGTTTCGGGTGAGCTCTTTGTGAAACCTGGCCCCACCTCATCATGCGAATTCCTGAGGTCAGATGGCCCAGGATCTGAGTGGGCGTTAAGGCGTCTGGGAAGGGGTCCCAAAACTGGATTATAGATAGCAGAGAGTTGGTGTCGTAAACCACCGCCTCTGTTTAAAGATGGTCGCTCACAGTGGACATAGATGGCTTCTTTCACTCCTCTTTCAAACCATCTGTCCTCTCTGTCCAAAATGTGAACATTGGCATCCTCGAAAGAGTGTCCTTTATCCTTAAGATGCAGATGGACAGCTGAGTCTTGTCCTGTGGAGGTGGCTCTTCTGTGTTGTGCCATGCGCTTGTGAAACGCTGGTGAAACGTCTTCAAGTAACTTAAAGAAGTCCAGACGCTTTTCTTTGCAAGCTCCTTTGACTGCTGGAGAGATTATATTTCCAGTCTGGCCTGGAAACGCCTCAGAATCCCTCGGCAGGATCTGGAAAGTTTGGTTGGGGAGAAGGATGTGGTGAATACCCTGTGATCCCACTAAGGAGAAGAGAAATGGGGAGATAGATAGATGTACTACAAGGTTGGTTCACCGTTGAACCTCAGAACTGCCTTACTTTTCGTGGCATGGATTCAGTTAGATGCTGGAGGGATTCCTCAGAAACTTTGGTCCATATTGACACGATCGCAGCCTGTCTGCAGATTTGTTGGCGGCACATCCCTAATACGAGTCTCCCGCTCCACTACATGCCAAAGGTGCTCTATTCAATTGAGATCTGGTGACTGAGGAGGCCATATGAGTACAAGTATCATATTCATGAAACCAGTTTGAGATGAGCTGAGGTTTGTGACATGGTGCTTTATCCTGCTGGAAGCAGATGGGTTCTTCATTTTAGGTTTTTGGGGGGATTTTTTGCATGCAGCTGTCAGAACCTACAGCAAAGAAACTGCAGGGAAACCTCTTCTTCTTCTTCTTCTTCTTCTTTCAACTGACCCTATTAGGGGTCGCTACAATGGATCATCTGCCTCCATCTCTTCCTAGCATACTCCTCTGTCACATCAACCATCTGCATGTCCACCTTAACTACATCCATAAACCTCTGAAATCTTGATGTAGCCACTTTGATGTCACCCATCAGTTTTGAGCTTCACAGTTGGAAGTCAAAATTATTGACTGAGCCCAAACCTTTTTGGGTTTTAATGCTGGGAAGTTGGGAATTTTAACATGGAAGTCTTTAGGAATTAACTTTCATTTGCAGCCATCCTGTAGCGACACCTGCAGTTGATGTCACTTCCACATTGGATTCATTTTCCACCTCTGGAAGTTGCCTCTTTGCTACCGTGTTGTTCACTGGCACATTTTCAGGTTGGAGGTAAACTACTGAATCAAGGTTAAAAAAATTCCCATATCTTGAGGTGTAAACTTAGTTTGAGTCTTAAAGGTGTTATTTTTACTCCGCAGCAGCACATAATTGATGTCAAAAGAGTTTCTCCATTTTCAAATTGGGAGCTGTTTGTGCGGAGCGATTCTCATAAAACCTGAATGACCCTTAGGCTAATGCAAATTCTTCAGCACACAGAAACCTAACCAACTTTTAATTTAAATGGAAAAAGAGACATTTTTAAATTTAAGTTGGTCATACAATACCAGAGATTTACATTTACAACATGTCACCCACGAGTTTGACACAACTAAGACTGAGAGATTTCCAGACAGAGGCGGAGGATGAAAGAGGTTCACAGAGGTGTGTAACCATTTAAGTTCTTTGTGCCTTTTCACATCTTACATTAGTTTTCCATCGTCACAGGCTGTGTAATGGACACAGATCAATCCACTCGCCTGTACGTTTTGCACTTTTATTCTAATGTTTTCAATATCATAAACGACATAACAGGGTGATTCAAGCTGCACTGTGCCACATGACATGCCGATGATTGGCAGCTCTGTCTCTAACACTTGTGCAAACCCTATTGCATTAACAGCTGAGATGTATAGACCGAGATAACACAGAAATGGGGTGTTGACACATCAGACTGATTGTAAGATAGCTCTTTCTTTTTTTTTTGCAGACGAATCTAAAACGAACATTGTCTCTGAATGTCCTCCTTTTCGTATAGTCCACAATAGAAACTAATAGGAAGAGTGCCTCCTTTCTTTATCTACAGACTGCACCTCCTTCATTTCTCCCTGTCCCTCTCTCTTGTCTTGCACGCTGAAGCATTTCCATACATTATTGCCTCTGTAAGCAAGTGTGTCACGCGCCCAGGCTTTTCCTACAGCCCAAGAGGACTTCTCAATGTCATTATCGCTAAAGCCTGCCACATGTCTATAATGTATTGCTGCCTTTCTTTATTGGCAGCGTGATGATTCAGTAGTGGTGATGATGGATTAGTGCTGGCTGGGTCGAGCTGGGCTGGGCTGAGTCCGTCCAGACTGGGCTGGGCTCTGCAGCCTGGCTCTCTGTCGCATAAACACCATGTACTCCTCACACACTGCAGTATAGAGGGAGACATATTGTATTTATGTCACACACACAGTCTAATGAATATGGTCATTTCGGTGCTTTTATGGAGCTTCTTGGAACATTGTCTGATTCATCGCGTTCACCTTTTGAATTTAATGCAGACATGGCGCGCGCAGCAGCTCTGCATAATAGGTGGCAGTAATGCATTCTCTTTATGACATTGTTAGTGTTTTGAATGGGGGAAATATAACCGCATTTGCCTCGTGGAAGGGGAAGTTCAGAGTGGGTGTGCTGTGTGCATATGTTACCTCAGAGTAACAAGGTTTGTTTCCACGATCATAAACACGTACACACTGGGTTTAGAGGAAGGACGAATAGCGGCGTGTTTTATTGCTGAATATGAAACGCGCTCCACAAAGCACATCCACCCAGACTGAACTAGATTTAACGGCACGCTGGCCACCAACTAAAAGTCTAAACCCAACGCTCAGGACTTGATTATAGGATTTCGAGTCTCTCCACGCCAGCTTCCTGTTGTTCGCTGTCATGGCGGTTTGGCTTCAGCCGCAGCACGAGAAAATAAATGGACATTAGTCTTAATTTCTTATCGCTTGCAGCAGTATCTGACCATCACCGCTGCTGCTGTAAATCTTTCCCGCGCCGGCAGACAGAAGAAATACATCCCGATCCTCGTTGCAGCTCGTCACAAGCACGATGGAAATTTGAGCACGCATGCAGCAGTTAACATTTTCAGTATTGTTGATCGGGCCTGTATTAATTTTGTCCATCACCGACTGATGCGATATATTGACTTTAATTCCCTTTGCACTAAACCGAGTTATTTCGCTTATCCTGCAATATTTTCTCCCCAAAGGCAGGGAAGGTTTTTCTCATTATGGGAAACAATTAAAAAAGTAACAAAAGAGTTGAGCTTATGCTTTTCTAATTGATTCTCGTTCGTGCTGTTGTTGTGACTGTAGGTGAAGGAGTTATTTGTGGTTTGTATTTAGAGCAGTATTATCCGTGTACCACCTATTTACACCATGCAGAGTATTTATATATATATAGTCAAGTAAAATATGCAAGTGCCTTCATTGCCATCTCTGCTGCTTTGTTCATTTCAAAAGTTATTGCAGACGTAACATCAACTTGGTACTTTAGCAATTCTGCCTTTGGTCTTTGCACACATTGATGAAGCACCACCCATACCTTCACCCATCTGGGTGTTCATACATTGTCAGTTAGCTGTACGATAAGATACGCTGGTAGGTCTTGACTGTTAAATTCCTCTTTGCTGCCAGCGATGTTCGGAGGTCCTTATCGTTTTTAAGGAGCTTATTTTGCTGCTTCAATGATAAAAACTGGAAAAGTTTCGAGTCCGTCAGCGCCTCCAGTAAGTGGATGCAAAACTCTGCTCGTCTACCCTACACACATTCGTGCACATGCATGCATACCTGTGAATGCGCACACACACGCTGGCGCATGCATACTTAAATAAGGAGCATCCAAATGGCCTCTATTAATGCAGATGGCTCTCCCAATTAACAAGATTCAAAGCGATGATGAATTTTTCACTCTCTGAACAGTTAAGCTAATTATGGCCCAAATGAAGCAGGTTCCAGTGAATCGCCATGGCAGAGGCTGCCAATGGCAGACAATGTCACTGTCACAGTGCCACTCTGCAGCACCACCCTAATCACTACGCCTGCTTAATATTCATCTCCCACTGCTCTCTCGTCGCCTCCATCCTTCCTGTCTCACCTCACCTCTCGTCTCGTGTATCCTCTCTTCATCTCTCCTCCCGCTTTCCTCCACTGCCCTCCTTACACGAGTCCCTACCATAACCCCTCCGCACCCACCCACCGACCCACCCACCACTTTGTGCCTCTCATAGATGTGTTGTTCATAATGGAAATCAACTAAGTGCGCTAATAGCATTTTAATGATAATTTAATGTAGTAAATAAAACTTGTTACAAGCTAAGCAATTTTGCTGGATTTCAAGGGCAATCAATCTGTGTCCAATACAATCTGCTCACCTCCTTGATGATGGGTGTTGGATGTCAAGAGCATGTTTTCTCTCATGCAAGCTACAGATCAAACTACACTTGTCCCGGCAGCTGCAGATGCGCAAAATTCAGCGAAAAAGCACAAAAAGGGAGCCATGTGTGTTAAAATGATCGGTAAAGTTAGTATAACAGCGTGTTCGTATTAGTTCCTACTTTTAAAAGAGTAAAGGAGCAAAAAGTAAAAAAAAAAAAACTTCAAAAGCTTAGAGTTGTGTTAATGTTTTTAAAGTTGTGCTTAAATCGGTGCAGATATTACACATATCCTTTAAACTAGTGGCTCTAAAAATGATCTGATAACTGCTACGAGATAACTTCCACATACAGTATTGCCCCCAGAGGTCTTTCCCCCTCCCCTCTGTTGCACTTTGTGTATCATTTGACATTATCCCTTTTCATCATAAGGTCTTTTTTTGAAGCAAATTTAATGCCCGGTGGTTATTCGTGCCATTTTCTTATTTGTTGTTGATTCCGATTATAATAATCAATTCTCCTCAAGAAATTAACATACCTGAGTCATTTCAAGTCTGCTTAGCTTTGTGAGTCATTGTTTTCCATTAAAAGAGATTAGATTTGCCTTGTAATCAAAGATGAATGCTTCATTTTGCATTTGGATTCTTCTGCATATTGTTTTTTTTATCAAGCATACCCCCCAGACCAAACAAATTAAAAATGATGAGGAGCTTGAGCTAGAAAGAGAAAAGAATAAAGTGAGAAAGAAAAACAATTTATTTTCTCTTTTAATGTTCTACCAGTGGTCATTTAGCTAGCCTCTTTATTTAAATGGTAATGTGAAGCCGACTAAACAGGCACGACGAATCAGCCCGAGAAGAGAAGGAGACTTCAAAAAAAGAAAAAGAAAAAGAAAGCTGTGCTCTTTTCAGGCTCCAGGAGTTTATCTGGGTCTTTCCTCCTGTCGTCTGACTGAATGAGGAGCCGATTGAGCGACAAGTATAACTCTTCTCAGTGCTGGACTATAATTAATTAGGTGGGATAAATTATAGCATCTCTAGCGAACCCTGGCACACGTGCACACGGAAGCACGCTCGCAGCAAATGCACTCTGTGCACTCCGTCGTGCAAACATACATGCTTAACCAAACGCGTTTGTATCGATGAACATCGGAAGTGAAAAAAAGGAAAGTGAAAATAAACACATGTGACAGTTGTGATTAATTTCTATTCTCATCACGCCTGCGGTTGTGTAGCATACTCCCTTTATGCTACTTTAAAAAATAATTATATATGGATGAATATGTAATTTAGTCATAGAATGAAGCTATTATTCATAGCAAAGTGTGGAGGATGAGTTCAGCAGTCTCACAGCCTGAGGAAAGAAACTGTTTGGATGTCTGGTGGTAGAGCTTGCCAGATGGTAGCAGGTTAAACGGGCTGTGGTTGAGGTGGGTATTCTGTTTTGGTGTATTTCAGGCTGTGCCTCACCTTATCTAATCTGTCAAAAGAAAGCACTATCACTTTAATAAAGATGAAATACACATGCAGCGAGTGCTCAGTGTACAAAAGCCCCATTTAAGCAATATTATCGACCAATTTCTGAAACAAAAACTTGTTGTAATAAAAAGATAATCCCTCAACTTTCATAATAAATGTGGATTATTATGTCTAGTTATTATTAAATGTGTTATTTTCATTAGAAGCAACAGTATTGTTGGTCTCTTGTTTCCAGACAATAAATCTAAGTGTGCCCTCTTTACCACCTGCACGCCCTAAAAGCCCCTTGATGGCAAACAAGCTTTTATTTGTGTCTGTTATGGCAAAAGTAGAAGAAGTTCAGGCTCTGCTTTAGCAACATCACCACATAACTCCTGCAGATGGATTAAACAACCGTCGCTGCTGCTGTAAAATGTCTCCACTCGTCCATCAGTCTCGAACATCTCACATCGGTGCTTTGCGCAGCGCTGCTGTCTGATGGGATACGTGGCTGAAGAACAAACTGACACTTGTCTTCTCTGCTCACCGTCAACCCGGAACCCAAATTCGTGGCTATGAATTACAAACACACACCACGCAGACACGTGCAAACGCCCTGCCAGCAGGTGCTTTTAATGGCCTAGTGTTAATGAGAGTCTTGTTTAGAGCTGTCAGATGACCCTAGGCCACGCAGGCTGACACTGACTCCATGTTCACAGCTCTGGAGGTCACAGTTTACGCGAGAGTGTGCACGGATCAGCGCGTGTGTGTTAGCGCTACACGGGAAATCATTTATCAAACCTAATTGCTTTTCGAATCAGTATAATAAAGTTATATTAAAATACCTTCGTTCTTTAAGTTTAATATTGAGTCATTACTGTTGATGTAATCGTTTAAATCTTATCTATGGAGTCCGTTCTCATTGTTTGTTTGACGCTAACAAGAACAATCCAGACACAGGCTCAAAAAATAAAGAATAAATGATAATAGTAAGAATAATATTTGGCAGCGTAAGTTTATAAAATGATTTGATCAAATAAAATTATACACTTTATATAATCAGTTCATTTTCTCAGACTTTAACAGTAATTTCATCCAGTATATCTATAACAGCCACAAAACAAAGTTGTAATGGTGCCTTTATGAATCCTCAAACAATGTTTTTCTGAAAAATACAAGAAAAAATTCTCATTGGTAAGTATTCAGATCCTTTGCTTAAGCGGTGTCATAGAAATAAACGCTCTACATTAAAAGAGTATCACCAGTAAAACTGACTAATTATGAGTACAAAGGTAATAACTATCAAAAGTAAAGGCTCTCGTTATACAGCAAATGGCTGCTTTTCTACTATTACTATTATTATTGAGGCATGAATCCTTAAGTAGATTTTTTATGTTGAGGCTGGTGGACGGTACACAAAGCTCCTTATGTAACTTATTTATGTTATACAATAAATGAACTTATAGCAACATGTTGCATTTTACGAGCTCGTTGCAGTCTTTTGTTTCACTTCATCTTTAGTTACAAGTAACTACATGTGTTTAATGAATCTAGTGGCGCACATGAAGTCAAAATGCACAAAAAGTGGCATCTGCTCAGAAATTCCTAAATAAAAATCGATGTTAAAAATTAAATATATATTCAATTGATTGTAAAATAGGTTTGTAAAAGTATTTTTGTACCGTCTCTGCTGTCTTTTTTAGCATTAATTCAACTTCATTAATTTATTTTTTAAAAAATCAATAGAAAACAATCATGAAGAAGTAAAATGTGACGGGATGAAGGTAAATACTACCCTCTGTTTTTGTGACTGTATGTATATGTATTAGGGGTGCAACTATACACAAAATTCAAAGTTCGGTTCGATACTTTGGTGTCACGGTTCGATATTTTTTCAATACAAAAAAATGTTCATGCCTTTTTAATTTGTCATTTATTAAAATTATAAATATATATTTTAATTCAAAAGTACAGTTTTTAAATTTAATGTTGCTGAAACAACAAAGGGATAAAAAATAAATCTATCTGATCGAGAAATCACTCATCTTTGGAAAAGAGTTTATTACAGAGAAATGTCTCTTTCCAAAAGCGTATAGTATAGCTTTTAAAAGCTATACTATACGCTTCTTCTGGGCTATATTCTCAGCAGCATATTAAACATATCAGGTCCCCATAAGGAGAATCATGTGATAACGGCTGTCTAAATGACTCGGGTAAAGTTTGTAGCATGCGTGCTTGTTGTTTTTGTCTGCTTCCACTTGTCTTTGCACTAGGATGATGTCGGCGTAAATGTGCAGTCATATTCGTTGTGTTCCCACTAGTGCTGTCAGCGTTAATCTGAAATGACGTTAACGCCACAACATGGCAAATCTCCATTAACGAGCTACCGCGGATCGCCCCGTGCGTGGGGCTGGACGGCCAACACGTTAACGAGCTAACTGCGCTAACGCACTAGTTCCCACCAGTGTAATTGAGCATTGCATGGCACATCCAACATACTGTTTTACTTTTGTCCATGACGCGCTTACCTTCAGGGTCATACGTCACATGAAGACCAAAAAAGTTCCAAACGCCAGATCTGAATGAGGGTGGGGGAGGTTCAATTTGCCATGTTGCAAGGAGAGCTTAACTTCTGTCTCGCTAGCTTGCCCTGCGCTCAGTGAATCTGCATTCGACTACTCCGCCTAGGCTGCACTGTCGAGCGCAGATCCACTGAGCGCTCAACACAGACAGCATCGTCAGAAGGAAAGTTGATAAAATAAATGTAAAAATTTGTATTGTTCGATACATATGCGTACCGAATCGAAAGCACTGTATCGAACGGTTCAATATCGATACGAGTATTGTTGCACCCCTAGTATGTATGTATCTGCACTAAAGATAACATCAGTGTGGCTGAAGCACGTGAATGCATGAAGATTTTAAAACGCTCTTTTTTGCAGTTGCGGTGCTTTTTAAAGTTTCACCCTGATATAATCAATTTTCTCCTTTTTTTTCTTTCTCTGTGGTATTTTCCTTCTGTATCTCCAGCCAGTGTTTTCCAACCTTTAGCACACTTGCTGTTATTCTTCCTTTATGTGTTGACAGTGAAAGTGTAATCTAGCTCTCTGTGTGGAGACCAATTCACAGAGTGGGAAGCGCCTGTGTGGAAGCCAAGCTGTGTGTGTGTGTGTGTGTCTGTGTGTGCATATATGTGTGTGTGTGTTTAAGTAAAGGAGACTCAAGCTGACAGTTTGCCAGCAGCCTTGCACCTGCACACAGCTAGGTGTTGATCTCAGATGGGGGGGGGGGGGGGGGGGGGGGGGGGGGGGGGTGAAGCGGGAAAGTAGGAGGGGAAGACAGGCGAAGGGAAAAGGAGAGGCGGGGATCCAGCGCGAGGTGTTGGGGATGGATTAGAAAAGACTAGTGAAGAACACAGGATAGGAACTGTGAGAGGTGGCGTAGCTGTGACATGTAATTCCTGTTTTTATGTCTCTTCTTTGTACACGAGCGTGCACATGCCACAAGTGGAGGGAAAATGTGTGGCTGTGACAGGCGGGGCAGGAAAGCCAATTGGATTGATGCATTCTTTCATAGGAAACTGCCAAGTACCGAGTGCAGTCAGGGCCTCATTTGTCAAACTCAAGGAAATAGCATTACGGCGTGATGTTTCACTCTGTCTTTGGCACACACATCAACAAACCTCTGCTTCAGGATTGAAGAACTGTGCAGCTGATGTTACCGAAACCCAGCGCAAAATTTAATTGCGGGTTAAAGTGGCAGCAATGTGATGTAAGCGTCTATATGTCATCTCACTACTGGCAATATATTGGCAGATGCTGCGTGGCACTCAAGTGGCGCACTTGGAAGATCTTCGGCTTCTGTGATAGGTTTCTCTGTTTTATATTCACTGACTTGTTAACCTTTCAGCAGCGGCGGTGAGTTCGCCGCTGCCCACAGAGCAGATAAACTTAGACAAGCTCTCTGGAAGATGCTCGGGAGGAAGACAGGGCGGCTCAGTGACACTGTCAGCGTGACGCACTGTTGGATAACCTAAACAGGAAGTCTGTGTCACTGATAAATCAACCCACTAGATCTTTTTTTTTTCTCACAGGGGATTACAAAATCAAAAATTAAAAGTGCAAAGTGGAAAAAAATTAAAGTTTTTCAGGTACAGAATGATTTAAGCCGGTGTCCTGTTCTGTTCCTACTGTAGTCGAGATCCTGCTAGTGACAGGAAGTGTGACAGAAATACAAAGAGGGTTAATTTGAGCTGACATGTGTCCAGTGTTTGTGTGTCCCCATATGCTTGTGTTGCCTTGTTTGCTCCCTCCATCATCACTGCTATCAAAAACCGCTTGTTGCTTTAGTGTAAAATATTAAATGCAGACTTGTTTCTTGTCTTTAACAGTTTGTTTTCTTCTTCTCGTTTAGTGCATTGTGTTTCCCACGTGTCTGCATCGGGGGTTCAAAAGTAATCAGTAACCTCTTTCCAAGTACAAAGTATCATGCCGTACAATTGGACAGCGTCATAAAGTTTTATTCAACCAGAGAGATTACATTCATTCTCTCCGTCTTGCTCACTGTGTCATTCTGTCTGTCTGGTCGTTGGGATGTGTCCCAGCAGGCTTGCCGTAGACTGGCAGAGTGTTGATCTGAGTGTCAGTGGGACTGGGGGTCTCCTTTCCCAGCACTCTTCTCTTCCACCAGCTGACAGACAAGGTCAGGGACTCATCCCGCCTGTCTTTCTTGGCTCCTGACAGCCTTTCCTCGGGGAGACAAACCCCAGACAACCCTGCACAGCCTGGCACGCACCATCACCAATTAATATTGCATCACCATTTCCCAGCCCGCTCCCTTTAAGATCCGCTACTCTGGGTGCGATTGGGCCACCTGACTCGCTTGTTTCTTCACCTCACTCAGCCTCCATGAGTAATGGGGAAAAAGCAGATTGGTCCACATGTTTTACTCGTCTTTGTTGTTGTTGATGATGTTAGATATGAATATTTATGTATGTTTTAAATTAAAATTGACTTATTTTCACACAAAGTGGATTTATTTTATCCTCACCTATTTCAGAGATGAAGAGTTTACTGTACCGATGCACTTTACAATTTTTTTTTTTCAACTTTCTAGCTGTTAGGATGCCTGGGTCGTTGACCCAGGGTTTTTGAGTTTATTATATTATTTATAATTTCTAGTCTTTGGGTTTTCGTTAGAGTCATGTCTTATGGTTTGTTTCTGTGTAATCCTTGGTTGCTGTCTCCCCTGTCTGCTATATCCCCGTGTCCAGTCGGTGTCTGTGTCTGCCCTGGTCCCACATCTCTGTTCCCTCTGTTGTAGTGCCTGCATGTGAGTCTGTGTCTTTTGTTCAGTCTGTGTTATGTGTTTCCTGTTTTACTTTGAAGGTCTCTGTCTTATCTCAGTGTGTTCAGTTTACGCTTCCTTGTCTCGTCAGTTCTGATTTGCCCCAGCTGTGTTTCCCTCCTGTTGTCCATTCCCTGATTGCTCCCTCTATGTATTTAAGCCCTGTGTTTCAGTTTGTCATTGTCGCGATCTACCGTTTATCTAGCTGTGTGTTCCGTCCGTGTAAGTTATTTTTTGGATACTCAGTTTTGTTACTTTTTTGAGTTTAACATTAAAGCTGTTTTGAGTTACTTTCTGTCTCCGGAGTCTGCACTTTGGGTCCTTCTCCTGCCTGCACACAGCCGTTCCCTAACAGAAGATCGCGACCATAACATGGACCCAGCAGACTCCGTGTGGTATCGGCAACCCGCAGTTTCTGCCTTCCTCAAGGAGAGCGTGAGGCAGGAGGCTAAGCATGCCCGGGAGCTCAAGTCACCTTTCTATGGTTCACGTTTGGCTCGGGGAGGGCCCCGCTGCCTCCAAACTGCCATGGCTACGGCCGAGCCGGCGCCTGTGCCTCGGGCGATCAGATTGAGCACGTGCTCATTCTCTCCAGTCGCTACACCTCCGCCTCCACCCCTGGATTACCAGTCCGACAAGAGGGTTAAGCGGCGGAGGAAGAAGGATTACGTGATGCCGGACGTTAGACTCACTCCACTGCAGTCCTTCGCTCTGTTTTTGGGTCTGCCACGTTCTGAGCTTCACCAACTCTCTGCTTCCTCTTCGCAGCCCAGTTCGCCACCTCCCATTTCCCAGAGAAAGCGACGCTCACGCGGTCGCCACTCTGTCTCTGCTGAGCCACTCCCCATGGTGAGGTATAATGACTGTTTTCATTCTGCTCCCTCTGAGCTGGAAAAAGACAATCATGTGCACACTGTAAATTCTGAGACTGTGAAAACTGTTAAGACTGTTAGACGTGGTGGTGGTAGGAAGCTAAAAAACATTTTAGAGGAGTCTGTGTTTGCTGAGCCTGCTCCTTTGCACCGTTGTGTTCCTGCTCCCAGGGCAGCTCGGGCCCAGCATTCCCCTGCACCTGTTTCAGTGCTTCAGGTGAGGGAGGCTGAGGTCCAGCTGGTCCCTGGTCCGGTGTCCAGGCCGGCTGGGCCTCTGCCTGTCGCTGCACCCATGCCAGCTCCTTGGGTGGGGACAGCAGCTGCCCAGCCATTGACGGTGCCTGTCCCGGCTCCCAGTGTGAGGATGACCGGGAACCAGTTAGCTCCGGCACCCGTACCTTCTCCTCGGGTGGGAGTGGCTGGTGTCCGGCAGGTACCTGCACCTGGTTCTGACCTCACTGGACTCTGGTGAGCCCGTCCAGCAGTTTTCTTTAGGCTCTGTAGGCTCAGACAACCTAGCCCAGCCATCTGCTAATCCACCACCTCGCGCACCATTACTACCATTCTTACAAGAGTCAATACATATTAAATTTCTCTCCATAGCTCAGACTTTAGCTCACCTATCGGCTCAGTCACCTGCTCAGTTCCCGCCTCAGTCATTTACTCCACCGCCTGTTCCTGCTGGAGGGTCCGAGGGGCCCGTCCAGCCTTCGTCTGCCTCCGCTGGGGGGTCCGAGGGGCCCGTCCAGCCTCCTGCTCCCGCTGGAGGGTCCGGGGAGCCCGTCCAGCAACCTGCCTCCGCTGGAGGGTCCGAGGGGCCCGTCCAGCCTCCTGCTCCCGCTGGAGGGTCCGGGGAGCCCGTCCAGCCTCCTGCCTCCGCTGGAGGGTCCGAGGGGCCCGTCCAGCCTCCTGCTCCCGCTGGAGGGTCCGAGGGGCCCGTCCAGCCTCCTGCTCCCGCTGGAGGGTCCGAGGGGCCCGTCCAGCCTCCTGCTCCCGCTGGAGGGTCCGAGGGGCCCGTCCAGCCTCCTGCTCCCGCTGGAGAGTCCGAGGGGCCCGTCCAGCGACCTGCGTCGCCTGCAGCGCCACCACCTGCGGCTCCCACGCCGTTCCCTGCAGCTTCGCCCTCGCCTGGTCCGGCCTCCGAGTCTTCGCCCTCGCCTGGTCCGGCCTCCGAGTCTTCGCCCTCGCCTGGTCCGGCCTCCGAGTCTTCGCCCTCGCCTGGTCCGGCCTCCGAGTCTTCGCCCTCGCCTGGTCCGGCCTCCGAGTCTTCGCCCTCGCCTGGTCCGGCTTCAGCTTCAGCGTCGCCTGGTCCGGCCTCCGTGTCTTCGCCTTCGGCGTCGCCTGGTCCTGCCTCGCTCCATCTATCTTCGTCTGCGCCTGAGGTCCCCATGCCGTCTGGTCCTGTCCGGCCTGCTCGTCCTGTCCGGCCTGCTCGTCCTGCCCGGCCTGCTCGTCCTGCCCGGCCTGCTCGTCCTGTCCGGCCTGCTCGTCCTGTCCGGCCTGCTCGGCCACTTTCCGGGCCGATGACTGGACGTCATTGCCGTCACGGACGGCCTCCTGACCTGCTCGGCCGCCGCCGGTGCCTCCCGCCCGGCCGGCCTCCTGACCTGCTCCGTCGCCGCCGGTGCCTCCCGCCTGCCCGGCCCCCTGAACTGTTCTCTTGGCTCTTGGGCCGCCTGCCTCCGGGCCGCCCCTCTTATCTAGCTGTGTGTTCTGTCCGTGTAAGTTATTTTTTGGATACTCAGTTTTGTTACTTTTTTGAGTTTAACATTAAAGCTGTTTTGAGTTACTTTCTGTCTCCGGAGTCTGCACTTTGGGTCCTTCTCCTGCCTGCACACAGCTGTTCCCTAACACTAGCAGCATTGCTCGAGGGATGGCAATGTCACACAGAGGTCACTCCACCACTTTAGATCAGACCAAAATAGCTCAACAGCTCTTCATTAGAGTGCCAAGACATTTTATTCTGACAACACTGTGGCCAGCCAATGAACTTTACCAGTTTTGGTGATCCCCTGATTTTTTTTCCTCAAGCACCAGCAAAAGGTTCACAAAAGATATCTCAAAAAGTTTTGAATGATTTCCCGTTAAAGGCTTTGATCCAGGTAAATCCAGGTGAGGGGCGATGGGTTGGGGGGATCAAGAGAAAGAGAAAAGAGGGCACAGGGAGATGCTGTAGTGGTATATAAAATTGTGAAAGGAGATGAGTGGAGAAGAAGTGATGAGGGCATCACATGCGTCTATAACAGCATAACTAAGGTGTGGTTCAAGGTCACCTGATCCAGCCTTACCTGTAAGGTTTACCAAGAAGGAAAGTTTAGCACATCTTCAAAGAGCCACAAGCTGTAGCTTACTGTAGACTCTTACTGTCCCAGTACCTGTTTAACTATATCATTTTTACTATGTACGTTACTTGTAGTCAGTGTTGGTCAAGTTACTTGAAAAAATTACTAATTACTGAAAAAAGTAATCCCGTTACTTTACTGATTACTTATTTCCAAAAGTAATTAATTACTTAGTTACTTAGTTACTTTTAAAAACATGATTTACAACCTGAATAGGTGATAAAGCGATAGATCTTTCAGCCCAATTCTACTTTTTCTGCATAATCCATCATACAAAATGTAATCAAATGGAAAAGTCTCTTTTTAAAACTTGTTTTATTAGTTTTAATCTTTTAACTTTATGCATCAAGCAAAAATTTTAACTATATGCAACATTCTCTGACTGGAAGAAATTAGTTTAATATTTAAACCTATTTTCTGCACATTCCAGCACACAAAATATTTTTTGTGTGTGTTTACACTCAGTCTTTCAAATAGATGCAAGTACAACACAGCAGAAAATAATTAAAGTCAAAGACTAGCGGTCCTTTGGCTCTATTTTCACCTGTAAAGCAGGAGTTGGGTAGGCGGAGGTTTACCCTGGTGCAGGTGTGCCGCAGCGGTCAGTGGAAGAATCCGCGAGTTTCTCTGAATTTCCCATTACTTCATAGCGCACTCGGTGCTTGCTTGGAAGTTTAGGGTTTTTTTCGCTGTAAAAAGAAGTTTTCTTCCCACGCACAACGGACACAAATGTTTTTGTCACTTTTTATGGAATCGAACTCAAAGTAAGGTCAGTACTTCCACGCTTTAAACGCTGCACGCTCATACTCTCTCCCCCACTCGATATATGATCCATTGTTGATCTGCACACAGCTGTCACCAATGTTGCACTGGCTTACGTCACTGTCAAGAGACATTCTCACACAAAAAAATCACGGTTTTAGTAACGCAGTAATGCAGCGTTCCTACGTGAAAGTAACGGTAATCTAATTACTGAATTTTTACTTTTAAATACTACATAAGGAAATTGCAGAAATCTGTATCTACTGTTAATATACAGTAAGGGTTAAACCATTCTAATCAAAAAATGTGTAAAAACTAGTTAATTGTTTCATCTTATAAAAAAAAAAGTTACAACCTCAGGATTGAAAAATGTTTGTAAAAGTCATATCAGAAGAAATACCCTTTCATCTCCAGGGGGACAATAAGGTTGTTTTTTCCAATAAATGTTCTCTCAAACAGTACACAGTTTGTACTGTTAGTAAAATATAGCACAGTATCCGTCTTTGTCTGGCGTGTGATGCCTCGGACAGACCCATCAGAGGGAGATTATTTTATGGATTTCTTCACCGCGTTGCCACGTTTTATCATTCTGATTGTGGAGCTGCTGTTTCGGCCTTGTAGCTCCATTCTTCAAACTCTGAACTACTTGCGGTGAGAGACATAACGCCTCCTGCGACCTTAGCGGATGACTTATCCTCCTACCTTGGGGACTGAGTAATGTGCTTGTGGCTCTGAGAATAGCTACAGTGCTGTCCATCCGGGCAGGGGTCGGGAGCGGCGCGGCGTATTTGTCTGAATCACAGCTCCTGGCTCGCCTGTTTGACTTATCCGCTCATGCGTAGACACACATGCAGTTAGCTGACATACGGGCACACATGCTACTGATCAGTATAGCGTGATAGAAGAGCGCGGGGCCCATGTATGACACCTTGGCTGCTGAAGCACTCACCTGGCTTCTCCTCGATACTGATTTATACTGGCCCTGCAGGGGTGGCAAAAGCACACGTGCACGGATTGGGCACTAGATCACTTCTTCTGGGCGTGTTTCTTGAAAAACTTCAGCCACGAGGGTGTGAAGGAGAGGGAAAGAACAGGAAAGGAAAGTTACGGCTACTTCTCGTATCCCGTCACAGGAGTCAGCGGGAAAGATTTTCAGCAGAGGAGTGTGTTTCTGATTTTATTCACAAAGCTGACTTCTTCTTCTTCTTCTCAGCTCGTGTCTGTGTATGTGTGCGTACGCACGTGTGAGCGTTGCACAGATCGCTGATCTCTCTGAAGTCCTGTTTGTTCTCCAGGTTTGCCCCCACTACAAACATTTCCCTGATCAAAGCTGCTGAAAAGGCCTGCCACTTCAAACAAAGTACACACACACGCAAACACACGCATCCATCCCAACGCAGCCCTGCACGTCGTCATGGCAACCTCGTTAACTCTACACAGACCGTCACGCAGTTATTGCATCAGGCGAGCCAATCGGGAGTGGGAGGAGAAAGACGCAAGCAGGCGTCAGGAGCGCAGTTACAGTTTCAGCTGGTTTCATTTCACGTGTGCAAGTTTGGTTTTTCGCCGTGGGTGTGAAAGCGGCCACGCAGCTGCTCTGAGCTGCACACGTGTGTCGCGGGTTTCATTGAAAAAAAATCCACTTCCACTATTCGGTTTCACCGCAGCAGCTTTTTTACCCTTTCGGCAGTTACACAACAGTCCAATTTTTTTAAAGACATTCTGTAAGACATTTAATTTCCAGAGATAAGCAGCGATGTAATCTGAGACATTTGATGTCAGCTTTATCGGGGAGTTGTATTAACAGCAGGTGATACGCTGAGTTTAAATCCTTTCAAGTTAACTTACAGAGAGATTAGTGAAATGGATAACTGTTAGATTTTTTTTCCCTAAATCCTACAAACAAAACCAAAACTTGTCAATTTGTCCTGTGGATAAAATTCAATCTGTTCTTTTATTTTTACTATGCTGACATTTGGACTACAATGCAGAGTTTACCATCAGTGTAATTCAAGTATGCTAATATATTCAGCCTGGGAAAGAAATTGGTTACTACTGTACAATCATGTTGTTTTGATTATTCTGTTTCAAATTGTTTATCTATGGACTGGATTCCCGCATTAATGGAGGAGGCTGAATGCATATCCATTTGCAATTAAAGGAAAGCAAATGAATAAAGGATTTTTTCCAGGCCCCTCCCGACCTGGATTGGACACACTCAGTCCAGCTTGGATCATATTTTCTTTTAAATATTTTGCTAAGCCTAAAAATGATCCATTGCGCGTCTTTATCCTGTCAGCAGGGATTCACGATCACGAATATTCTCATATGAGACTCTGACCACATTTTCTTGCATCAGCATCAGACTCCATCAGATTATGTTTGAACAAGTGTCACATTTTTGGAAAAACTTTAACGTTATTGCACGTTAACCGCAGCAGCAGATAGGATGCAGAATTCATTTGGCAGCTACTGGATTGACAGACATGCCATCGCACCACATTGATTTTTCTCCCCGCCTTTTCATTAAACAACAGTGGCTTTTAAAGTAATTTGCGCTAAGGGCAACCAGTGGGAATGTTGATGCCAAATCAGGATCACAGCGATCAATGAGCCAGACTCATCAAACAACTGGCAAGATGGCAAATCCCAAACGACAGCTTTAAAAATGTTAAAGATTCATGCAAAATCTTTCCAACATCCAAAAACGGGCCGCTTTCAAGAGGCTGACAGGAGCGCGTGCGAGTATCTGTCTGAAAAGCGGAATGAAGAAATGCCTCTAACTGGAGCTGATATTCAGCTGAAAGCTTTGGAAATCACTAAAGAGCTGAACATACCCACAACCGAGTTCAAAGTCTGTGTAACCGATTGATGCGCCGAAATGGACTGTGCCTCCGTTGCGAGACTTCTTGCCCAGAACTTCCTCTAAGACTTCAGAGAGAAGCTACTGATTCTGATAGAAAGATGATTCTCTTTGAGATGTTAAAATGGAATCAGAAAAGCCTGCAGGCTATAGTTTGGCAAGTTTGCTGTTTTTATTTAAAGAACTCGGTTGGAAAAATGCGATTATTATTATATATCAAGCAATATTTACTCATATTGATTTATATTTTATGCTTTTTTTTCTTTTTACAATGAAGTATATCTTGTTTTACACTTTACCTTCAGATTGTTCGGGGCAGCGGCATAAAGTGAACTTTTTTTAAAACATAGATTAAGTGTTTAAACTGAGCAAACTCTGAGTAAACTGCTGTTTCTCCAGGGTTTTGGTGCCTTTGCCATCCAAGCTGTCTTTACAAGCTGCAGATGTAACAATAGCCCGTTTGTCTGTGTGGACAGCTCGCTGTTTAAACCAGTGCAGCAGAGTGCATGCCACACAGTTTGTTTTTATATGAGAGGAGTTCAGCCAACTAAGAAGAGCAGAATGCAGCTGTTAAAATGGAACGCACAACTAACTGTCAAGGATAAAAAATGCCAGAAAGTGTACAAGCGGAAACAAAATACTGCTGTTGGGAACAAACGGAACATATTTATTTTTGCTCTCTTTTTTATTTTTATGTGTGTGTGTGTGTGTTACTCATGTTGTGGGGACATAAATCTTTTTACTAAGTCAAACCCCGGGGAGCTGCCTCTGTCATGTAGACAAAAAACAACTACCTATATATATATGTGTGTATATATATATATATATATATATACACACACATATATATATATATATATATATATATATATATATATACACATATATGTATATATATATATACATATATATATATATATATATATATATATATATATATAATTTTGTGACATATACTTCTGGAGGAAGTTGATTACTATGGAAACCCGTTTCCGCTACTAAAAAAAACAAGTATCCATAACTCAAAATTTCGAGTTATTTTCTTGAAATTTTGACTTATTAACTCGAAATTTGGAGAAATCTGTGCATTCATGACTGGATGTAATACCGGTAGCTTAGCTGTAGCATTTATACCTGAGGGCTTTAGCTTCAGGGTAACAAGGAAATGACGTCATTCACGTAGATTACTGATTGGCACCGCTAACTCAAAATTTTGAGTTACTTTTCTCATAATTTTGAGTTAATAAGTCAAAATTTTGAGTTAACAAGTCGAAATTTCAAGAAAATAACTCAAAATTTCGAGTTACGGATCCTTTTTTTCCCCTTCAGTTGCAGAAACGGGCTTCCATAGATATATATATATATATATATATATATATATATATATATATATATATATATATCTATATATATATATATATATATATATGAATTTGATAGACTGTACTAAGCTTTATTTTATTATGCAGTTGAATCTGATAAAACTTACTTGTTTACTTTTTCATACTGTGCTTAGTAGTTATTTTCCACCCTGTTAGAATTGGCTTCATTGCCTTAAAAAAAACTACAATTCCATAAAAGCCATTTACAGGAAGTGGCATCATTTGTTTTTGGAGGGAATTCAACTGTGGAAGATGAGGTAAGCTTTAACTGTCACTTTCACTTTACTTTTTTTCATCTTAAACATGCTACACCTGTATGTGTCAGCCTCGAGTTTTCACCCTGTTAAGACCAATTAAGGAAAATGTTAATTAAGTAGAATATTTTTAAAAACATATTGGATTTAGTTATTAAAGGTGTGTCAATTTATTGAAGGTTAGCTTGCTAAATGTTGACCAGCTAAAGAGCTACAGCTAGATTAGCTAAAAAAAATTCCACACTGTCGGGTTCCACCCTGTTCCCTAACAGGGTGGAACCCGACAGTGTGGAATTTTGGGGGCACACCTATCAGGGTGGAAATTCTAAAGAGAGAGCAATAATTATTATTGTTATCATTAATTAATAACAAAGAGAGGGAAGATAGTCAGAACTGAGGGGATCGAACTACCAGAAGGCAACAATGCAGACATAGAGGACAGCTACCAGTACCTGGGGATCCCGCAGGCAAATGGGAACCATTAAGAGGCTGCTAGGAAAGCAGCAACCACCAAGTACCTGGAGAGGGTCAGGCAAGTCCTGAGGAGTCAGCTGAACGGTAAGATGTGGGCTATCAACACCTATGCCCTGCTCTTGATCAGGTACACTGCTGGGATAACGAGCTGGCCAAAGGAGGAGACAGAAGCCACTGGCATCAAGACCAGGAAGCTCCTGAGCATGCATGGAGGGTTTCAGCCCAAATCCAGCACCCTGAGGCTGTATGCTTAGTGGAAGAAAGGAGGCTGAGAACTAGTGAGTATCAGCACCACAGTCCAGGATGAGACAACGAACATCCACAAATACATCAGGAAGATGGCCCCAACTGACAACAGAAATGTTGCTCAGTGAATACCTCAGGCAGCAGAAACCATGATGGAGGATCGTATGTACCACCAGAATGACAATGTACCAGATAGCGGAGGTGGCTGACATCCAGAAATCCTACCAGTGGCTGGACAAAGCTGAAGAGCAGCACAGAGGCACTAATCATGGCAGCACAGGAACAAGCTTTGAGCACAAGATCCATAGAGGCTGGGGTCTATCACACCAGGCAAGACCCCAGATGAAGGATAGACCACCCGCAGGGGCACGAGGGGAATTTTTATGTGGTACTGTGGTGTGTCATAATGTTTATATTCTGATGTACTTTTTAATGAACAAATAAATAACAAGCAAAGATGCACCATAGATATTTACTCACACTGATTTTCCATCCTGTTATAGTCTATTCCAACCTGTTTGGAAAAATGTTTTTTAAAATAATTGAATCGAATGATTAAGTCTTGTGAAAATGGTTGTGCCATGTTGAGAAGTCAGGAACATTAAATGCACAAATATGTATATGTTTAACTATCTCTGGTCAATATGTAAACATCCCTAACAGGGTGGAACACATTCAGAGGCAATGTTTCATAAAACTACCTGTAATTACTATTTTATTCATCCCTGAGCTTGACCATAATGGATTTCATATAGTTAAACATGTCAGTATTGAAACAAATGATAACAAAAGTTTTATTTTATTTTTATTTTACAAAAGTTATGAAGCTAAAATGTTGCCGCAAAAAGAGAATCACCCAAAGGTTTGTGAATAAGTGCGGTCTAATTCATAAATGCAGACAGATTAACAACACTGAAAAAGGTGAAACGTCTAAACGTCATTTAGTTGAATTTAAATTTTATTGTCGCAATCGAAAGTTCAGTTTTCTGGTTTGAAACTGTTTTTTTTTACTTTACCTAAATTTAAAACTCACTTACTCTAGAAAAACCAACAGAAACAGTTTGCCCTTAAGTAAATATCTTTAAGTCAAAGGTGACTGTGTCATGTGACTCACATTCCTGTGTCCCCCATTACCTCGCTTCAGCAGTGAACATACGCTGAACAGTTCCAGACAGATCTATACTCTTAAACACACCTTTGATGCACTGCAGAAACTGTTTGTGGAGATAAACAAAAACAATGACACGTAGAATCTGTAGTCTCAGTGTCGAGCATTGATTAGCCAGAGAGACATGTGGACACTGCATTTTTTTTTTGGTAATCAGAAACACTAGAGAGAAGTATAAAGAATTTCTGTTAGATTTTATTGGGGTGGAACAGATTTAATTTCATTTGAGAGAAATTAGAGCCACAGCATCTGATTTTTTCCCCTCCATTGTTCAAAGGGTTCTGTGTGTTATCTTCATTTTATTTAGGAAGCAATGAGTGAGCACACATGGTGTTAGAAATGTTGTTCATGTTAAAGGCTGTTACATTGTTACATTATCAATTTAAAGGTGAGCTGCTCAATTTGGCATATTTTTGTTTAAAAAGAGGGGTTTGGTGGGGGTTGGGATGAGGAATCATTTTGCTCAATTTTGTCTGGTTTATTGTTGTTTGTTTGTCTTTTCGCCCTACGCAACTGTTGTGTTGCTAAAAAAAAGATAACATAAAAATTTAGTCCTTCAAAGGAGAATTTATCTTCATTTCTAACAAGTTGATTTTAACTTCAAGAAATCAGCTTTTTTGTAAAACCACAGCTTTTGTTTTATTACATTTTAAGGAATAACATAGACTTTTTTGAAGCTTTATTAAGTAAGTTGAATGAGGACATAATAAACCAATTTTCAATTAAGTATAAGTAGAAATGGTATTTTATTACACTGACTAAAACGTATAAGTTGAAAGAACTTTAAAAATCGCATGTAACAAAATTAGAGTCATGTTTTACCAAAGCAGTTAGTTTGTTTCAATTTACATTTATGATTCTGGAAAAATAAAGATTTTTTTAAATACAAATTTACATTTTCAGTCAAATCAAAATTGTAGTCTTAGTAAAAATAATAAATAATAAATTTAGCTGAAACAAATTAGACTAAATTGAAGTTGGTTCAAAAGAACATTTTTTTCATTGAACATATTTCTCCACCAATAACCGTAGCTTTCATGCTACATGTCTCTTTGCACTAGAGAACTCAATACAGCTGGTTGCTAACTGGTTGTATTCTGGTTACATGTTTATATAACAGCAAAGCTGCCAAACACCTGTGTCAGTTAAAACCTGTCCTGCAGCAACTGCGTCACCTTTTGTGGAGGAATTTCTGAACTTGACTTTCAGATCAATTCTCGCTGCACTTTGAATGTAATTAGTTATCATAGATTGCATTGAATTGCCAATTTGATTCAGTCGCAAAAGGATAGCAGACTGACTTTATCTTATCGTCATTTTATTGTGGTTTTGATCCACCAAAGTCATTTAGAAGACAGCATCTGTGGTCCCCCCTTTCAGATCTACATGGATAAAGGTGCAGACTAAAGGCATGATTTTTTTTATAGGCCATGTCTGTCATGTTTGGGTAAGGTTTAGGTTACAGCATGGTGGTAGAGTATTTAGCACTGTCACCTCACCTCAAATTCAATCTGGGGCCTTTCTGTGTAGAGTTTGCATGCTCCCACATCCTTCCACAGCCCACAAACATGCATGAAGGTTAGGTTACCTGGTGATATGAAACTGAATGTGAATGTTTGTTTTTCTCTATGGGTGTACCCCACCTCTCGCCTTTATGCTAGCTGGGATAGGCTCCCCCACGATCCTGAGAAGGATAAGTGAAAGAGAATGGATTGATGGTTGTCAGCCTCTGTGTGTTAGCCCTGCGACAGACTGGTGGCCTGTCCAGGGTGGGGTGGGAGACTTACCCCTATTTACTTTTTTGGTGAGTTAGATGGCACATTTACTGCAATATTACAGACAGATAGCTAAGGATCTCCCTACAAAGAGATTAGCTTAGCACATAGGCTGGAAATGGGGGGGACATCTGTGCAGGCGTTGTCCAAAGCTCAAAAACACACTTGTCAGCACCTCTCATGTGACCCACTTTGTTTTACAAGCATCAGTCACTCACAGTCTGATCATCAGAGTGAAGTTGGCAGGCTACCAGCAGAAATGTGGCACATAAGTATTTGGGGAAAGATAAACTCTTGTTAAACGTGCCTTTTCAAATGCAAACCAAGCAAAAGAACAAATGGAATGCAGTTTGCAAAAATCTGTCTTTTGGAGTCCCAGCGGTAGCACTAAAAAGACTAATTGCAAGCTGGTACTACTTTTAAATCTATGTGTTTGTGTATTTTCATGTTCGCAACACAACCATTCCAGCGTTAACATGCTAAAATATTAGCCTCCTAAAAGAACCGAGCAGAAGTAGCAGCAAAATAAAAGTGCATCTAAATATTATGATCATATGCACAAATTGGTTTAATCTTAGACGTTTGCTGCATAAAGTGGAGTCTCTTTGTCCTCTTTCCTTTCACCTTTGCAACTGCGTCGTTTAAATTGGTGACGCGAATTATGATAGAATATGGTTTTAATAAAGAAAAAGGGCATATTATCTCTTTGTCTCTGTTATTTTGTTATTGTTTTTCGCGTGTCCCAATGGCCTGTTGATTTGAGACAAGCACTAAGTGGCTGTTAATGGCACAAACATGGCTGTGCTTTTAAAATAGCAGACCGCCCATTAGACTGGTATTAACAGGGTAATGGTCTGTTACTAAACTGCTGAATGACATTGTCGCTGCCGCCAAGCCGAGCTGATGGCCGCAATGCACACATGATCACACACACACGCACACACAAAGCCTGCATATATTTCTTCCATAAACAAAAAAGAAATGCGAGTGATTTGCATGCTGTGTGTGTATGTAAGCAAAGTTCGAGAGGAGTGAAAGTGATTTACAGTAACTTTGTGTTGCCGTCGAGACGTGAGGTGAAAAAGATGAGAGACAAGAAGACAGAATCTAAAAGAAAGCGAAGGAAAAAGACAAAAAGAATGAAAGACATAGCTGGAAGGTGTTATGGTAGTTATTAAAGCTGGGATGCACAACGGTTGTTTACCTCAGCCTGACTGTATTGTTGTGGCTCAGAAATTATTGATAGGTACGAAGAGACGGAGTAATAAAGAACTACACATCAGTCCCGTCTGTACATCTGACTGCCTGTCTGTTCTGCTTGTCGGATCGGTTTTAGTAACGGCTTCTCTTAAAAGCAACAGTGGCCCGAATGACATTTAAGAACAAACTCTGTCCTCGTCGTCTCCTTAGAGCTCGAAATCAGGCGGAGATGTGTCGCACGTATTGCATGTTGGCTTTGCACGTGGTATGTTGCATTCTCCGAATACACGGTTGTGTACAGTACACACACACACTCTTACACTGCGGTGCAGCGATAGGGCAGCGCAGTAGGGGGTATATCCCTGGGAAATCATTTCTCCCTCTCCTTTCTTCCTATTTGTAACTTGTCCTTTCAAGCAAGACGGCCCTTAAAGTTCAGTGGCGCATTCTTCAAAAAAGGCTATTACTGGCTGCCTCTGATTCTGTATCATGCCGCGCACAGACCAGCCATCCCTCCTTTTTATGTTCCTCTCCTCCTGTCATCATTTTCTGAAGCCAAGAGAGGAGAAGTCAGAGTTTCAGAAAGGCCCGCAACCAGTGCCTTTAAACCCTAAGCAGTCCCGCCTCTGACTTTGCGCCAGACGGCCATATCCTATCACCAAAAGGGCCTATTGCCTATGATACATGAAAGAGCTCCCTCTTTGTCTCTCTCTTAGTGGATCTTTGTCTTGTCTTCTGTGACAAGTGCCTATCGCACCAATGCTCAACACTTAGGGGCTTTCATAAAGCCGCATGTGACTGCAAAGAGATATGGGCTGCTTCTAAACGGCATGAGAAAACCCCGCTGTCGTTGGCCCTGAAGACCAGACAAAGAGTAAAATAGATCAAAGCGAAAGCAAACAGTGGTCACGAGGAAGGCTTTCTCAACCCTTTCTGGCCTATAACTGAGTTTGTTTTATCCCAGGATGTAAAAATAAGGATGTCCTGTGTTTTAAAGGACACAAATTTGGAAAAAACAAATAGATTTCAAGCCAACAGATGCCATCAAATCTCCAGTGCAACACGGCACACACGTTAAAACCTCCAAATGCTGCCAGAGATTTTTACAGTGCATAAAATAGAAGAGTCATAGAGCATCCACTTGAGTGCTCATTTGTTGGCAGAATGTGACCAGAGCTCGCACTGGTGGCTCTCTGCTCTGTGGTCAATGATGACCAAAGGCCTGCATTTCACCACCACCTCTCAGTTAACATAATTACAAAGCCCTTCAGCTCAGGCTTGAATACTGATGGCTGGCTAGCACCTTGTTTAGGACAGCACGTTTCCCCTCCGACGCTCGTCTCCTCCCGTCAGCGTGTCTCACTCTGTCACTCCCATCGTCTGTGACCTCCACTGTCATCACGACTGCCCTTGAAGAGCAGAAATCTCTCCATTTCACAGAGACCAGCCATAAGGGGGCTTGATTGCGGCAAATTGATCCATAATCACACAGTGCTCAGTGCTTTTTATCCTGCCGCCTCTTCATCTCCACTTAAGAGGCCCGCCGTTGGCATATTTACATGCTGTCTTCTCGAGGGTTTCCTCTGCTGCCACCACTCTGTCTCCCTCCACCCTTCATCCCTTTTATGACTCCCCCAATTTTCTTGTCTCTCCTTCACTTTTTCCCTCCCCCCTTTTCCCGTCTGGATGCGATGCCAGTCGGACTGACCGTTCCCGAGGCCCGTGCTATCTCTCTGTAAAAGGCGCACACACACATTCAGACACACCTCTGACCAATGCATCTCTGCTTTTGATTGCGATCGTCAGCTTCACACCCAAGATGGTCAAGAGGATGAAGGAAACAGAGGGAAACGAGTGAAGAGACGAGCAGACGACAGGATGAGTTTGTAAGGGGAGAATTCAGAGGTAGAGGCGGTTTAATCTAGAACATACTCTATCATACCACATGTCTTCGTGTCCCCTTTTACCTTTGGCTCACTTGCCTTTGTCTTTCTGTCCCCCCCGTCCAATTCAAAATGACTTTTCTCCAATTTACTGAGGGCTTTCAAACAGCAATTACGCTGTCATGTTGAGTAATACAATTTACAAGACGTAGCCCGTAATTGAACAGTGAGCTCAATAAATAAAGCCAAAGGCAGCAATTAAAATTTTTGACCCACCATTGTAAATTTTCAGATAACACAGCAAAATAACATGTACGACAGTGGGACAGTTGAGCTTTTATGGAGGCAGCTAAGCTTTTGCTTCTCCCTGTCAGCTCAGGCTTGAGGAAGAAAAGCAAACCATTATGAACCCTGAGAAGGGCTCCCTACCTAGTAAGCAGTAACAGGGTTACACTGATATCATGTACTTTTTCATTGCTGCGCCACTCAGTTCTTGCTATGACTTCTTCACAAGCTTCTGACTCAGAGCCATCATATCGGTTGTGACATGAATCAGGTGCGAAGGAATTTCAGATCCGCTCTTCTGTACAAAACTTGGACTGATTTACAGGAAAATGCCAACAAAGCCGTGGAGACGAACCCTGACAAAGAACCTGCCGGGCGACTTTTGACACATTTAGTCATTTGGAATTCATCCAAGTTGTTGTTATCGTTGTGACCGCAGTTATCTTGAGCTGAGAGTGAAGAACGATGTATTTTGTCTTTGTTTACAGATCATTAAGTCATCCTACTGTAACAGTTTTTAGGATCCCTCCCATAAGATGTCAGACTTTGACATATTTTCTGTGTCACAAATCCGGACGAGCCCCCATTTGTCGCAACCCGGCTTATAGGAAGTGGCAATCAAGAGGGAGACCACACACAGGCTTTTAAAGGCTATAAGACATATTTAATGAAATTAGATAAAGCAACTTAAAGTCCATTTAAAGGACATAACAGCCATAACTGAAACTTCCATGATGGGTGCCAGACAGAGAGAGCCAGAGCCCAAAGCCAGCGCCCTGCTGGTTCAGTCAAGGTGTCTTTATATACACTGGGACTGGCCTCTCAGGTATGCTGCATCAATAATTGGGTCAGCTCCACCTACCTGCAAGAAACAGGTAAAAGAAAAAGCAAAACACAAGGCCAGCCCACTGGCCGTCACATCTGTCTTTAACTTTCCTGCTTTTGATTTCTTCTTTAGTGGCATCATTAAGTGTAAGAGCGGATTTGTGAGTTTGCGCTTTCACAGATTACAAATAGCTTCGTATCGCTGCAGCCTAGCTACACTGGTAAACTAACTTGGGCAATCAGGAATTAATGCGAGTGTGTTTTTATGCAGCAGTTTATAGGCGATCCCCTTATGCAAGGATCTTATGCACTCGCTAAGCAAATTATAAAGTAGCTGAGTAAAGTTTCTTGTGTTTGTTTTGCTGGTTTTTGGCTTCTCTTTGTTTTCCTCTTCGCCTCTTGTCTGTTTGCTTCTCTGTCTCCCCCTCGCCGTCCTTTCTCCTTTTATCTTTCCAGTCGTCCTCTGTGTTTCCGTCCTCACACCTGTCTGTGTAAATATCCTCCACTCTGTAGATTTCATTTCTTTGTCTGTTCAGAGAAAACACCAGGATTCCTATTTTCATGACAATTAGTAACGTTCATACTGTTTTTCTCCTTTAGGCGTCTCTCCTACGCTCCCTCCCTCTCCCCCCCCCTTCTCACCTCTCTGAGAGTTTAGCTGTGTAATGTGTGGTGTGTGAAGCGACAGGGGATGCTTTATTAATGTGTGGGGAGGCCTTGGCGGTACCCCTGCCTCCCCACAATAATATGAGATGAATAAATCTGAGACACGCCACAGGCTCTCGAGCACCTACAGACGCAAACACACCCACATGCACATACACAGAACTTAAGTCGCGGACCTGGTCAATTCCTGGGGAAGAAAACAGCATCATAAAACTCTTATCACTTTAGAGCCCTCTGCTCTTCAGCACACACCGCCATCTCTCTCTGTCTACGTTTTTTCTTTTTCTTCCTCTCTCTCCGTCTCTCCGGTTGTCCTTGAGGTGGCAGAGGGGTGGTGTCAGCAGGTGGAGTGGGGTTGGGGTGAAGAAGCACAAAGCTTTGATGCTTGTTGGGTCTCACTCAGCTGGGCAGTATACAGCACCGCAGCTCATCCCAAGGCTCTGTATAAATTCAACGCCAGTGACAATTTACAGCTCGCGCCCATCCTCAACGTGACACACCGAGCAGAGCTTCAAGCGTGTCTTGTTGCCATCTCACCAAAGAGAGGCTAATTTATTACAGTGTAAAAATCCACAGAGCAGAGTTAGTTGGGGGGGAGGCAGAGAAATAGGGAGGCCTTGGTCTGGAGACTTGGTGTATAATATGCTTTTTTAAAAACTGTGTATATGGAAAAGGGCTGCAGTATATGCAGGAGCACATTATCCCTCCCTGCAGTGTGCCAAAGTGTTTAGATATTCCATATTTCATCTGCTTTAATATAAAACCCAAGATGCTATTTAGGGTCCAGTAAAGTGAGGATAGTCGCACAGTTTAGTGCCTTTTACGTCAGAAAGTTTGGACAACAATAATATTAAAACGCAAGCTAAGTCTACCTCTATCTCCTTGAATCAAATTTAGTGTTAAAAAAAGGGTAAATGTATTTAAATATATGCCATGTCTTCCAGAAGGTCTTGACGGGGCTTCCTTTGTACGCGCCGAAGAAGAACGATGAAGAAGATCTCAGTTAATTACATCACGTCACAACTTATGAGACTGAACCCCAAGTTCCCGAGCCTGCTGTCACAGAAAGAGCTGACCAGCACAATCAGGGCTGACCTTCAGAATCCATTAGATTTATGTTGTTTTTCACTGGCACTTTCCTTCTCGCTGGTAATTTCCATATTTATCAGAGCTGATCATAGTTTGACATCCTTTAATTTTTTATTTCCTCCTGGCGAGCTGCGAGAGAATGAGCGGTAATGTGCAGTTAGTGCGGCTCGTGACTTTGGCAGGTGAGAAATATGCTGAGGGAGCTCTTTGATTTGGTAGCGTGGGCATAAATTTCGCCTCCGCTGCCTTCACTCACTCATTGTCAACTCCCCCTCCGCCCCGTGCTCAGCCGCCTCCCTCTCACTGTAGTGTACGCCTCCATTCTCGTTCTCACCTAACTCTTAGATTTTTTAAGTCATGTTCTAAGCTGTTGTGACAGGCCAGTGGAGCCGTGAAGTTAAAATTAAAGAGATTCATAATTGAGAAACATAACCTTTCACGTGTAGGCACTCTACCATGTCTCCATGAAGAATTTACGTCACAAAAAAGGGCGCCTGATGGATCGCTAACATATGTAGGTGCTGTATTTTGGTAGATCACAGTTACAGCACTTCACATAAATCAAAACAGTGATGTACAAATACAATTATATAATAAGTAAGTAGAGTCAATATGATACTAAATTGAATACACTTAAATAGATACTATATATAAAGAAATATACGCATTAAAAAGGCCAAATAAATAACTATGGTTAAACTAGTTGCAGGTAATTGATGTAATCCAATTCAGTTGTATTTATATTGCGCCAAATCAAAGCAACAGTCACGTCAAGGCGCTATATAGCAGAGATGAAACCCCAACCACTATGAACAAGCACTTGGCGACAGTGGGAAGGAAAAACTCCCTTTTAGCAGGAAGATGCCTGCAGCAGAAGCAGGCTCAGGGAGGGGCGGCCGTCTGCCACGACCAGTGTTGGGGAGTAACGGAATACATGTACCGCCGTTACGTATTTAAAATACAAAATATGAGTAACTGTATTCCGTTACAGTTACCGTTTAAAAAGGTGGTATTTAGAATACAGTTACTTTGTTGAAATAAATGGATTACACGGCGGTATTTTCCTGTTTCATATTGTGGCGGGTCAGGCCTGTTTGGGTTTTGTTTGACAGCTACGTTCTGCTGTTCCAGGCGGCAGCGTTACGGTTGCCATGGTTACAGGGTGATGCTCTCTCTCTGCGTGTGTCCTGGGTGAGAGAGGCCTTTTTGTTGTTGTTGTGCTAAGCTAACAGGCAGAATGCTACAGGTATAGCTCTAAAGAATGTAGCATCATAGGCAGTGTAGTCCGTGCTGCAGGGAGAATGGACTGCCATACCCGTTATGTGTCTGTGAGCGAGGGAGGGAGAAAAAGGAAAAGTACGAGGAAAAGGAAAAAACGGGAGCTGGAAGCATGTAAATATAATAATAACCACTGCAGCCAAGAAGAGAGCCTGACGAGCCCAGTTGTAAGTAAGCTATTAAGACTCGACTGTACACCGTGTTCGTGTTTTCCTCTGAAACAATAAGTTCCGTTGGAGCAGCCTTTCAACGCCTCTCTCTGTCTCTCGCTAGCAAAGTTGACCCAGACAACAAAGTAAAGCTAGTTTTCGGCTACGAGCCCGACACAGAACCCACCGTATTAGCCAGAGGTCCCTTTACTACGGCTCGGAGCCGCGGACCTTCAGTAACAGTAATAAATCACAGCAATAGTACATTCATGTAGTTGTAAACAGCATGATAATATATTAAGTAATCCAAAGTATTCAGAATACGTTACTCTCATTGAGTAACGTAACGGAATACGTTACAGAATACATTTTGGGGCATGTATTCTGTAATGGAATACATTTTAAAAGTAACCTTCCCAACACTGGCCAAGACCAGCTGGGGTGAATAACAATAGTAATAACAATAATAAAAACCACTCGTGACATAATACTTCTTCTTTGGGCTGCTCCTGTTAGGGGACAGAATCATCCACCTTACGTCACACCGCCCCCCTGCAAGCCTTCCTTCATCATATGTCCAAATCATCTCAACTTTGCCTCTAATGGTTTGTCCAAACCCTCCGACATATTAATTTCTAACCACTGCATAATGGAAACATCTCTCATGCTGAAGACGCACCAGCCGTCTCATCCTAACACATGCTTATGTTTCTTATTTCCAGCACTGTGTGATCATTCGCTACGGCTATGTATATTTTGGTTTGGCAAATTAGCAAACCCCCTCTTTTGTGGCTGTGGCATGTGGCTGATCTGTGAGTGCCAACATGAGACACAGAGGACAAAACTATCCATGTGTTTATATAGTATCACCATTTTTGGCCGTGATTTTGAATTCAACCCAGAATAGTTATGAAATGTTTACTTAATCGGCCAATCAGCTGTCAGTTTTTACAGATATTTGCACTCATTAATCCTTAAGTTAATGAGTTATAGCAAAATATAACGTCACCTGCTGGTTCCAACTTGTCACATGTCTGTATTATTTGATGATTTTATATTTCTTTTATATCAGCTTTGTAATAAAACTATTCGTTTCAAAAAACCCATTTTGGCTTGTCAAACAACTGAAGTGAGAGTGATGCTAGTTTGACGTTTCCTACTCTTGAGGAAAAGCATTCATTGGTGGAGGAATGTTCTCTGTTTGTACTTTGATTCCTGAGAACTGTCAGCAAAGACAAACAAAAAGATTTTTCCAGGAAGGCGAATGAGATCATTTGTGACGCCTTGAGAAAGCTACCTTTCTTTCTCTTTCTCTTTTCCTCCTGTCTTCCAAGCTGCTCTTCCAGTCTCGCTCCACAGCCACCCGGCTGCTGATCTCTACTGACACCTTGAGGTCAGGAGACGCTTCTGCACAACTATGCTCGACACTCAAACGAAACTTGACCCTAACCTTTGTGTTACCTTCGTGCGACACACACCTCGGCCCGATTTCCTTTTATGTATAACCTAGCTGTGGTGCTTGTATCCTCCAGGTTCCCTGCGGGTGTCAGTGTGCCTATGGAATAGTGGGACTTAATTTTGTGCTACAGTGCTTGGCTGCGCACAGTCAGATACAGAGGAATGCAGAGATACAGACACATAAACACAACAACTACTTGGGGAGCATTTGTGAGAGCCCTGAGGAGACGTAGTCTCACACACACACACGAGCAAACACGCGCATACACACAGATACTCGCAGAACGATGTGGGATAAACAGTACATCCATTGTAAGCTCCAGGAGCCTGCTGGAAGAGATTGTTTTGATGAAGCAGCAAAGGCACACTAGCACTGAGACTAAATGTAGCATGGCTATGATGGTTGAATTCCCAGACAGTCGGGACCTTGGCAGCTGCCTCCAGTTTGGCTCACAACTTTCTGGGTTCTTGGTTTTACTGTAGGGAAAATGGCTGTGTGCCTTTTTCCCTTTTCTGATTGCAGCTTTGCACTGTACGGCGAGTGTGTGTATCTGAGCGTGTGCGATGGCTGTGCTCTTGTATCTGGAGCCTACACGGTGGCCCGGGGTCGAGGCCAAAGTAGAATTTGTAAGTGATGGAATTTCACAGACACCGAGCACCCAGCGGCCAGCGAAACCGCAAGCACTCACATTTACAACAAACGCCCTGCCCCGCTCCGCGGAGACTCCTGAATGGCAAAGCCATTTGTCTCTGTGAAGGGCAGAGGGAGGAAAAAGCGAAATAAAATCAGAGGCAGAGTGCTTAAATGGAACGATGCTTTTTTTTTTTTGTTTACGACTCCAAACTACTCAGACAGACACGCGTGAAGCACACACTCATTGCTCTGAGGTTAAATTGGAATTAAAGAGAAGGAAAGGTGCATACCCTGTTGCTAATTAGCATTTTCTGTGCTCAGCAGAAGAGGTGGAAGAATCGATAAGATATTAAGTTTGTGTATCGCAATGAAGCACGCAATCGCTTTCATCCATTAGCAACAGCAGATTAGAAGAGAAACACGGGCCAAGAAAACAGCAAAACTTTAACCTTTGTGGTTTGAATGAATAGATCCTGTTTGGCTTTTTTATGTTATTTAGCTTTATGTTGCTTAGTTTTCAATATTAGCAATGCAATCATGCTTGAGATGATTAGATTATAGTCATTCACACTGGTATGCAGTGTTGGGAAGGTTACTTTTTAAATGTATTCCATTACAGATTACAGAATACATGCCCCAAAATGTATTCTGTAACGTATTCTGAATACTTTGGATTACTTAATATATTATCATGCTGTTTACAACTACATGAATGTACTATTGCTGTGATTTATTACTGTTACTGAAGGTCCGCGGCTCCGAACCGTAGTAAAGGGACCTCTGGCTAATACGGTGAGTTCTGTGTCGGCTCGTAGCCGAAAACTAGCTTTACTTTGTTGTCTGGGTCACTTTGCTAGCGAGAGACAGAGAGAGGCGTTGAAAGGCTGCTCCAACGGAACTTATTGTTTTTGGAGGAAAACACGAACACGGTGTACAGTCGAGTCTTAATAGCTTACTTACAACTGGGCTCGTCAGGCTCTCTTCTTGGCTGCAGTGGTTATTATTATATTTACATGCTTCCAGCTCCCGTTTTTGCTCGATGACAGCTCGTACTTTTCCTTTTTCTCCCTCCCTCGCTCACAGACACATAACGTGTATGGCAGTCCATTCTCCCTGCAGCACGGACTACACTGCCTATGATGCTACATTCTTTAGGGCTATACCTGTAGCATTCTGCCTATTAGCTTAGCACAACAAAAACAAAAAGGCCTCTCTCACCCAGGAAACACGCAGAGAGAGAGCGTCACCATGTAACCATGGCAACCGTAACGCTGCCGCCTGGAACAACAGAACGTAGCTGTCAAACAAAACCCAAACAGGCCTGACCCGCCACAATATGAAACAGGGAAGTACCGCCGTGTAATCCATTTATTTCAACAAAGTAACTGTATTCTAAATACCACCTTTTTAAACGGTAACTGTAACGGAATACAGTTATTCATATTTTGTATTTTAAATACGTAATGGCGGTACATGTATTCCGTTACTCCCCAACACTGCTGGTATGAAGAAATATGATGTTGATGTTTAACGTCAAAAGGTTTAGTGGTCCTTGTCTATGCAAAAATACACCAGTAAAGCGGAAAAGCTCAAGAAAAGTCAAACACATCTGTGCAACACCATCTCCAAGGAGTAGGTGTGGAGCGTCGAGCCACAGAGAATTCCTTAGCAAGCCTGAAGTCTTAACTCAAAGAAGACCTCTATCAGGTCACACCTGTTGCAAGCAGAGCCTGACCCCTATAGATGTATAATTCACCTCATCTATTGAATATTCTGTGGCGTGTGTTGGTTTGATGATTGATTCATGTGTATCTGGCTGAAAATAGACTGTGAGGTCAGCCTGTGTTTTGACCCAACCTCTCACACCGCACTTTTATGGGTTACATGTATATCTAAGTTTAATACCAACTCTCAATTGTTATTTTGTGTCCGAGAATATGTTTTTGGAGTTGCTCTACAGGTCTGATATAATTTTATGCATTAACAGCACCACCTCTTTCTCCCTCTGGTGCCCTGTCTTTACCTTTCTTCTCCTCCTCGCCAACTCCTCTCACTACCCCTGTTTAGACCGCATGAGTGCAGAACGGGAGAAGAAGCTGGTCTTTCTCACCGCCCGCGTTCACCCCGGAGAGTCTCCCGCCTCGTTTGTTTGTCAAGGTAAAGTTTTAATGTGAGGTCATTGATTCAAATGCAGAACCACTCACCTGTGTGCACAGCAGCGTATGTCAGCATGCACTGCACAATGCGGTACGTATACATTTTGCTGTTAGTAACCAGGATGTTTATTGCTACTGTTGACTCATGTTTTACATCACTTTTTCAAAAATTCAAAATCATCGTTGCACGCCCTGAAAATGAAATGAACAAATTGAAGATTTATTTTATAATCCGTGGTTTCTCCAGATGATGTAATGGCACAAAATCCTTGTTTAAAGATCTTTTGTTTGTTTAATTTTTTTAAAACTTTTTATTTCTATTAAAGAGCCCGTTTACCAAATTATCACAAGACTCAGAAAAACAAATATCAAAAGTACCAAAATGTCTGGTCTCCAGCTGAGATCACATTATTATTACATTATACCTCATTAGCCTTTTTCAAACTGGAAAATTCTTTCCAAACATGTTAAATGTAGCACAATCACATTTGCAAAAAAAAGTTGAGACACAGTGTAAAATGCAAACATGTTGAAAACAAGAAATGCTGTTGTTGTCATCTCAAGGGTCTTGTCTGCTCCTTTTGTTGTATTTTTAATTTCATAAAACACTAAATGCTTCCAGACAGATCTGGACTGCACACAGGCTACCTGTGCTGTAGCGGCAAAACAAACCATTAAACCAGACTAATTAACAGACTAGCTCATCGTACTAAAATATACAAAAAAAGCTCAACATGTCATCAATAATAACACATCTCTGATATCGTCTGGAAACTATACGTAATGAAAAGGGATGAGCAGTCAGTCCTTTCACACTTACAAATAATTCTGACCTTGCACCTGAGTATAATATGCTTGAAACTTAACAGAAGAGATACCTGAGCCTCTATTTCTATACAACAACTCGAACTATAGTCCTGAAATACAGTGGTGTTGCAGTGTCTTTGCTCCTGAGCTCTGGTAACTCAAAACTAATAAAGCATCTTGAAAAACTAGGAACCTTTGGGAAATTGTCTTTTAGCAGGATTTAATGGCTCTGTTGCTCCTTTCCATCGGCTCAGAGTGGTCAGGTTAGCTCCTGCTGGGTTCCTTTGTTTATAGGTAATGGGACTGAAAAGGAAAGGTAAAGTGTGCTATCTATCTATCTATCTATCTATCTATCTATCTATCTATCTATCTATCTATCTATCTATCTATCTATCTATCTATCTATCTATCTATCTATCTATCTATCTATCTATCTATCTATCTATCTATCTATCTATCTATCTATCTATCTATCTATCTATCTATCTATCTATCTATCTCAGTGTGCATATGCATCATCATGGATCAGATGAGCTGGCTTTTAGTCCGCCGTGTGCTGTCTGTTTTTCCAGCGCCGTCAGCTCCATTCCATTTGTATCGATTTAGGCTTGACGTCTCCTATTCCTCCCTCGATTCTGATGATGCCCCTCGCTGTCCTTCCTTCTCCTTTTGTTTCTCAAAACTCAATTAACTGCCAGCCTTGCCTTTGGTTTTCTTTTCAAGTCTATTTTCCTCCGTGTGTGTGCCTGTGTTTCATAGGTGTGATTGACTTCCTGGTGAGCCAGCACCCTGTTGCTCAGATCCTGAGAGATCATGTGATCTTCAAGATAGTCCCCATGCTAAATCCCGACGGAGTCTACCTGGGCAATTACAGGTACACGAATGTGCATGTTTTAATTCTTGATTTTAAACTGTCCCTACACTGAGTAGAACTCACGCATTACATGGTTTTGTATCACACTCTGTGGGGTTATATCCTCTTAACTCCACCTTTAGAGAGCTTAATGAATTCATATAGCTCACAGCAGTGCATTTGTTAGAAGATAGTATTTGGCTGTAGGGCTGTTCTCTTTGCCAGTCTCTCTGTCCATCCTCTCCTCCACTCTGTCTTTAACACTGCTGCTGCAGCTCTGTGGGCATCCTCCTCTCCTCTGTTTTCCTCTCCTCTCATTCCCTTCTTCATAATTGCCTTTTACTTAATAGGCTCAGCCCTCAGAATACTAATGCTCACCAAGATATGCAACACACTCCCACTGCGTTTGTGAACGCCATCTAGTGGCGGTGCCTTGCCCCCGTCCCCAAAATACATGTGCAGGGATTCTTTAGTTGCTTCCCACAGTGACAATCTCAGTAGTACCATTCAGTGCGACTGGTGATGGTTCAGCCTATTGTTATTGGCTTGTTTTTGCACTGAGTGGTGATAACCAGCATATTGACAGTGGGTGAATAGTTATAGTCCTCATCCGTGGACACAGACACACAGAACGTATACACAGAAACCACACAGCTACCTCAGCAGGACACAGTGGAGAGCAGACTGAAATGGATGCATGCAGAGCAAATAATCAATTGCAGTTAACCTGGGATGAGTATTTTGTTCATGGCTGGCTGCGTTGCTCAGTTGCCCTGCAGTATCAGTAACTCCTGTGTCATTATCACTGGCTTTAGCAAATGTCAAAGATCGACATGTCACAAAGCACAGCAGATTAGGGCGCATATTTAGATGTAAGCGTCCCATTATGGCAATTTGACACTCCTGGTAACACTATAAGGTTGGGCGCCACAGCAGCCTAATGTTTGGGGCACGTGCCGCATCATCCGTGGTTCAGCTCCCGGTCAGCCGGACTTTGATTACAAGTTCATGCACATCCCTCATTCCCAGTCTGCTTCTAATGCGTCTACCGTTTCTTACCAATAATGCATCATGTGTATTTGTTGCAAGGATTTTTTTCCTCTCTTCAAACACTTGCCGAGCTGAATCTAGTAAGAATTTGTGGCCTACATTTTTCTGTCCTGAATCAATCTCAGTTTACTATCATATTTAGCAGCTGCCCTTTTATTAGAGGATTTGAATTAGTGTGCAATAAATGCTAGTATACTCATAGTAGTAAGATAGCCATCGTGACGCCACCCACTGGTTACAGAGCCCTCAAGCTGAGCGTTGGTGTTTTGCAACCGAGGACACCACAAGCTGATTGGCTAATGAATTGTGACTGATAAATAGTTAGTTAGAGAATGCACTTTATGATCCTCCTTTATAACTTTAATAGTTTTATTCAGTAAAAAGTGAAAAAGCCCTTAAAGTAATCAGAAATGTGTTTACTGAGGTCACAGAGGCAAGGAGTCGAGGACTGTTTTGCGTACGGTCAAAACCTATTTGCAAACAGTGAAGTCGCCCCCTGCTGTCCATTAAAAAGAATGCACGTTTACACATTTTACAATTTACACTGATGCTGCTTCCATCTTTTATTCCGTGTTTGTATATTTGGAGCTTTTTACAAAGAAACAAAAGTGCTGAAAAAAAGAAAAAAGATGACAATTTATAAACCTGATATCCTGAATGTTTTTAAAAAATTACTTATTAGTCATTTAAGTAAGGAAGTGATTTCAGGCACAGGGATGCTTTTTTTTATATCATTTTTATAACGTGGCAGTCTCAGCTTGTGATACTAAAACCATCTTTTAATTAGTGAAAAACTGTATAAAAAAGACAAGAGGTCACTTTTAAACTTTGAGCTTTGAGCAAGTGCAACTTTGCACCGTTTGTGGTCACAAGGTGCCTTTAGTCATTTGTAAGGTGAAACGGATTTGATTTTCCATTATCTGTGTGTGTGTGTGTGTGTGTGCGCACATGCTTGTGTGTACAGGTGTTCTCTGATGGGCTTCGACCTGAATCGACACTGGCAGGATCCCTCTCCGTGGGCCCACCCCACACTGCACGCTGTGAAACAACTCATAGTGCAGATGAACCAAGACCCGGTGAGTGTGATCTCACACACACACACATGCACACGAACAGACACAGTCCTCTGTTATGTGCTCAACATTCCTTCTCCACAGTAGCGTCTACTGATCCCAAGAACAGTTTTCTTTCTCCCTGCTTGGTTCAGCATGTTTCTCCAGTCTGTGTTTAGGGTGTGTGCGCTGGGGAGCATGAGGAGGCCAGTCAGCACCTCTAGAATGTCAGCTAGGCTCTCCTGGCCATTCAAAACATATTACTGAAGCAAGACTGTGTGCTTTCAGTCTTTAAATCTACTGTAACTTTTTCCTTCTCTACTTTGAGACTTTCAGTTGGAGGAACGCTACACAAGGAGGCTAGGGATTTTTCATCTTTGTTCCTGATGTTAATTATAAGCAGAGCGGCAGGTTGGTGGGATTACTGAAGGTCAGCGTGTGTCCTGGGAATACTCTGCCCTTTTGTACACTCCTCTAATCCTGATAAGAGAGGGAGCAGGCTGGGGCGGGATGCAGGGCAGGCCAGAGATGGGGTGAGGCGCGGGGCTGGCATCGGGCAGATTAACCTTTTCCCTCGACGCTGACACGCTGATCGATAGACTCTGTCATGGCAGGGTGATCCACTCATGCCTGTCATTCACACACACTCACACACTTACACATACTCGCCTGAGCAAACAGACACAGAATGTACACAAACAAACAGCCACAAAACTGCAGCACTGCTTAGAAACATGGATGAGTGAATGTAATGTGTTTTCATCCTGAAACGCGCGTTCTTATTCTCGGTCAGATGCATTTTTCTTTTTAAAAAGATACTATACCAAAGCTTTTTCAGCACATTTGCACACATTCATTCTCAAGCAGATACAATTAATGGAAGATTGCTTTACAATAAAATATGCTAATTGTAACAGTACTGCTGGGTAAATGAAGAGCCCAGTCGGTATCACAGAATTAGACCACATGTTACCCGAGTCCACTCCTGCAGGTCAGAAGACTTGAATTCCTTCTCCTTTTCTATTGATAACCATCCACCAGCACTTGTCGTGCTGTAGCCCCCTTCTCCCCGATGATTGCCTTCAGTCTTGCACAGTTAATTTGGAAGCTTGGGCTACCTCTCCTCTTCTGTCTCTCTTTCGCCACAGCCAGTTAATCCCATCAGACACACTACTCATGTCTGGGGCTCCCAGATGCCAGTTTCGATGCCAACTCTGCAGCCAGGAGGCCCTGTGCTGCTGCCCTCCATTCATGCTCGTCTCACTCAGCGGGCATAGAGTCTAATGAGGCTACCATGGTTGGAGGGCTCTGCTGGAGGACTCCATTAACAGGAGAGCAGCAGCGGCCACAGCAGAACAGTTGGGCTAAGCTAGCATACTGTATGTGGTCCATTTACTCGCTGGTAACTCTGTGTGGTTATTTGTTTAAAATACAAAAGCTAGAATAAGCTTGAAGACCTGGGAATCTGGATTATTCATAACACTACCAAACAATTAAGCATTGATAACACTTAAACCATATTAAGGAAGCAGTTGAGAGCTTTGAAGTATAAATTAAACATAAATATCCTGACCCACGCTCGCCCGTTCTGTGGAATATTCATCATCGTATAGCTTTAAAATATCCGACTGGCTGCACAGTATATTAGGCACCGCAGTACAGTTCCCCCAAATTCAGCACGTCAGTCAAACAGGTGGGTGGCAGCTGTCAGGGACTGCAGAGTCACAGCAAGTAAACTAAAAACAGCTTGAACAGCAGCCCCGGTTTGCCATTTTAATGTCGCTGCTTCGTGTTAGCTGTCTAAAAAGGTGTTAAGAGTGCGGGTTTTCATAATGATGCCTTCACAGGGCAATTGCAGTAATGTTAACAGTGTCTGCTGGCTACAGATGACCTTTTAAATGGTAACGAGTTTTCCAACTCATAATAACAAACTCCAACATCAAAATTCAAAGAACTTAGGTTTGCTGGAATTGCAGCTTCAACTTTCGACATGACATGAGAACATATAGTGAGCCCTATGAAAAAGAAGTATTCCATTACCATAGGACTTGAGGTAAGGCGCAACCAAGCGCTGCTAATGCTCTTGATTGAGTGATCAGCAGAGAGTGTAAGCACCTCGATAAAACCAAGAGTTTTAGCAGTTTGCAGGTCTGGAGTATTCAAGTGTGTGTTAACATAAACCCAGGACTAGACATCACAGCAAAGCTATATCAGACTCTACAGGCTTCAGTTAGCAGTTAGCATGTTAAAAGTTTTAATGTTTAGAAAGATTGCCAGGAAAAAGCTCTTAAAAAACAACAACAAAATATGTGCAGCTTAGCTTTAGAAAGTTGCATCTGAACAAATCACAAGAACTCTGGAACAATATCCTTCGTATGGACCTGACCAAACTGTAGATATTTGGAGATAATCAGTGTTGGGAAGGTTACTTTTAAAATGTATTCCATTACAGAATACAGAATACATGCCCCAAAATGTATTCTGTAACGTATTCCGTTACGTTACTCTATGAGAGTAACGTATTCTGAATACTTTGGATTACTTAATATATTATCATGCTGTTTACAACTACATGAATGTACTATTGCTGTGATTTATTACTGTTACTGAAGGTCCGTGGCTCCAAACCGTAGTAAAGGGACCTCTGGCTAATACGGTGGGTTCTGTGTCGGGCTCGTAGCCGAAAACTAGCTTTACTTTGTTGTCTAGGTCAACTTTGCTAGTGTGAGACAAAGAGAGGCGTTGAAAGGCTGCTCCAACGGAACTTGTTGTTTTTGGAGGAAAACAGGAACATGGTGTACAGTCGAGTCTTAATAGCTTACTTACAACTGGGCTCGTCAGGCACTCTTCTTGGCTGCAGTGGTTATTATTTTATTTACATGCTTCCAGCTCCCGTTTTTGCTCGATGACAGCTCGTACTTTTCCTTTTTCTCCCTCCCTCGCTCACAGACGCTGCCTATGATGCTACATTCTTTAGAGCTATACCAGTAGCATTCTGCCTATTAGCTTAGCACAACAACAACAAAAAGGCCTCTCTCACCCAGGAAACACGCAGAGAGAGAGCGTCACCCTGTAACCATGGCAACCGCAACGCTGCTGCCTGGAACAACAGAACGTAGCTGTCAAACAAAACCCAAACAGTCCTGACCCGCCACAATATGAAACAGGGAAGTACCGCTGTGTAATCCATTTATTTCAACAAAGTAACTGTATTCTAAATACCACCTTTTTAAACGGTAACTGTAACGGAATACAGTTACTCATATTTTGTATTTTAAATACGTAACGGCGGTACATGTATTCCGTTACTCCCCAACACTGGAGATAATGCACAGCGATTAAGAGCAAAAAGCAAACACAGCATGTCAGCGCGAACACCTAATACCAGCTGTCAAGCATGGTGGTGGAGGAATGGTGGATCCAGGCATCTTAAAGACATAGGCTGTATCCCAATTCAGGGTCTGCAGCCTTAAAGGCCGCATTTTAAGGCCGATTACGTCACAGCGACGCGACGAAGGCTGTCCCAATCCAAAGGCTGCTCGAAATGTGGCCCTCAAATGCATCCTTAATTTCTCTGAATTTTAAGGACGTGGCGGTGTAGACTTCGTGGCCCAACATATCCCAGAATGCATAGCGTGGCGGTGGGTGTGGATAATTTTGCCGAAAAAAACAGCGGATGAGGGGCGCCCGAAGAGTAAACTTTAAGTAAGTACTGAATATTATGTCACTTATTTATGTGCAAATGTTTAATAACGAAGAACATTAAAACATTACTGTTGGCCACATGTCGGCAAAGTTATGTGACAGTAGTGACGTTTGTACTAACTTGGTTTTAAAGCCTTTAAAATATACGCCGTTCAATAGCTGAGCTTAATCTGACAGAGAATGATCAAAGCTCATGTAGAAACAAACAAACAAATGAACAAAAGATTTCCTCCTTCATTTCTGTCAAACAAAGCTGTATGAAACGTTTCCAGCTGTTAGTATCATGGTTGCTAGGCAACCTGGGCTGCGCGACGGAGGCTAGACCGTCCTATTTCACAAGCCTCGCACTTCCGGCCTTAATGGTCTTTGAGTACGCGGCCCTTGTGGACCGATAAGGCTGCGTACTTTAAGGCTGCAGACCCTGAATTGGGATACAGCCAAAGAGTCAGCCGTGAACACCTCTCTATACCAAAATATTCAAGTCAAATGTGCATCCTGCATTCAGAGTCAGATGTATGTTGCCATGCAATATGAAAAAGTTCCCAAACACAGCAGCAGATCTACAACAGAATGGCTAAAAGAGCAACTAATCAAGGAGTTGCAACGGTGCAGTCAAACCCAGGCCCAAATGAAATACTGTGACACGATGACTTACTTACAGAACTTACAGAAAAAAATTCCCTAAGATTTTTTTTTACACAGACTTTTTTTTCTCTTTTTTTTCTTTTGAAATGGCAGCAGATACATTTAAGTTGAATTTTGTTTTGTTTTTTCTGTGTGTGTACATCTCTGTTTGCATTTTGTCTAATTTGGGTGGTTTGCTAATCCAGCTCTAACATCATGTAGATAATTTGTTGTCACGGTCCTGGGTCAGTGACCCAGTGTTTTGAGTTCTTGTGCCTCTGTGATTTTTGTATTATGTTCTTAGTTCACTTTGTTGTCCCAGCTTATTCTTTAGTGTAGTGTCTTTGTTTGGTTTTCTTGTATTCTGTTTAGTTCTCTGAGTATTTAGTAGCTCCCCTCTGTGTCTCTTTGTTGTTGGTATTGTCTGTGTTTCTTAGTTGCTCTGTCTCCCCTAGTCTAGTTTGCGTCTTCCTGTTTTACTTTGAAGGTCTGTGTCTCATGTGAGTGTATCCTACTTTGCTCCCTGTCTCGTCAGTTCTGATTTCCCCCAGCTGTGCTCTCCTTCTGTGTCTCATTCCCCTCATTACTTCCCAGTGTATTTAAACTCCGTGTTTCTCTGAGTCAGTGTCGCGTCGTCCCTCTTGCTGTGTGGATCTCCCTGTGTCTCCCTTGTGAGTTTAGTTTGAGTTTCCAGTTTAGTTTACTTTGTACGCCTTTCTCCCGCCAGCAAATAAAGCTGAGTTCTTTGTGTTTAAACCTCGTGCCTGAGTGTCTGCATTTTGGGTCCAACTCCTGCCTGCCGCACAGCGATACATGACAGAATGACGCGACCAGTAATGGATCCAGCGGACTCACCGTGGAAGCGCAGCTCCCGTTTTGACGGGACCCGGCTGGCGCTTGGAGGGCCTCCGTGCTGCCGTTCCGCGCTAGCAGCTTCCTCCCCACGGACGCCCCGGTCTCGCAGAAGACGCTCCAGCCGGTCCCGGGAGGATTACTACGAGCCTGCCAGCAACCAGCTTACGCCTGCTCAGGCATTCTATAAAATGTTAGGGATTATTATCGTGCCACCCGACTCACCCAGCGTTTCCACATCACCGCAGAAGCAGCCACCTGCAGCTCCGTCAGCTGATCAGCAGCCACCTGCAGCTCCGTCAGCTGATCAGCAGCCGCCTGCAGCTCCGTCAGCTGATCAGCAGCCGCCTGCAGCTCCGTCAGCTGATCAGCAGCCGCCTGCAGCTCCGTCAGCTGATCAGCAGCCGCCTGCAGCTCAGTGCCCAGTGTTTTCTGCCCAGCAACAACGGACAACGACTGCCACAAAGCAGCCGTCTCAGATTCACCCACCGGAGGTTTCACGGCCTGACCCCCCAGAGGTTTTTCCCTGCCTGTCGGAGCCGTCAGCGGTGGGGAGGAAACATTCGCGCCACCGGCGCGTCACCCCACAGCCGGATTCAGGGACCCCTGTGCGACCAGCTGTGGTGAGTTTTATGGACGCTGGTGCTTCTGGGACTGTGTTTTCTGGGGCTGTTCATGGGGAGAGTAGAGACAGTTCACGGCGCTTACCTACCTTCGTGGTAACTGACCTCTCACAAGTTGGCATTTTCAAAGCATCCATTCCACTACCAACTCCAGTCTCACCTCAACCAGTACATCAGCCTTTAGCCAGTTCATTAGCCCAGTCTGCATCTATTCCATTAGCCCGGTCACCCGCTCCCTCCATACTGGAGGCTGTGTCTGTGCCACCCATTTTGAATCCCGTTCCTAGCACCCATTTTAAGCGGAGAGACAAACCCATTAAAACCACTCTAGTTTCTCAGAAACTGCCTAATTTCGAGACTGTTATTCGCCCCCGGGCCTCCCCAGAGGCTGAGTTTCTGCCTTCAGCCGACTCTGGACCCCTGGAGGCCAAGACTCCTGCTAAGAACTGCACCGTACCAGCGCTGCCTGGGCAAAGCCAGTGCCCTGCGCAGTTTCAGCTACCGGTGTCTCTGCCAGAGGCCCGTGTGCCTGCTGGTCCTGTTCTGTCCCTGCCAGAGGCCCGTGCGCCTGCTGGTTCTGTTCTGTCCCTGCCAGAGGCCCGTGCGCCTGCTGGTCCTGTTCTGTCCCTGCCAGAGGCCCGTGCGCCTGCTGGTCCTGTTCTGTCCCTGCCAGAGGCCCGTGCGCCTGCTGGTCCTGTTCTGTCCCTGCCAGAGGCCCGTGCGCCTGCTGGTCCTGTTCTGTCCCTGCCAGAGGCCCGTGCGCCTGCTGGTCCTGTTCTGTCCCTGCCAGAGGCCCGTGCGCCTGCTGGTCCTGTTCTGTCCCTGCCAGAGGCCCGTGCGCCTGCTGGTTCTGTTCTGTGCCTGCCAGAGGTCCCTGCGCCTGCTGGTTTTGTCCTGTGTGTTCCAGGGGCCCCTGTGCCCACTGGTCATGAGACTGTTCTCGCTGGAGGGCCCGAGGAGCCCGTCCAGCCTTTTGCATCGTCAGCTGGAGGGCCCGAGGAGCCCGCCCAGCCTCCTGCTTCGCCAGCTGGAGGGCCCGAGGAGCCCGTCCGGCCTCCTGCTTCGCCAGCTGGAGGGCCCGAGGAGCCCGTCCGGCCTCCTGCTTCGCCAGCTGGGGGGCCCGAGGAGCCCGTCCGGCCTCCTGCTTCGCCAGCTGGGGGGCCCGAGGAGCCCGTCCAGCCACCAGCTGCTCCACCAGCGGCCGCATCCACGCCTGCAGCAGCAGCCGCATCCACTGTTTTGTCCACGCCGCCGCCTGCTGCAGCGCCTCCGTCTCCGGCTTCCACGCTGCCGCCAGCTGCAGCCTCGGAGTCTCCACCCACGCCAGCTGCAGCCTCGGAGTCTCCACCCACGCCAGCTGCAGCCTCGGAGTCTCCACCCACGCCAGCTGCAGCCTCGGAGTCTCCACCCACGCCAGCTGCAGCCTCGGAGTCTCCACCCACGCCAGCTGCAGCCTCGGAGTCTCCACCCACGCCAGCTGCAGCCTCGGAGTCTCCACCCACGCCAGCTGCAGCCTCGGAGTCTCCACCCACGCCAGCTGCAGCCTCGGAGTCTCCACCTTCATCGCCCACGCCAGCTGCAGCCTCGGAGTCTCCACCACCATCATCCACGCCGTCGCCTGGTCCGGCTTCACCACCATCATCCACGCCGTCGCCTGGTCCGGCTTCACCACCATCAACTTTGCCGTCGCCTGGTCCGGCTTCACCACCATCAACTTCGCCGTCGCCTGGTCCGGCCTCTGCCTCATCTGCTTCGTCTGGTCCTGGTCCAGCTCCGCCTTCGTCTGGTCCATCTCCGTCTTCGTCTTCGTCTGGTCCTGGTCCGCCTTCGTCTGGTCCAGCTCCGTCTTCGTCTGGTCCTGGTCCAGCTCCGCCTTCGTCTGGTCCTGCCTCAGCTCTGCCTTCGCCTGGTCCTGCCTCGTTTGGTCCTGCGGTTGCCACACCGCCGTCAGAGCCAGCTCGACCTGTTTCACCTCGCCTCTGCCGGCCGTCTTCCGGGCCTCTGAGTTGGCGTCATGGCCTTCGGGGACGGCCCCCAGAAAGAGTTCGTCGCCGCCGCTGGCATCGCGGCCGACCTCCGGACCTGCTCAGTGGCCACCGCTGCCTTCCAAGTGGTCGGCTTCCTGAGTGGTTTTGCCTGCGCCGCCGTCGCTGCCGCCGTGTGCACGGTCGGCCCCCAGAACTGCTTCCTCGCCGTTGCCGCCGTGTGCACGGTCGGCCCCCAGAACTGCTTCCTCGCCGTCACCGCCGCGTGCACGGTCGGCCCCCAGAACTGCTTCCTCGCCGTTGCCCTCCGCATGGCCGGCCCCCGGAACCGTCTCTACGTCGTCGTCGCCGTTGCTTTCCGCACGGCCGGCCCCCGGAACCGTCTCTACGCCGTCACCGCCATTGCTTTCCGCACGGCCGGCCTCGGGACCAGCTCTGTCACCTGTGCCACCCACCTGGTCGGCCCCCCGACCATTTGACTTGTGAATTCTTGTGCCGGCGACCTTCGGGTCGGTCCCCCGAACTGTTTTTCTGTTGTTGCCGTCTTTACGGCCGGCCCCCTGAACTGGCCTGTGTTTGGGCTGCTTTCTTGGGCTCCAGTGTTTCCTGTGCACTGCTTTTTGTTTTCTGTTCCCGGCCCTCCGTCCTGGGCCCCCGCCGCCCGCCCTGGTTGGGTTGTCTTTTGTTTTTCCTGTTGGGCTGTCTGGGGCCAGCCCTTGAGGGGGGGGGGGGGGGGGGGGGGGTACTGTCACGGTCCTGGGTCAGTGACCCAGTGTTTTGAGTTCTTGTGCCTCTGTGATTTTTGTATTATGTTCTTAGTTCACTTTGTTGTCCCAGCTTATTCTTTAGTGTAGTGTCTTTGTTTGGTTTTCTTGTATTCTGTTTAGTTCTCTGAGTATTTAGTAGCTCCCCTCTGTGTCTCTTTGTTGTTGGTATTGTCTGTGTTTCTTAGTTGCTCTGTCTCCCCTAGTCTAGTTTGCGTCTTCCTGTTTTACTTTGAAGGTCTGTGTCTCATGTGAGTGTATCCTACTTTGCTCCCTGTCTCGTCAGTTCTGATTTCCCCCAGCTGTGCTCTCCTTCTGTGTCTCATTCCCCTCATTACTTCCCAGTGTATTTAAACCCCGTGTTTCTCTGAGTCAGTGTTGCGTCGTCCCTCTTGCTGTGTGGATCTCCCTGTGTCTCCCTTGTGAGTTTAGTTTGAGTTTCCAGTTTAGTTTACTTTGTACGCCTTTCTCCCGCCAGCAAATAAAGCTGAGTTCTTTGTGTTTAAACCTCGTGCCTGAGTGTCTGCATTTTGGGTCCAACTCCTGCCTGCCGCACAGCGATACATGACATTTGTTGACCTCTTCAAATCTTATATTCAAAAGTCCAATATGTGTCTCAAACCTGGATTTCAAAATCAAATCCAGATATGCTAGCGGCAATAAGTCACCACTTTAGGGCGTTTATCATAAACAGTTTATACATTTAAATCAGCATCATGACATAAAAAGTAACGATTAGCCAATAAATGTTGCGATGGAAGATCAAAATGTAACAAGTTGACAGTTCTGTCTCATCTCAGGTTGAAGTTGCTGTGAGCCATTATGAACATAAATCTGACCCCAAGGCCGTGTCACCACGACTTCTTTACTTCTTTAAACACCCACATTTCTATGCATAAGGCATCATAATTCAAAGTCACACTGCCCTCTTTTGCACAAAGGAGCCTACCAGCATTCAGCTTCAAACTCCATCTACCGTTCTTGACACGCATACCTTAGTCACTCCAATGTGATTCCCAGTCATTGTGAATGCAGCAACACTCGCTTTCTGTTGGTAAAATAACTTCCTTGTTCTGTTCAGGCAATGACTTCAATAACTGGAAGGAGCTTTCCAGACAAATGCCATTTAAAATCAAAGCTTGTAGCAGAAGCAATCTACACGGCATTACCACTGATGGCTGAAAACTTTTATTTGACTAATATTTATGGAGAAATTTAACACTTTTCGGAGCGTACCCGAGTTTATGCAAAATCTGACCTAAACAAGAACTGATGTTTTGAAAATCAGAGACTTAGGTCCCATCAACCAGCTCACAGTTTCTGGTAACTGTTTTTATTGATCTATAAATGCAGAAAAACTGAACAGCAACAGTTTGGCAGGAGGGAAATAAATGAATTGCGCCCAAAGAAATAGTGCCCGCATAAAAATGATGATTAAATATTCCTCCTGTGGAGGAAACTAAATCAAAGTGTACAGGTGTTTGCAGATATAGCGAAGCAGTGAATGTTTCATTTTAAAATAATCTGTTTATCAAACATAAACAAATACACTTCATTCAATTTTATTTATATAGCGCCAAATCACAACAACAGTCGCCTCAAGGCGCTTTATATTGCACAGTAGATCGTACAACAATAGATACAGAGAAAAACCGAACAATCATATGACCCCTTATGAGAAAGCACTTTGGCGACAGTGGGAAGGAAAAACTCCCTTTTAACAGGAAGAAACCTCCGGCAGAACCAGGCTCAGGGAGGGGCGGGGCCATCTGCCGCAAACATTTGGGGATGGAGTCTGCTATCACTTTGTAATTAAATGGGATCAAGTTGACAATTTCATGCATTTTTTTGCAATAACCCAGTGATTAACTTTTGTCAAGAACAGAAATATCTTCCCAAAATATAGACAGAGTTGCTGAAGGATGGCAATTTAGCTGCAAAATTACATGCATACTCACCAACCTCGGCTTCATATAGGAATATAAGGAGAGCTGACTTCCCTATTGCAAAAACACACATTACAGACGACTGACTCAAATTAACTGTTATAAACGAGATGGTTATTATTTGAAAACGTTCACTAATCTGTCTGAGAGTGACTGCAGACAGTCCCAGTCAGACCACAGTTATTTGGAGACAGGTTGCCTTGCACCAGGCGACTTGTGCAATCGCATTACGAGTAATGTGGTTGCCTCCATGATAAGGGTGTTGCACAGTCAACCTCTGGGCGACCGGTTGTTTACTGCAGCTATTAGCAACATGGATTAGCAACCACTGATTTTTCGTTGTATCAAGGAGGTTGCTGTCTAATTTTCGCTCTAGTGTGACTGAGCCATTTGTGACCAAGAAATGTAGGCAACATCTCGACCCTGCACGTGACTAATGTTACTCTGTTTATTATATTAAACAGTGTAACAGTGTGAACTATATTCAAGATTTGAGGTATTTTTCCAGCGCTATTTGCGTGTTCAATCGGTTTAAGTAGATAAAATGTAACCTTTCTGTAAGCAGTGTTGGGGAGTAACGGAATACATGTACCGCCGTTACGTATTTAAAATACAAAATATGAGTAACTGTATTCCGTTACCGTTTAAAAAGGTGATATTTAGAATACAGTTACTTTGTTGAAATAAATGGATTACACGGCGGTACTTCCCTGTTTCATATTGTGGCGGGTCAGGACTGTTTGGGTTTTGTTTGACAGCTACGTTCTGTTGTACCAGGTGGCAGCGTTACGGTTGCCATGGTTACAGGGTGACGCTCTCTCTCTGCGTGTTTCCTGGGTGAGAGAGCGACTTTTTGTTGTTGTTGTTGTGCTAAGCTAATAGGCAGAATGCTACCGGCATAGCTCTAAAGAATGTAGCATCATAGGCAGTGTAGTCCGTGCTGCAGGGAGAATGGACTGTCATACACGTTATGTGTCTGTGAGCGAGGGAGGGAGAAAAAGGAAAAGTACGAGCTGTCATCGAGCAAAAACGGGAGCTGGAAGCATGTAAATATAATAATAACCACTGCAGCCAAGAAGAGAGCCTGACGAGCCCAGTTGTAAGTAAGCTATTAAGACTCGACTGTACACCGTGTTCATGTTTTTTCGTGTCATCTGAGTCTTTAACACAGAAATCACTCCACTGGCTGTTATTGTCTACAAACCTGTGAAGGATCTCATTTTTTTGAGTTTACGCTACAATCTATTCACACATTGGCAATAAAAATGTGACACATTATTTTCAGTTAATTTGTTGACAGGTGATTAATTAGAAACCAGTCTCTCTATCCATTGTAGAGGATTGTAATAAGATAGTTTAGCTTTCTGCTCAAAGGTTATCAAAGGCTTTGCTAACTTGTTTTTTTTTTGGGTTTGGTTGTTGTTGTTGTTTTTTTTTTTAGTTCAGTATTGATTTAAATTACTGCCTGAGATTTTAAATGTCACTACTGATCACACTGAGAATCAGACACCTGCACTTCTTTGGCGCACTTTACATGATTGAATCAAAATAAGTCTCACCAGATTCCTCCAGAGTTCTCACGAGCTGGATGTACCTGACTGGTTGTTACTGGGGTAAAACTCAAACCTCACATCGGTAAATTTAAGCCAACATAATGATGGAGTTTCACACAGTGCAGTGGAGACAGTGAGGATCTTTCGTGTGCTCGCGGTGTCTTTGGGAAGTGCCCTTTATTGTAGCACAGGGAATATTGTTGCCAATTAATCAGTCAAAGACTCCCATTTGTTTTAGGAGTTTGTGTGGTTAATATTTATAAGGTAGCAGGAAAGAGGTCCCTACTTAGACGCGGAGATTGTACTCAATTGCCATTTTCCATCCATTTTCTTCCGCTTATCCGGGGCCGTGTCATGGGGGCAGCAGCCCAAGCAGAGAAGCCCAGACCTCCCTCTCCCCAGCCACCTCCTCCAGCTTATCCAGGGGAACACCAAGGCATTCCCAGACCAACCGAGGGATATAATCTCTCCAGCGTGTCCTGGGTCTGCCCCAGGGCCTCCTCCCAGTGGGACATGCCCAGAAAACCTCGCCCAGGAGGCATCCTTGTCAGATGCCCGAACCACCTCAACTGGCTCCTTTCGATGTGGAGGAGCAGCGGCTCTACTCTGAGCCCCTCCCGAATGGCCAAACTTCTCACCCTATCTCTAAGGGAGAGGCCAGCCACCCTTCAGAGGAAACCCATTTCCACCGCCTGTATTTGCGATCTCGTTCTTTCGGCCACTACCCACAGCTTGTGACCATAGGTGAGGGTAGGGGTGTAGCTCGACCAGTAGACCGATACAGCGCCCACATCACTGCAGCCGCTGCACCAATCCGTCTGTTGATCTCCCTTCTCCCATCACTCGTGAACAAGACCCCGAGATACTTAAACTCCTCCACTTGGAACATGGTCTTGTCCCTGACCCGGAGTAGGCACTCCACCCTTTACCTACTCTGGGCAAAGGGTGGAGTGAGACCTGTTTTATTTTTATTTTTTCAAAGTTCACTTGGCATTAGCTTGAAACGTGCGTACATAGGTGGAGGACTGTAGTGTGGTGGGGTGCCAGGAGCCTCGGGTTCACCCTTTGGTGATAAAAAGCAAACCCTGGCATACTTGTGGGTGCAGAATGTGTAGGACCACATTAAGATGCTCATTTTGTATTCTTATAATAGTGTAAGGGTTTGTTACTATTAAAGGCACAGGAGCAGACGGTGAGCTGGCGATACATCACTGCTTCCAGTCGTAATTGCTCATATGCATCTGTGCGTGTGTGTTTTGTGTTTTTTGACGTAGTAAATGTAATCGAGTAAAGCCCATGTGCGAATGAGACCGAAGCATTTGCTTATAAGCTGCTTGTAAACTTTCCCTCCATCCATCTCAAGGCATATTTGCTCAGACTGTTTCAGAAAATTCCATCATTTACCATCTGCAGCTGAACATTGGTCAGCAGGGAAAATGGCTGAAAGAGTCAGTGATGCAAGGAGCTATAATCTGTTCCCAAGCTACCCTGTTGTTTGTTTTGAAAATAGAGAAATGGAGAGGGAGGGGGGGGGAAGAGAAGAGACCAAAGAAACAAATGGACCCATCTCCTTCCTAAAGCGTTGCTTTTCCAGCTCATTTATCAAAAGCAGAAGAAGAATTCTTTTTGATTGGCTGATTACCAGAAGCATTCATCACTGGCCGATGTATCCCCACCAATCTGACGTTGCCATTTTGGATAATTTGTTAAGGATGACAAAGAGGTCATTGTTGCTTTGGCTTATTTTTGACCTTTTTAATATTAGAAAATTAATTTTCTCCCCGAAACAAACGTATTAGGTCCTGTCACGGCACCCAGATTGATTTTGCACCTTGAAATCCTCCCTAATGCCCTACTTCTTCTACACTGACTGCTCCACACTCTCTCTTTCCACGTCTGTCTCTTTTGTTCAACGGTCAGAATCGCCTTATGTGTGAAGTTGGCGACCTGTGTGTGCGGTTTGCACATCTATTTGTCTTTTTCTTCGCCTCTCTGTCTTCTCCCTCCCCTCTCTCTGTGTGTGTTAAAACGTCCTCTGGTGTCAGCCAACCATTTCTGATCCATTTCTGAGATTTACGGCCAATTTTTCCCCATCATCCCTGCGTCGTTTCTATTCCTCCAACATCCCACTCTTTATTCTCCCTCCGTCGGAAGCTGAATTGTCTGCTTTTCACAGGAAGATACAGATGAAGCTCTCATAGGCGAATTTTATGCGATTTTTCGCAACTTAGTTCAAAGGATTTTACCTTATCTTAATTTTTAACATAATATTTCAGATTATTTTTTCAGCGGCTCCCCTCTTGCTCTTCTCTACTCTCTTTTCTTATCACATTTTCTTCTCTGTACCTATTACGTTCCTTCGCTTCCCCTTCCTGTGCTTTCCTGGCAAGCCCTCCCAACAGATGTGACAGCTTATGTGGCACTAAAAGGGCTGAAGCAGAGAGCTGCCTGTGCCCGTTCAGCCTGATTACAAGTCACCTCTGTGTTCATAAACAGACAAATACCACCATCAATTTGAGAGCATGATGCAGACTGAGAGGGCGAAGGAGAGAGGAGAAAATCAGATAGATGGAGACAGACGGTGGCAGAGTTTGGTGTCATTTACTCTCATCCATGAAGCAGTTCATGCCATCTGCCATGTTCTGTCACTTCTACATCATTAGTGGGTCACTAACCATGTGCCCCTGTGACCTGAATCAGCTCCTCTAACTAATGAAATAAGGGTTAGACTTTTACACTGTTTAAGTGTCATTATGTTGAATCCTTTCATGCGGGAAACTTTCCCCGGCAAGAATATTTAACGCTAACTTGGTTCCATAATAGAACGGTGCCTTCTTCATAGAAAATATGCTGTTAGGAATTGATTTTGCCACCTGACTTGGGTTTGGAAGTGACCATTTTCCGGAAAGACCTGTCAAGTAAACTGGTTTATTCGATAAGGTCCTGTGTTGGAATCCAGCATCTAGCTGACCCCGTGTCTGCGTGGTTTCTCTCTCGTTCACAGTTGAAAGACATGTAGTTTGTGGGGTTAGGTTAACTGATGATTCGACATCGCCCATAGGCAGTGTTGGGGAGTAACGGAATCCATGTACCGCCGTTACGTATTTAAAATACAAAATATGAGTAACTGTATTCTGTTACAGTTACCGTTTAAAAAGGTGGTATTTAGAATACAGTTACTTTGTTGAAATAAATGGATTACACGGCGGTACTTCCCTGTTTCATATTGTGGCGGGTCAGGTCTGTTTGGGTTTTGTTTGACAGCTACGTTCTGTTGTTCCAGGCGGCAGCGTTACGGTTGCCATGGTTACAGGGTGACGCTCTCTCTCTGCGTGTTTCCTGGGTGAGAGAGCGCCTGTTGTTGTTGTGCTAAGCTAATAGGCAGAATGCTACCGGTATAGCTCTAAAGAATGTAGCATCATAGGCAGTGTAGTCCGTGCTGCAGGGAGAATGGACTGCCATACACGTTATGTGTCTGTGAGCGAGGGAGGGAGAAAAAGGAAAACTACGAGCTGTCATCGAGAAAAAACAGGAGCTGGAAGCATGTAAATATAATAATAACCACTGCAGCCAAGAAGAGTGCCTGACGAGCCCAGTTGTAAGTAAGCTATTAAGACTCGACTGTACACCGTGTTCGTGTTTTCCTCTGAAACAATAAGTTCCGTTGGAGCAGCCTTTCAACACCTCTCTCTGTCTCTCGCTAGCAAAGTTGACCCAGACAACAAAGTAAAGCTAGTTTTCGGCTATGAGCCGACACAGAACCCACCGTATTAGCCAGAGGTCCCTTTACTACGGTTTGGAGCCGCGGACCTTCAGTAACAGTAATAAATCACAGCAATAGTACATTCATGTAGTTGTAAACAGCATGATAATATATTAAGTAATCCAAAGTATTCAGAATACGTTACTCTCATTGAGTAACGTAACGGAATACGTTACAGAATACATTTTGGGGCATGTATTCTGTAATCTGTAATGGAATACATTTTAAAAGTAACCTTCGTAACACTGCTGCTCAGTGAGCAATTAGCATCTTCCATCCAAACTACAGGCAACTCGGCAATCTGTTATCAACAAGACCAATCTCAAAGAGGTTTTCAGTGCTGTGCTACATACACGTAGCGACAACTACTAGCAACTTGCTAACGGTTTGGCTAGAACAAGATCTTTTTTTGCACCAGTTTATTTAAGATATTTATTTCACTCGCTGGGCCCATGTCCTCATTTGAGGCTTGACAAGGTTTTAATAGGTAAAGGTGAATGGCTTGGACATGTGGTTTGGGAAAGACCTCAAAGAGGACTGGCAGCAGCTTCTGGGCCTGGCAGATCCCCATGTACTAAATAGAAGTGAAGATGTTAAAGAATTGAAAATGGGAGGGAGGAAACGAGAACAAACAGCTTGTAGAACTGTGGGAACATATATAGATGAGAACCGGGAGGAGCGTGTTTGGAGGCGTGGTCCTGCTCCTGAAATTCAGATACTTTATCTCCAGTTGCTTGTATCATGCTTACTTGTGCTGTATAGTTTAACAGGAGGAGTGGCTTCTGTTAGAGCCAGACTCAGGTCTCTTCTTTAGCTTTATTTTTCCGCCCCTGAGCTCACATTTAAAGTCCCTTCTTTGTTTTTGAATGAATCAGCTGTAAACCTGTCAAAGGGGCTAGCAACGTCCCTTTCTTTGTAACTGCCAGTGCTTCATATACTGCCATATTGCAGACAGAAAAATGCACAACATTCCTCCCACAGGTGTTATACTGGATAATTAATGTGGGATAAAATGCATTATACTAGTAGACTTAACTTTTTTTCTCCTGAACAAGCAGCACTTCCCCTTCTCCCCAAAAGGTATGCTGCTGATGCCAAGAGCTTTATTCAGGAGCTTGTAATCCTGCTTCAATCAGCTCCTTTTTCCTTTCCGTGTAAAGATAAGCCCAGCATTTACGGCCCTCATCGCACCCCCGCACCCTGCTCTAATTAATATGCAGCAGATAAGTACTTGTCTGACAAAATTCATTCATTTGACCTTCTAGGTTTTACACTAAACTGTTTGCCGCCACTGCAAGTTCACCGCAAGTTGAGAGTTCCCTGGAGTTTCTGCGGCTTTTGTTTCTCTCTGAGAGGTTTCATTTGGACACTCGCTCACTCTCTGTTTCTCTCTCTCGCACTCTCAAATTGTCTTCTGACGTTCTTTCGGCAGTCTCTGTTTCTTAATTGCCCCTAATTGCTTAATTACAATTTCAAATGAACAATTTTGGAGGTCAGAGCGGGTTGTTAATTGAAGCATCAATCACACTGGTGGGGCCTTCAGAACCGTCTCAGTTTGATTGGCAGGGCATTAGCTGAACATTGTATTAAGCATGGACATGACATTGTGGGGGTGCCATGGCTGTTACTGCCTCTTTTTTAGTGTCCTTCACAATATAGTGCGAAGGAGACCTTTGTAGCATGTGGCAACCATGTGGGTTTAGATTAGAGCATTGAAATGATAGAACTGAAGGTGATAGATCAATAGACAAGATAACTAACTCCCCCTGCTGACAAACAGAAAGACAGACAAACACAACCGATTACAGCTTCCTTCCTTTTGGGGAGAATAATATGTACACTATAAATCTAAGGAAAACAACGGCATGAAGGTATAATTCAAATATATGTGTGGGATCATATGCCTGACAGGTGTGTTCACAGAATGAAGAGTTATTACACAGCTTTATAGCGCTTATAGATTTATCAGGATTATCTGGTTGTCTCACTTTGTGAACATGAATATGTGAGTCAGGTAACTCAACTTCTCTCTTTACAGTGTTCCTGAAGCTCAGTTTTTTCTTCCACGAGTCTGTGGGCTCGCTTTCAGTCTCCAGAATAAATTGGCAAAAGGAATCTAGAAACGGCAGTCAGTATACTTTGTGTACTTTGGGGCATGGTTTGGTTTTTACTCCAAAATTATGTTGCTGCAGATTAATAATCCCTACATGCATTACGTTATGTTGTTGAGGTCATCGGGGGGAAAGGAGCCAATTCATCGCAAGGTTCATGTCGATGTTTATACAGCCAGCTGTCTTCAGATAAACTAACGTGTGTGTGTGTTTGGGGTTTGGGAAGAGGCAGGATAACAATAACCCAACAACATTTAAGATGAATTCTTAGTTGATAAGATAATATTTTGTCTTCTGGCCTCAAGAGACATTGCCTAGAGTCGGCTGGCAGGCTGTTCAGAGTCTTATTTATAATTGTTTTTGCATTTCTACACACATTTGATTAAAGTGTACACACCTTAGGTTCACTGTGATTCCACACAGCCATCTAACACCCGTTTAACCTCTCATCTGCACCCAATCTACCATTTACCTGCTTGCCCGCCCTCCTCCAATCTAGCCGTTTCTACCTCCTCCTCCTCGTATTCCTCTCACTCCTCCCCCTCCGCATATGGGGAGAGCCAGGAGATTATTAGGCTGGTTTCCCCGGCTTTGCCTGGCACACCTTGAGCTTCCTTTCCTGCTCTCTCCCTTTCTGTACTTTCTCCGTCTTCCTCCTGATTTGCTTTTGAATTCTTTACCCTTTTATTTTTACCTTTTATTTTACTTTAAACATACATATGCATGTACATATACTTAATACACGTCTCCCACCACCACCGCCGCTGCTCAGTTGGCTGCATTTACCTTCGTTCCCTCTTTTTTTTGTTTGTTTTGTTTTTCTCTTGTTTCTCCCTTCCTCTCCCCACGCTCCCCCTACCCCACCCAACCCTACCCTCTCCTGCTGCTGTTCCTCTCCTCTGGGGCTCCATCCATCAGGTTGTCGGGGGCTGCTAGCGGCCGACTCCCAGCCACCATATTTCACCGCCAGCCAGCCAAGCAGCTGACAGCACAGCCACCGCCAGGAAATTGCTTTGGCTGTGAGCGGAATTTCAAACACAGGCACACTGCGTCGCTTGGGCCGCCCAAGCACTGCTTCCCTCTCTCTCTCTCTCTCTCTAGTCTCTCTCCTGCCAATCTCCCTACACACATCTCTATGTCTCTCTCTATCTCTTTCTGTCTTTCTCTCATTTTCGCCCTCTCTCTGTTCATCTTTATATACTTATTCTCTCCTTTTCTATCTCTTTCCACCCCCCATCTCTGTGCTTTTCTGTTTTCCCATCGCTGCCCGACTGCCTCTCCACACACTCACACATACGCACAGCCATGCGCATTGTTTTCCTTCTCTGCCTTTTGTCCATCTTTGCTGTTCCCTTCTCCTTTTGGCTTTTCCTACCTCCATCCTCCCCTTCTTCCACCCCTCATTCACACCATACCCTCTTCTCTCCTTTTCCATCCTCTCATTCTTCCATCCCTCCTCCTCTTTACGACCCACAGGGGAACAGGTGTGGTAGGGAATCGTTAATGAGCCGAGTGGGAAGGAGGGAGGGGAAGAGATAAAGAAGGAAAAGAAGCAGAATGAAAGGATAAAAGTAGGAAAAGGGGAACAATGTGATAAGATAGAGGAGGCAGAGAGGAGGGATGGCGCTGGCGGGTGTTGCTCTGGAGTTAAGGGTCTGGAGGTGTGTGTGGGGGGGTGGGGGGGGGGGGTTGTGTGAGGGCTTGTGTGCTTGCCCTTGTCAGAACCAGTGTAAGACTGCTGAAGTGAGAAGGTTTTAGCCAAGTGAGGTCATATTTGCCAGTCTTCTCACCACACCTTGTTTCGCTTTAGGATTCCAGTTCAGGAATCATAATCTCAGTGTGAGATAAAAGCAGGTCTGTGTTTATTTTGAATCGTATATAGTTAAATTATGCAGCATGTTGTCATTTATTGAGAGAAATGCAAACCGCTACTGCCAGATAATACTATAAATACTACCATCCACATTTTGAGTGATGCTTTGGCAATTAGTGTGTACTAGTGTGTCTTAATAACTTGAAATGGCATAAGAAAGAAAATCTGCAAGTCAGTCACAGCTGTAGAAAACAAAGGTTTGAATGTGGAAAGAAGAAAAATACTTTTACAATAATTATATACTTTAATGTTTCCAGGAGCCATCTAACTATTGTTCTCAGTTTGTAGACAATCACACCCATTAGCAGTGCTTTCAGAAATAGAGGGAATTTACTCTTTGTGTCACACTCAATTATTTTTCCGTGTGAACTTCGTGTTGTCACGTGTTTTAATTAAACGCCATTTGAATTAGTGTGACCGCGCTTCTTTAAATTGGCTGTTCTGATCTGCGCTCTGATTGTTGACTCAAAAAAAATCAAATCTTGTGACGTTGCACACAATTATGTTAAATCTTTCAAACTGGAATATTGTGATTCTCACAGCTGGTTGGTAGAGTCGGTGTTTGTGGGAGGCATCTGGAGTAATACTCGTGTATTATGATGGTCCTGCATCTTGTCATATTATAGCAAAGGTTGTAGCTGGAGGTCAGAAAAATATGCCATTTATTTGTATCATAAGATAAAAGTCTCTCTCTCGAACTCTGTGTGTGTGTGTGTGTGTGTGTAGACTGAGTGATAGCAGAGTCAAGCTGGAGAAACAGATCTTATCAAATCCATTTTACACAGAGTGTACTAGAGAGAAAAGACATTACACTCTCAATATGAAGTCGGTATTAACCTGATAAATACATTTGGTGTGCGTGATGAATCTGCGACGTCCACCTGAGCGTGCGTATTTTCACGATATTGCTCTCGGCTCACCCAACCATGTACGTACTGAAACCGTGCCCTTCAGAAGGACAGCCTGATGGAAGTTATGTGTGGGTGGTTGGCTCCTTTTAGGTATCAGCGTATTTTCGGTGTCTGGAGGGTTTCGTTGTCATCCCATGGGTGAAAGCCTCTCTCCGGCGAAGTATCCCCAGAGCCGAGAGAGGACTTTCCTTACTCCCAGTGGAGAATCTCTGATGTGGAGTGTTGCTCGCTGACAGAAAAGTATCCCGGCTAACCTGATGTTTTTTTATCATCTGTCTGTTTCCCTGTCCCTCTGTTCTCTTTCTCTTTTCCTCCATCAGAGAGTCAGTTTGGAGTTCTACATTGATGTTCATGCCCACTCCACTATGCTGAACGGCTTTATGTATGGCAACGTGTTTGAGGACGAGGAGCGCGTCCAGAGACAAGCTGTCTTCCCCCGACTGCTGTGCCAAAACGCGCCAGACTTCTCCTTTGTAAGTGATACAGACAGACAAGTGGGCTCGCGACCAAAATTACACCAGCTTCGGCCTTCGGGTTAGCTTGAAACAAGAACATGAAATAGTCATATCTCAGCAAATTCTGGCAAGGCGGTGTTCACCGAGGCACTTAATTGCCAACTGCTGCAACCTTAGTGGCAGTCAGTTGAGAACTTACGTAGCTTGCAATGGGTACCTTTTCCGTTTTTACTGCATGCCTTTGAGGTAAGATGTTGATTTTAAATAAAAGTTTAGTGGTTTTAGGTGAGAGGAAAACACAGACTACACACATATTAATTAAGAGTGTGTTTTGTGCCCAGCAGTCACGAGCAAAAATATGAAAATATCCTCTGTATTTTTGCCTGCGTAGAGGATTTACTGGCAGGGGAAATCCACAAGAATTGCAGTAATTTTTTTAAAATGTTGTGTTATACGAGGTTTGAGTGCCTCAAGCAAAACAGACTTTCGTTTTAATCAGAAATGTTTAGAAATCTATTTAGATTTCAGTCAAATGGGATAATGCAAATTTGCTGCCTTTACTGAACGGAGACTGATCGTACTCAGACCACAGAAGCCCACTCTGAGCATAGATCGTACAAATGCGTGCTTTCCAGAAACGATTTTCACCTTGTCCAAGGATTAGAGGATACGGAGCCCCGCAGGGGACATGGGAGAAAAAAAAATTAAGACGGACTTTTGCGAGATCTCGCAAAACTAACTCGGGATCTCGCAAAAGTTTTGCGAGATCTCGCAAACGTTTTAGCCGCATTCTTCGGACGCTGGCTCGAAGCCGACCGGGAGGTCGAGGCACGATGTGCCGGGAAAGTGGTGTTCCTCCCGGCTGTAGTAGGTCTCGACCTCCCGATAGCTCGAAGCTAACGGGAGGTCTCGACCTCCCGTTAGCTTCAAGCTAATGGGAAGAATGCGGCTAAAACTTTTGCGAGATCCTGAGTTTGTTTTGCGAGATCTCGCAAAAGTCCGTCTTAATTTTTTTTTCTCCCTTGTCCCCTGCGGGGCTCCGTAAGAGGAAGGGTGAAGGGAAGGCGAGCAAAAAGAGGGAACGCTGAAGCATAAGGATTACGAGAACAACAGCTGGAATGCTTTTTTGCATAGCGTTCGGGTTTGCAGGAGTCCTAAAGAAGTAAAATCTAAAAAAGATTCTCAATTGTGTAAAAATGCATATACTCATAATGGTGAATGCGCATTTATGTTGTATCCAAGCACAGAAAACAAGCAGAAGGTCATGACGAAGCACAGGCCTGTAAGTAGGCCAGGAGACTCTGTGTGAGTGACGCAGGTGTTCTGCTAAAGCGCCCTCCTAGGTGGTTAAAACTGAGTTTATTTTGGACGGGAAGGATTGTGCAAACTGAAGGGGGTGAGGAGGAGAAACAAAGGACAACAGCAAAAAAGAACAGAAGGGCACGTGGGTGGAAATATTCACTCAGTGACTGTGATGCTCCTCCACCCTGCTACACGTGCAGAACCTTATAACACCTTTTCATACAGATACATTATCCGCCGAGCTGGTTCGTCTCAGCCCCGGGTCCCTTCCACTGACCTTCGTTCTATCGGTGACAGTGACATTTCCTAGCAGATCCACTTACACACATCATAAAGAATAACCTTTATTGCCCATTGACACATAGGGAAGCCAGACAAGCAGATGTTCAGCCACACACATATGGAAATGTCACTTATTGTCAGCGTCTATACTCTATGCTGCATTACGAAGGACAAGTACGACGCTATTTCTGGAGAACTTCTCTCTTTTCTCTGTATTGCTTGTGTGACAGCTGGCCCAGGGGTCATCTCCCTCACTGTGCTTTTGTCCCTGTGCCCATTCAGCACTACCTAAAACCCAGTGCAGCAGCAGCAGCAGCAGCAGCACAACACAATCATGGCAAACTCCCACTGGTGGCAGCCAAGTCTGCATTTCAGCAAGGCAACTCTCAGTGCACCAGAGTGGAGTGACAGTGAATGGAAACTTTTTTTTCTATGCACTCGTCCCAAGACGGCATCATAGCCGTGTAGTATAGCTGACAAGCTCAGAACTAAAAATAAATGTAATTTTTCCCCTTGCTTTAGCCGTTTACAGCCAATCTTTGAAATGACATTGTACAAAACTACTTTAAAGAACTTCCGAGGCACAAACACGTTTTCACTGAAGAGACTAATCACAGCAGCTTTTTAAAAAATGTTCTTTCATTGGTTACTTTAGAGTAGATATGACTCAATCAAGATCTATACCTATGTAAGAAGTGGACTAACCCAACTTCTGTTCTACGAGGACATACCGCATTTACTAAGTAAAGAAATCACTAATAATAAAAGTAGTGATATTAGTGGGACCTCCACTAGCTGTATCCAGTATAAAAATCTACCCACTGTGGTGACCCCTTGTAGCAAGGGAGCAGCTGAAAGTAGGAATATCGTTGTCCAGTAGACATGTTCCTTTGGATGTTTGGATAGCTGAATGAATAACAGAATGCCAGCCTGAAAGTGATCCACCTATCATCTCACATTTGCGGAGCTGCGACCTGGCCAGCCAATGGAGGCGCTGGCCCAAATGGTGGCACGCAGAGGGAGCAGGCGGCAGTGTTTCAGCCTGAGTGCCGGATGCACCTAATACAAAATCTGGCAGCTTTGCTCAGGTCCTGGTCGACACCGTCACAACCGCCCCAACTGATGTCCCTCGACTGCATGAGAGTAGCTGATGTCCGGTTTGCTCTGTGCTGACTCCAAGGGTGAGGCCAGTCAGGACACTACCTCCACACCCGTACCCACTCTGCAGGTGGGAGCAGCTGGTGCCAGAACCCCCCCTAACCCCCCCTAACCCCCCTGGAAATTACGCCCCTGTCCTGCTCAGCCACCTGCTCTGCCGGAGCTGGGGGTCGTGGCGTGCTCTGTCTGAACCGGTGGACAGCGAGCCAGGGATTCTGCACAGCTGGAGACAGGGGAAAGCGCGGGAGGGACCTGCCCTGGCCGAGTCGAGGGTCTGCGCACCACCTGGACTTGCCTCACTTCCACCAGAGGCTAACGCCGGCTGCCTGCCAAGTCGCCTGTGAGCCTTGGCTCACATCCGTGTCTGCTGCGCCACCACCGCTTGCCACGCGGTCAGCCTGCAAACCAGCTCCGTCGCCTCCGCTGGAAACGCGGTCGGCACCCGGGTCTAACACATCCCTGCCGCTAGACCAAGGGTGGGCAATCTCAGTCCACGAGGGCCGGTGTCCCTGCAGGTTTTAGATCTCACCTTGGGTCAACACACCTGAATCACATGATTAGTTCGTTACCATGCCTCTGGAGAACTTAAAGACATGTTGAGGAGCTAATTTAGCCATTTAAATCAGCTGTGTTGGTTCGAGGACACATCTAAAACCTGCAGGGACACCGGCCCTCGTGGACTGAGATTGCCCACCCCTGCGCTAGACCATGGAATGGGGATGCCGACAGTTGTGGCTGATTCCCTCTCCTACTCGCGGAGGGGGAAGTAGGTTCGGCCGGATGGCTCCCCGGCCTCAGTCGAGCGATGGGGGTATGTGGCGGGGCATGACTAAAGCAGCATCAGCAATTACGCCTCACCTGCATTGAAGAAGAATGAACTAGCTCCTGTTGTTGTTGTTGGTGTTTGTATGGGGCTGACAGCGGAAAAGCAGCAGCCGTGAGTTGTAGAGACATCAACCGGGAAATGAAGTGTTTGAAAGTGCGAATATGTGGTCGGGTCTGTCATGGGTTTGCTACAGCCATTTAACCATTTCACATGGTTTTTATTTGATTTTCATTTATGGAAGCCTAACCTAAGGTGTTAATTCGTAATACTTTTTATGTAGCCGGAAAAGTTGCAATGTGCCACAGTTCAGGCTGTTTGCACTGAATGTCCTCCCTCAGACTCCTGTTAGTATTATTAACACTCTGTAGGAGATTTAATGTGCACAGTCTTGTGAGTGTTGGAAAACAAAGCACACTCCTCTGCTCCTGACCTGATGCCCTGCCTTGTTTTTGCACTCTTCAGCATTGAGCTGCTGAAATCAGTTTTAACTGGAAACAGCTTTCACCACCAGAGATGATCTTCGACATGAAGGTGTCATGTCCTGGGTCTGTTTTCGGGTTTTTGGACTTTCCAGTTTCGTTTATATCAGTATTACGAGATTCCAGGTGTGCTTAGTGTTTGTGTTACTTCTTGTATTTGTTCCTGTTATTGAATTTAGTCTTGTTCTTGGTTCCTAGTTGCCCTAGTTTTATTCCTCCCTCTGTGTTCCCCTCTTGCATTAAGTTCATTCAAGTGTCTGTGTCTTTACTTCCTGTTTTACTTTGGGTGTTTGTATTCTTTGTGCTTTGCTTTTAGTTTTGCTTCCTGCGTCTTGTTTCCCGTGATTTAGTTCACCTGTGTCTCGTTCTCCCCAGCTCTTCCACTCCCATAATCCCTCTTCTGTGTAAATATAGTTCCCGTCTTCCCCTTTGTCTTTGTCAGAGTATCACTTCACTTTCTTCTCATGTATTCCAGCTCCTGGACACTAGATTTACTTCTCACTTGAGGTTTGCATTTTGTATTTTCACCACCACTTTAATAAACGGCTTGATTTTAGTTAAACACACTCTGCCTCTTCGTGTCTGCAAGAGAAGTTTGCATTCATGTTTTGTGGACATTTAGGAACTGAGGTGAAATTTAAGATGTAGAAATAGTTAACTTGCAAGCACGTGCTTATTTCTACATAAAGCAGACTCGGTAAAACATTTGTGTTTATTTTCTGACTCATTAAAGGTTTGGGGTGTGCGATTCTTCAACAGAATGTAAGGAATTAACTGTGATGAAGTTATGCCAGGGATGTCAGATATGTTTTGTGCTGCAGAGCTATCTCCTGAATTAGTTTTCAGTTTCAGTTTTCAGTTTTATTTGTCATATGCAAGTTAGCACAGGGTCAACATTGCAATGAAATGTGTTTGACGAGCAGCAGTCACTCAGCAGCATGATACAGTAGAAGAAAATATAATAAAATAAAATAAAATATAAAAATAGTAAGGAGCTAAATATTAGAGAGACATGGTAAAAGAGAAAAGATGACTAAATATATATGTATCTATAAATATAAATATATGTACACTAGTGATTAAATAAGAAAATCTTGAAAAGAAATATGACGGGAGGGCAGATGGGATATTGCACAGGAATGAGCAGCAGAAAATTACAGTATTGCACTTTTAAATATAAATATCAATGACAATAAAGTGAAGTGACCAGTGCAGATTAAACAGAGTACTTGTGAAGCTGCAGGGTAGCTTCTGAGTGCTGTGTTGTGTGATTAAGTGTTGTGGTTGAGGTGTCGTATGGCTTGGTGGTAAAAACTGTTTTTAAGTCTTTACGCTAACCAGCTAGCCTCATCTCATCTTCTCATCTCATACCACTTTGAGATAATGTTGAGATAGTAAATCACTGACATCCAGTTTGTCCTCACTCCAAGAGAGGAAGAAATTGTGCTGCCCAGAGAGTTGCATAACTAGGATTGTTTTTAGCCTAACACTAGTTGCGTGCTTCAAACACGTCCTCAAACAGTCACACCAGGCAATGCAGGGAACTTGAATCCTCTGCATGGTTTCTCTAGCCAGTCATTGTGCTGTGTGTTGTGATTTTCTAAGCTGTAGCCGTGTTTGGTTAAAACAGAACCTCTAAGGATCCATCGGAAACAACAGAGATGTACTCCGCTTTTCAGAAACTGGTGACGGCAAACCAAAAACCAGCACATTGGACTGGAAGAAGGTGTCTGTCCATTCAGGCTTTTGAAAATAGTGTGACTACTTGGTCTCATGTCATACACCTCTTCTTTCCAGATTAGGTTTTCTGGGACTTTGGGAAACATTTTGTAGTAGAATTCTGTAGTTTTTATCCTATTTGTTGCATTACAGACTTAATGCAACAAATGCTATAACATCCTCCAGACTCCAGCGTCTCTGCCGACATAAAGACTTGAATCTAAACCTTTAATGTATCTCAGTTGTTTTCCATCTGTTTCTCTAGTCCAACACTTCCTTTAACCGTGACGTGGTGAAGGCCGGTACCGGTAGGCGTTTCCTTGGCGGTCTTCTCGACGACACGTCCTACTGCTACACTCTCGAGGTGTCCTTCTACAGCTACATGGCAGCTGGCGGCACTGCTCCTGTTCCCTACACTGAGGAGACCTGTATCCTTCACTGTGTGTGATCTCTCCGCGTGGAAGCTAAAGAAAACAAAATCTGTTTTCTCTTTAAAGTGAAGAGACCAGCAGTAATGTTCTCTCTTCATTTCTCCCATCTCCTCTTCTAAAACACACCAAACAAGCACTGTTTCCGCAGCAACAATCTCCCACTGAAATCAAGCCAACTGATCTTGTAATCGCTGGAGTCATTATTTTAATGTTTGTGTTTTGAGCGTTACCGCATGTGTGTGTGTGTGTGTGTGTGTGTGTGTGTCAGGTCATGTGTACTCACTAGAAAAGCATGTTGATCTTTTGTTGCCTCTTGTTGCGACAGATGTGCAGTGACAGAATAGGGATGTGATAGCTGTGTCTATTGATTTCATTTACAAAAGAGAGAGGAGAAAAAGGGGCTTGTGTTGGCATATTTAGCACTGCGCTCGTGTGCGCGCAGACGGAGCGACGGTTGCTGTAAAACAGCGAAACAAACGGGATCTCTGTCGGCTGCAATCGTGAGCGCAGCCTTACATTTATCACGGAGACTGAAGGTCACAGGTGTCTTAATGGAGGCGGACGGGAGGAAGTTTTCCTTCGGCTGACCTTCTCAGGGCTGAAGAGCTCCTGAAAGCTGGCCGATGGGGGTTTGATCTTACCGATAGAGTGAGTGAGAAGAGGGAGAAAGAGAGATTTAGAGAGTGAGATAAGGACCCTACATATGAAAAGTATGTGCTCCCCTACACATACTCCACAGGCGAAGGGGTGGGTGGATATAGATGCAGCCCTAGTGCCCTCTAGTGCCAATAACTAGCAAAATCTGCCTCGCCAAAAGAAGAGGCAAGTCACGATTCATTAACACATGGAAAGTTAGATATAGGAAGATCAGTTTTACATATGCATCACTACTAGTCTTTATGGTAATGTTGTTTTTTGGTTTTTAAGTGACAGACGAGAGGCTGAATAAAAACAAGTCGTCTCTTCCTGCTTATAGAGGCTAAAAAATGCATATTGTGATGTTGCATGTGTGTTTTCCCACAAAGGTTTATGACTTTAATGCTTTTGATAGAAACATCTCAGCTCGTTGCATTGCACACATGGAAGAACCAGCATGTGTACGCACACAGGGCAGCCGCAGAAAAAAAAAATATGGTAATACGCAGAAGAGACAAGTGTCTGGCTGTTATGCTAAACAAAATGCACATAACAAATTCCACTCTGTGTTTTCGTTTGAGGTGGTGGCGGCGCTGGGTTCAGAGCCTGTTCTGTTCGTGTGTGTCTGTGTGCATTTATTCTGAAGGTCAATTTATGAGAGAAACCACATCTGTTGGGAGGACTTCTTTCTTTGTTTTCCAAATCTGTGTGTGTGTGTACGATGTAGGTTGTGAAAAGGGAGGGTTCCAAAGAGGAGGAGCTCCACAGGGTGGGTACGCAGCACAGGGACCTGGTGTAGAGTGGAGATTGAGGTCAGGCAGGTTGAAGAAACCGACCATGTAAGTTTTTATGCCCCAGCAGTCAGCTCGATGGAGCGTGCAAATCATCAACAGAGACCTTTAGCATCTGCCCCCCCACCCACCCACCCACCACTCCTCCCCTTTCTTGTTTCTCACCTGACACAAACACACACACACATGCACAATCCGCTAAACTAATACATGACAAATAAATAATAACCTAGGCCCCTAACTCCTACCACCTTCCAAAAATGCTGCCCTCGCCCTTTCATTTTTCCTGACTCGCCTCCACTGCTGTGACTTGTAGCCACCAAAATTGAAATCTTAACCTTTCACACAGCCGAGGCTTTTGTCACAGTTTGAAGGTGCCTCAGAAAACAGCGTAATTCAATGTGTGTGTCTGTCTGAGTTTGTTTTTCGATTCCTCCTCCTCCTTTCGCGCGTCTCCTCTATTCTGTCCTTTCCTCTCATCTCATCACCCAGAACATAACAGCTCATTATATCATCTAGTCAAGCTGAGAATCCTCTTCTCTGAAACAGCAGGGACAACCTCTATTGTGTGTCTGTCTTCTCTTTGTCCTCTAATCATTTAACACCTGTGAGCCGGTTTCCATGTGTGCATGCTCATACCTCCTCTAGCACCTATATTTTCTTTATGCTTGCATGCTCTTCTTGCAGCCACTTCCGTCAAAGTAAATACCACACGGCAAACTCACAGTAAAAATATTTTAGCCTTGTTTATTGTCTGCACTTTCTTTTTAAAAAAAGTAAAACTGCATTTTTTGCAGTTTTTTTATGAGGGACCTTCCGGTTCACACCGTGGAAGTTCAGCTGGAAGGGAAAGGGGGTGAAGGTTGAGATAAACTGGGATCTTGTTCAAAACTCTGCGTGATACTTTCTGTTGTGGGTTCGTGTGCGTGTGTAACATAGCCGGTGTGTTTTACTTACCTTGCGTGTGCGTGTGTTCTTTTTCTGTTTTATCTGAGCAACAGGGATCTCTTTGACTTTGAAGAATTAGTTCTAAATTTCTAAAGCCATTAAGAATTTGCTTCCCTGGAAGATTTTGCACTTGTTTTTCCTGTTTTGAAGGGAGCGTCATTGCTTCTTCTTCTTCTGTCATAATAGAGTCAGGGTTTTTTTTAAATTGTTGTTGTTGTTTTTTAAAGGAGCAATGCACTTTCTGCAAGTTTTTTTTCCTTCAGTGGAGAGAGATATACAAAGAAAATGTCATTCTTCTCATCAAAGGTGGTCACTCCTGATTTAATCAAGCAACAATGTTTGGGTCTTTATTCACAGCAGTAGGTTAGATGCACTGATACAGCATGGATTGACAGCCAAGACAGCTGGCAATAAAGCTACATATCTGCACACTCTCAAACACATGTGCATACGCACATAGACAAATAGGTGCTCCTCTTTATCTTCATGCGTATGTGATGTCTGTCTGCCAAAGCAACAGCACTCGACAGGCACCTCACCATAACAGTGGGACTCCATGAATACCAGAGCTGCCAATGGAACACAGTATGCATCAGTGAACCTGACACCCAATGGACAGGCTGTGACAAGTATGCAAATGATATAGCTTGGAGGCAAATATGCTTCACTACCACACATCATCCACATCACATCACACAGATACGCGCAAATGGATAGGTGCTCACATATGCAAGCCAGCGCACATAGACACCCGCATCTACGCACACAGTTGATTGCACAAATCTGGTTGCCATGCTCAGATGAACAGGTGTCCTCATATGAGTACTCACAAAGATGCATGAACACATATGTACATCACCGGTGGTTTTTTTCTTTTTTCTTTTACATATGTTGATAAGGCTGGAAAGCCTAAGAAAGTTTGCAGATATTATTCGCTCTAGAAAATGCAACATTTCTGCTTTAAAAAAACAAGTGGTGCTGCAAATGTGCAGTTGAAAACTTTTGAAGTACTAAAAGAAGTTCAATTTCAGTTCAGGTTCAATACTGAGAGGAATCAAAGGCTTCAAAATACAGTGGAGCTGGAAAAGTCAGCTGACGTGCAGCTAAAGTGCTGGAGATAAAGGCACTGACATTAAATTTCAAATGTAAGAGCAACAGAAATCAGTCGAAATGAACTGAGAAGCCACAGAATCCACTGTTAACATGTGTTTGAAAATTTCTTAAGCCTTTGATTTAAGTCCTGAAAGTAAATAAGGAGAATGCTAAAGAAAGGAGACAGAGAATAATAGACCATATATTTGTTTTGGAAAATAATTAAGTGTTTAACAAGGAGTGTCAAAAAACATGACCTTTTACTTTATTTAGTACGGAGCCCCGCAGGGGACATGGGAGAAAAAAAAAATTAAGACGGACTTTTGCGAGATCTTGCAAAAGTTTTAGCCGCATTCTTCGGAGGCCGCCAGCTCAAAGCCGACCGTGAGGTCGAGGCACGATGTGCCGGGAAAGCGGTGTTCCTCCCGGCTGTAGTAGGTCTCGACCTCCCGTTAGCTTCGAGATGGTGGGTGTCAGATCTCCGAAAACGTCGGAGCACTTTTGCAAATATGTGATGTCTTAAAACTTTTGCGAGATCCCGAGTTTGTTTTGCGAGATCTCGCAAAAGTCTGTCTTAATTTTTTTTTTCTCCCATGTCCCCTGCGGGGCTCCGTAATTTAGTAGCCCAACACGCTGTCATCCCAAAACGTTGGCCACCCTACCCGTCGGAATCATTGGAAAACAATATCTAATACCAGGAGCGTCATTCTATTGAATTCCATCCACACTCCGGCGCGTATCATAGGGACCTTTTGGGTTACTATGAGATGCCTCAGGACGTGACAAATTGTCGGTATGTTACGCATTGGGAATGAGAACGTTTAGCTTGTGCTCTGAAAGTTGCAGCTGAACTTTCCTCCACACTGACTAGAAGAAATCTTAGTCTTTTCCACTATTGAAAACATGAAGTGCTGAGTTTGGGTCAGAAGGTTAACATGACCAGTCCAAAGCCTTTTAAGCTTTAATTACTCTTGAACCATTCTGACCTTTTCTGTCTTCAATTCAATTCAATTTTATTTATATAGCGCCAAATCACAACAAAAGTGGCATCGAGGCGCTTTATATTGTACAGTAGATACAGAGAAAAACCCAACAATCATATGAACCCAATGTGCAAGCACTTTGGCAACAGTGGGAAGGAAAAACTCCCTTTTAACAGGAAGAAACCTCCGGCAGAACCAGGCTCAGGGAGGGGCGGGGCCATCTGCTTGACAATTCACTGCTAGAATTCACAGGCCCAAACATAGCTACTACCACCACCGTCTTTCATACGATTCCTACGCTGGAATGCTGTGTTTTCCTTTCTCGTAACAAAATGCTTCTAATTTAAGCAACAAAGTAGTATTTTGGTTTCCACCCATCCACATATTGTTTAAGCAGTCTGAACTATTCATGTGACCTGTAGCAAGCTGCAAATGTCCTTTTTCACAGAATTGTGGCATTCACCTTTCAGCCCTCTCATACACACGATTGTTGTGTAGCAACACATGAACATGAACATCGACCAGTATGAAAGGCCCCTTTAAACACTTACAGATCACCCATAGTGACGTCACAGACCGCTACAGACCGTGTTCTTCAGGTGTTTTTTATGGACTGATCAGAATGTCTTGAATTTGCTCCATTTGTACAAAATCTATCCAGCTGTGGATTTGTGGTGTCCAAGCTATATAGATATGGTTCAGTGCTGAGTCGAGCAAAGTCTCATTTGTTTGCGCAGTGTTTCACTTCCATAAACCTGTGCTGTAAATGTCACAGCTGATTGTCAAACCTTTAAATGAAAACAATTGATTTTAATTTCGAATTGAAACTGACCACTAATCCACATACATTTCCACCCAACAGATAAATCATATTTTCCTCAATAAATAAATTGCCAAGTTCATTATATTTTATCTCTTCTGTTCAGTCGGGCCCTTTTTTATGTAGCTTTTGTGAGCACTTGTGTGAGCATCACTATATCTAGTTGTTTTTATTGTTTTCATTTTTATTTATTATCAGTTCTGTCATAAGATTGTACCACTATAAAAGCAAATACATAAAGGATTAATGACAGCAATAAGAAAGAACATAAAGACACACTTCGAGCTATAAACCACAGGTACCAGATGAGATATGTGTGGATATTTTTAGTCACATTTTGTTTTTATAGTATTTTTCTTTTATGAACTTATGAAAACAGAAGCAGTCTTTCTTAACTAACAAAAAAACTGAAAAAATAATAATAACTGGCTCATAGAAATAGCATCCATTATCTCATTTCAGCGATGATTCAAAAGATTTTGATATTAGTGAATATTTTGAGAAAACAGGAGCCTTTTTTTCACACTCATTTCGTTACTCGGGCTTCGGCGCTTGTCTCCTTGGCAGTGTCAGGTCCTCCTGTCAGGGATTTAAATCAGCTCCTGTTTGTCCCTTTGGGTAACAGGGCGTGAGGTCTTTCAGCCTACTGATTTGCTACTGGGGACAAAAATGTCCCTTTCTGTATTGCTGTTGTTGACTACCCTCCTGATTAGCATTGATAATTAGCTCTCTACGTGTCAGTGCAGTGACAGGACCTGTCACTGGCCCGTATTGATGACTTGAATGTCCCCTTGCTTGTCTCCTCGTTAACTCCCGTCCAATCTCGACAGCATTCTCCGCGTGTCTTGTTCATTTTACCACTAGGGGCTTTGCTGTCTGCTCATCACCTTGTCTGTCTGTCTGGCAGGACCAGGCACGAGAGACATAGCAGTGAAAGCCGCTAAATGCGGCGCTGACAGCAAACAGCTGCAGTAAACAAGTCATGACGCTCCCCATCCCCTTTGTCTCATGCGTCCCATATCTCATCAGCGTCTTTGCCGGCATGCCCTTCAGCCATGACAGTGACCGCCTATTGATTAGACAAGACCGTTATGTGTACCAAGATGTTAAAGAATACACCTCACACACCTCAGCAACACATCCTGACAGGCTGCACACACACACCCTCTCTATGTCCTTCCCAATAATGGATAATGATTATCCAATGATAATGATAATGTTCTGAGCTCCGGTTAATGAGACAATATTAATAATATTTTGAGTATTAGTCCTTGTGTTATTCAACAGAGACTCCCTCAGAGTGCACCGAAGCAGCTAAAGCAGCTTTTCTAAATATTTCCACCACCATCCACCGCTTTAATCCTTGCTACAGCCCGCCGACTGTTTCCTGGCTCGCACATGCATCACTTCCTGCTGGAGCAGCAGTCTCATTCCAGACCCTACGGTTTCCCCCGGCAAAGTGCCAGGCAACAGTCAGGGCATCCTCTCGGTCTCTGACCATTTACCCTGTGGAAGAAGTTCTCCTTCAGAGGCTGACCGTCCATCACAAAACCTCCTGTAATAGACCGTGAGTCGTGACAAGCCAAGCTGAGAGGCCATCTGTGCACGGTGGGGTCCGAGTGATATTTTTGTCGCCGAGCGTGCTTGGCCACAGAGCTCAGGACTGGCACCAAGCTCTGCTGAGGAAAGAGAACTGAGGAAAACACCGAAAACTTTCCAGAGGTCAGAGGGAATACGCAGAGTGGGTTTTGCACTTGTTTATCAGTGTCTGTTTACATCTTTGACTAAGGGCGTGTTTGTGTGCAGATTAATAACTACGTGTTTACATATCTGCTATTCTTAGTCACAATATAAGCTTGAAATATTCGTCTGCGGGTTTGCTGGTAAGCTCATAACTTTGGTCCAACCAACAGAGTGTATATAGTAGCTGACATAGTCAGTGGGATGTCCACCTTTGCTCTGTGGTCTTACAGGCATCAGCATCTTGGTTTTTTGAATTTGGAAGATCAAGGGGTTGATTTGGCTGAGAAACCCATTACACTGCACAAATAAGTAGACACACACTGCTCTATCATTGGTCTAAATGATATCATCATTTACAAAATTAAAACAGCGCTATATTTCGATTAACTTAAAAGTAGAGACAAAGTACATAAACTCATCACAAAAGTGCTTACAGAAGCTGTAATCAAGCAGTTGGTAGGGCTGTTTTTCAACAGACTACACAATTGCTCTTTTTTTTTGCAGCTTCTTGCCATTAGAAGTTTTTACATCTACATGATTAATTTATTTCAGATGCTTTCTTGGCTTTACCGAGGCCCAGTTTAAGATGAATAAGCATTATTTAAACTACAGGGTGGGCCATTTATATGGATACACCGTAATAACATGGGAATGGTTGGTGATATTAAAGTCCTGTTTGTGGCACATTAGTATATGTGAGGGGGCAAACTCCTCAAGATGGGTAGTGACCATGGTGGCCATTTAGAAGTCGGCCATCTTGGATACAACTTTTGTTTTTTCAATAGGAAGAGGGCCATGTGACACATCAAACCTATTGGTAATGTCACAAGAAAAACAATGGTGTGCTTGGTTTCAATGTAACTTTATTCTTTCATGAGTTATTTACAAGTAATTTTGTTCACAGCCATTGACATGTTGAAGAGGTTAACACGTGATTACAAGGAGTTCGCCTTGTAATCGGAAGGTTGCCGGTTCGAGCCCCGGCTCCAACAGTCTCGTCGTTGTGTCCTTGGGCAAGACACTTCACCTACTGGTGTTGGCCAGAAGGGCCGATGGCGCGATATGGCAGCCTCGCTTCTGTCAGTTTGCCCCAGGGCAGCTGTGGCTACAACTGTAGCTTGCCTCCACCAGTGTGTGAATGGGTGGATGACTGGGTGTGTAAAGCGCTTTGGGGTCCTTAGGGGGGAACTAGTAAAAGCGCTATACAAATACAGGCCATTTACCATTTATAACTCCGCATCACAGTAATCACAGATTAACTCTTAATTTGTGCCATCGTCATGTCAAAATGATACTCTCCTGATATTACTACAAACTGACAAAACAACATAACCTCTTTTGTCCATCTGTAGTTTCATTTCAACCTAATCAGTATCATCAGGTAGCAGCGCCGATACAGACTGCCAGGCCCCTGCCCACACACATGCACACACACATTCACAGCAAGTCTGGCCTGATGCAGGACTCACAGACAAACAGCCAGATGGGGTATTAACATAGAGTGTGGAGTCGTGTGGAGAGTGTTGCCATGAGCCTGCCGGGTGAAGAATGAAGTCGTGTGCAAACTCCTCAACACTCACATCAATGCATCATCAAAGGCCAAGGTGACGGGCTCTTTCCGTATTTACAGGCCTAACTTACCAGGTATACTGCTGGGATTTTGCGTCTTTGTGTTGCTTGAAGTATGACAAACTACAAAGCCAGAAGGGTACACCAAGACAGCCTGTTCAAACCGTGGATGGATAGTTTACAAGTTAACAGCTTTGGCCAACTATTTGTCACTTTTATGACGATCATAATTTATGTGGCTTAAAAAGTTCGATGGGAAAAATAAAAATGACCAAATCATCCATCCCATTTTTCCCCTCATCATGCTAAATCTCTTTCTTCTTCTTCTTTTTTGTATGCCAGTGGTTTCAATCACATAAATAGATAGTCTAGCAGATGACAGGTCATATCTGAGTATCTACAAGGTAATGACAAGGAAAAGTGACAGATTACGTCTCTGTGTTGTTCCATCATGCACGAGCCTTTTGAAGAATGGAGCTAGGTAGAAGTGAGTGCCACATGATAGGAAAAACCCTCATAAATATGTTTTGTTCCAGGTTCTGCATGGATGGATGTCTCGTAAGGATGAATATGTTTATATATAGTGTGAAAGGGTGGCTAGATTGATAGGCAGCTGGCGCTGATTTTGGTGTTTTTACAGTTCACTCCCTTCAGTGACTACATGAAATGTACGTCTGTTAGTAACATTGTTCTTATTTATCTGAATTTACTCTGTCCGCACTCTTGGTGATTGGGGACGTTGTCGGCATTCGGTCGTTCACTATTTCTCCATTATCTGAACCTGATTGACATCATTACTTGTCTTCCTAGCCTAATGATCACAGGCTTAGCAACAGCACACATGGACGCCGAGCTATCTTATAAAAGCAGTCGAGTTATTGATATTGTTCCTAATGTAGTGAGAGACAATTAAGCGAGGGAATGATGTGTGCAGTCACCTCTGAATTTAAATGAGGCCTCGGTGTATATGTAATTGCTTTTGTGTGAGTCATACCACCATCATGCGTTTGGCTGGGACAGTTCTGCAGTGTGTTGTAACTTGAGGACTAGATGCTTCTCACCAGTTATTTACTGTACCTCAGTGGGTGTGTTAGCGATGACAAATGGGATTCTAATCTAAAATTTGAATGCGCCGTGCAAGAATTAATTAAATCACAAATATATCTAGGTCTTAAAATGTATCCATCCATGCACGATCTGATATCCTCGTGTTGGTGTTGTTCCCAGATCATCATACTAAAGGTTGTTCCAGGATCAACATTGCAAGTGACCAATCAGAATGTTGTGATGTCATACTTTTGCGACTTCGGGAAAAACCGGCGTAAAACAAAAAACTGTACTTAAGCTGCGAGAAACCGCCTTTGTCCGCCGATCAACGGACCCTAACCCTGACCCTAACCCTGACCCTAACCCTTTAATAAACGCTAAGCAGAATTGATATTGTCCTTGCAACATTGGAATTTCATAAATGCACGAATGGGTTGGTGCGCAAAAGAATAACGTCACAATAATGTGATTGGTCACTTGCAATGTTGAACCTGGAACAACATTTTCATGATGATCTGGGAACAACACCAACACGAGGATATCAGATCATCCATCCATCTTGTTTTTTGATGCATTTCTGGGTCCAAGTTCTGGGAAGCGCACGGATGCCCAGACCTTGGTCTTCCTGACCACCTCATTCAGCTCTTCTGGTGGACCACCAAGGCGAGCCCAACCAAGTCAATCCACATCACCTCTCGAGATGCTCCTGGGTCCTCCCCCTAAGTGGACATACCTGAAACACCTCACCTATTAGGTGTCCATGCCCAAATCAGCTCCTCACACCATCTCTAAGGGGAAGTTAATTTCTTATTTATTCATTCTGTCTGTCCCTACCCGAAAGATAGGATAGCAAAGATAGGAAGTTGTTGACTGGTTGTGCAGTCTTGCAATTGTCCTCGAATGTCCTTGAAAGGTCAAATAGCAGCTTCAGTGTTTGACGACCAGGACGAAAACCACGCTTTCTTCTAATGGGTCTGAATCTCAATCACCCAGGCATACCCTTCTCGGGGTGATTGGAAAGGTTTAGATAACTGTGACCTCATAAAGCATGACCATGGCATTCATATGCCAAGGTTAACAGTGACGTCTGGACAGAAATATGATTTATGCTTGACTTGTTCATAAAACATACAGTTGTATGTGGTGTGTGGATGCTTCTGTTTGGTGCTTTGCATGCATGTTGCAGTATCATAATGTTAAAATGAAGTGAGATAAAATCAAAATATAAAGCTTCAGATCATAAAATAAAAACAATCAGAACACTGTTGCTGTAATCATTCACTGAGCTGAGGGCAATGGCACAATTAGCTAATGATTCTTGTCAGTTTCATATTACGTATACCCGTTTGACCCATTTTATTCATAAAAATGAGGATATTTCCAGCTTTATCCCTCACTCCACACTTTCCCCTTGGTCATTTGCACCCTTCCTATAATGATTCATTGTTACTAAGGCTCATTCAAAGGCACTTTGCTTTAACGCCATGTCCTCAGACATGAAGTTGGGCAGGAATGTGGCTCGAACCTTCCTGGATTACTACAAACTCAATAACTTCGTTAAGGACAACAGACCAACTCCTATTCAAAGGTAAAACTGTATGGCACTAGAATTATATATTCATGAAAGCAAATCTATCTGTGACTATTGTCACAGTGACTTTTGTTTTTCCTCTTCTCTGAATTTCACGCTGTCACTGATGTTCGTCTGTTTTTGTCTCCAGTTCTGGGGTGATGTCCCAGACAGGCAATGGTGTTGGCAGAGACACAGCAGACAGAGAGAAGGAGAAGAGCGAAAGTGTCGGGCACTAGACAGCCAGCCAGACGGACACAGGCTGAGCATGTATAAAATGCAGAGCACTGTGGCAGGAGGATCCTTCACACTTCATTGTGTTTATAAGCTCCACATCTCCCTGGCTATAAAGACTTATTTTCACAGATTTGTAACAGTGGGATGACTGGTACTTGTAGGACTAAATCCAGAAGAGGCGTCCTCCTGGGTTATAAAGCATGGACTGTTGAATACCAAGAGGAGACAGACTGGTTATTCATCTATGTTTCCATCCAAGGCCTTCATTTGGCAGCTCATTTTTTTGTTGAGAAGAAAAAAGTGCATGCGCTCCTGTTGTTTCCCCCCTTCCCCCCTCCCAATTTAAATGTTATCTCTGATTGTATTATAATTAGTCATTAAACATTAAAGCTGTTAATTATCATTTGTACTTGTTGCTCTATTATAACAATAATATTGAGGAGAGCTTTACAGTATATGAAGAATAACTTCAAAGCTTTTTAAAAAATGTTTTATCTGTGTTCATAGTGCTAAAAAAAAGAGCATTTTTACACTGAGGTTTTAGGAAACACGAACACAAATCCAGGCTATAGTGCGGCGATGTGAGCACACGTGCAGTGATTGTGTGTGCGAGACAACACGCTTTTGATTCGCCGCTTCTCTGTCACGTGACCCCACATCCGCTCCGTGACTGTTGCTGTTTGGCAGCTATGACAACGAACTTTGAAAGTTAGATGAATGGCCTCGGTGAAGAAGAAGTTTTCCTCCTCTATAGGGTATCAACATTGTCTGAAATGCACGGTGTACTTGGACATTCAGGCAGTAAGTGCGTCTTTATGCTGCTGCTTTGGTACGAAGTTCAAAATGTGACCTGATGCCGTAGCTTATTAACGTTTGCTAGCTAGCGAGCTTACGTCCTCTTCCAGCAAACCTTCCGTTACGGTTCCCTAAATACACAGTTAGCTTAACAGCTAACCCTAACGGATACACCAGGGTTATCCTGACATGTCTCATTAACTTGCTAATTCCTCCCTGTCGTTACCAGTAACGTTAATACTGATGCTGCCGTAATTATTCTAATTGAGTCACTGCAATTAGTGCAAACAGTTAGAGATGATACGAAAGGCATGGACGTAGCATTGGTTCTTTCACGTATTAATATTTATGTCTGAGTCACTTCAGTATTAATCTGTTTATACATAAACCATTAATAGAAATATTGATGTCCACTAATGACCCCGAGGTTCTGCTGTAAAAGTTGATTGTTGTGGTTTGATGTCCATTAGGTGTTTTTAAGTAACTGAAAGTAATTCGTTTTTTCATAATTTATCTGTGTACGATAAGCGTCATTTCCTGTTTCAGTAAACTTTGGGTTGACCTTAAAGCCCACTTTATGCGTGAGGATGATTTCCGTCCGGTTTATTGCTTCAAGTTCATAAAAGTCAACACAACTGACTGTCACAAAAGTAGGTGTCAATATGAAATACTTACCATAGAGAATACGAAATTGGGAAAATGTAACGGAAGGTTTACAAGACAAGAGGCCGAGATGGAGGTTGCAGAGTTTAAGATGCTAAAAGATCTTCACGACGAGGGACAGCATTAGAAATGAGTACATCAGAGGGACAGCTAGTGTTGGGCGATGTAGAGACAGAGTTAGAGAGGCAAGGCTGAGATGGTCTGGACATGTGGAGTGGAGCAATAGTGGCTACAATGGACAAAGTATGTTGAATATGAAGCTGCCAGGCAGCAGGAAAAGGGGAAAAGACCACAGAGAGGAGGAGAATTAAAGGAGGACATGCATGGTTGGTGTGACAGAGAAGGATGCTGCGGATAGGGTGAGATGGAGGCAGATGATCTGTTGTGGCGACCCTGAAACGAAATAAGCTGTAGAAGAAGATATGATAGGATATAGGCCGAACCTTGAACCTGCATAGTTTCTGTGTATCTATTAAGTTAGATATAGCAAAATTTGACACTAATGTTTCCCACATTGTTCCACAAAAACATTTTCTTTGACCTTAAATTGCCAAGATTGGGTTACCCTAACAGCAGTAACAGTAGGAAGTCTTGATGTGAGGGATTGCACATGGATTGCGTATTTTAGTAATTGTTTATTAACTGCTGTTGTCTTTGGGATATTTGCAAGTGCAGAAGTGCAAGCTTCTCTTGATGAATGCAGTCTTCCAAACATGTTTGAAAACCATAATAAACGAACACAGTAGAATTTGTGCCCCGTTATACTGTTCATAACCAGGTCACATGCCCGGGAGTGCTACTGTCTAAGAAGTATGATATCTACCTCCGTGTCTGCATCATGGGCCAGTACAGGAAGACTGCCTGTGTGCCTCCGGACTTCCCTTTGCTTTTCCAGCACAAAATGGTTTTTGTCAAGGTGAGAATAAAGCAATTTATTATAGAAATAAAGGACGGCTCCTTGATTTGGGCACACGATTTCCATCTGCCTGTGGGAGTTTTAGACTTGGCAATAAAAGCGTACATATGATCATTAAAGTAAAAGGAAATTCAGACAGACATAGATTTACCCTACATTAGTTATAGTGTACATTAACAAAAATATGAAAACATACAGTATTAAAGCCTTATCATACAGTTTTTGCTCTTAAAACTGTCAGAATCATCTTATCATTATAACTTTGCATTAAATCTTAATGAAGTTTGTGCTGAGATAAATTTGCGTTTTTAATGCACAGCTTAACCTGTGATAATTAACACATGCGGGTGACATGGGCGGAGTACATAAGTTCTTATTGCTAAGCGGTTTTCACACATTAACTCCAAGGATGGAAGGCAGGACGGCATACAAAATTTGTCCTTGCTCACATGTAGCATACACCTGTTTACCTCTGCTCTTATCTTTGCTCTGCCACCACACTATGTGTTTTATTTTTTATTTTTTTGTCAAGGTCAGGGTAAAGCTATTTGCTACAGAAATAAAGGACGCCTCCCTGTGTGAGACACAGGATTTCCATCTGTCTGTGGCTGTTTTGTTTAGACAGGATGCAGGAATTCTAGTGGCTTTATGTCTATATATTAGCTTTACTTTTATCTACATTTAATTCATCTTAAGAGGTGTTCATAAGTGTTTTAGGTGCTTTTTTTTTTTTTAAAAAAACAAACATTTTTTCTTAATAAAATTGTTACCTATATGTTTAAGCCTTTTGTTCTTTAATATGTGGGCCAGCATTCATCCATAGTTAGTATTCAGGTGGTGAAGGATTATGAGCCCACTGTGCCTAATAACCAGCACCCCTCCAGTATGAACATTAGTGTCCTAACTCTTAGTGAGAGGGGCCTTGTTTTCCCTGGGGAGACTGGTACACTTAGATACTGGCCTGTCCGCCAGATCTTGTTATAAGTATTGATTTGCTTTGTCTGTACTCTTTGTGTTTTCCCAGATATTCCCCGGCGTTGTTGACCCTGCTGATGTAGCTGACCTCCTCGAAGGTAAACGGCCTACTGGGATTTGCTTCCTCATCTCTTAGTCCCGAATCCTATCCTATGAAAGCTCATTGGCTATTAGCTGAGATACCGATCATTAGCTCACAGTCTGTTTATACTTTCCTTCCTTCCTCTTAGCTGACACAACATCTTTTGAGCTGATTCAGTTGGTGCCTCCAGGTATGCTTTCTGATGATACCAAATGGGCCTCTTAAGTCCCCACTGTATCCAGTCATTACACTGCAAAACAGGATATTTAACTTGGACTGTGTGTGTGCATGTTCCTGGGTTTTTCTGTGTGTGTGTATATGGGTTATAGAAGGTGAGGTACTTGCCACAATGGAGGAAAGCAGCAGAGATTTCCTGTATCCAGGTCCCAGGTGGAGCTCAAGAGTCGCAGAGCGAGAAATACTGATGAAAAGATCATCCTCATTTCCTGTAAGCGTTTTCTGTTTATGCCAACATCCTAACATTTATCACAATTATGTGTTAGAAAGCTCTAAAGAGGCCATATAGGTGTTTTTTTTTAAAGTTATACGTTGAGTGTGAGCATTAAGGCCCGTTTATAAGTGACTTACTGCTACTTACGCAAAAATCAAAACGTAACTTTAAAAGTGTCTTTACAGCAATTTTATGATCGATCTCATATATAGTCAGAGGTTTTTTCTGTGTTGTACACTAACAAAAAAGATGTTTGAATTCTTTACATGCATGCCCTTATCATACACTTTGCCCTTTTTTGTTTTCTGTTTAATGATTAAAATCATCTTAACTTTTCATTAAGTCTTCAGGACATTGAATTAGCGCTAATATGAAGCCATTTTCGCACACGCTAGCACACAACAGGATGCATTCCACAGCAAACGCAGTTAGGAATACTGTGCCTGCTGTAGGGGAAGGTGCAGGAAACGGTGCCCTCTCGCTCACTGTAAATTTACCGGACAGTTACATGCCAGCAAATCAGAGATTCTGCAGACTTTGGACCTGGAAACTGGCAGGTTCAGTGTCCGGTCTGACTACGTCAGTCATTTGCAAGAAATGTAGAAAAGTTCAGGGCTGCAGTGTATTTGTGAAAACTGCTTAATAAAAGTCAACAGCACGCCAAGTATGGACAATAAAGGTGCAAGGAAAGTAAATGCAAACACAAGAGAATCCAATTGGAGGCATTCCAGATAAATCAAAGATAAAAAATAAAGGTTGTTTAATATCCTGTCAGTGCATAAATGTACATGTCAGATAAACATCAGCCACTGACACTGGTAAGTTTCAAGTTATTTTACAGCAGGCTGGTAGTGAGCCTTTACTATTAAATACTCAAATGCCAATAAACGGGATAAATGTTCTCTTTAGTCATACAGCTTTATCTAACCTTGTTTTTCATCTTTGGTGAAGAAGCAGAGTCGTTCTTCAAACAAAGTTTCACAAGCCAAAAGTCTCCAAAAGAACTTGTATGCTGTGCAAAATGTAAATAAAAACCAGGCTGCAATATTTTGGATGTGATTTAGACACAATTCTGTGGTGGAAATCGCTGTGTGGGCCTGAGAAAGCTTTAAAAGAGCACAGTTTGTCACCATATCGACAAATGCAAATGCAAAAAAATCCACCATGCAAAGAAAAAAACAGATGCAAACGAGATCCAGGAATGCTGCTGCTGCATCTGGGTTCGAGCTCGTTTAAGATGGACCGAGGTTAAATTTAAAAAGCATCTCACGGTCTGATGAATAAAAATGTAAAATTCCTTTTGCAAACGTGGACGCTGTGACCTCTGAGCTTGAAAAGAGAGGACGTCTTTTTTTTTTTTTTTGCGGACATGTGTGAAGTTTGTTACATAACATCCATTCTTAAATTTTCAAGTAGTAGTCAAAGTCAAGGATTTAAACTTTAGTCTCTCACTGAAGTTCGAAATGTTCCATTTGGCAGATGCACGAGTGTATATTTCATGCCTGTGAAGGGTCCTGATAGTAATTTCAAATAGCACAATACTGAATTAGTTAAAGGAAGGAGGATATTCCTGTCAACATAATCCACGTGTCACAAAGACCGCACGCCGCGTTCACCACGGGATCCAGTTTGAGTGGCACCAATATTGCTCGTGTCATTCATTGTTGCTCACTCTAAGTGAGTCTCCTCCTAATCTCAGTGGCTCTCGCGTCGGTGCACTTGACAGGCAGCTACACCACCAAGATAACCAGTTCAAAAGAACTGTCTTGTCTTAAACTGAAGTATTGTCTTCAGAAAAGATGTCATTTTCCTCGTGCAGCTGTTGACTGTCTTTGCTATACAGACATGAAAAGGGAGCTGAGAACTTCCTGTCTTTTCAGTCATTTTTCATCTTTTTTCTTCTTCTTCTTTTTTTTTTGCTCCCCCCTCTTTCCTTTTTATATCATCCGAGTCTTCTCTATACCTCTTTCCTGCCATACTTCATCTCTCCATGTCTGCGGGTTGCTTTTCTATCCTCCCCTTGTCCTCCAAGGCACTAACTGGCAATATTTAAATGTCTTTAAACACCCCCCCTCTCACCATTGCTTTTATGTATTTGTGTTTGAGGTCCTACATAGCAATTTAGATGTCTCTCTGCAAATGCCGTATTATTTAAACATCACTGGAGCCTTTCTCTTCTGTGAGATTTGTTTTTCTCAACCCAGGCGCAGATTGAAGATTTGCAGTTGTAAATTGGTGTTCCAGGCAGCTCTGTTATTTGTCTTTTTGTCTTCATCTCCCTGTAAAAACCCCTGTGTTTCGTCTATTGTCCCTCTCCCTCTAGGGAATCTCCCCTAAAGTAGTGTTTTCCACGACATCAGTCATAGAAGACAGTGATGGGAGAGACAACCGGACAGCCTCACCTGTAAGCGTCTTTTTTTTTTTATTACATCTTTGAGGTGTTTGCAAACCCGCAGTCGCACACTGTGTGTCCAGTTTTAAATTAATTGTACTTTTGCTACGTGCTCGGCATTGCCGTGCCAGCGTCGACCACAACTCGAACAGCGAACATTGATCTGTGGAGGGCTCTAATAGGAGGTATCACTTGCCGCCACATACGACTGTTTCCACTATACATATCCAACTTCTATTGTTGCCATGGCTACTGCATTTATCCATCCATACTGGCAGCGTTTCAAGGGTATCTGTTCTCTGAATGTAATTACAGGGAGGCAGATTGGTGATGCTGATAATGAGGCATGTCCGAGTGCAGGGAGTTAGAACAGAATCAGCCGGTTAGGTTTGTTTTTGGTTTTTTTTACCGTAATCATGCAGATGATGGGTCACCTACAGTGTTGGGGAGTAACGGAATACATGTACCGCCGTTACGTATTTAAAATACAAAATATGAGTAACTGTATTCCGTTACAGTTACCGTTTAAAAAGGTGGTATTTAGAATACAGTTACTTTGTTGAAATAAATGGATTACACGGCGGTACTTCCCTGTTTCATATTGTGGCGGGTCAGGACTGTTTGGGTTTTGTTTGACAGCTACGTTCTGTTGTTCCAGGTGGCAGCGTTAGGTTGCCATGGTTACAGGGTGACGCTCTCTCTCTGCGTGTTTCCCGCGCGGGAGCCTGGGATTGTTTAGCTAAACGGCCTAAACCGTTTCCCATTCATTCTCTATGGTAGTGCTAAACCACTACGGATGTAATATATTTTTGGCCACTACGGTCTTCCGGCGCTGTTGCGAGTTTGAGATGCGGCAATTTTTAAAAATCACAACTTTTAAATTTCGGGAGACGAAACAAGTAACGCACTGCTCGCAACACATCTCAACGATCCTCGTTCATTGATCAAAGGTAAGAAATGTCGTTTGGAATAAGAGTAAACCAACAGAATACATTTACAGGTGTATATTACAGGTAATAGACGTGTTGCGATTGCATTTACGAAGCATCCATCGCTCGGTTAAAGACGGTGGGAGTTTATCTGCTGTTGTAAAGTGGCACGGTAAAAAATGAATGAACGTGATCCTTAAATAAATTGCGTGTTTCATTGACGTGTTTTACTGTTAAATAAACTTGGTAGGTTTCTGACTGCTGTGACACTGACATTACTATAATGTGGTGTAATTAAATAATCGATAAATGGCTTGTTATGAGATGACATGCTAAATGACCTAACCTGCATTTTTTTAAAATTTGTATTGCATTCATGTTGTAATGGTCAGTAATCGTATCTAGACGACATCTCACTAACATGAGCAATGCCCACTAGTGTAAGAATAAACAGGATATCTTAAATAGGTATGTCGATAATCTGCCTGCAGTTCTTATGTACCATGACTACTAAGCAGTTGGCACAAATTTTGCATTCAACCATGAAAGGTTTTTATTTACAGACGGAACAGTTTGTTTTGCCTGGAGAAAAAACATTTTTATCGCAAATGTTGATTCAGATTTTGTCTCTTTATTGTTCTCTTGCATCCTGCTGTTAAACCCAGCCACAATGGAGTGGCAGGGAAATATATCTACTGCCCTTCAAAACTGCATTCTCTGTACAGGGACAAGGGCATGGCCAAGGAGATGACCTGGAAGGAGTTTCAGGAGTCTCCTTTCTACGAGGCAGAGAGACAAAGATGGGTGGAAGAAAAAAGGTATTCAGTTTTAAAAAGCTCTGAGTGCTGCCCTGAAAGCTAACATATTTCTAAATCACTTCATGTAATGATAACAAGCCATCCGTTCTCTAGTGGGGTCTCACAGCTTTTATCTTCATAATCTTTCTGGTTGATTTGTAATATTAGAAACATGACTGCTGTCTTTTATCTGTGTGACTGTACAGCCTGTTTCAGACATGACAACCAGACAGTGTCTGAAGTTATCTTTAATACATGCAACACAGCTGGAGATAGTCCAGACACTTTCTCACTTCTGATGATAATATTTTTGGTTTAGGTATTGTTGCTTTCTGGCTTGAAGCTTATCTACAAAAGCAGTTCAATAAGGAGAGATCATGTGGAAAAACCGAACAGGATTTATTGAGATACAGAAATAAATATAACTGTTAGGCAGTTAGACTCCAATGACCCATTATAGCAGAAGAAATCTCAGCAGTGACAGGATTTTGCACAAGCCACACCCCAGAGTCAAAATGCTGGTAGTGATGAAGATGGAGGCTGGGACAGGGTTCTGAGTGACCACGGTGAGGAGGAGAAAGGAGAGGAGGCGGGCTGCATAGCTGAGGATCTGAAATGCAGAATGGCAGAAGCAGAAGAGCAACAGATTTAAAGCATGCAGAGTGGAGGCTGGCATGCTCGGTGAAGGCAGGCAAGAGCATAACTGGAATAAAGTAATGATGTCAGTACTGAGTTTGTGCTGGAAAATGAATAGATATAAACTGGCAGCCACCAGGAAGCAGACAGATGACTTATTACACATCTTCCTTATTGAAATTATGCATAAGCTTAATTTTCTGTGCCAACAGAATGTATCTGAATTATAGTTTAAACTTTAATCTTTGTATTAAAAGTTGGATATCTGCATAACTGAAGAGTATGTCTGGTTTGTGATGATACAGTTTATTCTGAGTTATGTAAACTTTCACACAGTTGTTGTGAAAGTTTTCCATTAAATAAACCCAACAGAGCCTCGGGTATAAACACCTTCTACAGAACCAAAAGGCAGTACACAGCTGTTTTCACACCTTTGGTCTTCAACCAGAGAAAAGTTCACACTCCCTTGCTTCCTCTTACAGTGGAGAAGACAAAAGATGAACTTTTCCCGTGTGAATGCCTGCTTCCAGCTTCCTGAGATACCTTCTGTTAGCAGCATGAATGTGTGAGACATTGAGGCAAAACACTATGATATAAATAGAATGATAATCAAATAATAAGAAAAAGCAAAGTGAAAAATAAATGTTATCCACATTAACTAAATTAAAAATGGTGTTTATCTTTTGATAATGTAACACAGCCTTTGTCCCAACCAGGACTCGAACCTGCGCTCAGACGATTCAGTGCCAAAAAAAATCATTTTTTACGCTGGCTTAAAAGCTGCGATTTGATTGGCTGTTTCTCCGTTACACCTATACGCGGCGGGCCCCCGGGAGAGCGCCTGTTGTTGTTGTGCTAAGCTAATAGGCAGAATGCTACAGGTATAGCTCTAAAGAATGTAGCATCATAGGCAGTGTAGTCCGTGCTGCAGGGAGAATGGACTGCCATACACGTTATGTGTGTGTGAGCGAGGGAGGGAGAAAAAGGAAAAGTACGAGCTGTCATCGAGCAAAAACAGGAGCTGGAAGCATGTAAATATAATAATAACCACTGCAGCCAAGAAGAGTGCCTGACGAGCCCAGTTGTAAGTAAGCTATTAAGACTCGACTGTACACCGTGTTCGTGTTTTCCTCCAAAAACAATAAGTTCCGTTGGAGCAGCCTTTCAACGCCTCTCTCTGTCTCTCGCTAGCAAAGTTGACCCGGACAACAAAGTAAAGCTAGTTTTCAGCTACGAGCCCGACACAGAACCCACCGTATTAGCCAGAGGTCCCTTTACTACGGTTCGGAGCCGCGGACCTTCAGTAACAGTAATAAATCACAGCAATAGTACATTCATGTAGTTGTAAACAGCATGATAATATATTAAGTAATCCAAAGTATTCAGAATACGTTACTCTCATTGAGTAACGTAACGGAATACGTTACAGAATACATTTTGGGGCATGTATTCTGTAATGGAATACATTTTAAAAGTAACCTTCCCAACACTGGTCACCTATGAATCTTCTTTGTGGATTTTTAAGGTTTACTGTGCTTAGGTCGGTGCAATGACATTTTAAAATCTTAAAATTTTAAAATCTTTTTCCCCCTGTTAATCATCAAAAAAGGAGGAATGAAGTTTGCCACGGTTTTCTCATCTTAACTTTACAGCGGTTTGATTTCTTTGCATGTGGGGATTCGATGGGTTGTTACTGACATCTGAAGAGAATTTAATATCACTAGGACCTGGTGTCGTTGTTGATGTGTTCAGTTCTTATTTTGTTATGTAGGACAATAAGTTATATATCAAATCATTCTAAAAACTAGTGCTAGCCTTAAGCTGCAGCCACAGGTATAACAGCTGATTCGTGGTCCTGTCTGAGTCTGCGTACACGTGCAGAGTGTGTACGCAGGTTATTTCAGGAGATGAACGCCGAGAGGGTGGAATAATGATGAAAAAGGTATTAGCAAAATATTTCACCAGCTTTCTTGTTACGAACATGTTATCCATCACACAGAGGTTCACATTCCTCCTCTTCCCCCCCCAAAAAAGAAGAAAGAAATGCTACGGTGAATTTCCCCGGTGCGGTAACCTAAGCTAAGCTATTTGTTTAAATGGGATGTCGGTGACAGTGAAGCAGATTGTCAGCGTGTTCCTCCTGGCCCCTCGGGGTGGATGTCTGGATCAGAGCACCACTGTGGCTGTCAGACAGTAGAATTTCTCCATTTTCTCTCTCCTAATGGCTCTTCAGCATCTAGGCAGCTCCCTGACTACCTGCCCACCCAGCTGATAAATCATGTCTTGTTCTAACAGAGATCTGGAAAAATTGTGACTTTCAAAAAAAATCTCTAAAAGTGTTCTGATGAATACGCTTTCTCATGCTGTGTCCTGAATCCTCTTTAAAACCTTTGATTCTGACTTACAGGTGTTATGCTAATTTTAGTTGGTCACTTTGGGTCACACCAGAAAATAATTTAGCCACTTCTGCAGTTTGTGCGAGTGAAATGTTGTTAAATTTGGTACACACATGAAAGTGAGGATGAATAACGTTCCAACTAGCACCATCTTCTGGTCACACTATAGTTGGTGAAACTCCCCCAAAAACCCAACTTTTTGTTTAGTTCACTTAATGTTGACCTGAATTGTGCTTTTATTTAGCGCAGCATGCTGAAATGACGATTGTCAGTATTAAACCTCGCTTATTGCCAGCTCGATCGGGTTGTCATTGTTGCATTTGCAGTATGTAGTCATCTCAGCTCGATGAGTGCATTGATAATTAGCTCGATGTGCCACTGTGCAGCTTTACAAAGCCTCTTGCATGTTTTCTGTGGCCTGTATCCCGAGCTTTGTTGAACTGAGTCTTTATCACACAAACCCAGATAAGATTTCTCCACTCAGCCGGCCACAGGAAAAAAAACGATTCGCTCTCGGTGACCGTCCACCAGTGAAGACGAAGAAGAAAAAGGAGAAAAGAGGAGCCGAAGGAAGTCAGAGATGGTGGGGGAGTAGAGGACGAGGGCACACTTGTCTTAATTCTGTTAAATCCGATCATTCTCAAATGGCACCAGCCACAATGAGAATTTATTCATCATTCGGTTTCTCTTAAAAATAGTTTTAATGTTGTGTGATTTCCCTAATTAGCATTTAGATTATCTTTGTTTTACAGCCAGGTAGTGCCTCTTTATCATATTAGACTGGAGATGGCCATCAAATGCAATTAACATTTTATCTTAACTTATTTATCCCCGGCTGGCATTACCTGCAGGAAGTGGGATATTGCATGGGAGAATGATGTTAGTGGCCATTAGAGTTATTGAAGTAATTCTGCAGAGGTTGTCTCCATGGCAGTGCTGACTGCGAGAGCTGTTGTTGTAACACTTAAGCTGAATGATTTAGCTAATGGTTTAATGGTTTTGTCCAGGGAGAGCAAGTCTGCGTCAAGAGTGAGAGCAGCTGCCTTAATGGCTGAAATGGCCGATGCGTCTGCGAAGGAGCAAACTGTGCGTTTTGCAGAGAAACCGCTCAAATCCTGCGTGTCTCCTTAAAATTCAAATGTGAAGCTAGTTCAAAATGTTCCAACAACATAACGTTTTTTTCCCCTCTCTCATGTTCTGTCACTTCACCCCAGTTTGGCTGTGTTTCTCCGGCGAGGCCATCCTTAACCCTTTCCAGACGGAGTTCAGCAAAAAAGCCTACCAGCGGGCATTTTTCCAAAGCAGATGGTGGGAAGTGTGTCTCTTTGAAAAGTGGGAAGGACAAGCTGAGCGTCGATGCTAAAATTACAAACTCTGCACCGTCATCAACATCCAGGCAATCCCCGCCAGGCCGCGGTCCTCCAAAAAACAAGAAGGGAAAAAAACGCGACCTATCCGGAGTTTCTGCCGAGCGCGGCTACCAGCAGCCCACCATTTCCTCAAGGACGCGAGCCCTGTCTCCTTACACCCACCGAAGGATGTGCCAGCTGTCCGAGGATGCCAGGCAGAGGCTCAGCCACCTCCAGCTGGGGCCTCACTACTTTAAGAAAGAAACCGAGAGCCCGACGCCGTTCTTGGTTTGTAGCATTAAGGGAAGAAAAAAAAACAACAACTTAGCATAATGGTTCATTTAATGCCAGAAATACACATGTTCAGTGCAGAGGGGTTATAAGATTAATGGATTCCTCTGCTGATGTAGTTCAAACCTCAGTGGGAGCGCCCCAAAATTTCGCTTAATCTAGTGAGCGGATTAAGTGGAGGGCATATTAAGAGAGCATCTTAATCTTTTTACCTGAGCCGTTAATGGATTTTGACGTCACGTACATGTTTCACTGTGTACGCGTGTAATATGGCCTATTATCCTCACCGAGGGGCTCGAGCACACTTTTAATAGCGCGCGTCCTGCGTTTAGGCCGGGACGCTTTTATTTGTTAACACTTTAATTATTGCCGTATCACTGCTGTTGGAGGTTTTCGCATGAAAGGGAGTGATTTTTGTGATCGCGCAGCCTTAGGGAGTGCGCGCGATCGATGGACAAGAACAACACAGCCTTTAGTCCTCCGCCCCTCCCTCCCGCTGCTCCCCTCTGTTATTTCTGCTTCTTCATTTACATCAAATCTAATCCCGAGATATGAATATCAGACTGCACTCGCACGCTGTCATTAAAGAAATGATTAGGTGCTGCATTTGTTTTTGTCACACACATGAATGGAATTAACTAGAATACAATGGGCGTTTTATTAAGGACAGGAGCGTGCTTTTGCGCGTCTGAATTTCCTGGGGGAATCTCCTTTCGACAATTAACTCTGGTAATTGAGAGTCAAGCTGCAATTAACAAATAGATACCTAATGAAGTAGCCCCATTAGCCCCATGGTGAATGCATTATCAGTGCACATTTCAGAGCCTCAGCTCCTGGGTTGTGTGCAAAGGGAAGCTCAGCCCTACAAAGAATCAGATGTGTTTTTCCGCGTAGGTTTTTCTTTTGGCTTTTTATTCAGAGAATGACTAGGAGATAACAATGAGAAGAAACAAGCGATTGTGGTTATTTCATTTATCCGCTGTGACAGGAGAGACGCGTCTGAATTTGTTGTGCAAAGTGTTGCGGTTAAGGTTTTAAAAAGGGGTAAAAACTCCCCAAAGTCCTCATTGTTCACTGGCGTTGTTTTACTGCACATACAAAGTAAGTAAATTATGTTGTATAAAAGGAAATGAGCTTTTATTGTTGCTTCGTGCCAGGTTTCTCGCTGCAGCGACGTCTCTGAGATGGGAACGTTTTCCTCCTGTGCACTAAATACTAGCGTTCATCGGCGCTCCGTGAGCTTCTCGGCTGACCCCACAGGTAAACCTTCTCAGTGCATGTATTGTAACACATTCATAGCTATCACATAGTGTATTTGCTGCAGGGTTTTTTTGTTTTCAAGTGTTTTTGGACAAAGCCCTGAGTGTGCCGAGTGCTTTGTCCAAATGCAGCCATCTGGGTTTGGTCTCTTAAAAAATGTGTTTACTTTCTTTTTTGGTCTGATGCCTTTAATAACATCCTAACGATAACATCGTGTAACAGTCTTGCAGATTGATTTCTGCTTTGGTTTGTTGAGCTCGTTAGGGGATATCAGTAAGTATGACGATCACTGATCAAATGCTCCCAGAATTCTTATTTCACTCAGTCCTTTCAAATGAAAGCTGCTACAAGTACACACAGATGTAAACGCTCATCTGGCCCAACATTAAATCCTGCTGCCAAAACGGTTTTTACCTGTCGGTTATGAACACAGCACCTCTTGAAGTGTCCCAGTGGGGTTAGGGTTGTTATTTGGGTCTGCATGTTATGACCGGGCCTGTGCCTCTGCCACTGTGGGAGCGATTGGTATCTCTGGAGTTTGGATGCCATCACTCTGAGTCACATTCCTCTTGCTCTTCCTGGCCAGCTTTTGTGTAATGGTGGGGCCATAAACAGTGTAAGTAATGGATGTAGCTTCTGATCCTGAAAAATAAAGCCAATTCTTTCACGGCAGCACTTTGAGACAGTGATCCACGCCTTTGTTAGCACTCGGCTGGATTACTGTAATGCACTTTATTGGGGTCAGCGCATCATATATTGGTCATCTACAGAGGGTGCAAAATGCCGCAGCTCGTCTCGAAAGTTTGTGCACATTTCCCCTGTTTTAGCTTCACTTCACTGGCTGCCCATTTCTTTTAGGATTCATTTAAAAATTCTTTTATTTACTTTTTCCATGGCCTAGCCCAGGGGTGGGCAATCTCAGTCCATGAGGGCCGGTGTCCCTGCAGGTTTTAGATGTGTCCTCGAACCAACACAGCTGATTTAAATGGCTAAATTAGCTCCTCAACATCATGAGATTCAGGTGTGTTGACCCAAGGTGAGATCTAAAACCTGCAGGGACACCGGCCCTCGTGAACTGAGATTGCCCACCCCTGGCCTAGCCCCATCTCATCTCTCTGAGCTGCTACAGCCTTAAACACCCACCCGCTCTCTCAGGTCAGCTGATCAGCTGCTCCTGAATGTACCCAGGACTGGGCGTAAACTTAGAGGAGATCGTGCTTTTGCTGTAGCAGCTCCAAAACTGTGGAACGAGCTTCCTTTAGAGATCAGACAGGCCAGTTCTTTATCTGTTTTTAAGTCACTCTTGAAAACCCACCTGGCCTTTGACACCACGTGAGATGTTGGTTTTTATTTTTATTTTTATTTTAATTTTATTTCAGTTGTTTTTAGGTGATTCGATGCTGTTTTATCTTGTTTTTGTTTTAATATAGGGCTGTTTTAATTTTGTTTTATGTGTTTTATTTATTTATTTTGCTGTTTTCTGTTATTCTATTGTTTTAACTTATTTTCTCTACAGCACTTTGTTCCTGTGCTGGGTATTTTAAAGTGCTTTATAAATAAAATTGGATTGGAATTGGATCATCATGGTTCCACCCATCTTTTTCATAAATAAGCGGGATCCAAAATCCTGCCGAGGGTGGCCGTTGCCACCTGGACTCCAGTTATTTTGTCCGTGTTACAGTAGCACCCATACAAATGCTCGGACTCAACGTTTCCCAACATTGCATATGACCAAAGCTATTCTCTTCAGCTTCAGTGGTTTGATTTGATTGGCTCGTGTGTGCATATGCCTGTTTGTACAGCTGTTCTGTGCTGGGAAAGTTTCATTTATATTTGTTTGTGTTGAAGAAATAAGCGGTACTTCTTATTTAAAGGAAATACTGTAGGCTTACTCCGAATTGTATATTTTCCTAAAAACTTGTCTTTTCCTTTTATTTATTTATTTTTCTTCTTTTTGCCTGTCCCGTTTGGCTCTTTTGCCATCAGAATTATTGTCTAAAGGCGAGGAAAGATGCCCAACGGATTTTCTTTACCAAATTGACCATCCCAGCTTTGCCGTAATGGTCCATTTGATTCATCTTTTATTATTTATTTTATTTTCACTTGCTGAATACGGGACAGACTTGACTGGGGCAAAGAAAAGGGAGAAAGAAAGAGGGAAAGAAAAACAGTTGAGAAGAGGGACGGGGGAGAAGGGCAAAAAACAAAAACCAACAGAATAAGCAGAAAAAAAATACATATATTGATCACCTGGATCACCTGTTGAGAAAGAAAAAAGAAAACAAGCAGAAGAAAACGAGAGTAATAGAATAAACAACATCACGATGATATATGGGAATATGACAGTAAATACTAAATATTAAACATTATTGTGCAGCACGTAAGATTGACTTAAACTTGTCTTTTCCTTTTAGATTCTTCTCTCCTTGGGAGTTACAGGCCAAGAACAGCGAGAGTAAGTCTAATTATAATATCAGTAACTGTAAAATACAATCAGGAATACTTCTGGTGCTACAGGACATCAGCACAACACTGTTCTGTAGTCTTCTCATTCTGCAGGTTAGGTTTGGCGGTCCATGCAGCTCTGATTTTAGTCATTTTATGAGTATCAGCGACAGATAAACACACATCAGGCTGCTGCACAGTTTTCATTTTATTATATATATATTTTATTTATATTTAATGTTTAATGCCCTGTTGTTCATACTTTTGACGCTGTGGTCAATTTCAAATCTAAACAATCATCATAGAAATTATATTGAGGAAGTTGCCAGCCTGTAAAGTGGTCTAATTTTTAGATTTGAATATAAAATGATCAATAAATAATGTAGATTTAATTCCTGAGGTGTGCGGTTTGAATTCCTTGGTTGGGAAATGTTTCAGAACACACGATTAAAGTTTAAGCTTCTAAAAATGTCCTGTATTTGTATAGCGCCTTACTAGTCCTTAAGGACTCCAAAGCGCTTTACACTACATTCAGTCATCCACACATTCACACACTGGTGATGGCAGCTACATTGTAGCGCACTGACAGAGGCGAGGCTGCCGGACACCGGGCCCTCTGACCACCACCAACGGGCAACGGGTGAAGTGTCTTGCTCAAGGACACAACGACCGAGACTGTCGGAGCCGGGGCTCGACCCGGCAACCTTCCGATTACAAGACGAACTCCCAACTCTTGAGCCACGATCGCCCTCTAAACCCTTTTGCCCTCTGAAATCTTCTAGGTGGAATCAGGATTTGTGAGGGAGGACTCTCCTCCAAAGACTCCATCCCGACACGAACCCCAAATTAAAGGCCTGCTTAGAAGTTCTGCCTCAGCTCCCTCCAACCTGACTGTACAAAACTCCAGAAATCCTTTGAGTCGCAGCAGCCATTCCCTCAGAGAAAGGTAATCCTCTTTTCTTAAAAATATTTAAAATGACTGGATGTGTCAAAATTAAAACCATTTATTCCTCATTTTAAAAGAATCTAATGGCCAGAGAACAACAAAATCTGATTTAATTTCTCGTCATTATTCTCTGGACAAACTGAAGGCAGGTGTCATGTTTTCATTCGTTACCAAAAAGTCAAATAAAACCTGTCAGAAACTATTTGAATGGCATATCTGAGAAACGAGCAGGGGTTCATTCACACTAAAGCTGACTGTGAAGAAGTGTAGTCTACTTTGAAGCACACAGACAGGTTAGAAAGCTTCCAGCATCACCAACCTCTGCAGTTTTTTGTTGATTCACATGCTGATGACAGAAAAAAGCGAATACGCAGTTAATGCGGTGCATGTTTGTAACCCGGTGAAGCATGAAATCTTAAGGTGTTTATCAGGAATACACTCTGAGCCCCGGAGTTAAGTTTTTCTGGCCACAAAAAACAAATCTGATTGTGTTCATACTTGAGGTACACACAGGAGTGAACATAATCCTCCTTTTTTTTGTGATGTTTGTCCTGAATTTATCCTGATCCATCTGTGTAAATCATCTGTTTGCTCAAAAGATCTTAAAAGCAAAACATGCACCTGTAGGAGTCTCATTACAGTGTACAGCAAATATATGGAAATCCCGTGAGATGTTAGTCATACGCTGCTGCTGCTGGTCTGTGAGGTGTGAGTGTTTATGTGTGTTTGTACACGCACATCCAATCTTTAATTTTGATCACACTCGACAGGCAGGATGAATTCTCCTCCACCTTTTAAATTACAGAAGCTGATGTCTTGTCATGTTTGTTCATTACTGAGAGAGGAGGCAGAGAGAAGGGAAAACAAAGAGGAAAATGGTATTGATTTGTGTTTCAGCTCGAGACTGATGCATTTGACCCGATGCACACTTTAATACATTCAGAGAGACCTTGTCATCGATCACAGCAGCCACGAGTTGACAACGCCGATGGGACCGATGCTCCGTTTTGTTTGTTTGTTTGTTTCTGCTTCCCTTTTCCGTCCGCTCAGTCCATAAGTAAACAGTGGAATCAATGGACAATCTTAAACTGCAAAGTAAATTGCAGGAAATGAATGATACTTTTCCCTCAATTGGAAACGCGACAGGATTTGCTGGGTGGGAGATTAGAGTGGGCCTTTGTAGATTCCCCGCGACAGGGAGAGGGGCACGTCTTACCACGAATCTTTGATCTATAAAGAAAATGACAGATGCCAGTGGCAGCGTTTGCCCCCTAAGCCCCGGAGTCTCAGTCTATTCATGTCTCTGGATGATTTGTCCTTGATGACTTTTTGAAGCAGGTAGTGTGTTTATCTGATTACAGATGAAAAGCTTCCCTTCCCGACACGAGCCGGGCCGAGACACCAGTCGGTCTGTCAGTCATCACCCCTCCGCCACCGACAAATAAACTGCCGGAATTTATTTTTGTTAGTGGGATCTCCAGTTTCGTAACTGTCCGCGGTCAACGCGCAGACACATTTACACTGGGCCGATGGAGTCCGTTTATGCCGCCAGTTTAACGCGTAGCTGGTCGAGGCCCCACAAAAATGTAAATGCGGAGGAATGAAAGTCAAAATGAGGGTTTAGATGGAGTTTTAAATGTTGTTTATGAAGGTTATGCACTACCAGGGTGTCGGCTCTGTCAGCCACTCGTCTTACCTTGGGTTACAGCACAGACTAGTGGACAAAAGAAGGTCTTGTAAGGAGAAGTGTTTTTGTTAATGTATTTATTAATGAAGAGTCTGTGATCACACACACAATGTTAATTAAGGATTTATTAGAATAAACATTTTAATCTTGGGGACCTTTTAAACAAAGTCTACGGCTGTATCCCAATTCAGGGTCTGCAGCCTTAAAGGCCGCAATTTAAGGCCGATTACGTCACAGCAACGCGACGAAGGCTGTCCCAATTCGAAGGCTGCTCGAAATGCGGCCCTCAAATGCGTCCTTCATTTCCCTGAATTTTAAGGACGTGGCGGTGTAGACTTCGTGGCCCAACATATCCCAGAATGCATAGCGCGGCGGTGGGTGTGGATAATGTGTGGATGGTGTTTTGCCGAAAAAAACGGCGGCTGAGGGGCGCCCGAAGAGTAACTTAGTAAACTAAGTACTGAATATTATGTCACTTATTTATGTGCAAATGTTTAATAATGAAGAACATCAAAACATTACTGTTGGCCACATGTCGGCAAAGTTATGTGACATTAGTGACGTTTGTACTAACTTGGTTTTAAAGCCTTTACTTTAAAATATACGCCGTTCAATAGCTGAGCTTAATCAGAGAATGATCAAAGCTCATGTAGAAACAAACAAACAAATGAACAAAAGATGTTCTCCTTCATTTCTGTCAAAGCTGTATGAAACGTTTCCAGCTGTTAGTGTCATGGTTGCTAGGCAGCCTGGGCAGCGCAAGGGAGGCTAGACCGTCCCATTTCACAAGCCTCGCACTTCCGGCCTTAGCGGTTTTTAAGTACGCGACCTTCGAGGATCGTTGAGGCTGCGTACTTTAAGGCTGCAGACCCTGAATTGGGATACAGCCTACATCTATGCTTAGCTTTGAGGAATAAACTTTGAGGGTTGAAGACAAAGATCAAATTAAATCGAAGCTGTTGCAGCAATTTTTCTGTCTGTTTTTTGTTTAGTAAAGCCTGATGATAACCTGACACAACGACCAAGATACCTGTTAGTGAAAGTTTTCCATCTTCTACTTTGTGTTCCAGACTCAGAGCCAGTCAGACCAGTCCTCCACACTGGGAGCAAATCCACAGACGAGTCCAGAGGATTCTTCAGACTCACAAAACAAACTGGGACCAAAGAGCGAGCTTTGACCTTTAACCCTCTGATCTGACTTAGAAGAGACCAAATTATGGAAGTTGCTGTACTCAGAGTTTTAATTATTAGAGCAGTGACTGATAATGCACATATCACAGTCATATTTAAAAACAGAGGTTCTGCAGGCTACCAGTTTTGTACATACAGACACTAACACGTTAGCCTGTCACAGATATGCACGTGTATCTTAATTAAGCTCCATTTCTTGTTCACTTAAATTGCAAACCTTCCCAGCACGTGCTGATTTGCTTTTGTTGGTGCAGAGGTTACGTTCAAAAGCATCGAGGCACCACTTCACTCCCACCTATCAGCTGGGCTCTTTTAAAAAAGAAAAAACCTGATGGTGTAACCAAAGTGAGACATCGCCTAATTTCTCTAAAGCTGTGTGTGAAATTGGCTCAGGTATAAAGAAGCTACAGTTTGTGCGTGTGCGCGCGTAGGAAGTGACATAGTGGATGTAAGCTGCAGCTGTTAAGGGCTCATCTCTTGCAACACAAAGAAGAGACAAGACGGTAGCCAAGAGCCACTGTTGGGATCCAAGAGCTACAAGAGACTGCAGAGATTTGAGAGGGAGAGTGAGGAGGAACAAAGGTAAGCCTGAATGAAAGCACAGCAGACTCAAAGAGCTTTAATGAAAAAAATTAAGGCATTCACTTTCACAGCCTTGCACCGAAACATCTGAAGTGTGTGTAATGTTTCTGTGCTACTGACACGGAGGTCATGTGACACAGGGGTATTTTATTCTGCTGTCAGAGCGTGGAGGCTCGTTTCACCTTGAATCCTGAGCTGGAACTACAGCAGATAACGACGCAGTTTTGTTTTTGTGAGTGGTTGTTGTTAACATGATGCAACATACGACTTTACAGAGGCTTGTAAGTGGAGGGATTTAACCATGCTAAGGTAACTTCAGGGTTAACCCTGATTTTTCAGTATTACAGAGGCCGTCGACATCAGGTCGCGCTCTAAAACGCACAGGAGCAATAAGTTTAACACCAAAATTTCAGCAAAGAACATTTTGACGACCCCAAAGTTTGTTTCAGATCACGAGCTCTTAGAAAATTAATGAATTGCACCATGATTTTTTTTTGCTGTGTATTTTAGTGGGACTGATTGCTGTGCAGCAAAGCTTTTACACTTGAATTGATAAAACTAAAAGTTCAGATGTAAATATAAGCATGTACACCATATTTAAGGATGTTTTCAAATATTGTTCTTACTGAATCAACTTGTCTGGGACTGTGTGTTTTACACAGCCAGCCTCTCGATGTATACACATGTAAACAGTCTATCCGAAGTGTCATGAATGAGTGTTTAATTTCCAAAACATTAAAAACGCTTCAAAAAGCCATTTTGTATTGAAGAGCTTCATTTCTAAATGAGAGAAACGCCCCTCAGAGTCACTGTTCATCACATCAAGTCTTCAGATTTACTTCTTATGGAATTTCTTCTTCTTCTTGTTCTTCTTGCCAGCTTCCTGTGCTGCTTTCTCTGCCATAACATGCTGGTACCTCTTTTTGTTTTTCCTGGGAAGAGAAGAAAAGTGTGTATTTAATGTTTGTCTTTTTGTATCCACTAACAACAAACTGTAAACTGTGGTCTGTAAATTAGTTTACCTTTGCTACGGCAGAGAAATTAAAGATCACTAAATGTACGAGTCCGATATTTCTACGCCTCAGAAATGAAGAACTGGAACAGACACATGTTGTAAATGTCTGTAATTATTTGTGACGGACAGAAATATTTAGTCCTGTGTTTCATGCTTATCTTGGTTAAGCGTGAATAAGAAGTCACCTCGTCCAAAAAAAGCATTTCACCTGTGAGGTTCTAGCAGCTAATGGAAGTGCTATGTATTTAACTGGTAGTGTGGGTCCCTTGAAGGTGGACACTGCCCCACCCTGACATCATGTGTCATTCAGGTAGGTCAAGGTGTGAGTGGGAGTTAAATTGCCTGGGAGGGCATCTCAATACTGCGTTACACGTAGCTTAGGCCTCCACATTAGTTCAGCGATGGTTGTTCCAGGCGGATGTAAATGACCTTTGCTCCTCAAAAATTCACATGCTGTCTCATCATGTGACTAACGACTCAGGACTATATTTCACTTCTAGTGATGACAACCTCACTAGAAGTGAAATATTTCATCACCTGTCAGAAGCGAAGAGCCTTTTGGATGACGTGAAACATCTAGAAACTTAAAAAGAAGTCTAGTTGCCGTTAGCTCAAGTGGTTAAAACTACCGTGATGTGAATGCAGACCCACACGGACAAACCCTTTTAACCCTCTCAGGCTCAAATTAAGTTATAGTTGCTAATGCACAACCAAGTCCTGCAGTGGTACTTCTGAGTAAAAAAAAACTCATAAAATATGTATGTGGGGTAATCAGGTTGTTAGTTTTTAACTGTTGCAAATCGTCAACGCCTGCCTCGAGAGGGTTAAATTTTACTTTTCCAACTACACCTGAGGAGGATGCACAAACTAAATGTCTACAATCATTTGTCGGCTGACATAGTGGTGGCATTGTGGTTCCTTTTATGCTCTTAACCATATATAATTTAAAGTGACTGAAAAAAATATAATTTCTGTTAATTTTTGAGTGAGTATTTCCAAGTCTACATGCCCAGTGGAGGTAGAGGGTGGAAGGGGCGATGTCTCATAATAAAACCACACCCACTGCAGGTGCCCACTTACTGTCTGAACTCTGCATCAGCGAGCAGCTCCTCCACAATGGTTCTCTTCCTCTCCTTCTTAGGGATACGGGAATGATAGAAGTCAGCAGCGTTGTCCACCACTGTACCAACCTGCAACACACACACACAGGAAAACATCACACTTAGTGTATTCCCTGAGTGCTCTGGACTATAAAAACAAAGTTAACAAACTTTTACAAAATCAATATTGATAACCACAAGTGTAAAGAACTGAGAAGCAGGAGGACAGTTCCACCGACCTGAAAGTATTTGGGAAAGCCATCTCTGTCGTTCTTCTTGTAGAACCTCTTAGGATCCAAGGATGCTCTCATCTTCAGCACTTGGAGGTCTCCTTTCAGCTCCTGAGTGATCTCCGGGGCCTTCATGTTAAACCAACCATCCCCTGTTGACTTCTCCCTCTCTGCCTGGGGAAAGAAAAGTGATGCAGACTGCTAAGAAACAACATTTGTGATGACTACCGTTTACTATTTTAGGTATGTGTCACAGGTGACTGCACAAATGCAGAGAATAAAACTAGAATTGACCAATCAAAGCAATTTTTTTTAAACTTACTCTGCGTTTCAGCTTTAGGGCATGTTTGGATTCACTGTATGGCGGCACAGCATCTTTTTTTTCAAAGTCTGGTCCAATCACACTCTTCTTCATCACCTGCGGACATCAACACAAACCACAACTCTCAAAAACAACTGAACTGTCAGAACAGAAGATAAAAAGGTCAAAGTCAGTGAGAACTGTAGAGAAACCTTTAATAACGCCACCTCATCGCCCTTGCATAGCTTTGGAGTTCATTATTCATTCTACACCACAGATCACCTTCAAGAAGAGGGGGGAAAGAAAAAAATCAATCGCTTATTTACCTCATCTTGGATCTTCTTTTCCTTTAGTTTTTGCAGTGAACTGGAGAGAGGCTTTGATTTGCTGCCATCAAAACTGATGTATAAACCCCCGAGCTCCTTCACTTTGAGGCCGGGGTCAATACGGCTGGACAACTCTTTCCTGAAATTAATAGGCACAGGAATAAAAATTCCTCAGGAGGAGCAGTCGTGTCTCATTTCTCACCTCTGCACAGGTATAATAAAATCTAACGATGTGTCTGAACACCGTGGCTCCACCGTCTGCATGCTAACCTCACGAAAAGATTAAACCCAAAACGAGCTGATGCGAACATATTCAGCTGTGCTGCAGATACACTGCTGTCCTCAAATAATAAAACACCTAAAAGTGCCGCCCCGTCGTACAATACATGATTGTTTATAATAAATGTTATATATTGACAGTCCCACGTACACAGTGCATGCTGCCAGATAGCATATAACACCAAATGTGTCTCAATGCGCAGCTGCAAATAGTCCCTAACATTATTGTACCTAAAAGTTTTTAAACAGAGCTCTGAGGTCTTAGGACATTATTTGGGCTTGATTTTTTGTTTTGAAAAAAAGTTAATTTTGGTTTGTGCTTCAGGTTGGTGCTAAATTTCTTCATCAGCGCTATCATTATTAATGATACCTGGCAACAGTAATATAATGTAGTAGAGGTACTGGTGCGGATTTTTCCCCAAGCTAATAATTTCTCGTTTCAAGTCTCTATGCTAAGCTAACCAGCGTTACATTTACTGTGTGGAATCGATCTTCTCATCAGAAAAGACGGTAGGGCTGTTCATATAACGATATATATCGGATGACGATATAAAAACATCTATCGTTTCATTTTACGCTATCGTTTGTTTCGTGGTGTCGCAAAATAAACTCTTTACGGCAATATTTTTTCATCGTTTTGATGGTCACTGTAGTGGCTATATTAATTTCTTAAAGTTCTCTCTTTCTCTTATACTTTATACAACCACACTACAGACGGACAAGCGCCTGTTTTTATGCGTTGTGGTTAGCAACAACGACGGTAACAGCATGTGTGTCCGCTTGTTTATGTTCCACATAAACCTTTCACAATAAAGCTCAAGATCCTGTTGAGACTTTTCAAAATAAACTGAATCACGTGAAAGAGCAGATTATTTACAGATGAGAAGTAAAAAAAGAGCCGCCAGGTGCTAAAAAATAAACCTTAGACTCAAACGTTAGAACAGGCTTTTCCCCGCAGCACGCCGTGTAATAAATACTCACAAAGAAAACGGTGGCCGTTACAACTTATGTCTAAAAATGTAAAGTTTCATTCATCGTTAAAACACTCGACTCCAGCTACATGACACGCAGCTGGAAACACTTCCCGCAAGACGAGCTGGCCGAGATTCACAGAATTTACAGAAAATGTTACATTTTTGTGATTTATATCGTTATCAGGACGATAGAATTCTTATATCAGGATATGAGATTTTGGTCATATTGCACAGCCCTAGAAGACGGTAAAAAAAAGTTGTCCTTTCTGAAGTGTCAAATGACTGTTTTCAATAAAGTATTGCTCAAAATTGGTTCTGCCAGAGGTTTCTTCCTGTTAGAAGGGAGTTTTTCCTTCCCACTGTCGCCAAAGTGCTTGCTCATGGAGGGTCATGTGATTGTTGGGTTTTTTTTTTTTCTTCTCTCTTCTCTTTTCACCTTACAATATAAAGCGCCTTGAGGTGACTGCTATTGTGGTTTGGTGCTGTATAAATAACATTGAACTGAAACTTTCAAACCATTTAATGAAATAAAGTGTACCTACACATCTACTTTTAAATCTGATAATCATCTACATCGGGGGTGTCCAACTCCTGGCCTCTGGGCCAATATCCTGCAGGCATTAGATGCGTCCTTAAACCAACACAGCTGATTTAAATGGCTAAATGACCTCCTCAACATGTCTTGAAGTTCTCCAGAGGCCTGGTAATGAACTAATCATGTGATTCAGGTGTGTTGACCCAGGGTGAGATCTAAAACCTGCAGGACACTGGCCCTGAGGCCTGGAGTTGGAAACCCCTGAGCTAAATGGTTACCAAAAGATTCTAATGTATTTGGTATTTTGATTATTATCAAACTATGAAATGACCCCTCTTGCCCTGTAGATGGAGGCATTGCTTTCCTTGAATAGACCGGATACAGGATAAAGATGAGCACTACAAAACCATTTGCCTTGATTCAAGTGACCATTGCGGTGGGCCCAAACCACAGATTCCAAAGGTTCAGGTTTTTCCTTTAATCTGTCACATGGCTCTACGGTTCTAATTCCTCTAATGTACTTACACATGAGAGTTTCTGCTCGAGAACAGGACTTTAGCATCGTTGTCATCGTCCTCGCCCTCGTCGCCGGCCTCATCCACAAACTCCTCGTCTTGCTCCTCCTCCTCAGCTTTCTGCGTGCTTGCCTCTTCGTCCCATCGCTCCTCTTTGTAGTACAGTTCATCTGCGTCTTCTCCCGGCCGCTTGTCAATCATAAACAGTCCCTCAATTGATGCAGCTCCAGCTTCTGACTTGCTACAAATTCCCCCTCTCCTATCCTTCCCCCTGTATCCCGAATCCTCCTCTTCAGAAACTTCCCTCTCCTCCTCCTCCTCTTCCTCCTCCTCATCACTGCTGTCCAGCAGACTGACTGCTGTCCTCTTCTCCACGATGACGTCTTTGGGTTCAGAGTCACAACCTGCTGTAACCTTGTGCTGCTGATATGATGTTACCTGAATTGACTCAACCACCTGCTGAGATGCGCTGACTTCCATTTCCTCCCCCACACTAGGCCGGTTTTCTACGATGACATCATCATCCACAGACTCATCTGGCAGAGGTGGGAGGAGGTCCACAGCTTTCTGCGTCTCCTTGGCCTCCTCTGTGGTTGCCAAGGCCCTCTCACATGTTGTTTCTGTAACTGATTGGCAAGGCTTTAACCGCTCTGGTGATGGGACTGTTTCCTGCATCACTTCCATCTCTAAAGTGTCCTCGTCTTCATTTCCAGCAGACGGCTCCTCCTGCTGGTTTTTGCTGACCACTGCAGGCTCGCTCACAGGTTCTGAGGGAGATGCATGGGAATCTTCTTTAGAGGCGAAATCCGTTTCCTTTTTCACGGTGCTATTCACACCCTCGTGATCTTCTACCGTTTGGCTCTCATCTTCCTCCACCACCGTTTCATCTGCATCCTCAGCGATCAGTGTGCTTTCTAATTTAGAATCGTTTAATGTGCTGCCCTCCTCGGCAGATTCTGACGCATTTTCTACGACGACGCTGCAGTCCTTGGCTGAGCGCCTGGAGGCCGGAGCGCCCCGGCTGCTGGTCCCCGAGCCTGTGCGGCTGCTGCAGGGGGTCCCTCTGGCTCGTGTGGAGCTGGGGGTCCCCAATTGGGAATGCACATCCATAGCGTCGGAGTCTGAATCCATGGCTCTGAGAGTTGTCGACCTGGTCCTCCCACTTCTGCGACTGGTCAAACTGTAAGTAGGCCCGGACTCAAACCCTTCAGAGTCACAAGACGGAGGTTCACTAAGCTCTGCAGGGGCTGCAGCCTTTCCTCTCACTGCCCTGGTCTGTCGACGTGTTGGAGCCGGAGGCTGAGAGCTTCCTGACGGCTCGTCTAGATGCATAGGAATGGGACTAGTTTTTCTTCTGGATCTCGTAACTCTGCGAGTAGAGGACTTGGACACATCAGCTCCTGACACACTGGAAATGCAGCTGTCAGCGTCGGAGAGCTCAGACTCCCCAGTTTGGGGTTTGGCAGATGATCTGGTACGAGCTTTTCTCTGACTTCTGGTGGCTCTCTGGGAATCGGACACCACGGAGCTGCAGGACCCGGTGTCCAGCTCCAGGACAGCTTTTACATCTTCCACCTCGACACGAGCAGCGGCTGAGCTTTCGGCCTTCTTTCTCGCGCTCCTTAAGCCACGTTTTGATGCAGACACTGCAGATGAGCACGACTCCACCTCAGATATCTCCTCCTCTTCCTTGTTAACTTTGCGGGTCTGTCTCCTCCCCCTGGTACGCGTCACTGGCAGTTCAATGTTGGACACCACTGAGCAGCAGGACTCCGCCTCTGACACATCCGCCTCATGGACGGAGCCCACCGGGGTGGAGGGCTGCTCCGGACTGTGAAGCCTCGAAGCTCTGCTGCATCTCTTTTTTGTGGTGGTCGAGGGAGAATCTGAATTTTGTGCAGCACTTTGCTCAAGCTGACTGCAGGACTCCAGAACGGCATTGTGGGTAGGACTTTCTGCTTGCTTAGTAGTCCTCCTGGTTCTCCGAGCAGTGGAAGGAGTGGCCTGTGTGAAAGAAGCGAGGCACAGTTAGTGGTAAGGCTAGTTCACAGCAACATGGCTGAGACGATAAGCAGAAGATAAATCTGGTGACATTTTACTGTCAAGAACTCAGACAGAGAGCTTGATATCCTGCAACAAATGCACTAGTTTCCAATACTAATGAGTCACAAAAAATCCTGTATAATGAACGGCATGTACAATTTACACCTGGAGAGGCTTTTAATGGCTTCCCTCTACATCTGATCGCTTGGTCTCAAACCGGCCAGTACGTAGCCTGAGATCCTCAGACAGAAACCTTTCATCTGTTCCCGAGGCATGGCTGAAAATGCCTCACAGTCAAAGCCCTGAAGCTTTGGAACGAGCTGCACAAAAAATCAAAGTATGCCGAGTCCATAACCTTCTTTAAATCCAATCCAAACACTTTATGCTAGATTAAAATCGTAGCTTTGGTAGTTCTTGTTCAGGTGTTTCATGCGTTTCCTTTTTCCAAACATAACGCTTCTCTTTTCACCCAGGAAGTCCTGGTTAGCAGGGAGCACCTCATTCAGGCTTCTAGCTTGTTCATCTGATCTTTAGCGGACTGCAGGTGGGGGAAGAGCTGTCCTTTTTACAGAGCCGTGGTTTTCACCTTGCCTACACACACAAAGGCTTTTAATTGCTCAGTTACCAATACAAGTTCCTTTCTGCCCTCACGGACTGCAAGCCCTGCTTTTACAGCAATCTCTGTTGACCAATCGCTCCCGAGCAGCGCAGCAGTGAATCGTCTCCTTATGCTTGCCTTCCTGATCAGCTTTTTCTGAAGTCTATAGCAGAGTTATCATCCTTTAACGTTTATTTTAAGTCTTACATTTTTGTTTTCAATTTCAGGTTCCAGACTAATTTTATGAGTGATATTTTCAGATTGTCCTCCTCCTTTTGTCTGCTTCACTATGTGTGTAACACTACACTATTGGGCCAAATATGTGTTTTAGGTTATTTAATAATAAAGGATGATTTACTCATAAATATACACTGATTAGTGAGTTATTAATTTTTTTAAAGAAATTGATGAGTTTCCATAAACTTAGAATTAATCAATCAAAAATATGCGTAACGAGGTGATGGTTAGTGAAAGCCGCCATGTTTCCTTACTATCATGAATACAGTGACTGAGCTGTACAGTGACATCACCCTTCAGGCCTCTACCACACGAAAACATGTATAAAAATGCTGATTTACTCCTGATGTTGTTACAATTACTTATTGTCAGTAGATTAGACACGTGACCCTGGTGTTTTAAGACAACAACAGCTAAATTATGCAAGTTAATGTTAGGCTCCGGTGTCACGTTTCCCTCTGACAAACAGTTTGTTACAGTCTCACACTGTGTGACAGTTTATTTGCTAAGTGTCCAAGTCCAGCAGAGTTAGGTCCACTCTAACGAAAGTTTCATAGTCTTACAGCCTCCTCTAGATAAAACAGACACGGACACCAGCCGAGGTAAACAGCAGACTGACAGCCTACACGCCAGAGCTGTTTGTCCTACAGCGGCCACCGTAGACGGGATTTTTACACACTTATAAAAACATAATTCAGCTGATCGAACGCCTCGGTCTACTGACATCTAGTGGTGAAATCGTGCACACTAAACCTTTAAACATTTCAAAACAGTAAAAATAATACAAACACACTTGCAACAAACATATACAACCATGGCTAAAACTGAATTTTTAAAAATTCGTTTTAGTTTTTAGCCTAACAGTTAACTAAATTCTCTACAATAAACTTGGCCCAATGTATTTGTGCATTAACTCATCTCCACCATTACGTGGCGTTAGAAATCCTAATAGCTATATTAAGCTAACAGCTAATAAATAAACAGCTAATAGCTTCTCATTACCACCTTTTTCTTGAGGTTCGCGTAGTTTTGTTATACAGAAATATAACTGGAGTCGAATTTATTTATGTGGGCCTTCTCGTGATCTACTTTTAGCACTTTATGTGGAAATCTGTTGATTTTTTGGTCATATTTACACAAAAACACGAGATGTTTACTCAAGCAGCACTTTATGGGAGTTAGACAGAAAACACGAGTAGGAGAAGAAACTAAAACTAAGAGATGCTGTTATTTAGTCCGGATGTTTCTGTTTTCTGCGCGGATCCCTCACAACATGAACACAAGCTGGTACCGGGTGAAGTCCACGTGAAGCTGGGGCAGATCCACACATCAGCTCTCACACACGTGCCAGGCGTATAACTCACTACCTGGACCTCCAAGTGACACCTGAACATCTGCAGCTTCCAATAATCTCCCTCTGTGACACGTACCTGGACCTCAGAGCGCTGCTCCGGGTCTGTTTTAGCTGGGGAGCTCACACGCACTCCTCTCCTGGTGGCCACCATCTTGCACTCTCACAACTCTACTCACTTCCGGTATGAAGGCTAGACCCGACTAGTCAAATGAACGGAAATGAGGCACAGGCCTAACAGCAGATCACAGAGCAGCCGACTAACTCTCGAGTTGTAGTTTATTTATTATAATTATTATAACTATTGTAATTGTTGTATTGGAAGAAGTACTCAGTGAGAGTTAACTAGGGTGACCAAGAGGACACTTGGCCCAGTCATGAAGAACTTTAATAATACTGTTTGCTTAAAGAAACTTCAACATATTTAAACGATGCCTTCTCTGTGAGGTTAATGAATGGTGGAATAAAAAAAAGGTCACGTAGGCTTTTACAAGTCAACAAATGCAAAAATAGAGGACGGTTGGTCACACTAAGTTAACATACAATCCCTAATTTTAATATATCCTTTGATAAACTGCTAACTAATTGGGCCCATCTGTGTCAGTTTGAAGCAACTATTAACGTTTCCAGGTGGTTTTAGACCGCAAAGAGACAGTTAATTATTAGAAATAAAAGCCTAATGCTCAAAATCAGGAGCAAAACAACCTAAATTGCATGCTCTGTTTTGGGAGCACAAAATAACCAAAATTGTGTCATAAAGCATAAAAAAAATTGGGGGAGGGGGGGGATACTATCTGTACAAATAACTATGTTCTTTATTAAAACAACACAAACTTGCATATTAAGTCAGGGGTGTCAAAAATAAAGCCCGGAGGTCAAAATCGGCCCGACAAAAAGACTCAAATCCGGCCAGCTGGACGAATTCTTAATAATTCTTATAAATAAATAAGATATTGCTTCATATTTTCTGTGAATTAACTAAAACTTTGTTTTATACTTACAGCAGTCGGTGGTTCGATTCCAGGCTGCCTGCCAAATATCCTTGGGCAAGATACTAACCCCATGTTTGCCTACTGGTGGTGGTCAGAGGGCCCGATGGCGCCAGTGTCCGGCAGCCTCGCCTCTGTCAGTGCGCCCCAGGGCAGCTGTGGCTACAATGTAGCTTGCCATTGCCAGTGTGTGAATGTGTGTGTGTGAATGGGTGAATGACTGAATGTAGTGTGAAGCGCTTTGGGGTCCTTAGGGACTGAGTAAAGCGCTATACAAATACAGGCCATTTACCATTTCTTTCTTTCTTTACTATAGCAGCTGAAATTCTTATATTTAGACATTTCAGCTAAATGTTTAGCTAAACTTCTCACTGACACAAAGGCTAATTTTACTGGTCTGGCCCACTTTAGATCCCTCTATTAAGTCTTGTATCAGCAAAGGAGGTCTAGCTGCACAGGACTTAGGAAAGTATACACTTGGTACACCTTGCTAGTGGCTTAGACCCCATTTAGCCTTCAGAGATGCTTTTTGTAATGTTACGCCAGCAAGCTTATGATTCAGTTAACATGGTTTGAATAGTGGCATTGTAAAGCGCTTTGGGTGCCTTGAAAAGTGCTATATAAATGCAATCCATTATTATTATTATTATTAATTCCTCAGGGTCCAGTCGGCAGATTTGCTGGCTGCACATCTCCTGTTCCCACAAAGGGGCTCTGTTGTATTGGACCATGGAGATCATTTCAGTTCACTGATTATCACATTGAAGAAAGCAGCTTGAAGGTGAGTTTTGTGACATCAGAGGGTGGGTGGACCGAGGCCATAAAGGGATGTATGCGGTCAGCAACAACGCAGGCAGGCTGTGGTGTTTAAACCATGCTAACTGAATCATAAGCTTGCTGGCGTAACATTACAAAAAGCCTGTTTTTTTTTAATCGAATCAATTCAAATGAAGACTGACACCAAATACTCTGCAGGAGGAAATTATTCACCAGTGTTAATCATTTTATTTCATTAACATTTACACAAGCCCAATCTTTTTAAACCCCTCACCCCAACGTCGATTCCAGGTCTTCATTTTATCAACACCCAATTCATGATATACTTCCAGGAGACACTTAATGTTAAACATGTTTTACAGTACGACTAAATTCCGAGGAGTTGCTGGACCCTGTCTGCGATTCACAAATACAAACGTATTCCTCAAAAGTTTTTTCACATCTCCTCGGCACGGAGATTCCAGTGCTTTTAAACGACACATTTAAAGGTCATTTACTTTTAAAATACTCTCCCTCTGATTAATCTCATGAGCAAGATTGGGAGGTGAGGGTAAAATTTTTGATGTCATCTTAAAAAAACAGTACATGGTTAAAAAAAAAAAAAAAAATAGAAATGAAAAAAAGAGCATAACAGAACAGAGTTATATGTGCTCACATGTCTGTCTGCTTTACAGGTTAAAGTCTAATTCAGACTCCCATCATACCACCACCCGAGTACCCAACCGTCACACACATATTAACGGTTTTATAACCGAAGGAATGTAAATATATAGCATGAAAAATCCCGCTCCCCACACGTTATAATTTCCCCCTTTCCACACAGAGTATGAAATTATTCTTTTATAAACGCTTCTCTTGCTTTAGAACTCATTTCATTCAGACTGGTCTTTAAAGCATGATTCACACAGACGCGGGGAAGACAAAGCAGGCTTGATAACAGGAGGAGCAGATGTGAGGCACTTCATATCAGCGTATGGTTGAGAGACCTTCGTCATGGAGGTTTAACGAGCAGCACCTTTAAAGCGGCCTCTGGTGCGTTGATTTACACCAGATCTGTTACCTTAATAGTCACGGTGAGTCACCATGTGTTAATCTCAATTTATCAGTCTTTTCTCTCAAAGCTGACAGTGGAGTTGATGTTTGCACGTTCATGTCCGACTTTAGATCTCACGGAGACAGTGGTAATGAACACCCGCGTGTCTTTAATCGCATGAATCACAGATGAGGAAGATGCAACCGGTCCGTACAGTTAAACAATGACATGATTCATGATGATTGGCAGCACCCATTATTCAGAGCTGTAACTTTGCATGTGTGTGAATAAAAACGGAGGAAAATGGCTTCATCCCGCGCTCTCTCTCTCTCTAGTTTGGGTGCTAGGTGCTTGTCTTCTTTGCACTGACAAGGTAGCCCTTAGACTTGATGATGCCCCTGCTCTTGACAATAACGTTGTAGCGCAGGACCCACTCCAGCCTCCAGTCACCGATGTTTAGGTCCTGCGCTCCAGCCCGCACCGCCTCCTGAAACGTGTCTGCAGATATCAGCTCTGGAAAAAAAGACATCAGTACAAAGAAGGAGCAGTTTAAAACTCAATAAATAAATAACAGTCACAGTTTACTGTAAACTACAGCATGCAGCTTATACCAGCGGTCTCCAACCTTTTTTGCGCCACAGACTGGTTTATGCCCGACAAGAGTTTCATGGACCTGCCTTTAAGGTGTCGCGGATAAATACAACAAAATAAAACTAGTACCGGTACCGAAAAAAAGAATTTATTCATAACAGACGTGAAAAGACCAAGGGAAACCGAGTAAACGATAAAAACAATAACAAAATAACGCTGAAACCCGATTAAAAACCATACATTTCACACCTGAGCCTCAACTCTTGCGGCCCGGTAACAAACGACTCACGGACCGGTACCAGTCCGAGGCCCGGGGGTTGGGGACCGCTGGCTTATACAACACAAAATGGGAAGTCACAAGCATCCCACTAAAGCCACTGAGCAGCCCAAGGACAAAGGACATGGAGAGAAGACAGCAAAGCAGGGGGAAGACATGCAATAAATGGCCTGAGACTGGTTTAAAAATCCAGGCCTCTGATTACCGGGTCACCTTATCAACCCTACAGGTATACCTGCATCCCTGGTGTGCGTTTTTAATCTTACAGGAATGATTTAGCTGCTCAGAAAATTTTCAGTGTTCTATTTTGTTTGAATATTTGAATTATGACAAAACCTGAATTGGAATAAATGCTACATTTATAGAAACATCAGCTGCATTCCAGTTTTACTTAGTAATTTAAAAACAACCATATGTCCAGCCGTCAACATCTTTACCTTTGGGATCATTGTGCGTCAGCAGCTGGATATCAAACTCCTTAGCAAACGCCGTCAGGTCTGGAGGCATCACGCAGCAGGAGGCCAGGTTGACCTGGTTACTGCTGGGCTTTATCTGCTCCAAGAAAAGGAAGATGATGAGTGAATCGTAGCAGATAACAGATCGTTGTTCTCATGTGCTATCCTAATCAGACGTCGGCATCACTTTTGACTGGCGATGACAGATTAAAGCTCGCATGTACAAAGCTTCCCACTGACCTGAGCCCACTTATAGAGCTGTTCCAGCAGATCTTTGTCCAGGTCAGAGGTGCCAATAGCGGCGATCTGCTTGCTTCTAACCAGAGCCTCCAGCTCCTCCCAGGCTGGCTGAAGGTGGGCCAAACTTTGGCTGTCGCCGTCTGAGGGCCCGGGTGGAGCAATGATAACAGAGTCAAGCTGGGACACTGCCAGCGTCTGGCAGGCTAAGGATAACAGACAAATAAGGCTGTAGGTTTTAAGAGTTCAATTTAAGAAGCTTTTTGTTTTTTTACTTTTGTTGAAGAAATTTAAAGCTCACCCATCTCCACTGCGTCTTTGATGGAAGACTGACCAGACTCATGCAGGAACAGCTTGACTGTGAAAACAACAAAGCATGATGAGCACTACCAACTCTATTCTGCAGTCAGCCAGATATTAGGTGGAGATGCTCTGAATTAATCCATTAGTTATCTGAATCAGGAATTTAATTTGGATATTATCTGATTGACAGGAGGACGTGTTGATTTAAAAAAAAAAAAAAAAAAAAAAGTGTGGTGACATCACAGTTCATGTCGACTAAAACATCAACCATGACCCTTGGCTTAAATCGCCAAGCTGGGTGATGAGGTACCTGCAGGTCAGCGAGTAACTGGCTGATTCAGCTCTCTGCTGGGACAGCAACCAACACTGACCTGAAACCTTCAACTCCTCTCTCTCTTCAGGTGTGATTGCATCTGTTGCCTCTGGTATGGAGAACTCCAGTGTGTCAGTCAAGTCCTGCATTAGACAGTAAAGAAAAGCAGTCTGATCACAGCCCTCATCTGACATGAGAAATGTGGCACGGCCAGTCTCACCTGGTTTTTACTATATGTGTTGTACATATGTACAAATATGACAGAGGGACACTGGTGAGGAGCTTTCTCACGTGCTGAACCGTGAACTTGAAAGATTTTATTGGCGGCCAATAAGCGAGGAGAGACTTGCATTTGGATATATTTAAGGCCTCTTACTTCAGCTCTTTCAAACCTCCCACTGAGTCCGGTGGGCCTCGTGATATAAGCCGAGGCAGATTAGCTGATCCAAGCAAAAAATACCCGCAGCGGGAGTGAGTTCAGCAGGAGAGCTGGTTGACTACAACAGTTCCTAAAGCCTCCTTTATTTCATTTCAGTATTTTGAGACCATGATAAAAGGGTAAAAACACTGCATCCAATTTATTTTAAAGTTAATGGGGAAAAAACTCCTCCATAAAAGGTTACGTCCCACCCCCCCCCAGTCCCTTAAGCTAACAGACAGATGCACATTTGGTATGGCGCCTTTGGCAGGCAGCACTGCATGAACATTCACCATGACAGCCTAGAGCCTAGAGAATTTCTTTGATGTCCATCTACATCTATTGCGTTATTTTACTTTCCCAAGCACTGGAATCCATCTGACTGACAGTGAGACATTCACCTACTGCAGGTCTGACTATCGCAGCTGTGTATTACCCAAAGGCACAAACTCTCTGACAAACTGGTTTATATATTGGAGTTAATTGCTACGGCTGAAACATTAGAAAGCTGAAATAGTTTTCCCACCTTGGATGACAGCTTTGTCGTGGAAATCCATTCGCTCAGCGACGCTTGAATGCAGTCTCGAAGCTGAAACATCAAAACGGACTTAAGGTTAGGCCAACGGCCATGAGACATGCAGACAGCTGGAGCTCATCAGCAGACTCCCAAACAGCTGGAATATGCTGCTCCAAAAACATGACAAGTAATGACATCAGCTGGACCGACTTTAAAGGTATCCAATATCGATCCAGTTTAAGGTGCACTGAATGCTTTGTTTAAATAAAGAAAAGTTAACCTATTAACACAAAGATATTTGTGACATTTGCTGCATGAATTGTTTTGAATTGAACGAGTGAGACAGGTTCATTAGTGTTGTGAGACTTTGAAAGACAAACTGTGACTGGTTTAACAGGATTTGTAGCTGCTGAAAAATGTCTTTAATAACATTAGCTTTGACACTGCGCTCATATCAGTCAGATATCACAAATGGCAAAAGGCTCACAACATATTTAAGGTGGTCACATGGTTGCAAAGTTGGCCACACATGAACACACATGTAGTAATTTGTCCTATAGAAGTAAATTACATAACTGAACACTGCCCATAGGTTGTGCAAGGCAAGGGCTGCAAAAGACTGTGTCGAAAAAATTACTTCCTAAAGCTCGATTTTGCTCCCTATACCATTTTGTGAGAAGTTAGCCACATGTGTCGTGTTCCAAAACAGATTTTCAGTAATGACCTTAAAAGCCTACCCTGTGATAACTCATGTTTTTCCCTGTTGTGGCAGTAAAAGTTGCCTTTGATTGCAGATCTTATATAGAGAGAGCCACCAAACCACCTTAAACACAATTCTGACTACAGAAGACAAACGCAGGATCACACTTCACGAAGAAACACACATACAGGACGGAGAAAGTCTTATTACACTATTCAACATGCATGCTCTGCACACCATTTGCAAAAAACAAACAAACAAAAAAACAACAACCTGCCCACTATGCTATGGCTGATAAAAAAAGACTACAAGTGCCACTTTAGGGTAAGTTACACCCAAAATATAGCCAAGAAAACTGCAAGCCATGTCTTTATTTTTGAGGATTTAATGAATGAATGCTGTGCTGACTCAGGAACAAGTCGAAACTAAACCCTCCCAGCAGTCCTGCCTTTATATAACACTGTAAACAATTCAGTTCACCAACTATTCAACTTTCAACTACTAAATCAAAACGCTGACAAAGGATTTTATTAAACGAAATGTTTAAACAGTTACAGCTTCAACAAAAGTGAAGATTAGTAGTTTATGTTTAGACAGTTATGTAACTATTAGGCTCTGGAGCTCTGACATGTTCTAGTCATTGTTTAGCCGTGAATGACTCATAAACCAATCAACCGCTGTATCATTAGGTTGATTACTGACACATGAGTATTTTATGAGTAGAGCACACTGTAAGTGCTGGTTTTGTTGTCACATTTCAGGCTGTCAGTGAATCACATCACCTGTTTGAAGCTCTCGGGTCTGTATTTACAGTGGTTTTCACAGCCTCGTGTCTGTAAACTTTTCACCTTAAGCCGGATCGTAAAGTTGGTTACACTACGAACCTTTAACACACTAGTAAAATTAAAGTGAAACTGATGAGCTACACCACTTTAGCCCACATATGCGTCTAAATATGGACGGATGGGATGAAATGCATATTTTCGAATGTATTTCAGTCATATTTATCTTCATTTAAGCTCTATGTGTAACCTTACCCAGGCCTATCAGTTACCACTCGTCGGTATCAATATCAGGTTGAATAATTAGCTAAGCGCTAAGCTAACTGGCTACATGCCACTGCCGTTTCCAACCCTCTCGTTATGTTTTACCTCCTCGCTGGGAGAGCCCGGACACTTCTTTTTCAGGCGACTTCGGTTGACCAGATTCCCGGTGTGGAGCCGGAAGGTCTTCGCGTGGCTCAGCAGCATCTTCGCCTCAGTGTTGGTAGTGTTTTGAGAATCCATGTGCTCTCGGACGCTAGGCTAACAAGCTGCTAAACTATTTAGTTGGCCGCGGTGAAATGTGACATCAGTAGTGTTGTCACTCCGTCACTGACTGCTGGACAGGCACACTGCAGCACAGACCCCACCGGCACTGTCAAAATGATGTGGTCAGGATGACTTGCACTGAGCGCTGACTAGCTGGTTTGGTTGTTACTTGTAAGCCGGTGTGTCACGCCCACATAGCGGCGGCGGTGGAATGAGAGAGCTGGTCCGGATAACAACATGGAGTGACATCCAGCGCACCGCACTGGATTCATGGAGCGGATTCTTGCACCGAACAAGTCCCACCACTGGATGGCGGTGTCTAAACATTACTATCTGGCTGACATTACTAACATTTGCTTTCAGAGCCCGGCTTAATTCTTTGTGGCGTGAATTCAGCAAGGTCCTGAAAATAGTTCTGAGACATTCTGGTGCATATTCACATGACATGACACACAGTTGCTGCAGATTTGTTGGCTGAACATCCACAGCGAATATCTCCTGTTCCAAAAAAAAATCCCAAATGTGCTCTATTGGATTGAGATGTAGTGACTGTGGAGTTCATGTGAGTCATTGCCATGTTCAAGAAACCAGTTTGAGATGACCTAAACTTTGTAACATGGACCGTTATCCTTCTGGAGGCAGCCATCAGATGATGGGTACACTGCAGTCATGAAGGGGTGGACATTCTCAGCAACAACACTCAGGTAGGCTGTGGTGTATAAACAATGCACCAACAAAAGAGTGCCAATATGCACAGGTGAGCCTGTGCAAACTGTAGCCTCAGTTTCTCGTTCTTAGGTGACAGTGGTGGAACCCGTTGTGATCTTCTGCTTCCAGGTTTGACATGCCGTGCATTCAGAGATGCTCTTCTGCATACCTTCGTTTTAACGAGTGGTTATCTGAGTTGCTTTCCCATCAGCCCAAAGCGGTCTAGTCATTCTCCTTTGACCTCTTGCATTAAGAAAGCATCTTCCCCCAGAGACCTTTACTTGATATTTTCTATTTTGGGGATCATTCTCTGTAAAACCCCAGAGATGGTTGTGTGGAAAAATCCCATTCGTTTAATAAATACTCATAAAACAACGACGCCAAGGTCACTTAAATCATCTCGGTTCCCCATTCTCATGCTCAGTATCTCATCAACATTCTTAAATGTACTGGTTTGCTGCCATCTGATTGACTGATTATATATGTGCATTAAAGAGATGTACCTAATTAACTGACACTACTGTGTATAATGTCGCTAATGCTTTATTTAAACTTGCATGCATTTAATTCCAATTAATTTTCTAATACTTTTGACTTTTTATAGCTAACAGCTTTAGTTAAAAGTATGATTTAGTATTTTCTAATTAGTTTTTAATTAAGTTTAGTTTAGATTTTTTGTTTTCACTTGTTTTTTGTTTTATTTATCATTTATTTAACCAGGAAACTATGATTCTTTAAAGATTTAAAAGTCTCTTTCTCAAGAACGCCCTGACCAAGAAAGACAGAAGTACAGCCAACAGAGTTGCACAACCTAGAACATACACATCCACACACACACAGGCAACAAAAAAAAATGCAAAGTAACAACACTAAAATACAGCCGATAAGCAAATACAACACAAAAACAACCAAAGTTTGTGAACCTCAGTGGCTATGAACTGTGAAACATCAATAAACATCATCGCATTGGGCCAAAGAAATAAGTGAATCACGTTCAGACAAAACTTCTACAGTCAAAGTCATTCACAATCACCTTGAATTCATTTAGTGAGATCAGTTCCTCGAGTGTTTTGTTAACTTTGGAGCTGTTTCCAGAGGGAAACAGTTGCAATTGCATTCGAATTCTCCTAATGCTTTTTCTAAATTCATTGTGAATCTTTGGAACAGACAGAAGTTATAGGTCTGGGGACTTAAAACAATAACTTCCCACATTTTTCTGTAAGTAGGATGCGATCTAGCAAGAATAGCTTTATAAATAAGAACACAGCAGTGGTTGAGAGAGTCTATGAAATGACAAAGCAAACCATCGACCTAAGCATACAACATACAGTGGTGCGTCAGAGTTTTAAGGTTTGTAATAAATCTCCGTGTTCCATGATAGACAGAATGTAAACATTCTGAAGATGCATGCAAATACATGTAAATAACATGACCATAATCCAGGACTGACACAACGGTGGAAGCAACGGTCTGGTTCTTGCCTCAAAAGACAGACAGGATGTCCTTGTAAAGTAAAAATCATGTTCAGGTTTAAGTTGAGGTTATCTCGCCAGCTGCTGAATGTGAGGTGTAAAACAGAGAGAGTCACTGGTTATAAGGACTGGACTCATAACTCAGACGCCCTCTACAGGAAAGGGCAGAGCAGGCTGTACCTGCTGCGGAGACTCAGGTCGTTTGGAGTGGAGGGCCCACTCCTGAAGACCTTCTATGACTCTGTGGTGGCCTCTGCTATCTTTTATGGTGTGGTCTGCTGGGGTGGCAGCATCTCTGCTGGGGACAGGAAGAGACTGAACAGGCTGATCCGAAGGGCCAGCTCTGTTCTAGGATGCCCTCTGGACCCAGTGGAGGTGGTGAGTGACAGGAGAATGGCGGCTAAGCTGTCATCCCTGTTGGACAACATCTCCCACCCCATGCAGGAGACTCTGACAGCACTGAGCAGCTCCTTCAGTGGGAGACTGCAGCACCCACAGTGTGGGACGGAGAGATTTCGCAGGTCTTTCCTCCCCACTGCTGTCAGACTCCACAATAAAGACTTTAACTGATCAAACACACACATCCACAAATGTGCAATAACACTAATGTGCAATAATCTTTTCTGGCATCGTTGTATTTTTACTCAGTTGTATATAGCATTTGTATTCTATTTTTTTCTTATTGTATATTTTATTCTATTTTATTCTACTGTATATAGTATTTTATTTTATTCTATTCTGTACAGTTGTGTACTGTATTTATTCTTATTGTATTCTAATTTTTGCTTCATAACTTTTGCACTGTCCACTTCCTGCTGTGACAAAACAAATTTCCCACGTGTGGGACTAATAAAGGTTATCTTATCTTATCTTATAATTCCTAAGCACTTATCACTGGCCTATAGTGATGCACGAACAGTTCAGCGGCTCGGCTCTGTCAGCATTTGAAGCAAATATTAAATCACCCAGGCTTTGTTTCCAGCTAGCAGTTTTCTCATTTTGTGTTTATTTTTCTTTAGCTTAACTGTCGGTCTGTTTAGCATGTTTTAATATAAAGGGGTTTTTGTCAGGGAAGAGTTCTCAAGAGTGCAGAATAGGTGTTACACAACACTCTGTGAAAACAGTCAACTTACTGTCATGTAGACAGCCCAAGCCTCAATAAACATTTGTCTCAACAAGCAGTTTGTGCTGTCACTTTTACCCGAACTGCCAAAGACTGCTTTCATTTTGGTAGCTTTGAAAGTACACTTTATCTCTTCAGTTATTTTTTTTCACAAGTCTTTTTTTTTTCTTCAGTTAACGAAAGTAATAACTATAATAACATTGTTCCCAGTTGGCTGTTTCATTTCTTGTACTTCTTGACACGGGAGAGCATTATTACACAAGAAGGTTGTCCTGTCTTTATCATACATGAAGATTGGCACTATATGAGTCTGAACTGCTTTTGCTTTGCATGTTAAGATTTAAGTTAGAAACCGTATAAACCAAATGTAAAAACAAATTAGCTCCACTTTATTCGCTGCTGAATAACATCCATGCATTTGTTGCATCTAGTCCAGACTCTTGTCATTTCTGATTATCAGGTTGTTCTAAAAGCTTAGCTTAGTTATGCTGCTTTAGGTTCGGGCTACTGGAGGGAATTCCCATGATGCACTGAGCATTTCTTCTCCTCTCAACTCTTTTCACCTGTGATACGTTTGTGCCACATCTGCACATCGTTGCTTTCTGTATGCTTTCTCCTGTAGTTTGCATTATCCAATCCTCGATGAGGTTCTGCTGGACACCTCTTCCTGCTAAAATGCAGTTCTTCTTCCCCCACACTTGGAAAGTGTGCTACATTTGCTACATTTGGCACATTTGGTAGGTTTCCTGTTAATACTTTTTTTTACGTCACTCTTTTACTATGACAACCAGCAATAAAATCCTGAGAATGGGAAATGCAATACTGTGAAACACGGTATAAATATGCAACAGTTAGAATAAAAACTTAATTAAATAAATATCTGCACCATAGTCCTACACTGTTAAACTCCTAAAATCCCAGCAATGAGAAGGGCCACTGTGCAGTTTGTGCTTTTAGTTATGATATTCTGTCACATTGCAGATCATTTATCTGCACACAGTGTTGGGGAGTAACGGAATACATGTACCGCCGTTACGTATCTAAAATACAAAATATGAGTAACTGTATTCCGTTACAGTTACCGTTTAAAAAGGTGGTATTTAGAATACAGTTACTTTGTTGAAATAAATGGATTACACATTACTTCCCTGTTTCATATTGTGGCGGGTCAGGACTGTTTGGGTTTTGTTTGACAGCTACGTTCTGTTGTTCCAGGTGGCAGCGTTACAGTTGCCATGGTTACAGGGTGACGCTCTCTCTCTGCGTGTTTCCTGGGTGAGAGAGCGCCTGTTGTTGTTGTGCTAAGCTAATAGGCAGAATGCTACAGGTATAGCTCTAAAGAATGTAGCATCATAGGCAGTGTAGTCCGTGCTGCAGGGAGAATGGACTGCCATACACGTTATGTGTCTGTGAGCGAGGGAGGGAGAAAAAGGAAAAGTACGAGCTGTCATCGAGCAAAAACGGGAGCTGGAAGCATGTAAATATAATAATAACCACTGCAGCCAAGAAGAGTGCCTGACGAGCCCAGTTGTAAGTAAGCTATTAAGACTCGACTGTACACCGTGTTCGTGTTTTCCTCCAAAAACAATAAGTTCCGTTGGAGCAGCCTTTCAACGCCTCTCTCTGTCTCTCGCTAGCAAAGTTGACCCAGACAACAAAGTAAAGCTAGTTTTCGGCTACAAGCCCGACACAGAACCCACGTATTAGTCAGAGGTCCCTTTACTACGGTTCGGAGCCGCGGACCTTCAGTAACAGTAATAAATCACAGCAATAGTACATTCATGTAGTTGTAAACAGCATGATAATATATTAAGTAATCCAAAGTATTCAGAATACGTTACTCTCATTGAGTAACGTAACGGAATACGTTACAGAATACATTTTGGGGCATGTATTCTGTATTCTGTAATGGAATACATTTTAAAAGTAACCTTCCCAACACTGTCTGCACTTTACTCAAGAAGTACTTTGAATGCAGCACCCAGAGTAAAAAACTAAGTTCTGTAAATCCTCGCTTCTGCCCTCGTGTTTTCACTCTGAGGCTGTTTTTTGTGGCATGGTTTGTTCTGGTAAGCCTTTTCTTCGTTACTGACATGCCGACATGTCACAGAAGGAAAAGCCTAAGGCTAAAAAATAACATTGAGTTCCACTTTGTCCCTTGAGGTTCGTAGTCCTTGAAAAGAACACAGCAATTTTTAGAGATGTGAGTGTTGGCCTCTCGAGTAAAGTACAATCATTTACTTTACTGTGATATACAGGAAATTAGAAAGTGTGTGTTTGCTTATTTTTAAGAAGTCAGGAGAAAGCCCTGCTTCCTGTTGGAAATGACACAGCCCTCAAGCACAAAGCGAGGTCAATGAAGCTAAATCCTTTTTCCAGTTTTGGTGTAGAAGTCTGGCCAGAGTGTAGACACTAATGTCATCTAACTCTGACTGCGAGCCAAGCGTTTTCAGACCTTTTTAACCTGCCCTCATAAATGTTCTTGATGAAAGCCAGGAAATTCCCATGAGCAGGGTTCCAGGCCCCACGAAACGCGAGGGCTTTTATAGCTGCATATTTGGAGGTGACTGATTCACAATCAGATATTTGCTGAATACAGATATATGGTATCTAAGAAAGCAGCCCCCGGGTTTCTCCCACTGTCCAAAGGCATGTTTGTTAGGTTTAGGTTAGGTGTGAATAACTGTCTGGCTCTCTGGACTGAGGACCTGTCCAGGGTGTAACAGGCTTTAGCGCCTGCCAGGATTGCCCCTGCAATCCTGTGCAATCCTGACTTGGATAGGCAGTTAAGAAAGTGGATGGACTCAGAAGTAAAATCTATAAAGTAGCCACATGTTGCAGCCACATGTTGCAGCCACAGACCTGCAGGACGTTCGCCATCTGATGCATATTGAGAATCTTGTTTGTATCAGCCATGTGTCAGAGGATGCAAGAGGGACTCATTCTTCAAAAGTGTGTACCAAAAAATGGACAGTGTGTTCGTATCTTCTTTGTTTGTGCTGGGAACTCCCATGTTTTAGCCACTCGGTGGTATTTACATGATTGCTTCTTGGCTCCAACGTTTAAACCAAGAGCACAAATATTTACCACTAGAATATTATCCCTGGCAGTGTGATCTAGGCCTTCCTGGAAAGTAATATAAAGATTGACAAAAAGCAGAAAAGTACAATGTATCAAAGGGAACCTGCTATCTTTTGCTTTTGCATGTATATACTAGTTTAGTAGCGGATGTTTATGTTATACTTGGCCAAAGTTTCATATAATCAAGTCAACTTATGTACAAGTAATCACTGTGAGCCTGGAGCTCCAGTTAGAAGGGTTTTCTGATCTTGGCTCTCTGTTGTTTAGAATAGATTTCCGTAGTATGGTCATGTATGAAACAGTGAGAGCACAGGAGCCCAAACACCTGCTGTTCAAATCGTCTGTTTGCAAGGAGCAGCCAATCAGAAGTACGGTGGCTTAAAGGGGCAAAGGTGGTAAAATGGCTTTAGACAGAAAAGCCCAGCATGAGATAAAGGATCTGGACTGGATGGGTTAAATTTATGACAACTTCTCATGTAGCACCAAAAAGAATCTCTTCTCAGGAGTGGTATAAACAGTAAATGGTTGCAGCTGATATTAGAAAACACACAGTAAACCAACTTGGGCCGCTGTCATACATCTGGAAAGCTTTAGTGCTGTGAGACTGGATCAGTGTTTGTGTGAAGAACTGTAAATCCCAAAGCCAAACCTCTCTCCTTGGTCTCGTTCTCTAAACATATAATTTTGAAGGCGATCATTTTCATGCAAGACCCCCTGCACGACTCCGTCCTAAACATGCGGTGCAGCCAGTGTGAGACTGAAATAGATAAACTCCGATTTTATCTTCATTTTTGTCAGGCACACCTTGTCTGCGAGGAAGTTTGGCGATTCGCGAGATGCATTATCATAAAAGGCATTGTTGTACATGGGGTGTGAGTCCGTTGCTTAACACCAACTGTCATTGCAGAATATCTGGGTGGTACTGACATGTGTGTTGACGAGCCATGAGATTCCCTTTGCCCACTCCAAAACAAGTGGCATTCAGGGATGAAGTTGGAGCGCTGACAATTCCGAGTGGGTGTGGCACAAGATCATTTGGGGGAGGGCAGGGCACGATGTGCAATATAAGAGTGCAGGCTGCTGTGGACCAACATTTTTCCTTCTAGGACATCTTTTGAAAGACTGGATGTGATCAGGTACGTTTGTCTGAAGGCTGATAAAACAAGCAGCTTGTGCTGATCTTTCACAATCTGGATTTTATAGAAATGTTTTTATGTGTTCCACATTTATTGAGGTTAAGCCAGTCTGAGAGATAACAGAAGAGTAGGGGTTCTAGCTGTAACCCAGTAGAAACACTCCCGCTTTTTTGCAAAACATCACTCAGAGTGCTTGAAGAGGAACATCTGTCAGCAGCTGGAAGCCTGACAGGGGTCAAAGACACGACTGTATTCTTTCACAAGAGCTTGAGGGGAGGGATATGGTTTGGAAAACAACCGAATGTTTGCCCAACATTTACAAAGCAGTGGGAGTGATAGAGTCTAGCTCCAACTTTCAGTTTGACTTTGCTCTTTGTCTCCTTGTGTTTGTGCAGTGAACAACACTTCAAGAACAGCAGCAACAGCAGGAAGAACACCAGCAGGAACAACAGCAGCCATGAAGTTTCACGCTCTCGTCTTCATTTTGCTCTTCGCCTGCATGTACCTGAGTCTCGCACAAGGTAGGTGCAACAAAAACGGTCTGGTTTCACGTCACAAACTGCAACATTTTCGTTTAAATTTGGAATGTTTGCAGAATGCACCGAAATGCAACCATGCAGATTTTTACAGTAGCTGATAAGCACTATCTGTGATAAGTGGATCATTAAAAATATGCACCCATAGTCGGGTTGAAGTGAGCATTTCTATGTGCTGTCTTGTTTTAATCATTTCCCCATGCCACATTCCTTTAAAACGTTTTAGTGAACGAGATAAATGATTCAGCTCCGAGCCCTTTACCACAACGCTTTAAGCGCAATCTGTCATCTTGACTTCATGTGGCGACCTTGCTTCAGATTTAAGCAGCAACAGAATAAGTAAAGTTAAAGATAAAACAAATTCATAAAATAATGGATGTTTATGTCTAAGAAACTGTCGTTTTTGGACGCAGCTGTAATTAGAGGAATACAGACATTAAATAATCAATACTTTTGATCCACTTATATGTGTAGATCTTTTTAGTAGTTGTGTACTGTAAGAATCTAAAAGGATCCTAATACTTTTTTAGCCAAAATATAAAAGCAGTCATTGAATTTTGAGTATTTTTAGACTTTTTGTTTTTCATGTAAGACCACCGCTTTCAGGTTTTAGGGTATTTGGAGTCTTTTCTCAACCAATTTTCAATGCTGTGTTTTTTCTGAAATCACTGAATGCCCGTTTTTTCCCCTTGATGGGTTCTTGGACCCCAATGTGCCGCTGCATTTAACAAATCCTGGAAGGACTCCTCGTCTTAACAAAAGCTGGCTTTTTCTTTCTTTCTTTTCTTAGTGCATGCTGTGAAATCAGTTGCAGCCTCCGCCAAATATGACAGTTCATTTTACATCAAAAAAAGTAGCTTTACTGAAATGTAATAAAAATTAAATATATATAAATTACAGTATACGCATTTTGGCTTGGCGTTTACACAAGGCTGCTTCATCCAGCGGAAAATACATTCAGCAGCATCAGTGCAAGCAGCGATGGTAAAGATAAGGTGAGAAGACCGTGAAAGGCAGTTAGATGGCATGCACTCGCTGATGCCAAAAACTCTGTTTCTGTTCCCGAAATAGATCTGTGCTACTTTTATTGGGCAACGTGGAAATTCTCCCGGACACTGCTGGCCGAGGTCCAGATCTGTTAAAATCCTCAAAAACCCCAGTTATATAATTTCTTTATCGTGGATGTATGGATTCTTAGACGTTATATTTTCCTTTTTTGTTCTAGTAAATAGTCCAACAAATACCACAGGACTAAATCGGGACTAAAAAGAGAAAGTTACGTTTGTTTTCATAACCTTTGGGCAACGAAAGCTACACACACACTCACACAGTGATTGCTCAACTTCCCCAAGAGCGACATTTTCAAGTACGATTGTTTATAAATCTCTAACTTTCTTTACAGGCTCGTACGGGAACTGCTGCCTCGGCTACGTCAAAGACATTAGAAAGAAGGCAAACATCGTCGGTTACACCAAGCAGGAATCAGATGGCGATTGCAACATCAAAGCAATTTTGTGAGCATCAATTTTTAAGTCCTTAACTTTTGACGCTCGCTGACCATTTGCTGTTCGCACATCATTAAATTCCACCATAATAAATTAGCAAAAGTCCTGTTTACTGAGGAAGTGACCGATCCGCATATGTGTCCACGACTTGACATCTCGAAATAATGACATCCATGTGTATGTTTAGGTTTACGATGAAGAGAAGGGCAAAACCTGTGTGCGCCAACCCAAACGACGAATGGGTCAAGAAGGAGATGAAGAGGGTGGACAAAAATCAGCAATAGGTAAAAAGATACAAAACATACTCTCACAATGACATACACTCTCAGTGACAATGCACATTAATCATCATAAACCCCGTGTCTTTGTAGGCCACCAAAAGGAACAAAACCAGAAGGAGAGAGAGAGAACAGCGGTCTCTTCGGACCTCTGTCAGGCATCGTATATCATCTTTAACGAGATGGATTGTGTTTCAGTAGATTAGGCATTTCCTGTTGCTGATGGTGAATGTAAATCATGTACACAGTTCTCTGATACAGAAACAAACTGTATTCTTAAAGTTATATCCAGTATAACAAAAAGTCATTTATATGGACCATCTATGATAGTGTTCCCTTCTCTGTGATGTGTAGCGCCTGCTAGGAATGAGCCTCTCTTTGGCAGCTTTGAAATGTGAATAAATGTATTCTGTTTGTGAGAAAAGAACGTGTGCAAAATAACACTTTAAGACTAAGCTGAGTTTGTTTTGTTTTTTTATATACGTATATATCTACGACAGAGTTCCTAATTTTTGTATCAGCACTCTAATTGTACTCTGTGTTTTTCTATTGCAAATAAAGTCCAAATGCAAACAAAAACTCTGGTTTCCATAAAAGTGAATAATTAATTAGAAATGCATCCAGCTGCTTTAAATCATTTTGGTTTGTTCTAGTGTTTTCCGGAAGATTCCAGTAAAAGGAGGCCGACTCGCCTTTGGTCCAGTAATCTCGAGCATATTTTTTTTACCTTCAGCTTGAGCTGATAATTGACTACATGAGCCATCTGTCAAAGCTATAAAAGAAGCTATTAGTTCTACTGTACACTAAATCCAGTGTTCACTAGCTTGATGAGAACATCGTTAAGATAAAAGTGAAAGTGAATGCCTCAACCGTTCAATCCAGATGGGATTAAAGCACAAACTTAACATACTTCACGTCTGTCTTAAAACAACAGTACATGCTGCCAATGAAAAGCTCGAGTAAAAGTGTGTCCGCATTACTCGCAGTCATCCCACGAGGATGTATTTAATTACCAGTCACAACTCAAGGAAACCACATGGGAAAAATAGCGATAGTTTTTGGTTTTAACTACAAGTCCCTAAGTGAAAAACTCAAAACTAGACTTGATTAAAGCGATTTAGTAAATACAAAACTAAACAAATCAAATGAAGAATAACTTTTATATATGTATTAAAAGTCAAATGTAATAGAAATAAAAGTATCAGAAAATGCAGAAAAGTGCATTATTATATATGATAGCAGGTCACCTTATTAGGTACGGCTCCTAATGCATATAATAATCATGTATTTAGGCATGTAAATGTGGTCGAGATGACCCAAAGTTCAAACTGAGCATCAGAATGAGGAAGACTTAAGTGATTTTGAGTGTGGCATTGTTGCTGGTGCTGCTCATGCTGGTTTGGGTATTTCAGAAATTGCTAATGTGCTGGGATTTTCCCACACAACTGTGAGTGTGGTTTACGGAAAATGATCCGAACAAGAGAAAAATATCCAGTATGCAGCAGTTCTCCTGGGAAAAATGTCTTGCTGATACCAGAGGTCAGAGGAGAATGATTAGACTGCTTCAAATGGAGAGAAAGGTAACAGCAACTTATGCACTGGCGCCACCCCGCGCCAGGGCCGGGGCCCCCATACACCCACCCGCCCACAACCCTGGCAACACACCAACCAGGACCCAAGCCCCAAGGCCCAGCCAAGGCCCCAGCCCAGACACGGAGCATCCCCAGAACTCCACGCCCGTCTCGGACCGACCCAGGGGGCAGCCAGGCTACCAGGTCAGTAACCGACGTCCGTCAGCACAGACCCTCCCCCAGCCCTGCTGCACGCAGCCATGAGGAAACCGTCACCTAAGAACCAACGGAGCCCTTAATAGGCCATGACCGCAACCCCGGGTTGAGCCCTCTAAGGAAGGTAACAGCAACTTAAATAACCCCTTGTTACTGCCAAGGTGTGCAGAAGAGCAGTTCTGAATGCACAGCATGTCTAACCTACATCAGCAGCAGACGACCACACCTGGTCCCACCTCCTTAGTTAAGATGTTGGAAAACTGTTGTCTGGTCTGATGAGTCTCAATTTCTGCTGTGACGTTCAGACGGCAGAAAAAATCCTGCATAGACTAATCCTGCTGGTGGTGCTACTGTAATGGTAGGGGGGGATGTTTTCTTTCTATCGGCCGTGTAGCACCAGTGCTGTGGTGTTGGTACCATTGGGCTTACCTGAGTTTTGTTGTAGACCACGTCCATCCTTTTATGACCCCAGCGTACCCGTCTTCTGATCGCAGCTTCGAGTAGGATAAACCTCCATGTCACAAATCTCAAATCGTGTCAAACGGGTTTCTTTAACATGACAATGAGTCTGTTGTACTCAAAGGAACACCACAGACACCACACCTCAGTCCAATAAAGCTTCTTTAGGATGTTTTGAAATGGAAGATTTGCGTCATTGAGGTTAAGCCGATAAATCTGAAGCAACTCTGCGATGCTATCATGTCAATATGGGCTAAAATCTCTGAGGCATGCTTCCACCACTTTGTTGAATCTGTGCAGTATAGAAAGGAGGCCTAACCTGGTACTAACAAGGTGTACTTAATAAAGTGACGAGTGAGTTTAGCATGTTAGGGAAGAATCTATTCAAGACCTCCTTAAAAGAAGAAACTATTATATCACCAAAACTGGCCTCATTGTGCATTTTATCACCTCATTTTGTTTCACAGCAGCCTTTTAATTTATTTAGGACTTTTTAGAGGAATGTTGCTTTAAGGTTTATAGATAAAACACCCACACAGAAGTCTACAGATTGAAACTTCTTTACATTTTTACGCACCATGTGTGAACAATAAAGTTTACACAAAACGTATTTGAATAAAATTCTGGCACAGGTCTCTTCAGCATCAAAGGATCACAACATGTGTTAATGGAGGCCCCAGTCGACAGCGAATCTGAATACTTAATCTTGCAGTACAACCAAAAAGCAGACAGTGGTCTTTTGAGGGTCCAGGAGGTCTGGAGGCCAACTGTTTTCCAACAGTTTGTGATCCAGCCTTGCAGCTCCTGCAACATTTGGCAGCCCGGAACAACGTTCATCCCTCACACATCGAGACGTCAGTCATTTAGAAGAGCGTGATGGATGTATTGGGAAATGTCTCCAGACGTCAGCACCAATTTCAGGGTATCATGGTTTTTAAGGGCAAAGACATGGTCTATCTAAACCACATGTCCCTGAGTGAAAACGCAGCCAAGTATGTTTTTAATCAGGTCCTTAATCCTCCCACACCCACACCCCAAATCCCCAACCTTTTTCCTTTCCTTTTATTCAACTGTTTACTTTCAATGTCTGAGAAACAGCTTGTGCGATAGTGTGTGTAGACATGACATTCGACACGAGGACATGACATTAGACTCCATGAAACAGGAAGACTGATCAATAAACTACACGAGCAGGCAGAAACATTTTTCTTCAAAAACGTAGTACTCACTCGTTTGTTTGTTCTCTGAGTATTTATGGGGCTGATTCACAGACTCAACAGTTTAGTTAGTTCGTTTAATTTCTTCAAGCTGGAACAAAATCCTTCCTCTTCTTTGTTCACTCAAATGTAGGACACAAAAAATGGAAAACTTTGTCTTTAATTTTCCCAGCACGGAAGGATAGTCGGCTTCATCAGTGAGTTGCTCAACAAATTTCGTCATAATTTAGAGCTTAACTTGACCTCTTCATACCAGTGCTTGGTGAAGAGAAGCAGAGATCTCTATATTTGGCACTTTGTTGATAAGACCACTGATAAATGAAGATATCTGAATATGAGTATATGCTCTGCTAACACTCCCAGGTCTGTGCCCACTGGGGTGACTGGTTTTAACTGCTGATCCCAGTAGATCAGAAATTATTATGTCTTTAACGCTGAAATCTTTTCAATGAGATAATAATTTAGCTCTCACATGAATCACCAAGTTCAGATGAGGATGCATACTTTAGTGTTGGCGTAATCGCCAACGGTTGAGTACAGGAAACAGACAAACTTCATTGCTCATCCTCATAAAGCTTCACAGTCGATTGTCTTCTCGGTTCAAATCATATTTGTGTGAGAAAAGTAAACTAGTTAATGTTCAAAGAGCCGCAGCTAAACTCTGAAGGTGAAGGTGTTGCTCATCCTCCTCAGTTTTTACGTGACAGACTTGAAACAGCTCTCCGTGCTGCAGGTAACAAAAGTGCTGAACATTTGTTGTAGTTTGAAGAAATTAAACCCTGAGACGTGTTACGTCTTGCTCCTATTTGACAGACACTTAACTTTCTCTTCTTTCCTTGGAAGAGCGCTCGCATTCAATGGCTTCAAACAAACAAGCAGCTGCACACTGAAACCAATCAGTGCAGATAAAAGCAGCTGGCTATGCAATAATAAATATAAATTAAGGGTCTTTGTTCATGCTGATATCAAACTAAAACTAAATCATTTATCATGTCTTAAAGTGAGGCGGTTTAAAAGGTAACGACTTTGGGGAACTTTTATTTCTCTGGTGGAGAGATTAGCAAAGAGAATAAGCAGGGAGGTGCACATACATATGTTTAACATGCAGTCCACTATAATTGCAGTTTTCTTTTGCAAAAAACCTCATAGTTAGTACAAATTGCCCATATTAGGAATGTACTGTTTACTATTTCACAACCATCTCTGCTCTGATTTCTCATTCATTCAGAGCTCAGAGGTTCTCTTTTACTGCCAAGTACCATTTCCAACAAATGCAAACTTGCTGACGAAGACAAAAACTTGGCTCTTTGTGATAATCCCAGAGGATGTGTAAAGGTAAAAGCAGAACATTAATAATGTGAAAGTAACAGTAAAAAGAAAAAAAGACTAAGACTTTGATTATTATGTGATCATATGAGCAAATTCATAGATTTGTCCTTGTGGTCTCAGGCTTTACATCGCACAGAGAAATCTTCTGCTTTTGTTTGGTGAAGCTGAGTGATAAGTCACGCTCATTTAACTTTGAATTTAAACTCTGGTGGAAAACAAGCAGCTTACTTTGCAGCCATGCCCGTGTAACCTTTTGAACCCCTTTTTTCTCAATGTTAAGTTAAAGAACATTAGCGATTAGATCGGTGAGCAGTTTAATGAATGACTCTGCTGAGACTTGATGATAAGAGTTTTCTCAAGTGGAAATGATAACAGACACTTATTGTCCACCGGTACTGAACAAGAGCAGAGTCATAAATAAACAGCGAGTCGGGACTAATTCTTGGCACTTGTTCGGATCTTTGTGATCTCTCGATGTGTCTGCGCTTGCCCGCGCAGTGTGTCTTCACATTCTTGTGCGAACAGGCTGCGGGTTGAGGGCTAAATATTTTATTGCAAAATATAAATATGATAGTGCCAAATACCCATCAGAAACAGAGCAGGTGTGTGCAGTCATTGACAGGACTGACGTCAAGTTGTAATGTTACTGGTCCCAGAGCTATACCTGGTTTAGAGAGACCGCTGTACCCTCAGGGAGAAGTGCAAGTGATGGGAAAATGAACCATCATTAACTGGGGAGAGAGCCAGTTCGTTTTTATATGCACTTGGGGTGAAATGACACGTTATGTTCACAGTGCACACTTTCATTTTTCATAAACTCCTTTTACCGTAAGTGCTTGAATTGACTCCAAAGTCAGTTCCTGAGAACTGGCTCGAGAGTCGAAGATTTATCGAATTTCAAGGCTTGCAAATAAAGAAGATCTCGTTTTGCGTCCCAGTAGAAATCGCAGTTTTTAACAATATAAATCTGGAGTCTTGCATGCAGCTGAACGAGACGATCACATTGTGCTGTGATAACATGCCTCCTGCTGGAAGGAAAGAATCAGGGGGAGGATGTCCAGATGAGGAGATTAGAGGGGAAACAGTTTTAAATTACTGTTTGAAAATAACTTTATTCTGTTTAATGAATCTGGCCTTAATCTGTGCTAGAATTACTGATACAGCGTGGCTTGAAGCTCAGGGCAGCATCCCTGGAGGATTTATGAAAACGTTGCTTTAAAATGTGAGCAAACATGAGAATAATTTACAAAGATATGAAAAAAATAGAATAACACCAAGGTAAACTCCCAACATTCACTGTGCGCTTGACTCTCCTCCTTACTGAACAACATGAACTGCATTTATAATCACTTTTACGTCACATGCATACCCAGTGAAGGCATTTGAGGCATTTGCTGTAATGCAAATGCGGTAGGTTAATTTTACAATTTATTTTTTGTTATCTCTCTTTTTCTTATATTTCCTCCTGATACACATTTTCTTTTTTACTTTCTGTTGGGCCAAGCATGTTCCCTTGTGGCTGTCTCATTAGGCTTACCTGGATTAGGTCAGATTTGACTGACTAAGAAGGATTGGAAGATGCTGATAGCCATTCAGTGATTGATAGGTGTTTTGCGTCAGTAATCTTGCCGTTGGTGATGTAATCACAGGCTGGTCTATGAGCTGTAACTGATTTACAATGTGGAAAACAACTGTCCACTCTGACCTCCACATCCACTGCCACTTCAGTCTGTGTGTAACATAATACCTGGACTGCATGAGAGCGCACACATGTGATAAAGTCGCTTTGGTGCCACAAATGAAGCAGCTCTTTGTCGTTACAGTATTGCACATACAGTGGAAGGATTGTGTTTGTCAACTGATGCTGCAGACCACTTGCTCGGACTCTCGTACTCATCTGTTTGGAGCACAGAGTAACCCACAGCCTCGACCGACCTCCTCTTCTGGACTCGATGGAGGAGGATCCGATAGGCCCCTGTCAGTGGATTCCTGCAGTCCAAGCAGGGGTTATTCTGGAAATGAAGCGCCACGACCCCGAGATCCGACAGCAAACTCTTTACCTCTTGCTCTTCCACGCACAGAGTCTGATTTGTCTGTGCAAAGTGAGCAGGAGACAGTGGCAACGGCGTATAGGGACGAGGGAACTCAATCCCCTTCAGCCAAGCACTGCCTGAAATCTGCGTTAAAGAGGAGCGATCAGCAGGCACAATCCGCAGCATGCCTTTGATGACCAGCTGGCACGGATCTGGCACATAAGAGGGGATACGGTAAGCCCCCTGGAGGATGCAGCGCTTCAGCCTGCCCAGATTTTCCCCATAAAAGGGTAAAGTTGCTGTTGTCATGAAGTACAAGAGAATACCTAAAGCCCAAATGTCTGAGTAACGTCCAGAGTATCCCTTTTCCTTAAAAAGTTCAGGAGCAGCGTAGGGCGGAGAGCCACAGAAGGTGGTGAGAAGCTCAGCAGGGCTGCTCTCGGTGCTGAAGCCAAAATCCCCAACTTTGATGCAAAAGCTGGTGGTGTAGAAGATATTCTCCGGTTTCAGGTCTCGGTGGATGATGTTGCAGTCATGCTGAAATGTTACACACATATGGACAATTTTAGAAAGAGTTCTCCTTTTATGCTCACAGAGCACATATATAGTTAGGGCTGGACCAGGTGACCCTGAATCCTCCCTTAGTTATGCTGCAATAGGTGTAGGCTGGGGATTCCCATGATGCATTGAGTTTTTCCTTTCCAGTCACCTTTCTCACTCACTATGTGTTAACAGACCTCTCTGCATTGAATCATATCTGTTATTAATCTCTGTCTCTCTTCCACAGCATGTCTTTATCCTGTCTTCCTTCTCTCACCCCAACCGGTCGCAGCAGATGAGCCTGGTTCTGCCGGAGGTTTCTTCCTGTTAAAAGGGAGTTTTTCCTTCCCACTGTCGCCAAAGTGCTGCTCGTAGGGGGTCATATGATTGTTGGGTTTTTCTCTGTATCTATGAAGCGCCTTGGGGCGACCTTTGTTGTGATTTGGCGCTATATAAATAAAATTGAATTGAATTGAACACCAGCGCCCTGGTTCATTTCTGCACTGTGGGGCAAAACACTGATATAGCAACATTTCTTTGCTTCGTCTTATGATAAGTTATTAATGCATTTGTGTCGGATATCTACATTTTGATTTAAAGAGGATCGATTTTTCACTCTGCTCGTTTTGAGTTTTGGACCCTATCAGAATAGCTTTGCAGTCGGTGTCAGAAGTCAGTTTGTGTCCGATTGACTGAGGCCACTCTTATTGACATTTAATATGAGCAGCTGCTAGCACTTAGCTGATCCCATTATTTGAAACTTTGCCCACTATAACAGCTTAACTAACCTATTGTGAAGAAAAGGAGACGCTCAGAGGGGATAAAGACGGACAGGGAACTAATTAACTATTATTATTATTATAAACACCCACATGCACTGATGAAGCATTGTTTGGCCATTCAAGGCTACATTTTTCCTTCTGCTACACAGATGTGGCTCATGTATCGAAATCTCCAAAATCAATCATTTTTACAAAGAAAAATGTTATTGGGAGCAGATATTGTGAGTTACTCATGACTCAGACACTTAAATTACATGATTATCATCTGTCTATATTGCAACTATCTATAATACACTTTAACCAACATTTATTTATAATGCATCTTCTGGTTTTAGTTCATTTTAACTGAATTAGTGACTCTTAAACTGTTCTCTTTGTTTACTCATCGGCAGGTCAGTGGCTCGGTCTCTGTCTGCTCTACCCTGCATGTCAAAGTATCCTTTAACACGATACTCAAATTTGACCCAGTTTCACATTCTCATCTCTACTTATTGTTAGAGGCCTTAAGGTTTCAATCTGATCACGTAACACATAAAGTCGGGCACATTTTGAGTCCAGCTGGGATTTTTTAATTCATTCCATGCTGTCTCTCCTCATTTCAATCAGCGAACACATCACAGACTCATGCTGTGACTAAGGGGGAAACCGAAGCTCACCATGTGCTTAACAGCAGAGATGATTTGTGCGAAGACCAGCTTGGCTTCCAGGTCGTTAAGCTTCCCCCTCGTGGTGATTCGAGAGAACAAGTCTCCACCGCTGCCGTACTCCATGACCAGATACAGCTTCCGGCTCGTCTCCATCACCTCATAAAGGCGCACGATGTTGGGGTGGCACAGCTTCTCCATGCAGCTGATCTCTGAGGAAGTCAGAGGCTGTTTCTTCTTATCCAGATGCAGCTTGTCCATGATTTTAACAGCTACTCTCTCTGAGACAGGAGAAGGGGAGGGAGAAGGCTTAGCTGTCAGTGACAGATTTAAAGAAGGTCTGATGAGGTTAAGGACTGAAATAAGGACGGATGTATATTTAGGAGATTTAACACAAGAACAGACAAGACGCATCTGATCAAAAGGAGGGGAATTAGCTTTTAATAGGATGATTGTTGTTGTTTTTTAAAGTCTGCACAGATTTATGGTGCTCTTGAACACTTATTCAGAACACTGGAATGTGAGTGAAGCAGGAATGAGTTTGAAACACATAAAAAAGATGACTAACGGTGACCGAATAACTGGGACGAACATCCTAAATAACTGACGGTTCTTTACCTTTCGTCAAGGCATGGATGCCCAGCTTGACTGTAGAGAAGTTGCCTTGCCCGATTTCTCCACGCAGCTCGTAAAAGCCGATCCTTCGACCGAGCACGAGGTCATTGACGATCTTCTCGTTGTGGGTCATGTCATAGACGATCCTCTCAAACGGAGACTGCTCTCTCCTCTCCGCGTCAGTCAGCTGCGGGATGGCAGCAGAAGCCAGGGGCTTGGCTGGTTTTTGCGTCTTCGGAGAGTCATCTTTGGGTTTTTTGCTCGTTTTCTCTTTCGGCCAGAGACGCATTTTGACGGCTTGGAAGTAAAAGTAAAAAAAGTGTGAAAACGTTGCAGCCGTGCTGTGTGAAATAGCAGAAATATTAGGATTTCCTTTAGATTTGGACCGAGACGACATCGCTTCTTAGACAAACACCTTTGTGTGTGCAAAACTCAGGGCGCACACAAGTTGCGTAAGTAGAGCTGTATGGGACATGGATAATAAGATTGACCTCCATGCTAACTTACCTGGTATGTAACTGTACATCCCACATAAGTCAAAAGGTCAGGCCTGTATTCTGCCTAAATTTAACCCGAGTTTCTATCTGCACTTTTAAGCTGTCAGTGGATATTATTAAAAATGATGCTACGATAGACAAGAATGTGGCAAACTAAAAGTTTTGATTTATTTTGCTATCACTCATCTGCTTATGTTATATTCTTTTGCTTTAGGAGAACAAAAACAAAGTATAATCTGAAATGAATAAAACTGAATCTCTTCTCCCGGTTAGAGCTTCCACTCACACCGTTTCTGAAAATACTAACATTGCACCTTTGCGGTGTTAGTGTTGTGACCACTATGCAGGAAACAAGATTTCTGGATCACGGTAAATGGATTTCAATATGTGTGTTTTCATTTTTAATGGACAAAAGCAGGATGTTGACCGTTCCTGTTTTTTCTGCTCTGGGAATTGAAGTTTTCATTTTTTGGACACGGTTCTTAAGAATCAGCACGTTAATTTGCATTTTTTTTGATAGTGCACAAATTTCTCCAAAAACAGAACAATGCTTTGGCTCGAACGATTGCCTCGTACGGCGTTTCTTTTGTTTTTACAGGAAATTGTGCAGTACAGTCTAAGCAATAGCATAGAGTCTCAAATCTGACCCGACAATCAGGTCAGATGCCAGACCGGCTACTTGAATCCTGTGTGGGCATCTTGGAGAGCATGCATAACCTCTCAAAAACATCTGTGAGCAAAATGAACCAGCCAGTCAACTATTACCAATAATAATAAACAAATATTAAACATTACAGTGTGATTATGTTCTTCCTCCTCTTGGACTTTGTCGATCAAATATAGCCGAGGATTACTTGGGTTTTTTAGATGGAGAATTAATGCCATTTAGCTTGCAGAAAGCTATTTATAGGATGCTAATGAAGACTAGACTGGCAAAACAAGAATGAACAGAGTTGCCAATTTAGGATTACACTTCCACACTGCGTATGAAACTGAGCAGGCAGATGATTATTATCAGCATTTGGATCCACGTGAAACTGCTTTTCTATTATTCTTGTTAAATCTACCTGTAAATGTAACAGCTTGTATGACTGGAGCGACGTAGTCACTGTGAAAAATAATAGCAATGAATGAGATTTAACGAGTAGCTTTGAATCATCTTTTGTGGAAAATTCACATATAAGAGTGGAGATATATTCAGTTGCCAATCTGGCACTTCGGAAACAAAATACAATTTTAAATCATCCAAATATGGGTTTTCTAAATCTTACTAATCACCAAGGCTACGGTTGATAAGAGATTTTATACAGATGATTTAAAGTACTTTTTACAAAAGTACATCTAATTTTAAAAACAACATGAAAAAGAATCACATTAGCTGATCAATAACAGTAATAAAACTAAAATATTTTACCTGGGAGCTGTGAGTCCTTCATATCTCTTCCTCAGAGTGTAACACCTGACTGTGGCTGAACATGTGAATGGAGCGTCAGTGGACTAAAGCAGTCCTCACAATCCTATTAACAGAGTGTATTAGTGGACTGCTGACATGACCTGACACAATGGACATGATGCAAAGATACTTTCAAAGAATAAAAATAGGCATGCCTGCTTTCATAATGATGATAATGCTCATGTAACTTACACACGAAAGCAAGTTCGTGGGCGTTCTTTTCATTAAATGGCCTGTATTTATATAGCGCTTTACTAGTCCCTAAGGACCCTTCATTAGACCATATTTATTGTTTGTCAGATGGCAACGTCAAGCTCTGACAAAAAATATATAAAAATATATAAATAAATAAAATCTAAAATGTGTTTTAATAACTTTCTGGAATAAAATAAAGTGCTAATGAAAACATACATTCATACATTAAAATATTCAGGTAAGAAGAGTTTAATGTGCTATTTAGATACTCTATTGCAGGTGGACTGGAGCCTATCCCAGCTACTATAGGGGGAGAGGCAGGGTACACCCTGGACAGGTTGCCAATCTGACACAAGGCTAACACAGAGAGACGAAAAACTATTCACATTCATCCCTGTGGGCAATTTTGAATCACAAACTAATCTTTGGACTGTGATAGAGCCGGACTACCTGAAGAAAACCCACGCAAACACGTCGAGAAACATAAAAGAACTAGCAGATTACTAAAAGCCCAGCTTTAAGCTTTAATAGCTCTTTAAGCTCTTTAACACTTTAAAGCCTGAACCATACTAAGCATATTAATATAGTGATTTTCTCAAATAACTGCCAGAAATTTTTTTTTTTTTTGCAAATATAGTGTTTAGGGAACCTTCTGATGAAACAAGAATACATTAATTTAATATTAATATCTTATTTGCTACATCTGGCTTTTTCGCCATTTATTCCTTAAAAATGCATATAAGGGAAGATGTTTTTATTTATATAGGCAGAAGAAGAAGGTTTGTGGGTCTAACACTGTACTCATCGGCGAAAGTGACAAGTTACCAGAGAGTCATAAGCATTGCAGATTTTGGTGAATATGAGGGAAACTATCACAAGGAAAATAAAGCGGCAGTATACTCTGAAATAGAGGTTTTGTAGACTTTTGATTTTTTTTTTCCAGTTTTACACAGGAGAAAATATGATGTGAAGAGACACAGACATATATGTCTGTCATAATTGGCTAAAAAATGCTAATATTGTCAGATATGGATGAAAAGAAGGTATGAGAATCTATGAATTAATTCAATTGAAACCCAAACACTGCTGTCAGATAAAACAGCAGCTGAAATAACAGAGAATTAGTTAATAAAGACTATCACATGAGACCATAAGAGCAAACTTCAGCTTCCCATTAATCATGCTGTATTCGCATAACAGGAGAGAGCTTAAAAAGATTGCAGGTGTTGTGATATTAGATGGTAAAGTGTTCAGGCATAGCCATACACCACATCCACACTTGGATGACCTCTGTGTCAGCTGATGAAGGAATCCACACAGTGCATCGAATCTAACAGCAACAATAATCATTAAAAGTAGAGCTAATACTGGACACCAGAGACAAACAAAACTTCAAATGAATACAATTTTACTGACTTTACTGATTTATATTTCACAATAGAGTTCACAATAAGTTCACAATAGCGTATACTGATGTACAGTACTATACAGTTGTTTTTAATAGTTTGTTCCCACTGCCCCCTAGTGGAAATATTGAGGAGTACAGTTGAGTTTTCCCACTTTTGGTAAATGTCACAAAAAATAACATTTAGCACATACACAAAATAATGTAAAATTTACAAAGTTATAAAAATTATATATTTTAACCATACAACAGCAAAGTGTTATTTGTGGCCAACTTCACCTGCGACTTCGTGTCTACACTCGGACCCCTTAGTTAGTAGGGCTCTGGCTACACCCCGCTATCTAGGCGGCAATGTGCAGTGAATGACGTTTAACTTTAGCCAATAGCGAGGCCTGGATTCACAATCTGTCCAATCACCGAAGAGGATTAATTGGCGGGGCCTGCACTCACTGACGAATCAGCGCAGGCCTTCTCACGAAAGCCCGGAACCACATGCTGGCGCGCGCCCGCTGCGGTTGTTGATGTTATTATCTGTGACATGTAGCTATTAAACCATAGTCGTTTCTACGTGTGTGTTTATTTCTTAAGACATAAAATTAGCGCAAAATATCAGAAAATGGCAGCAACAGTGACGACGAGTCTTGTGACCGCAACGGAGCACGACCCTGACCGGTGTGAGAGTGAGGAGGAGACCCGCGGGGCCGAGGCGGAGGACAGCGGCCAGCAGCAGCAGACGGGCCCAGTCACGGTGAGCCACAGCCGGCTATCCAAACTCCCGCTGGCCCGCATCAAGGCTCTGATGAAGACCGACCCAGACGTGGCCCTCGCCAGCCAGGAGTCTGTGTTCATCATCGCTAAAGCCACGGTGAGACCACTGATATCCTAACCGTCCTGGTAACACGAGTGCTGACTCTCTATATGATGCTAACAAACTTAAGTGCAGATAGTAAATAATATATTTTCTAAATGTTTATATTTCATTTTAGTTTATTTATCAGCCATGACCTAAATTTATCAGCCTGAAATTACTGAAGTATATTTAAACTTTAGTGTAGGTTAACCTTTGGAGTAAACGCGTTTACTCACGTTAATGTCTAACTAAAATGTTAGAGTCAAACTGAACAAACTTCATGCTACATAGGGAATGAAAGCTAGTAGAAGTAAGATGGGACACATGTGTGAATGAGAGGGAGACAGGTGTAACAGTAAAGCTGCAAGGAGCAGAGGTAGTGAAGGTAGATGAGTTTAAATACCCGGGACAAACAGTGCTCAAGAGAGGTCAAGAAGAGAGTGCAGGCAGGGTCGAAGTGAGTGTTGGGAGACTGTGTGACAGTCTATAGCAGGGAAAGGGAAGGTTTACAAGGCCTGGTGTCAGTGAGACTTGCTAGAAGGACAGCTCAGGTTGAGTGCTTTGGGGTAAAAGACAGACTTCAGGGACAATGGTTTGGACATGTTCACAGAAGACATGGTGGATATATTGGATGCTGACTGTGGAGCTGCCAGGCAAGAAGAAAAGAGGAAAGATCTTAGTGGAGGTTCATTGATGTGGTGACGGAGGACATGCAGAAGAGCATGCTAGCAATAGGGTGGCATGGAGGCAGATGATCTGCTGTGGTGACTGTTTAGGGAGCAGCCAGTTGTGCAAAACAGTTGCATTTCAGCACAAATATATTTTATCAGTTGCTTGTGTTAATAAAAAAAAAAAAAAAAATTCTGATCATTTCTCTGGTTCATTTTGAACGATTTCTTTTTGGTTTCTTTTTGTACAGGAATTGTTTGTTGAGATGATTGCCAAAGATGCTCTAGTGTATGCACAGCAAGGGAAGAGGAAAACTTTGCAAAGAAAAGACTTGGGTAAGTGGATTAAACATGTACTTAATTCCATTTAAAGTCTACTCGCATAAATAGAAAATGGGCTGGTGCTTGTATAGCATTTTCCTGTTCTATCAAAGAACATCAAAGCACTTTCCTTCTACAAGCCTCTTTCACCCATTCATATATGTGCCTTTTTCTGTGCCTGTGTGCTTCTAACCTAACAGGGGCACAGTCATCATCCAGCGGTGATCAGTGTCTTACCCAAAGATAATTATACAACCTGCTTCATAAGCCTGAATTTGACATTTGTACATATTTCTCAGAATAACAACTACATCACGCTGAGATTTGACTTGAAGAAACAGGACATGTTTTAATTTTAGGCCCCTGTTCCTTTTCTGTGACTGATTCAAATATCAGCATTACAACTCAAAAACATGCTACACATGTTGCTTTGTACTCAGTAGAGAAATACTCTGTGTGGCACCTCTGTGTTCTGTCTTCAGCATCAATTTTACTTTTTGATCTCACCTGAGGCACCTGTGTCTGCTTAGTTTGTGTGTTTGACATATGGTTTGTAATAATAATCTAGGAATACTACAAACAAGAGGGCTTATCTCATGCTGAGATAATGTTAACTAAGTAAACTTGCATTAAATCAGGACAATCAAAAAACACCCGACACTGGACACACTACGTCCTAATTCAGAGCAAGCTAATGGCTCAGTCACAAATAAAAATAGGACAACAGGCTCCTTGCAGCTACAAAATTTTAAAAAAGAAAGAAAAAAAAAAGGTGATTTTATTAACTTTATTTTACATTTCCCTAAAACTGATTGTAACTTGTGGTGACTAGATGCTTTCCCACAGCTTGAAGGTGTTGCATACTCACAACTATTTTTGAATGCTCCTGATAGGAGGCAGGCTTTCTGCAAACAGATGCAGCTTGACTTAGTCTGTCTACAGTCACTCTCAGAGAACTTATTCAGAGTTTTGCAAATAATTGGTATCAAATCGATAAAGACAGAGAGATTGGCAACATGTTGCCATCACTCTGAATGAGTCTTTGTCAATGAGCACAACTCGATTGGACTTATTTGTGATTTTTGACACAGTTTGCCGTATTAACAGAAACAGATTGCATGTGATTTATGACTTACCGACTGACTCCATGTTATGGCAAATTTATGGCAGGTTTTAGTGACACTGTTAGTTCTATTGAGAATCTCATTTTGCAGCAAAAAAAGAAAAACTGAAGTGAGATAACGTTATCTTATTGGATAAAACAGACTGACAGAGTTAGAGGAAATAATTTGCAGTTGAAAAAAGGTGATAGATCACAACATCCGTCATTGCAATACTCAGCATTTTGCAAAATGTTGCAAATTCACAATTATATGACACCATGAGTAAAATATTGTGATAATATTGTATCATTTGTTTTCTTTTTTGCAGACAATGCAATAGAAGCCATAGATGAGTTTGCATTTCTTGAAGGTAAGCCATACGAAGATAGAAGTAAAAAACAACTTTTAAAGTTGTCTGCATTACGATGCTGATTGAATTCGTCACATGCACAAAATTCAGTATTCCACTTAATATTGAATTTATTGCCTCAGTTTGAACCCGAATATGTTTTACTGACTTTATTTTTTCTGCAGGCACACTGGATTAAAGACTGCTTCAGGAGACTGGTCAAAACTGTTTGCAACCATCAAAGTTTTTATTACAGGGTCATAATTCACTGTCGGAAACTTTCTGCTACTTTTCTAAGTCAAAATCTGAAATTCAACATTTATTAATGCTTTTGTACGATGGTTCCTCAAGATTTTTCATGCTAAACTTTGAAGACTTGTGATGGAAATGTGTACATTTTTTTGTATATACACTTGTGAAATACTATTCACTGTACAAGAAATAAAAGTATGTAAACAACAGAATGAAGTCTGTGCAGGTTTGTGTCACACTCAGCATTACTGGTAAAGCTGTAAGAGTAATAATGTCAGGCTTCAGTGGAGTTTTCCCATTTAAAATCTGCAGAGTGACATTAAAAGCAAAAAGATTTGTGCACTGCAAACTTGACTCCAATTTTAACTAGTTTTTCAGATCTCCCAGAGGTAAACAAGAGATTAAGCATCTTCTGAATAAGTTTCAACATAAGAAAAATGAATGACAAGCACTGTGAGCAACACTCACCGCTGAGAAACTGAAGTGCATACTTTAAATTCCTTTTTTACTCCTGCACAATTCAGGTGGATGCATTTTTGTTTGTTTGTTTTTAAAGCAGCCTGCTCTAAAGTAAATGTGCTCATCCAGTGATGTCAGAGCTATCCTGCCCTTGCTAACACATTTGTAGAATTTCCTCCTTGTATTTAAATAATAGAATAACATCTTGAAGTTTTTGGAGACAAATCAGATCAACAATTTTTTTGTCTGTATAAATGTCTTGAGCCGTCTCTTGTCTCTTTATGTTTCACTTCTAAGAAATCGGACTTTCTTGTAATAATTTTAGTGGTTTTGAGCAGCAGTTCTGCAGGCTTTCCTTTCATATTGACTGCTTTTTCACTCATTTTCAATCCAGTCCTTGGACATGAGCTTTTTCAGAAGAATGTTTTTTTTATTAAGCCAGTTAACACTGAGCTATGAATCATTCAAACATAACAAATGCGGCCAACTCAAGCAACAAACTGGTGTTGCGTATAAATATAAAAGAAAACTTGGCAAAGAACCACTTTTAAATAGTATGTTTTTGCACTTTGAACAAGAGAAAGGGGAACAGATTGTGTAACAATCTATGAAAAATACCAAACAAAACACTGTTTCACCAGCATAAAATAGTATTTATAAAACTTATGTCAGGGTGGTTTGCTGTGTGTCCTTAAAACATTTCAGGAAATTGGTGCTGTGAAATTCAAAAGAAATGGCAGGCTTAAAAACTATCCGATCAACAGCACCTCCTTAAGTAATATAGAAACAAATCCAACAAAGAGAGATGTGGCCCATCAGCTGCTCCATCACTGAAGCAGGCAGAAAAGGCCGAGGTATGCCAAATTACATAAGAACTGGGCTGAAAAGTGATGAATCCCAATTTGACATTTTGTCAGTGTGTTTAGAGATGGTAAGGAGAGAGGTACACTACTGTCGTCAGCCATCTGTAAAACAACGGTGTCTCTTTCATGGTTTGGGGCTCCATTTCTGCCAGTGGTGTTGGAAATCTGGTCAAACTGATGGAATTATGAACACAGAAAAGTACTACACCATACAATACCATCTGGAAAGTGATTGGCTTCACTTTTCAGCACGACCGTGATCCCAAACACACGGCCTATGCAGTAAAAGCATCAGTCATAAATTTGTCTCCCCAGAGCCTGTTAACTGTTTTTAAAGGAGTTTCTAAACGTCTTTGTTGTTTACCCTTCCCTTGAATCCTTGTCTGTTATCAGCCAGTGGGGACATAACTGCAGTAAACTATTTTGTAGTAAAGAACGTACTGAATTAATTTTGTTTGATATTTTGAATTTGTGGTGGAAAAAAGGCTAGTCTCAGCGGAACGGCCTTTACTGACGTTTACTGATGCCCCGGGGTATTTTGGCTCTACAGCAGCCTCAAGGTCAGCCTAGTTTTTAGAGTTTTCGACTGCATGTCCTGAACAATTACTTCTGCAAACTTGTTCTTGTCTTACTTTTCATAACAAATAAAACCGCAGGTGACACATGAAAGATCCTCTGCATTTAAGACAATGGCGTATTATGTGAGATGTTTATTTTTTCAAATATTACTAAGATAATTCTCTTGGAATAAATATTATGTCATTACCATTGCTGGAACATTGAGTTTTGGACTCTTACAGAGCGCAACGCAGCCAGTGGTGAAATGTTGAAGGTCAAATTTCTTGTGCAACACAGCGACCCTCGAGTTTGCATTAGGAATGTGTCTGGATCTCTGTGGACATAAGATGTGTGCTTTTCTTCTTGGCAGCAATTTTTAAACATCCAGAGTGTCCGGTTTCTCACTCCAGGCTCAATCAAGACCTTTTGAGTTTTTGTAGTGCGGATTTTCAAAATAAATGCTCGAGTCGAGTGTGTTTAAGCAGATTTTCTAGGTTTAGTGTTTCAGGGGAGGGGGGGGGGGATGAACACAGATATTTGGTCCCGTCAACTCCCTGCAGAGGAATGCCTGACTGGCACAGGAGAGCATGCGGCGCTCTATTCTAATAAAATATAATCGCATGTTGAAGCGTAATTTTATTTCCACAGTCGATTAAGACATTCCATGAAGGAAATCTCATGTGAAGATACAATGCAGAGCTTTCCCGTGTCCACAGCAGAACATGAAATATGAATCCAGGGCTGGTTGGCCTAATGATTTGCTTTTATAATAATGGGGGGGAAATGGCATGCTGGGATAAGCTTTAAACCCTTGGCTTTTTAAAGCTTAGTTATTTATAACAAACTAGTAAAATTAAAGTGGCATTTAATACAGCCAAGACCTCTTTTCAATTTTAAGAATTTTAATTGCACCTATTTGCATTCTTTTTATTTAGATATGCAATGATTACCATAAAATGGGCACAATAGCTCTATCACAAGGTTAAGCATAGGATTTTGCAATGCTCTCCACATGCTGGCATTGACAACGTGATTTTTAGCAAGTACTGTTTAGCAAGTCATAATTTTAAACACTTATGAAAAAATGAAGGAAAGAAGTATCCCCTTGGAAAATATGATTTATTACTTGGATTAATTCTTGTTGGCAAGCAGAGCTGTCAAATGTTTCTTGTAGTTGGTCACCGGGTTCGTGTGCACTCAGTGGGGATTTTTGGCCACTGCTCTTCATATATCTTTCACAAATCCTTAAGTTTTCTAGATTATCACTTAGCTACACAAAGCTTCAGCTCTCTCTACAGGGTTCATACCACTCACATTACTGATGTCACCAAAACAGTCCATTTGTCAATATCCTGCCCCAGTCTTCCCTCACTTATGAAGGACACCTTGAGATTCTTGAAGTTCTCCATTGGGGGCAGTAACTTGTCTCTGGATTGGCGTGAACACTCCACCCTTTTCCAACTGAGAACCACGGCCTCAGACTTGGAGGTCAAACTGCAGGTGCTGCACAATCCTGTACCCTTTGCAGATTTACATCCCCAATGCACAATGCTGCCACCGCCTGTTTGGTAGGGATGATGTTCTTTGGGCCATAGTCAACAGTCATTTCTTTCTAAATGCTCGGAGCCCAATTTTGGTCTATTCAATTCAATTCAATTTTATTTATATAGCGCCAAATCACAACAAAAGTCGCCTCAAGGCGCTTCATAGATACAGAGAAAAACCCAACAATCATATGACCCCCTATGAGCAGCACTTTGGCGACAGTGGGAAGGAAAAACTCCCTTTTAACAGGAAGAAACCTCCAGCAGAACCAGGCTCAGGGAGGGGCGGGGCCATCTGCTGCGACATCTAACAACCTTGAAACTTTTCTCCGAATGGGCCTTCTTGAGCAAGTTTTCAAACCACAACCTGGCAACTTGTCACCATTGGTTTTCTTGGTGAGTGGGGTCCTGCTTTGCATTCCTAGGGTTATCCCTTGTTGTTCCCATGATCACTGATGATGCACATCTTGGGGTACCAGCCTGAGGGCGATTGACAGTTACTTTGTCTTTCTTTCATTTATTAATATGCACTCTGCAATCATGTCTCCTATGTCCTTAGACAGCTCTTTCGTCTCTCCTATGGTGGTGAGGTTTAAAAAGGAATTGCAGGTTATAACTTGTCCTTGAATTTTGTGCACTCATTTCATTGGAACTTTTTGCTCAGTATTTTAAGCACAAAAAACAATGAAAAAAAATGTGCTGTGCTTAATTCAGTTTTCAAAATTGCATTCCACGCCGCTTGTTGTCTGTTTTGTACACCTCCCAGTTTGCTGCCTTGCAAAGATTATATCAAGCATTTGCCCCCCTGCATCTTATCCCTTACAAATCCCTTTTTGGGAGCACGGTCCGATCTGTTAAGACTGTGTGTCCAGTTCAGTGGGTTGAGCCCTCCATCATCTTCTGGAGGTCAAACCATGCCTCTGTACAACTCCAGCTCTTAACATTACTCTGGTCACCCCAATCGCTCACTGCTGTTACTTTTATTTTTGATTTCCCTCGTGTTTCTGGGTCGCCACACCTTGACAGGAGATATTTAATCACTGCAGAGATATCCGTAAAGTGTAGGGCTAACAGGCAGACCTGTAGTCATGTGGAAGGTATGTTTTTACAGCTGAGATTCCAACCTGATTTCTTGGGTCAAATTCTTGAATCCCCCTCTCTTTTACATGCGCACACACACACACACACGTACACAGCTTTACCCCAAACACACCCCTCAGTCAACAGTCTGCATATTTTCATATCCAGGGTTCTATAGGAGACATTTTGTTGCCATGTTGTCTGAATATTTCTTCGTATGTTGCAGGAGCCAAAGGAGCCAAAGGATAATTTGTTCCTTCTTAAGATCTGTTGAGCCACAGGAGCTTAGACAGACCCACATCAATAAAATCCACCAAAATGTGTCCATTATATGTGCTACATTAGTGTCTAAAGCAATATTTCTCTACATGAAATGCAACTCATTGTTCCAGCACTGCCCTGCCAGCATACTGAAAGTTTGTCTAATGCATTCTTTTCTAAAGTACAGTAAATCCAGGGTATTTATAGTAATGAAGTTTGATGGGTTTGAACTTGCAAGCTTAATTTGTGTGACAAGGAAGGAAAAATATCACCTTTACCCCCTTAAAATATCCATATAATTATTTAACGGCTCTTTTCTACCAGATTCACCCAAACAGTTTTTTAAGCCTTGTCAGCGCAGAATGAGAACAATGTACATGACATTCCTGTGTCAGCTTTGTTTGATGATACCTCATGTTTCTCCCTGCAGATACATGGCCAAACCTAAATAGCAAGGCACCATGTCAACTGAAGTCCTTTCATCTTCCCAAACCATCAACTATGAATGTCAGACGTTGGTGTCAATCCAACACGAATAACTTGCCACAGCAGATCAGAGTAAAGCACAGTCATGAGACGCCGCTATGTTTCTCTTTGACATTTAAAAATTGAGACATGTTAGTTGTCAGCCTGGGTAGACGTGATAGCTTTTGAACAAACAGGTGATATTTCCTTAACGGTGTAACAGAGTAACTCCACACACACCTAGAAATGATCACTACAATTTATTTTCACATAATTTTTCACACAGCGGATGATGCCAACTATGAATTTCAGTTTCTAGGCTTGCACGAGTCCAAAAACATTCTTTAAATATGATAGCTGTGATATATTGTCTGTGTGTTATCACTTATTGTGTACCACACCTATAAGAGCTATAATTCTTCTTAATAAGTTATTAGTTTTCCAGGCACGTTAAGTGCCTTCAGCCCTATGATGTGGAAATATTTGTGCATCTGTCACACCTAATCCAGCCTTTGATTGATCACTTTATACAATGTTGCTGGCAGCCTAATCAGACTTTGACAAAGTGTGTTTGTCATTTTTCTCGATCATAGGGCCAGTTCAAAGGAATACCTTCCTGAGACAGATGCAGGCCTACATCAGTTTCTCTAGTTCCTGTCTGTATAATTAGATCCTGATGTTGTTTTCTGTTGAAGTCTCCCTGTAATGGATGCGAGTGTGCTAACATAGTGCCTCCAGCGTATTCGTGTGGTGTTTGGTAAATGAAACAATGTTTTATAATGATTTATGGTTAGAAAAGGAGAGACTACAAAAACATTTAGGACATATTTTCAAACATCTGAGTTACTTTATTAGGTAAATTTATAACATTTACTTGGTGACAAGTTTGCATCGGCATGAGCCAAGGCATGCAAACGAAATTATAGTAAGAAAACCAGACTAGAATTAAAAGTCCTCAGATTGGTTTCACGTTGTTGCCAGATTTTCTACGAAGGTCTGGACTTCGACTGAGTCACTGCAATGTTCTTTTGTTTTTCAGTTGTAAATTTGCTACTGTGCTCGGGATCATTGTCCTGCTTGCATGACCCAACTTTGGGCCAAGCTTTAGCCATGAACAGATGGCCTTACATGTAACTCTGGGTTGCTTTCGTATACAGAGGAGTTCGGAGTCAACTCAGTGACCGTAAGGTGTCCAGGTCCTGTGGCTGCAAAACAAGCTGAAAGTATGAGGTGTTCATGCTGACAGCCTGTGTTTGGTTTGGGCCAAATGTGGCACTGTGGCCAAAACCTTGTCCTCATCTGTGGAAAGAACACTGTTTCAGAAGTCTTGTGGTTTGTTTAGATGTAATTTCACAAAAAATAAGCTGTGCTGCTATGTTAGTTTTGAATGGAGGAGACTGTTTCCTAGCAACCCTTAGAAGCTATGGTTGTTTAGTGTTTTTCTAATTGTACTACCATAAAGTTTAACATCTAACATGCTTACTGAGGCCTGTAGAGTCTGAGATGTAGCTCTTGGGATTTTTGCACGTCTGACTCCAAACCTCTAAAGCTTCAGCTTTTATAAAGGTGCTCACACTTTCTGATAATCAGTTAGCAAGTGCATTTGACAAGCAGCAATGTGGCTGCCACTTACCATTTGTATTCCACCAACAAAGGTGCTAACCCTTTGTTTACTTTTTGAATGACTGCTTACAGCGGTGCATCATTAGCATAGAAACGTAACGTTAACATAAAAATGAACAGTGTAAGAGGCCAAGGAGCTCAAAATGAGCAGATAAAGGGATATTAAGCATGTTAAATGAGAAAACTTTATATTTTTATGTAGCAGTTTAAGCCTTTAAAGCCTCAACCATGAAATATCATAATTGTTTGTGTTTAATGAACCTTCCGATGGCAAAAAAGTAATAAGATATTTGTGTCAGATTTGCTACATCAGACATTTTTTTGTATTTCAGTTTTTTGAAGGAAAAAAAAAATCACACTGATGATATCTGAATAACTCACAAAAACTTGGCTTTAAAGAGTTAAAGGAGCATAAAATGTATCTAAAAAGCATTTAAGCATAAAAGAATAGATTTCACGAATCTGTCTCAGACTTTTTGATCTATTGTAAAATGTTACATGAATAACATTTATTACCATTTAAAATTACAACTGAAAGAGACATTTTTAAAGCAATCACTCATATTAACATCAGGATAAAGATATACTAAAGGAGGCAGACAGAAAACTCTGTGGTAAGAATGATCCAGATAAAGTTCAGATACTACCGCTTCTCCTACAGCCCATACAGCTGCAAACCATTTTACATTCATTTTGTTATTTGGAAATGAAAAAAAAAGCCAAATAACTGGATTTATCACGGGAATTAATATAAATGCTGCATGTTGAATACTTCTTGATAACTCGCCTTTTATCTATTTTGGTTCTCAATGAGAAAAATGCAGGAAAGCAAAGGAAAAAAGAATGAAGGGGTAATTTAACACCCTAAATGAAATAAATCAGGCCTGGCATCTTGAGTGAGGAGACTGAAAGGGAGAAATGAGGGAGAGGTGAGATGAATGTGAAAGAAAAAGAAGGAGGGAGTTAGTTGAGCATAAGAATGAAAATGGATAAACAGACGGTGGGAGGGAAAGACGGTAAGACAAAAAAGAGAGGTGGTAAAAGTGAGTGAGAGATGGGCAGGGAGGTATAAAGAGAGGGAGGGAGTAGTATAAGAGAGGCAGCCATAGAGGGAGAGGTGACAGAGTAGATTATCCTCCTCTCCTCTCCTCCTCTGCCAGCCTCATCATGTTCATGCTGCAGATGTTGACTGTTATCTCTCTGACTGTTATCCTCTTGGCATCTGTAGAAGGTAGGACATAACCATACTTTCTATGTGTGTGTGTGTTGCATGGCTTGCATGCACCCTGCAGGTGGACACTCTAGCATAGACGGTGATGGCGAAGACAGAAAAGGAAAGAAGAGGGAAAGAGGAATAGCAGCAGCAGGAGCAGCAGGGAGGGAGGCATGGATGTAAACAGAGGAGCAGAAATCACATCACACACACACACACACATGGAGAAAAGACAGCAACTGTGTCAGGGCTCAGTTCGCGTGATCGTATAGTCTTGTCTGTTTTCTGAAATGTAGTCAAAGCGCTGGAAGTGCACTGATGTGGCTGAGGATGGCTTCAAAATCATTTGTGGCATTACAAAGCAGCACTGTCCTATTTTGCTCCTGCTGCCTCACATCACACTTTCAGTTGTTTACAGATTTGGATGAAGGGACATCATGGCATTCCTTACACACAAACACCTCGCTTTTTCTACCACTTTCTCCCGTTTCACTGGCATGCTCGTATGTTTCTCAGCACAACGGGATGCCATTATAATTCCTCTGGCATTCTAGCGTGTGTCCATATGTGACTCTGCGTATATGTGGGGCATGTGCAAAATACTCTGCTTCGGTCTTTGCTAATATCAGAACAGGGACTTGACGGTGCTGAAAAACTATAAATATGAACGCTCAGATTTAGGGTCTGATAATCTGCAATAATTTCTATTATTTGAAACTTTTCTGCCTGGCGTGACGCTGCATTAGCATCCCGTTTTCACAAAAAAGTAATTATATGTGAAATCTATTCAATGATGTGAAACACCTGAAAGTTCAGCATCATTCTGGCAGTCGGCTTTCATTTCAGTGACTCATTTGTCTTCTTTTGTCCGTGTTATTTCCTAGCCATAGGTGTGCAGATGAAGAACGATGTCCAGTGCTGCATGCTATACTCCCACGGCAAGGTGCGTACCAAAGATGTGTTGCGGTTTGAGGTGCAGACCGAGGGGCCCGACTGCAGTATACAAGCCATCATGCAAGTATTTCAACTATCCACTCCTGGAGCTAAAGAGCACACAGCAATCTACAGGAATGGAAAATATGCCTCTCGTTAGAGGAGGGCAGAGCTTGGGCTGAGAGGCATTGTCATCTTTCCAGGTCATGTTGTTATGGCAGGGCTTAGAGCTGTAATTGCCAGGGAAGTGAAAAAGGAAATATGTGGGAATAACAAGCCATCTGAAAATACCTTCTGAGCCAGCTGAGCCCTGCTGCAGCCAGTCAGTCAGAACAGCAGGGTTTAGTTAAGTAAACTACATTGTGATACCTATTGTTTCCAGCAGGTCAGGGAAATCTGATGAAGCTGGGGAATGAATGCTTTTTCATGTGGCCCAGTTAACAAAAGCACTGAATTCTCATCCGTTGGATACAAGGCATTATTTTCGTTACCTGTTTTAGTTTGATCACAATTTATTCTTCGTTATACTAGGAGGGGAATACAAAATTCCCTCTTTATCATCTTATAGTATATAAATATTCATTTTAATTTGGGCTATAGCTGGCAAATACCTTTGTAGATCTCAGCATGATCTTCTCCTTCTGACAGCAGCACATTCAAATCGATGAAGCAAGCACATCCTTGTACTGTCATCCTGCAACTTCTGCACATAATTTGCATTTGTCTTCCAAAGACTGTACACGAAGAAGGCGGTGAAGTGTGCAGACCCCAGAGACCGAAAGGTAAAGAGGTTGCTAAGAAAGCTCATCCAGAGACAGAGAGACAAGGCCCGCCGAACCAAATGGTTCCTTTCTGACAACCTTCCTGTCATGTCAGAGGTGAGACGCAGTCTGTTACACGCCTACTTTACTGTATTCTACACCTGAGATGTAATAAAGGCAGCTTGATGAAGTGAAACTGAGGAGTGTTGTAAAAGTCATAATTTCCATGTCTTCAGGTCAAGAAGGACCACTTGGTGGTTCTCAGTGTGGAGTGATGGAGCGATGGAGGAAATATGGAGGAAAAGTTGTAGTCATAAGTAAGCCTCTTTTCCGTATGTTATTACTCATATAAACTTGGTATGTAGGCTACATGTAAAGTAAATCTCTAAAAGTCTCACCTGGGATTTTGAGCTGTCTTCCTGTGTTTCTGCAGGCCAAGTAAACTTTCAGCAGCTTGTCATCTTTACATGTCAAAGCTCGCTGACTCTCCAATCATCGTGTCTCTCTCTCTATCTACACTATCCGTCTCCCTGGGACTGGACCTGGGCAGCAATACATATTTAGATATTTAAGAATGAACTCTGCTTGAAATATTCCCAGTATGTGGCTGGAACATTCTCAACAAAGGGGGTGTTATTTGTAAGATATGTTGCAAAGATTTTTTTTAAAATGGCTTATACTGTTATTTGCCAGAGACTGCCTGAAAGTGTCTCCCTCTATAAAAAAGCATAACCACTCCTGGCTGATGTGAAATCAGTGAAACAGATGTAATGAAATGAGCAGTGATATGAATATTGTATATCACCAAGATACTCTTATGGTTATTTGTGACTTGTATACCTTAAATGTGTAATGACACTTCATACAGTAAAGTAGATGGGGTTTGGTTACGGTACACTGAGCGTGCAGAATATTGAGATAACATGTCTCCAGTGGTATGGTTTACAACTCCTTTTTCAGGCTATATTTGACTGTTTATAAAAAAAAAATCACAGTTGACTCAGAGTGAATGTTTCACCTGGATGCAACCTTCACTATATCGCAAGAGCAAATGTTCCTAATATTTTGTCCATTTTGTATATTGCGTGTTTGTAAAGTCCTGTATGAAATGTGACTCTAACACTAGGCCCTCAGGCATCAGCGACAGATTTAAGTATCTATTTGGAGTTTACATTTCTACGTTTCCACAATAGTTTGTCACTAAACTATGCCAAAGTGTTCATGATTCAGTTCACCACATGGCCAGGCTGTTAAAACTTAGAGGGCTCGACTGTGTGCGAAACACACAAGCATTGCATCGTAGGAGAATGCACTATATGTTAAAACACAGCATCTCGAGTGAACAATTTTATAAATAAAATCTGAAATAATAACTAGAAGGGCTGCAGCGTCTTTTTTCAATCTTGAGATGTTAGCGCATCGCTTTCTACAGCGTGCTACTGATGTAGCTCAAAGTCAAACAAAAAAGAGTGAAATCTCTCACAACTGCTGGATGATTAAACATCTGCACAGACATTCACTTTTATTTATATAGCTTCAAGTGCTTTAAAGGTAGAGACCCTACAGTAATCAGTGTTGGGAAGGTTACTTTTAAAATGTATTCCACTACAGATTACAGAATACATGCCCCAAAATGTATTCTGTAACGTATTCCGTTACGTTACTCAATGAGAGTAACGTATTCTGAATACTTTGGATTACTTAATATATTATCATGCTGTTTACAACTACATGAATGTACTATTGCTGTGATTTATTACTGTTACTGAAGGTCCGCGGCTCCGAACCGTAGTAAAGGGACCTCTGGCTAATACGGTGGGTTCTGTGTCGGGCTCGTAGCCGAAAACTAGCTTTACTTTGTTGTCTGGGTCAACTTTGCTAGCGAGAGACAGAGAGAGGCGTTGAAAGGCTGCTCCAACAGAACTTATTGTTTTTGGAGGAAAACACGAACACGGTGCACAGTCGAGTCTTAATAGCTTACTTACAACTGGGCTCGTCAGGCTCTCTTCTTGGCTGCAGTGGTTATTATTATATTTACATGCTTCCAGCTCCAGTTTTTGCTTGATGACAACTCGTACTTTTCCTTTTTCTCCCTCCCTCGCTCACAGACACATAACGTGTATGGCAGTCCATTCTCCCTGCAGCACGGACTACACTGCCTATGATGCTACATTCTTTAGCGCTATACCGGTAGCATTCTGCCTATTAGCTTAGCACAACAACACCAAAAAGGCCTCTCTCACCCAGGAAACACACAGAGAGAGCGTCACCCTGTAACCATGGCAACCGTAACGCTGCCACCTGGAACAACAGAACGTAGCTGTCAAACAAAACCCAAACAGGCCTGACCCGCGACAATATGAAACAGGGAAGTACCGCCGTGTAATCCATTTATTTCAACAAAGTAACTGTATTCTAAATACCACCTTTTTAAACGGTAACTGTAACGGAATACAGTTACTCATATTTTGTATTTTAAATACGTAACGGCGGTACATGTATTCCGTTACTCCCCAACACTGACAGTAATACAGAGAAAACCCAACAATCAAATGACTCCCTATGAGCCAGTGCAAAGTGACAGAGGGAAGGAACAAACCAGAACCACTCTCAGGGAGTTGGGAGTGACTTTAGTGACAGGGCTATGTTCAGTGTTAGGGTGGTGCAATTATTGCACTTTTAATTCTTTTATTTTAAAGCTTTAATTATATATTGTTTTTCACATGATATAGATTATTAGAGTAACAGAAGTAATTATCATAAACAGCTACAACATTAAAGCTACAGCAAGTTGTTTTTGAGGTTTTTTTTAATTGAAAAAAGGAATTATGATTGAAAAATGATAGAAAGATAAGTATGTGTAATTACATCTCCCAACAAATTTCATTTTCATAAACTTAGAATTAATCCGTTAAATATAGAAGTTGGCAACAGTTTTAATTTGTGCCTGCACAAGTGTTAATTTTGCAGACCAATAACTTTTGTCATAGTTTTTGCCCACAATCTCTTTTTTCAGACAAAAACAAGATAAAAACTAAGGCATGAGGACAAAAACTATGATAAAATGTACTGACATCAATAAAACGAATGACATGAAAATATTCGGGAGATCCAATCAGAGGTAATCTCCTTATAAGATTAGATCCACACATTTGAGCTGCCATCAAGAAACAGAACCACTACCTCTCATGAAAACGCAACAAAAAGGAAAACAGGAAAAGGAAATATAAGACCCTTTGTAAAACATGTGGAACTACACTAAAACTAACAGAACAGGCAAAAGTCAAGAATATCCTCAAAATCTCTCCTTGGTATTGTTGCCATTGGTCAGAAGTAGGGATGGGTATCGTTTAAGTTTTATCCCATACCGGTGCCAAACCGGTACTTTTGAAACGGTGCCGGTGCTTAAAGAATGGAGAACACAAAATTGGTCCAAAAACCTCTCATGTTCAGCTGTTTTTTTGTAAAAAGATAACAATGTTAGCCTTTTCTGCAGCTATAGGGCATATATGGTATCACTCTTGGCTGGAAGCAGTGCTTAAACAATGGAAAAAACACAAACTTTGTCCAAAAACCTCTCATGTTTAACTGTTTTTTTGTAAAAAGATAACAATGTTAGCCTTTTCTGCAGCTATGGGGCATATATGGTATCACTCTTGGCTGGAAGCAGTGCTTAAACAATGGAAAAAACACAAACTTTGTCCAAAAACCTCTCATGTTTAGCTGTTTTTTTGTAAAAAGATAACAATGTTTGCCTTTTCTGCAGCTATGGGGCATATATGGTATCACTCTTGGATGGAAGCAGTGCTTAAACAATGGAAAAAACACAAACTTTGTCCAAAAACCTCTCATGTTTAACTGTTTTCCACTTTTTCTTTGGTCATTTTAGCCTTTTTGGCCAGGGTGAAGGGAGTATCTGCCATCAAACAAGAAGACAGCCGCATGTAGCTATGATGGTGTTTGCTAGTTCACCTTACATGCATTAATTTAATAATGTGGTTAGCCTACTCAACGTAAATTACACACGAACAACATTAAGCTACTCACGCAGAGAAGAACGGCTGCTGCTGCCGTCATCATTTCTGCTACACTGGCAGGGCTAGGGGCCAGGACTCTCCTCTTCGGGTTTTTGCTGGATGTTGCAAACTCCGGGTCCGATAACAGGCACCACACCCGCAGTAGATGTGCTCGGTGTGAGGTCTGGCAGCAAGCTATCAAATACAGCGCATTTTTTGGCTTTTAAAAAAACGCTATGCGTCGCCAGGTGTTTTATTGGATTCGAGGAGTTACCTCCTTTGCACAGTATCACAGTATCAGCTTAAAGCACTTGTTGCAGCTGCTGAGTTTGCATATTTTGCTGTGAAGTACAGCCAGACTTTTGACCACTTCGCCTTGTGCATTTTTTAAAAAAAATTTTTTTTAACTTTATTTATCACATTTTAGACATACAGTCAAGTAAAACAGGGATAGCCCTGGGCATTTTTAATCTGTAGCTCTGCTCTAAAAGAACGTACGTACCTGGACCCGCCTACTATCCTCGGAAACGTAAAATGATTGGCTAGAATTCAAAGTGCATCTCAGGAAAAAAAAAGCACCGAAATAAAGCACCGAAATGTGCGCTGCTTTTCGGTCTGGTTACTACCGTTTATGTCAGATACCGGTACCCATCCCTAGTCAGAAGTGAGTTTACCTGACTCACTGACTCATATTGGACTCCTCCAAAGTTTTACACCCTCCTCCAGAGTGAAATAACATGGACTATTATTGAAAGCTGCAGTAAACAGTGGACTGAAACCCTACAGTCACTACATATAAACAGGAGCCACCGTAGGTAGGATTGTACACTTGGGATCGCTAAGAAAACAGAATTCATTTGACTGCAATCTGCAATCTACTGACATCTAGTGGTGAGATTTTACACAATGTAACTTTAAAATAAGATAATAATGAATTGCTGTTTCATTATGTTTATGACTCTGAAAACTCATTATACATAATGAGAATATTTATTTTAGGTACTTTAGATATACTTTATATATATATATACTTTTATACAACTTGTCCTATATTAAACTATGTAAATAGTGCTGTTATTATTTGTACTAAAGAAAAAGCGGTAAATTGTGTGTTGTGTTTTGTAAACAGTTTTCTAAACTGATTTTATTTCTGATTAAATATCCTGGTTTCCCTATCACATCCAGCAGTGACATATCTGTAGTGCTTACAGCAGCACAGCCTGGGTTAACTTAACTATTAGCTTTTCTATAAAAGGATTTCAAACTTAGATGAAATGTTCGTAATAAAAAAGAAGAATTCACCTCATCCATATGTGAAACTTGTTTCTCATATAACATTTGACCCACTGTTTTCTCTAAGAGAGCAGCTGAGAGTGTCTGGAGGAGAGGATATCTTCCACAAGGGGTAGCCACAATCACAATAATGAGAATCACAGTTCATTTCAGTTCCTGAGACATTTATTTATCACGTTTTTCACACGCTGTCCATCAACATGTTGAGCTGCTCCTTCATCAGAAATAACAATTCTACTGAAATAACTTAAAGCAACAAAACTCTAACCTGCAAACAAAAATGGGCATGAACTGGTACAAAATCAGACACGTGTATTCACACCATCACTTTTATAATTATGCACAACACTGAAACAACTGTGTAGGTTCTCAAAAGCATTCACCAAGTTTCTTCACTGCACTTTTTCACAAAACCATCAACTGTAAAGTAACCAGCAACATTTCAATCAAAATATCCCAAAAATCCAATTACATGTTGAGTAGATAATAACATATAATGCAGAAAACACAGAGCGATTGGTGTAATAGTGTACTAATGTTTAAAAACACTGTTCCCATCAACAGGAGGAAAAAAGAAACAGAATATGAACACCTTCAGTATTGCAGTTATTTCTGTTTAATTACTTCTTTAGCATTGCAGTACTGTGCCCATATAGCACCAAATAAATACAAGAAATACACACCAATATCCATAAGAGAGCACTGGGGGTGGGGAACAGTCTATAAAGTCATTAAAAATATATCAACTAAATAAAACAAAGGAGTAAAAGTTTTCTTTTTCACTTGTATCCAGTGTTTAACAGTCACAGTTTTACGATTAAATCGTGTAAGCACACTTAAAAGAGGAAGGAAACAATACTGCTGCCCGTGTATTTACATCCAGCTTTATTTTTCTGTAGTGCTGTGGAAATCCCACATCTAAGTCCTATTAGAGGTAGTCATTATTAGAATGACAAAAATGGGTGTTTGCAGTGGACAATGTTTAGTCATGCAGAAGAACTGGGCAAAGTCTAAAGAATAAATTCACAAGAATGAAAAAATAAGCTGGTTTACATTATGAATGGTGTTGTTTCTCTAATAATGCTGTGTTTTCAAGCTTGAAAGTGAGATTATTTGATGGCTTTGAACTGTATTTAAAAAAAAATAAAATAAAAAAATCACAGGATGCTCCTAAACAACACGTGAACATTAGTTTCTGTCATCAAGCTGTCCCAGGACAGGCGTCACTGTGTCGCATTTCCCAGATAAGCTTTTGTATTTGAGGGAAAGATGTGAACCTCAAGCATTGGCTATCATGTTCTCCATCACTGCATCATGCTAATGCTTAGTATGTTCACGCCGTTTCATGTGCTTCCCTCGCCTTCACATTGTGGTCTCGCTGTTGAGATGATTGACTATGTCATTGTCCTGGCAAATGAGCTGATAGGGTTTCTCGTTCTCCTCGATTACAGAGTTGCGCACCTCGGCGTCCTGATTCTGCAGCTCTTTGCGGGAAAGGTGCTCCACGATGCCGGCCCCGAGGGAGTCGCCGAGAACATTCGTGGTAGTACGCAAACGGTCCCTGGAGTCACGAGAGAGAGAGAATAAGTGAGAAAGACTAAAAAATTACTGCATATATATATATAAGTGGAAGAAAATGGATGGATGGATGCTACGAAAACAGTTGCAGGCTCTCTTATCCATCACTCTGCATTATGCATCGATAACCTTTGTAGATGTGGGACCTCTGGGCTCTCTGAAGCTTTACAATGACATTTAAGCTGGCACAATCCCAGACCAATCCCCATCAAGCTGACATTTAGTGGGAACTCACAGGAACCAATCCACAGCGATGATCAGCGTTATGTCCTCCGTGGGCAGTCCCACCGATGTCAATACAATCACCATGGTAACCAGGCCAGCCTGAGGAATGCCTGCTGCTCCGATGCTGGCAGCCGTTGCTGTGATACTGAGTGGGCGGTGGGAGGGATGGAGAGGCGAGTGAATGCATTTAATAAAAGGAAACAAACAAACAGCACATGTGCACTGCTGGTGGGTGTAGTAGAGTGTGATAAAAGCACACGAGGAATACTGTCTCTACCATATGTTCTTTAAAATGTATTACACATTTTTGTCTAATAATAATAATAATAATAATATCAGAAACACACTTTTAATATATGTTTACATGTTTATTAACCTCTCATTTCCCTACGTTCCCACGTTTACCTTGTTCTGTATTTGTGTATGTGTTGTATATAAGGGACAGCATGGAAGTGCCAGAAACTGCAGTTCCTTAAATGGACACTAGAGGTTTGATGCAAAATATTTCCATAGGCTACTATGTTAAAACGACCAACTTAGCAACAGAATTAAGCACGTTTACACACATAGTCTACAGATTAGCACCTCCTTCGTAAACACCATATGGATATTCTTGCATACCAGTTATAATTTTTAAAATTGTATTGAAGCTAAAATCTCAGCAATTTCAAGCGACTGAACTTGATCTAAAGACTTTATTTTCTCATTTTACTGAGTGAACTTTGAGTATTTTATTTGTAATAGTGTGGCAGTTTACACACTGGATCCCTGATTTGATCCCAGGGGTAGACACAAAGCCCTTGGTGGGTTGCAGTAGGAAGGCCATCCTCAGTAAATATTTGCTAGTTTAAATATACAGAGCTGCCCGTTATGGCAACCTCTCGTGAAAAATGGAACATCCAAAAGCAGTAGCAGGTATTTCAACCTACTGGCCACTTTATTAGATACACTTGTTCAATGGCTTTTTAAAGCAAGTATTTAATCGGCCAGTCACATGGCAGCAACCTTGTGTGTTTAGGAATGTAGAAATGGTCTACAGCAGCAACACAGCACACACACCTATGCCACCTCTGACAGCTAGGAGCAGGAAACTGTGGCTACGAGTTGTAGCACCAATGTTGGACAATAGAAGATTGGAAAAATGTTGCCTGGTCTGATCAGTCTTAGTTTCTGCTGTGACAGTCAGAGAGTAGAGACAGCGATCATCTCTTTATGACCACAGGTTGCCCAAAGAGGGGGCTCAGCTGAGTACTAGCAAACCAAAGTACTGTTACCTGATGGTGAGAATCTGACCAAAGTTTAGCTCCATGCCATTGACTTGAGCAATAAAGATAGCTGCCACTGCCTCGTAGAGGGCGGTGCCATCCATGTTAATGGTGGCTCCAACAGGAAGGACAAAACGCGTCACTCGTTTATCCACGTGGTTGTTTTCTTCGAGGCAGCGGAAGGTGATGGGCAGGGTAGCAGAGCTTGAAGCAGACAGGGTGAGACATGTTAGCATCACCATAAACACGAGCAGAGACTGGCCTTTAATGCTGCTAAACACAAAGGAAGTAATGCAGAGCTTCTTATGATGAGATTCAAATGAATGAATAACAATGTTTGAATTGTGCAGAAGCTAACCTGGAGGAGGTTCCCAGAGCAGTGATCAGTGCCTGCAGCAGGCCGCCAATGAAGCTGTAAGGATTCTTCCTGGTTACCAGGAAATAAAGCATTGGCAGGACAAAGAGGCCGTGGATGAGAAGACCCACGATGACCGACACAGTGTACATCCCAAGCTGACTACCCACTTCTGCCAGATCCTTCATCTCCACAATCTTCCCAGCAATCAGAAACAGGATACCTACTGGAGCATACCTGCAAGTTTGGAAACATTGTTTTACTATAATGGTAATTTTATTGGGTTAGTTGCTTTTATAGACTAAAGGGAGAGTTTTCTTCAGTTAAGTCTACTCAGAATCTTCATATGGTGTGGATGCTGGGTTTTTACTAACCAGATGATGATGGCCACCAGCCTCATGATGGCTTCATTCAGGCAGTCAAAGAACTCTCTAAGAGCCTGGCCCTGCTGTTTCATGTTGCCAATGACCAGACCGAAGCACATGGAAAACACCACCAGACCCAGAGCGTTTACTCCGCTCGAGGAGCCAGACACAGGGACGACCTCCTCCACAGTCTCCTGTGGTTGAAAACGTTTTACACATAAATCAATACGCACTGTTGTTTTCTTTTTCATAGCGATTAAAGTATTGCACTTATACCTGAAGGTGCTTGTAGACACCCACCTGTATGGTGTGCAGCACCGTGCTGAGGTTCATGCTCAAGGCAGAATCGGTCACATTGAGCGAGTCGGTGAGGTTCAGGGTTACGGTCACATTTCTGGTGTGAACAGTCTTCTTGTACACTGTTTTATACTGCAACAGACAGGAAATGTTTTTAAGGTAGTTACATAGCAATACATGCAATTTAATAGAGATTAGGAAAATAAAACTATATGTTTATCAAATTTTTGTTGATCAAGATTTAGAGATAAAGGAGATTTTCTTTCTTTAAATGAAATTAAGTGTTCCATAATGTTGAAGATATGAACCATGGCTGGGATGACAACAAAGGCTTACCTGCTTGAAGCAGGCTTCTACCAGATTAGGAGGAAACATGTTCCTAGAATAGAAAAAAGCAAAGATCAAATGAGCCACATACATAAATAAATATGCCTAAAACCTAAATTATTTTAATAACCAGCAGGGGGCGACTCCTGTGGTAGTCTATGGGAAAACAGCACTCCATTGCTTCACTCTCTGACCTCAGTAAACACGTTCCTGCTAACTTTATGGGCTCAGTCCAAGTTTCAGGTCTCACTGAAAATGAGATTGAGTCGTTTTTGTAAATCATTGTCATTGTAAAAGTCAGAAAGGTGCTTGTGATGTGCTGTGGTTTCCCAGTTTCAAACAAACTTCACTAACTGATCGGTGACATCATGGTGGCTGTGCCCATCTTTTACACTGTCTGTGGCTAAGTATAGCTCTGCAGCCATTTAGCATCGTCCAGAACAAATAAGGGAAGCAATGGAAAGAGCCTGACTTCATCCAATTGTTATGTCTGCCATCCAAACATGTTGGGTTACAGCTTGTACCTTATAAAGACAGAGGTGTGAACACCATTGGGTGTTTTGGAAGTTATCCTGAGCTAAGTAATTGGATTACTGGCAGTAGCTTCATACATAACAGATAGATAAAAGAGTGGTATCAATCTATTAATCAAACTCTTAACATTCTTGTTAGACTGCTCTCGTAATATGAACTGCGACTGTCTGTGGAAACTGTGTAACCTAACACATGAGTCAAGTTTCTGAGTCGTTACCTGATGAGATCCAGAAAAGCATCAGTAGCCTGAACAGGTTCGATATTCCCACCGTTGGCCACGGGGCTGTCCCTGTTCCCTTTCCCCGGCTGGATGATGACGACGATGACAATGCCGATAAACACAGCAATCAGCGTGGTCACCATGTAGTAGACCACTGCGTGCAAACCCATCTTACTAGATGCTTTACTGTCCAAGGAGGAAATGCCTGAGGCGGAGAACATTATTTTCTCAGTGGACTGATGAAAGTTTGAATTTGACGCTAAATTAATCATAGAAACAGCTTGCTGGTAAATACTGAAGACTACGATAGGATATCTGCTCTCATTTCAGGATCTAGACAGTAATGTGCTGAAGCAGTGTGGGAAAATAAAACATTTGCTTTTAAGTGCTCATTAGAAGCTAACCTGTGATTAGACTGGAGACAATTAGAGGTAGCACCAGCATCTTCAGCATTCTCATTAGGAGCTCCCCAGGAAAGGAAAAGTACTTGATTTCCCTCAGGGACAGATTGTAGGGGCGTAGAGCAAAGCCCAGGATTATACCTGGCAAATAAATAAATAAACTAATAAATAAGCATCGAAATGCACAAATATAAAAGCACAAGTGGAAAAAAAAAACTCCATTTGTTGTTCCTTTCCACTCACCCAGAGCCACGGCAGCGATGGTGAACAAAACGAACAAGTTCCTCTTCAGGAAACCCTTCACACTGGCCTTGCTGACGGAGCTCATCCTCTCCTTCATGCTGCTTGCTCTCCTCTCCATGGCCCTGCGTAAGCGCCTCCTTAGGTCTACTCTGTCTGGTAGGGGTGGTTTTTCTGTGTCCTCGTTAAGGAAAAGGCTGGCACTGGTGGGGGGCTTCTCGTTCATAATAAGCTCCAGCACCTGGTCCAGGAGGCAGGTCTCGTGTGAAACTAAGAGAAAAATAATAAAAATTGTTTGTTAAGTGTAAAGTTTTTGTCACGTGTAGTTTCTGGAGGGACGGCACGCTTTAAGACATTCGCAGAATATCCACACACATCGCATGTTGCTCAACGGGGTGAAAAAAAAAAAAAGAAAACAGGATGAAACGGCTGCTGCTGTGTGAAACACTGAAGCACCTGTTTAGGATTACAAATCAAAACCTGACCTAGCTGTGGCACAGTAACTAAAAAGCCTGAACCATGTAACATACCACTGCCAAATGAGATGGAGAAGATTACCAAGCTGAAATAGTTCTTATGAAAACACAGTTTTCTTTTTTAGTGTTCAGAGTAGGGCTGCAACGATACCAATTTTTTCAAACCGATACAATACCGATACTTGGATCTGAGTACTTGCCGATACAGAGTACAAAAAACAATACTTCTACCACACACACACACACACACACACACACAAATGCAATGAATTGGAAGACAGGTTTTATTATATTCCCTGCCGATAAAAAATAAAATCTTAATAAAAATGACCACAAAAAAATTTCAAGTGAAAAATAAGCATTTCTGTTAAATTATTGCAGAGTCTCCACATTGTAATTTTACAAAATATCACTGAACTATTGGCACTGTCTCGAGCTTTCAGAATAATAAATAAACACTTCTGTTTGGAATAAAATAAATACAAATTAGGTTTGCGAAAAAATTAAACTTTTAAATTATTGCAGAGTGTCCATATTGTAAACAAACAAACAAAATAATTATTATAAAATAAATAATAAATAAAATAATAATTGGCCCCCTAGTGGCCAATCTAAAAAACTACAACAGAAATGACAAGCCACCCTCTGATTAATGAAATAAGTTGGTATCGGTTAACTTTTACGAGTATGAGTACACACACATTTTACAGTATCGGTATCGGTGCATCCCTAGTTCAGAGAATAAACATCCCCTTTTTTTGTATAATTTGGTTCAGTTTAGTGGTAAAACAGTTGGTGGACAAAACATTAATTGGCCACAGTTTGGATTAATCTGTTCTTCAGCATGTCACCTGCCACTTTGTTAGGTGCACCTTCAACTTTAACTGTTCATTAATGCAAATAAACCAGACGTATGGCTGCACCTCAAAGCATTTACGCATGTGGAAATGGTCAAAGGGGCGTGATGAAATTCAAACTGAGCATTAGAATGGGGAAGAAATGGGAATCATGTGACTTCTGATGTGGCATTGTTGTTGGTGTCAGATTGGCAGAAACTGAGGTCTGCTGGGATTTTCCATCGCTAGAGTTTACAGAGAATGGTTTGAAAAAGAGAACTTGTCCAGCGAGCGGTAGTTCTCTGGGTGAAAATACCATGTAGAGGTCAGAGGTCACAGGAGAATGTCCAGACTCGAGCCGATAGGATAGCAGAAATGACTCAAATAAGGACTCGTTATGCTCACATCGTTTTATTTTACTGTGGTCAACAATCACCAGATCTCAATCAAACACGGCACCTTTGAAATATCGTGGAGCAGCAGAGTCACGTCACAGGTGTGCAGGGGATAAATCTGCAGCAGCCGTGTGATGCTATCGTGACAACATGAACCAAAATCTGCGAGGAATGTTTACAGCATCTTGTTAAATCTATGGCACGAACAACTAACTAGCAAGGCATTCCTTACAAAATATGTATGAGCACTTCAATATGACCTCATAGTGTACAATAGCCTGTTTACCTAATTTGTCAAAAAACAATAAAGACACTTTCAAGAGCATGAACTCTAAAATACACACTGTCACTATGACAAAAGGCAGACTGCAAGCATAGTTCTGGTTTAGTCATTACAAGCAAAGCTGGACTAGGTGCAGGTTTAGTCTTGAACCGAGTAAGCAAACATGAGCTGTGTCTTTTTCAAGCCTAGCTTTGCAATTTTTTCTATGCTTAAAGCTATAAAGTAGACACATGATGATGCATGTTCAATCATCCAGGTAATAAATCTCCAAAAGTTGATTCTGTACGTAGCGCTTTGTGGGAGAAACGTTTCGTCACTCGTCCAACTGACTGCAGGCTTTCCCAATCTTATAAACAGTACATTTGCATAATGAGTGAAACCAGCGCAGTGAAGGAACGCTACGTCCAGATGAACAGAATCAACTTTTAGAGATATAAAATAGACTAAAACTTAACATGAATAACGAGCTTTTTCAGTCTTACCGTGTTTCCCTTCTCTCTCGGTGTGTGTGTAAAACGTGGACGCTGCTCGCACTTCCTCCTATCTAAGTAGGCTACATTGTTTCCTCTTAGCCAACCACTGCAAACAAACTTGAAGTCCCACAGAGAGGGTAATAAACAGGCAGTGTCCTCTTGCTTATTCTTCACATCTACTATAATCACACTGACCTCACACAAAAATCATTTTTTCATTCTTCCCCAGAGATAAACACTTTATTTTGAAAGCCAAAAACTGAATTTACTCATATCATTTTATAAGGTTTGCATCAATCTATACATAATCCACATGTAGTAACCAGGCAAAGAGATGAACGTCTTCTTAGTTCTCTCACAGCACGATTCAGACCTGCTGTTTATAAATGTCTGAACGAATGTGTAGCGCGGTCACAATGTTTTACTATCTGGAGGACTGGAGTGGACTGATAACTCCATTCTAGTGTGTAATGGATAAGAGTGGATGAAGCTGCCAGTTTCTACAGCGTTACACTAGAGTAGGAATGAAAACAAAATGTTCAGTCTTGAAGCTCAGTAAAGGCAAGACTAATGAAAAAGGAAGTCTCAAGGAAGGAAAGGCACTACGGCGAAGGGCTGAACATTAAGGCAGTTCACAGGTTACCATATAACAGCATTACTACATAAATCTTGTGACGAACACAATTAAAGGATCAAAATGTTCCTTTCTGCCTCAATACAAGTCAAGCAGTGAGAGAGCGGTTTGATCTTAAGCTGCACCGCATGAGCTAATTTTGTCAGGCTGGAGCTGACCAGAAACTTTCAGCTGTGAGTCAGCTTAATGTTTCTTTTTTTAAAACTTCTCTGTGCTTCATTAGTATTCACATGCAAAAACCTAACTCCCAAAATATGATGCTGATCAGGCTGCAAATGAACAGAAAGACTGCAGAGTTTCTGTTTTAAATCCCTGTTTCATTCACAGTTTCAGTAAAAAAGCTGCAGTTCCAGCTGCCTTAATTTTTTTTTTTTTGACAAATAAACACTGAAACCATAACTCAACAACCAGGAAATGTACTATAATAAAAGGGGCATTAACCCCAGATAATCAGCAGGCATTTATTATAATGAAGAGATAATATTAAACTCTAAAATCCAAGTGAACACTGACTAACAATAAATCTGTCAAAACACGTGAACTCATGGTGGATATATGGGCTGGCAAAAGTCAAGCAGGACATAATTCATGAATACTAAACAGGAAACCCCCAGCATGTAAAAAAAAAAGTTCCAATGCTTTATTATTATTATCACCTATTATACAACACAGTCTCAATCTGTGGTAGTTTGTGAAATACTCAAAACCTTTAATGCACTGATTGTCACCAAGTACAAAAGACGATGTTTTGGGTTAAAAATGCAGATTTTTCCACCTTTTTTAATGCTTTCTTGGTTGCCATGGTGAGGTCTCCCCACACTTTCTGCTTCTGACATGAAATACAATGCTTCCTAATTAAATTATAATTATAAAAACTATATAAAAAAGGTGGAAATTCATGTCCATGAGCGCAAAACACAGTTTGCCTGGTTATATTACAGTTGTCATATTTGGTAAACTACATTGATACTATTCAAAACACTGATTTAATTTAATGCCGATGAAACACGACAGCTTTCTTTAAAATCAGACAAGGAGCACGTCTTATCCTGTCGTGATTACAATCCCAGCAATTTCTCCGTGAAATTGAGAAATAAAGGCAGGTATTTTTCTCGTGATCGCACAAAGTAGCGATCGGAAAAAGTCTTTAAGCTGTCTGACTACTCACCACTCATGTTTTAGACTTGGAGTCAAACAGTCCAGTTAAAATCAGGTCAGAGCTTCACCGCTGTGGACGAGAGGGTCAGGGTGTCGCGTGTGTGAACCTCCAGAGGTGAGTGGAGAGTTTGTCTCAGCTCAGCTTTCATAACAAGACAGACATGAAAGACCTCTCATATGGCCTGACCTTCTCACACACACACACACACACACACACACACACACACACAGCGAACATTTTGTGGCGTGTGACAAATCAAAGTCAGACAAATCTGTCTACATTCCTAGTTTCTAATCGTCAACACTCCACACAACAAGCTTTCCATGTCAAACAGCATTCAGTAGAAAATGACACAGTGATGTACATGATAAATGTCCAGATCACAGCGATTTAAAGGGGACTATTGATTTTTCCCATGAAGGTTGAGTTATTTCAAACTCTTCACGGCTCGAGACAATAAACTGTCAGCGTAGAACAACGTGTAGACAGGAAAGACAACAATAAAGAAGTCGAATCTTCTCTTTAACAGTAGCTGGATCCACTTCTGCCTTCCGGACTGCTTTAATCCTTCGTGGAAGAGATTAAAGAAGATGCTGGAAACATTTCTCTGAGATCTCCATATTGACATGATAGCATCACACAACCGAAGCCACCACATCCCAAAAGTGGTCTGTTGGACTGATATCTGGTGACTATGGATATGCTGTTTACAACTACATGAATGTATTATTGCTGTGATTTATTACTGTTACTGAAGGTCCGCGGCTCCGAACCGTAGTAAAGGGACCTCTGACTAATACGGTGGGTTCTGTGTCGGGCTTGTAGCCGAAAACTAGCTTTACTTTGTTGTCTGGGTCAACTTTGCTAGCGAGAGAGAAAGAGAGGCGTTGAAAGGCTGCTCCAACAGAACTTATTGTTTTTGGAGGAAAACACGAACACGGTGTACTGTCGAGTCTTAATAGCTTACTTACAACTGGGCTCGTCAGGCACTCTTCTTGGCTGCAGTGGTTATTATTATATTTACATGCTTCCAGCTCCCGTTTTTGCTTGATGACAGCTCGTACTTTTCCTTTTTCTCCCTCCCTCGCTCACAGACACATAACGTGTATGTCAGTCCATTCTCCCTGCAGCACGGACTACACTGCCTATGATGCTACATTCTTTAGAGCTATACCTGTAGCATTCTGCCTATTAGCTTAGCACAACAACAACAGGCGCTCTCTCACCCAGGAAACACGCAGAGAGAGAGAGCGTCACCCTGTAACCATGGCAACTGTAACGCTGCCGCCTGGAACAACAGAACGTAGCTGTCAAACAAAACCCAAACAGTCCTGACCCGCCACAATATGAAACAGGGAAGTACCGCCGTGTAATCCATTTATTTCAACAAAGTAACTGTATTCTAAATACCACCTTTTTAAACGGTAACTGTAACGGAATACAGTTACTCATATTTTGTATTTTAAATATGTAACGGCGGTACATGTATTCCGTTACTCCCCAACACTGATGATAATATATTAAGTAATCCAAAGTATTCAGAATACGTTACTCTCATTGAGCAACATAACGGAATACGTTACAGAATACATTTTGGGGCATGTATTCTGTATTCTGTAATGGAATACATTTTAAAAGTAACCTTCCCAACATTGTCCATCTGCTTCAGGGTTTAACGTGCTGCACATTCAAAGATGCTCATATGCACACCAAGAACAAGCACCCCAATCTTTTTCTCTGTAAACTTAATGGCTATGAAGGAAAATCCCAGCAGATTATCAGTTTCTGAAATACTCAGACCAGGCTGTCAGGCACCAGCAACCATGACACTTTCAGAGTCACCTTTCTTTCCCATTGTGATGCTCAGTTTGAACATCAGCAGGTCGTCTTGACCATGTCTACATGTCCAAATGCACTGAGTTGCTGCCATGTGATCGGATGATTAGATATTTGCATTAATGAGCAGCTGAACAGGTGAACCGAATAAAGTGAGCAGCTAAGATAACAAACAAACAAACCCATCTGCACTGCATACGTCTTTGTTTAATACAATCCGCTTTCTCTATTACAGCAAACAAATTATGTTACCAGTTGAGAAAATACAACTTTAGTGCAAAAGTCTTTTGGATGCAAAGAAGCCAAAAGGTGGCAAACATGTACCAACCCTTCAGGAAACAGAAATATAGAGCTTCGTTTCCACTCCACTACATCTTTGTTTCCAAATTATTTGTTAAAAATAGAGAAAGGTGAGAATTAGTATAGCAGTATAGCAACAGGAGAAAATTCAATCCAATCAGACATACACATACATTCAAGCTTCACAGGCAAGAAATGTGTGAACAGTGGTCTATGTGTCCATAGATAGATAGATAGATAGATAGATAGATAGATAGATATTTACCCTGTTTCTGTTTCTAGATGTGCTGAGCTGTCATAGATCCTTCCTGCTTTTGGCTGTCCTCCTTCAAGTCGCTGCAAGACACAAATTAAACCTTGACACAATCTTGCTACAACTTTATGATGCCTCCTGTAATTACAGATGAACTTGCTCCACAAACGATTGGAAATAAACTGTCACACACCTCTTTCTGTCCAAGACGCTCCTCACACAGTCATGTAGATGCTTTCCTCTCCACTAAGCAGTCGATAATGAACAAGTGTCGTCCACCCACTGTATCCCCCCCCCCCCCCCCCCTTTCATCTTTACTGTTAACTCCTGTTTTACTGTGTGTCGGTTTCTGTTTGTGCGTGAAGCCTCTAGCCAAGATGAGCACCTGGGAGGTATGCGTGGGAGGAGGAGGTTAAGGACTCTTCGGGAGAGAGAAATAACGATGAAGATAAGCCGCCTGCTGCCCATTCACGAGCACCAAAGCTGTGCGAAATGCTTCACCGCAAATCAGCTATCTCGGTGGGTTTCATGATCACGTCACATGCCCTGGTGGATAACCGGTTTATGTGTGTAAAACAGCACAACAGATCCACAATAGATCTCACGTGTAACTACACGGCACTTATTGCTATGACAACATGCATCTGCTAGTTGGACTTTAGGGAGCTCGTGTATGCGTAACCCCGATGCCATCCAGCTTTTTACTCGCACTCCCACGCATCATATCCACGTTCACAAACGGTGCATTGATATGCATGAGCACATACAGTGGGGAGGAAAGTAGCTTTAACCAGTGTTGGGAAGGTTACTTTTAAAATGTATTCCATTACAGAATACAGAATACATGCCCCAAAATGTATTATGTGACGTATTCCGTTACGTTACTCAATGAGAGTAACGTAGTCTGAATACTTTGGATTACTTAATATATTTTCATGCTGTTTACAACTACATGAATGTACTATTGCTGTGATTTATTACTGTTACTGACGGTCCGCGGCTCCGAACCGTAGTAAAGGGACCTCTGGCTAATATGGTGGGTTCGTGTTGCCCGTAGCCGAAAACTAGCTTTACTTTGTTGTCTGGGTCAACTTTGCTTGCGAGAGACAGAGAGAGGCATTGAAAGGCTGCTCCAACGGAACTTATTGTTTTTGGAGGAAAACACGAACACGGTGTACAGTCGAGTCTTAATAGCTTACTTACAACTGGGCTCGTCAGGCACTCTTCTTGGCTGCAGTGGTTATTATTATATTTACATGCTTCCAGCTCCCGTTTTTGCTCGATGACAGCTCGTACTTTTCCTTTTTCTCCCTCCCTCGCTCACAGACACATAACGTGTATGGCAGTCCATTCTCCCTGCAGCACGGACTACACTGCCTATGATGCTACATTCTTTAGAGCTATACCTGTAGCATTCTGCCTGTTAGCTTAGCACAACAACAACAACAAAAAGTCGCTCTCTCACCCAGGAAACACGCAGAGAGAGAGCGTCACCCTGTAACCATGGCAACAACAGAACGTAGCTGTCAAACAAAACCCAAACAGTCCTGACCCGCCACAATATGAAACAGGGAAGTACCGCCGTGTAATCCATTTATTTCAACAAAGTAACTGTATTCTAAATACCACCTTTTAAACGGTAACTGTAACGGAATACAGTTACTCATATTTTGTATTTTAAATACGTAACGGCGGTACATGTATTCCGTTACTCCCCAACACTGGCTTTAACATGCAGTCATATAATATACACAACTGTGTGGCATGAACAAAGAAACAACAAGCCAACAAACTGCGCAGGATTTGGAGACGAGTTTAAACATTTGTTTCTTTACTCGTTTTATTGTTATGTCGTTGCCTCTACAGTGACTTGACCTTTCTTGGTCGAAAAGGAGACTTTTCCTGGATAAATAGAGGATAATTAAAAATACATAAATAGATAAATAAAAGCCACTGAATAAACATAACAATAGATGAACTTTTATTTTTCAGAGTGAAACTATTCAACAAACAGAATCAAGATGTTGTAGAGGTATTTTAATTTTATTTTATTGGGCACCACCAAATGTGACTGCTGAGACTGAAGACTTTGGAAGCTGTTCTGGAGCTTTTAATTGACAGTTTGCCTAAGTTTGATGTTCAGAGACAAGAAGACTAGAAATTTAAAACTTCTTAAAAAAATTTGCCATGTTGAGTTTTTGTCAACTACTGTTCCAGAAAGATTCAAGAAAGATTAGAGATAAAGAACAGTCTCAATCTTTACACCACGGACAAAAGGCAGCTCTAGAGCAAACTTCTTCTCCTTCTTCTTCTTCAATTTTGATTCCTTTATGATTTTTGCTTATTATGTTTTATTGTAAAATGCATGTTATTTTAATCTAGCATTGTCAGAAGCTAAATAGAACAGCTAAATAGACAGGACTGTGCATAGGACATGTACATTCCTGTGAAAAAACTAAACACACCCTGACTGCTTACATGGGAATTAAAAGGGTAAATACTTACTGATCATCAGTGAACTTTACCATCCTTCATAAATACTGAAGTTTGGGGAAATCAAACCACGCAATGTTAAAATAAATGGGAAAAAAAAGGCTCCATGGGCTGCAGTTACCATGCTAAATGTTAATCTTCATGACAGTACAGTTAAAGAAAGACTGAACAAAATCAGTCTTTAGAAAGCTTGTCAGGTGAAAGCCTCCTCTCTCTAAAAAGAACATGGCAGCATAGCTTAGCTCTGCAAAGTTATATCTAAAAGAACCACAAGGCTCCTGGAACTCTGACCTTTCCACAGATTAAACTGAAGCAGACATGTTTGGCTATAATTCACAGTCTGACAGAAGCGAAACACAACATATCAGCACAAACACCTTTTACCAGCTGTTAAGCACTTTGGTGGATGGATGAGCTTATTTTGTGAAAAACAAAAGATTCAACATGCTGCAACGACCCAGTCAAAGTCCAGACCATAACTAACTGCAACATTATAAAGAAGAATAAAGAAGAATGGGTCAAAACTCACAAGCTGTTGAATCATGGATGTATTTAGATTGTCACAGTACTGCACAGAGTCCTTTGTAAACTTTCTTTTTTTACACAACTGTATATATAATTCAGCTTTAATGGTGCCTTTTCAGATATGGAAGTGGCCAGTGCTATAGGAAACCAAATATTTTAATTTTAAATTTAGGAGCATCATTCCTAAACTGATAAACTGTCACAGAATGGTAAGCTCTGTAACATTTCATTTTTGAGAGACTCTTTAGGATTCTCCTTTATTGTCAATGTCTCCAACATTCAGCTTGCAATTCAGCCTTATTTATGTTGCGCAACATTTCAGACTGAAAGGTAAATCTTCACAATGTTCTAAAGAGAAACCCAACAATATCCCCGGATCACCAAACCCCCCCTCCCTTTTAACAGGAAGACATCTCTGGCAGATCCAGGCTCAGGGAGGTTGACCATCTGCTTTGATCAGTTGGGGTGAGTGGAAAGCAAAGACAAAAGAGAGATGATAAACAATTTAGTTTTTAATGGCGGTAGCAGCAGATCAGTAACGTGCAGCACTTGAGCTAGAAAAAAAATGCAGAAAGAGTGAAAACACAGAAGGTTACAGAAATAGTGCAACATACTAATAAATGCATGGTGGGTGTGAGAGAGGAAAGCAGAGAAGAGGTGCTCTGCACAATATAGCATCTACCCCAGCATTTTGAGCCTATATCACTGAACTGATCCAACCTTAAATATAAGATTTATAAAAGGACTTTAGGCCTAATTTTTTAAGTAGACGTGGTGTCTGAGTCCTGAAAGTTGAAGGCTCTACCTCCTACTATACTTTTTAAAACTCCAAGAACCACGGGGATATTATGAGTCCCACAGGCAGCCAGTGATAAGTGGCTAACAATCAGATATAAATATGGTTTTGTCAGGTAGCAGAGCTGTTAAACAGCCTCGCAATAAGGAATTGCAACAGTCCAGCCTAGGATCGGGATATCTCTGTAGGCTTCCTTCAAGTTCCAATCTGGCGTATGACCACAGTGATAGGAGCAGTCCGCATTACCATGGCAACCCAATTATCCTGCCATAACGTGGGAGGCATGGATCATGTATGATCCATGTTTAGATAGTGTAATTATTCACCCGCTTGCAGGAAGAAACATTTGTCTTAGTGTAATCTTTCAGCAGCAAGAAGCTGCATTCTTACTCGTGTCATTATCGGTGGTTCGTTTAGTCTGATGGGAAAGTGTGCTGGGTTTCGATGAGTTTAATAAGTGTATTAATTGATACATACTTGACCACCGTGTTATCAAACAAATTGAGTAAGTTTGACAATTGCTGCATTAAAATAATACAGAATAACTACTGCTGACTGGTAAGTGCTGATTAAATAATCACACTGGAATCAAATTAGGGGCTCGCTGTTACCCACTTAATAGCTGTCCATTAGTTACCTAGCAACACACGAGGTATTAATGTTACGGTATTAGGGAAAGCCAACCTAGATAGCGAGTCTGAGCTTCAGCTGGTGTTTGCACAATCGCATTCTTGTCTCACAACATGGTGCAATAGTATTATGAAGCCCAGGTAAGTGGAATGGAGCATGCTTCCTCTGTCCTGATAAAAATAACAAGCGCACACACACGGCTCGCTCATAAATTATTTCTCAAAGGGGGGATTTTAGCTAAGCGGTGCCCTAAATCGACCCTCTCCCATTATGTGTCCAGATGTTATTTTAAGACTTTAAACATTACACAGCACATTCAGTTCAGGTGTGTTTGGTCCTCAGAGCACAGGTAATTCACTGGTAGTGCATTACGCAACACCAAAAACAGCTTTACCAACACAATTTCAAATCACAGTAGCCCTGATCTATTCAAAATTAATAAAATGCAAATAAAAACAACAGCAAAACTTTAAAATCAGTAAATATATTTTTCCCATTTCCCTTTTTTTAAATTTTCCCCTTAAATAGCTTTAATATTTCACCTTAAAATCTAGAAGAACTGGTGCAAATGTGTACTTTTTATTGCCCTGGAACATATCTGTACCCCAAAAAAGGGTTTACAATTATGCACTTCCAGTGTTATTTTGAACACACTTGTCACTGCGCAAAGTGGAAAATGAAATATTAGAGGCATATGCAGTTATAGCAACACAATGGAAAGGTTCCTTTCTATGAATTATCTGAGACCTCTGTTCAAAGGTATGCTTTGAATAGCCGATAGCGGACACATTTAAGAGATAAAAGAAGAGCGCACTGTATCAAAAAGCCTTGCTAAACACGGAAAGGTCAGGGAATAGATTCTTTGCTTTGAAATGTCAGCTGATTACTCTTTAACTGGCATCACGAAGCTATCTGAAGGTCCTGCAACATAAAAAAGAGGGGTAAAGTAATCAGTTACTGTATGTCTGTTATTCGCAGATTTTAGCACGTTTCACACATGCGGTCCTTTCTATTAACATGACATTATCTGAATCTGTTGGTTTCGTGTTCGAGCACCCTGACAACGTTTGGATCAGACCCACTGACATCAACATATCAAGATAGTACAACTCTAAACAGCATTCAGTCGGCCATTGTTGAAAAAGCAGAACTCCTTTTATATCTGACAAACATTCACTTTTCAAATGTTCTACAATAAAACAAACAACAACAAAAAGACCAAAACAAACTTTGTGCTCATCTGACAGTTTACAAAGTCTTGAGCAAAATGTTTGAAACATAAAATTTTGTAGGCTAAACTTTTATAAAAATACCGCTATACTGACATTTTCTGAAGCAGTGGTTTCCAACAGAGCAGTTCGTCAAAAACTTAGAGATTCTAAGATGACATGAATTTAAAACACTGAGAGGCCCACAGGTGCCTGTAAATCGACTCTACAGTACAGTATGAAACAATAATAAATAAATGACCAGCAGCATGTTTGTTTGTTTTTACAGTTATACAGGTGTTTTATTTGAGCAAACCATTTATTTTACAAACTTGATTATTGCTTGTATAATATTGTAAAAAATTTAATATTTTATAAGCAACTTACATACCAAAAAAAAAAAAAAGTAAGTTCACCCAAAAGTAAAAGAAATGTAGCAGAATATCGGTTTCAGTCTGAAAAGGTTTCATAGCAAACATACTTATTAGAAGTTGTCTCCAGTGTCATTTATTACATGTTGCAGGAAAGATGCACTAGTGAGATCATACCACACTGGTAAATTGGAAATTAATTATTAAAACTTAGTGTTAATACATTTAAGGCTGCCGTGCACATTTTCAAGTTAACAAACAACATTCACTCCTTCTTGGCTGATTTACAGTTTCAAACTGGACTTTTGTTCAGTGACAAGAAACAAAACTATTTAAACCTCAAAACAGTCTCAGTGGAGCCAACTGCTGAATATCATCTCCTCCAGGAAAAACAAACAAACAAACAAAAAAAAAGCATTGTTCTCTTTCTGAAGCCGATAAAAGGTAACTGGAAGCAAATATGCTGAAAATGAGAAAGCTCATTTGACAAGTGTGCATCCAGAAACATCCAACATGTGAAGTAATGTTCATATGAAACACCTTTACTGTAATTCTGGCTGTGTAGTTACTTTAACAGATGCATAAGGTGAGAGGATGTTACACTGAATGCAACTTGAAAAATGTGATGCATCAGTAGAATTATCATTAAGAAAAAAAACACATTGGAAATTGGCTCTATTGACATTTTTTGCATAGATTTTATACAATATACTGTACCAAAAAGAAAACTGGAAATACTAAATTACACAAACTTTGATTTTACTTTGGCATTTGTTGCTGTGTTAGTGGCAGAAAAAATATTGGTTCTTTAACTGAGATGAATAAACAACAGTGAATTTTTCTGGGTGTGTCCAGTGTGTCCAGTTTAACTTTGGTCAGCTGCTGGAAAACAAATTAAACTCGGATTGTTCCCAAATAACCTATATTTTTAAAAAAAGGGGTGGGGGGGTGGACAAATGAGTTAACACCCCTTGCAGAAGAACCGGTCTATTAAATGTTCTCCAAATGCTCATTTAAATTGCTTTAAGTACAAATGAAGATGATAATCGCTGCAAATATCTCAAATGCTGTTATTCAAGCAGCGTTATTTCACATAATTTACCGAGATCAGTTATAATCGGATATGCCACAAATGAGAGAAAAAAAACAAAACAGATAACAGAGTCTCATTTTCTACAGACTGATCTGAATGAACAAACTGATCTGTCTCAGTTTGTTTACTTATCTGTTTTTGCATTACTGGAGTATAAAGGCCACGGTGCAACTATTTGGGGTAGTATGTGTTCCCCAAGTGAGTCTTCATTCCTTGGCTATGGCATTAGTCTGTGTAAAAGTAGAGCCACCACACTAGTGTTTGGGATAAGAGCACTTAGAGTGTTTGACAGCGTCCTCAAGCGACTTCCTGGTTACTAGCAGTCGTACCACATCCTCTCTCTTCTTGGTTAGTTTTTTACGAGCCTGATCGTGAGTCACCATGGTCATGTCCCAACCGTTCACCTGGAAAGAAGGAAGGAACTTAGTTTGAAATTAAAAGAATCAAATACCAAAAGTAAAAGTCATCACAGCACTGCTCCTGAGGTACACAGTGCCATCTTGTGGATCAACTATTCAAAAAGAAAAACTTCATTTCACTACATACCTGCATTATTTTGTCTCCTATCTTCAAGCCGGCCAAGTCTGCTGGGCCTTTAGGTGATATCCTGGTCACATAAATGCCCTGTGAAAACAAAGAACTCATCGTTTCATTTTTTTACCACAATTGGAGAGCAGGTCTGGTTTAAAATGGGTAGTCCAAAATAATACAGGATATCCCTGAAGGCCTTTGCCTCCAATACTGCCAGTCTGGAGGCAGTACAGGAGGAGGATCCCAGGGGGAAAGCATCAAGTGCTTAAAGTGTAAAGGACACACTAGCATAAGAAATTATTTTTGTCCCATTAAAGTAAAATAAAGTAAAATAAAGAGAAAAATGGACAGAGGCCTGATCTGTTGTTAATTTAAGGGCACAGAGGACATCTCTCACAACAAAGTTCCTGTAATGCTCAAAAATATGTTAATAAAGGAAACAATAAAAGTGTAGAAGCCAGTATCTAAGTCTTATTCCTCTCTAACAAATCAGCTGGTACATTTCTGTGCAGTCATCATGACTTAATGTAAGCCTGAAGTCTTCCTTTCTGTGGCTCTGCTGAGTTTGTTTAGTCACCACCCGAGGCCATGAGTAACGTGTTCAGGCCTGTAGTTAACCAAAACGATAAGTACTTTGTGGATACTTGTACCACTACGCTTTAGCGCAATGGCAACTTGTGGGTGGATATTCAGCGTCTTGTCAAATTAAGAATAAAATCCACATAACCAAAACGAGTGACCCGAAGACAGGGTCATTCGTGGGTTTATTCCTTTCGGCTACATCACTATTGTCTACAAATATTCTATTAAGAACAAAGGGAGAGAATCAAAATGAAAAGACTGCACGTAAAGAGATGATAGCTGCAGATAAGCTCACTTTGTCAGACTTGTCCTCAGAGAAGGGATTCTGCCCGGGGTCCTGGTCTATCCCTCCTCCGATGCTGAAGCCAAGGATGAGATTCTCTCCTTGCCGCAGCTTCTGAATCTCGACGCGTTCCTGTTTAACAAAAGAAAACAAATTTAAAAACATTAAATACCCATCCATCCATCCATCCATCTTCATCCGCTTTATCCGGGGCCGGGTCGCGGGGGCAGCAGCCTAAGCAAAGAGGCCCAGACCTCCCTCTCCCCAGCCACCTCCTCCAGCTCATCCGGGGGAACACCAAGGCGTTCCCAGGCCAGCCGAGAGATATAATCTCTCCAGCGTGTCTTGGGTCTGCCCCGGGGCCTCCTCCCGGTGGGACATGCCTGGAACACCTCACCCAGGAGGCGCCCAGGAGACATCCTTGTCAGATGCCCGAACCACCTCAGCTGGCTCCTTTCGATGTGGAGCAGCAGCGGCTCTACTCTGAGCCCCTCCCGGATGGCCGAACTTCTCACCCTATCTCTAAGGGAGAGGAAATACCGTTTACCGTAATACCGTTGAGGAAAATATTGGGTAGGCTTATCACCAAGCTTTCTCGTGTGCTGCTCAGTCACGTTTGCTGAAATATGTTCTTGTTTCCATCGCTGCTAATGTTAATAAGATAAACCCCAGTTAAATTAGGTTGACAGGACCATGGAAAGGACGCAATTGCTTCCCTTCACATTTCGCTACGATCGGATTAAAAACTCTTCACTATGAAGGTAGAAAAATGAAACACTTCCATACCCATAAATAATCAGTGTTGGGCAAGTTATTTTGAAAAATTAATTAATTATAGTTACTTGTTACTTCTTCAAAAAATTAACCGAGTTAATAACTGAGTTACAAGATTCTAAAAGTAATTAATTACTTGAAAAGTAACTATTGCGTTACTTGTTAACCCTCTGGGGTCCAGGCTATAATTGGCAATTTTGACTACTTTTGATTTCCTTCCCACCTTTAAAACTATTTACTTTGCCTTGTTTGGTATCATCCTTTTCAGCACAACCTCACGTGTCTGAATTTTATTGAACCATGTTTCATAACTTTAAATGCAAATATAAATGGTCAATTTTAAAATCATATGCACAAGTTTTGCAAATAACAGTTATTTGCAGCCATTTACCTTTTACCCTTTTTAGAACCACTTTAAACTATTTACATAACAATCAGCTGTTCTGCATTCAATAAGATGCCACACAAATTATTTGTGCCACTCCAAAAAAAAAATCATTTCTACTATATATATACTATATCTATAACTACACACTCCAAACACGCTAAACGTCACCTCTCTCCCTCTCTCATGTTGCCATGTCATTTTTTGATTGGTCGACATGGTGCAAACAGCAGCACTCATGGGATAGTTTTCCCCCTTAGCTCCAGGTGTTTGTGCCAAAAAGTGATCATCTGCCAGAAAGTGATTGTTGTCCGCGGGAGTGTGCGCAGCTGCTTAAAGCTGTAGCGCCCAGATTACTTACAGCTACTTCCGTGCAACTGATATAAGATGCGGTAAGCTGAACACAGCTTCAACCGTCTGTTTGTTGAAAAATAGTAACGCGACCGCACTGCATTTTCTTGTTAGTAACGGTAACGGCGTTGTAATGATAGGAATAGTAATTAGATTACTCGTTACTCCCATCACTGTAAATAATCACAGCTGTAACTTTCCCCTTGCTGCATTCATTTAAAACCCATGTGTATATTGTCCTATATAGCAGCTCATGCTTGGAAATCATTACGATCCAAAAAGCACTGAAATGATGGTATGCATGCACGAAGCACACGTTTCATATTTTTATATCAACTCCCAATTTGGGCTGGGCTATATCATACCGTTCACGGTAATACCGGTGTAATTTTGGGCAACGATAGAAAAATGAATGAAATATTGCGATAGAATATGGGTAAAACGTGCATGCGCAGTGCCTTTGTTTACATACGCACATGGCGGCGACGCAGAATGAGAAGAGCGAAAGCGGATCGTTGAATGAAACGGATGAACCAGAATTGGTTTGTAAAAATGCTGCAACTTCAGTGGTGGAACTGGTTTGGCTTTCGTCCGTCAGATACACAACAAAGCACTATTTTTGGTAGAGCATGCTAGCGGGCCGTCGTTATTACCGAGTTGTTTCGAAAATACGGCACATTACTGACCTCGAAACGATTTTATGTACACGGCGCTCGAAAATCTGTCAAATGTTTTAGTACGACTTTGTTAAGCTACAAAGCCGCACCGCTTGATGGATTGTCGGAGCATTACGGCTGTCGTAGGCAGGCGCCTCGCGGAGTGATACGTACTGCGCTTCAACATAATATTACCGTATTGTGTGTGTGTGTATAACCTCTTTTTAAGTTTTGTGGATATTATACATGGTTATGCTGAGGATATGTCGGCCAGTTTCCACTGGAAACGCCTTTTGGTTAAACTGTCAGCAAGGAATTTGCATTTGCACTGTTACATTTTTATATAACTTTAATGCACATAAAAAACAGCTGCTTGTTTAAGTGAAAATACATTGATGGGGTTTTTTGCACTAATAAAGTTGTGGAGTTGTAAAGTATTTTGTCTAGTGTCAATTATATCGTCAGTTATATCGTTATCGCAAATTTTCAAATGTATGTCAGAGCCCTGCTCTACTCCCAACTGACATACACATCGCAGTAATTACAGAAAGATGGACAACTTATCTTCCCATCAGGTAGTGAAGCACTGACTTATCACCACAGACACATTTTCTAGATTTCAGCGCAGGCAAACGATCGATCTCAGAGGCTGTTTTTTCTTAAAATCGAGTCCAGACAGACTCTTTTCAACGGGCCCTACCCTTGACACTGACAAGCAGCTGCAGTTTCACTACATCGCAGACAAAGATGACTCAGAGGGACTCTTCAAACACAAAGACTGGCTCTGTGTGCGCGACAGTGAATAATCAGACAGCCTCTCAGTAGTGTGGCTACAATGACTTGAGCTGCTTTTCTCAATGTGCCGGATTCACACAGTCTGCATAATCACAAGGACCCTACAGGCAGACTTAAAAGTCAACATGTGTATGCTATAGTATTTTTGACGTGTTCATGCTGTTGGCAAACTGATATACTCAATCACAGTGAGACGTCTTTCTTTATATGCTAACAATGTGCAATTTCAGCTTGTTGCTAGGTGGTTGCTAGGGATGTATAATTTTATAGACATGAATTGAAAATCATACAACATTTTTAATAGCTGTTAATTGTGCATTAAAGGCATACACCAGTCTATTATGACTCTTCATAATATCTGATATAGATTAGAGCTTTGAGGGGGCTAAGGTGTACCTGCGTGCCAACACAGGTGATTTAGCTGTTCGAGACTTGATGAAAAACAAACAAACATCTAGTAAGTTTGTGTATTACAGTAAACCTGCTTCAAAGGTATTTTTGTGCAGACCTGTAACATAATACTTATATGTACTGTATAAATTTTATTTAAAATTATGTAACTCTAGCAGCTAAAGCAAGAAAAATACATTCCCACCTTTTGAATCCACTGACTTTTTAATGCATAATAAATGTACTATATTTACTGAATTCATGCGAATGATGTTGTGCTGTAAAAACTTTTCACGTTACAAATTCTCAAAGTTCAAAAAGTAGGTCAAAATTTTGCAATTTAAAATTTGCCACATTTCTTTCCAGCATTTTTGATTCCTCATAATTTTATAAGTGCAAGAAGGAGCCACAAGAAACTTCCAGGCAGAAAAAAAATTGACATCACCTCTAAAAATTTATTCAAGTTACATATTTTAACATTTTTTTAGCTGAATTATCAGGAGAAAAAAGCTCAAACATGGAGTGTCTGTTATGCTGCTGTTATGTTAAATTGGTCATGCAGTTTTACTATTGGTCCTATGATATATCATAAACATTATTCTGAAAATAAAACAAACTTCTGGATTTATGTCTTTAGGTTTTGGCCCCTGGAGAGGGTGTGTGTGTGTGTGTGTGTGTGTGTGTGTGTGTGTGTGTGTGTGTGTGTGTGTGTGTGTGTGTTACAATGTTATGCAACTACCTCCTGTATGAGAGAATTCATGACTCAAAAATGTCTGAAAAATTAACGGGAATTTAAACACACCCACGCGTCCTTTGAGGGCATTGAACAAAAAACAATGATAGTAGAGTAGCGCAATTATTGCGCAAGTCAGGACTTCTATCTTATAGTATTTCATTATAGGAGGTGGCTTGATCTGAAGTGTGTGTCAACCAGCAGGGGCACAACTGAGTGATCATTAAAAAAATATATATATTATATTAAGAATTAAAAATGTATTTTAGAAGACATTACAGAAACTGATTCTTACACACAACTGACTAGACTATGATTGGGATAAACAACCTCCCTGCCCCTGCACACTCTCTGATGCTAGGGGACACAGGCAACAAGGTGGATATATTGGGTGGGCATGGATCCACCCTCATCCAATCCCCACAAATCACTGACTGCTGTTTTGTTTGATCAGGACAAATCAAACGCAATGCCTCTTTTACATCAATATTTCAGTCTATTTATACAAAAGGGACTCTGAGGGGACAAATGTTGAGCTGCAAATGTCAAATAAAAGCAAAAAAGATCAAGCAACAGTGATTTATGAAAATATATCAAGTTAAACAAAGATTTGACTCTGAAAAACTTGACTTATCAGCTAGCTCAAATCACAGCAATTGCTCAGATTTCCTAGTATTGATAATTTAGTGCTTGTCACATACATATGCATCACTGCATCACAACACAGGCCTGCTAAAATCCCAGCTGTCCATCTCCAGCTAGATCTTCAGCTTTGAAGAAGACCAGGAAGCCTGATTTCCAAAGGTGGTGACGCCCATTTTCATTAACAGCAGTTTTCTGACGATAAACTCTGTTGTCTTTTAATTAACGGTCAACTTCATGTCACCCTTTGTGTCCCGCGTTAGTGCCCAGTTCTTTGCTGCAGTGATTTAATGAGTTATTCGGTTAAATTTAACATTACTGGGTACATAAAGTGCTCATATCTGTTCAGCTGCTATCACTCAACTGCTTTTAGCTAAACAAAGAAAGTCGCTCTGCTGTTAGCAAAAACTCCAGTTAGCTGGTTAGCGCGTATAGTTACCCAACATTAGTTAATTCAAAGTTTGCACCGATACGGTTTGATGCTAAAGTCGGGTGAGAAGCTGAACAATGGAGTGCGGTTAAATGTGGAGAGCCACAGCCCTCAAACTTACCACAACAGCAGTCACCGGCTGACCTGGGACGAAAGACATATTCTCGCTGAGCTGTTTGGCTTATAAAGAGAAGAAACTTTCCGCTTCTGCTGTTTTAAAAACTAAAGACAAGTCGATTCAGATAGCGGGACTACTTCCTAGATCATTACATGAAACAGCGCAGGAAGATCCCGAGCTGGAATCCAAAGGCTTTAGGGATGATGTCACGTCACCCCCAGACGTTCGGATTCGCGTGTTTGTCTCACCTTTGTAGCCAGGGAGGGCGGTGTTTAAATGCTGGCAGTCGTCCCGTTATGACTCTGAACAGAAATGAAAACAAATCGAACTCATTACGGGGTTTTTGCTCCTCCTTTGCTCAGGCGAACACCGACAGCTGTTTTCCTTATATCGAATTGGCTAACATTGACTTGGTCGATTCTGTTTTCTTGATCGCACTTAGTCGACAGGATATTCAAAAATTAATTACACTTTGATCATGGATTTTGTACAACTTTGCTTTACTTTACTTTTCACTTTACTTTTGCGCTCAATCACATAGATACAATTTCCTCTAGAAAACAATATAACAAAAAATATTTAGAAAAACCCTCCATATCAAGACAAAACCCCCCAACAATTTTTATAAATATTTATGAGTGTTTTATAGATGTTGATATTTGAGATTTATTGCTTTTGTTAAGCTGATTTTTTCTCTTACACAAGCTCATAATAATCATATAATATCTACAGCACTCATACAGTAGCTGGTGAGTATATACGTGTTTAAAATAGTCTCAGCTATTAGTAAATGTTTCCTTCTGATTTAAAGTAATACGGTAAAACACAAAAATAGTAACCATTTCAAGCCAGACACGTTGACACTGTTGTACTACTTATTGTGCAAGCATACTGTGTGTTTTGCTGCCACTAGATGGTAGTTCGTAATGATACAAGACTTTTCTGTCAGTACGGTGTGGAGGGATGAATAAAGCATGAATCTCCCAAAGTTGATTCTGTTCATCTGGACGTAGCGTTTTGTGGTCGAAACGTTTCGTCACTCATCCAAGTGACTTCTTCAGTCTCAGCTGACTGCAGGTTTCCTATCTTATAAACAGTACATTTGCATAATGACTGAAACCAGCCCACTGAAGGAACAATGGGCTGGGAGGTCAGTTCCTTTGCTCTGTATTCTTTTAGCTAGCTAGCTATTAGCTATAATTTTATTTGCCATAAAATCAAAATAATGTTTTTAAGAGCGCACTGCTGTGTGTTTCCACCTGTAAAAAATCATCTCTATCACACTTCTGATCAGAGATCTGCATGTGATGCAGCAGCATGCCACCTTTACTCAAAGCAGCTGTTATTTCTTATTTGCATATGCTACAAAATTCCCCTGAGCATGTTTAGACTTTAATATCCTAAATAAGTGTATGAAAAACTTTAACCTAAATTTGAAAGCATGTATGCAAAGATGGCAGAAAATTGGCTTCCGGTAGACATCTATGTAACAAATTTATTGCATTATTCATTTTAATGTGGCACCTTTTGTCTGTATAGATTTTTAATGTATGAAACATTTTTTTAAAAAAAAGAATATATAATTTGACACTAAATACATTTGCATGAAGGAGGCAGTTTAATCTATCCTATAATTTTATGCATAATAAATATTTCTTGCGACCTAAATGTTAAAGGAATAGGAATATTATGAGGCTGTGGCAGCTGTTGGCTTAGCTTAGCTTAGCATAAAGCTAAACTAAGCTTTATGCTTAGCTTAGCTTTATGCTAAGCTAAGCCTCATCCAGAAAACAGGATGAGGCAGCTATCCCGCCTCTGTTATCTTATACAACAGGGGGGGGAAAAGAAAACACACGGAATGATTTAATTAGTAAACTTTGAAGAAACTGATAGGCACATTTTGTGTCTAGTCTAGCTGTTTCACTGTGTTTCAGTGTCTGCATTAGCCAGTTGTAGACACATCCTAAGAATGAAAGACTGGTGCAATGCTTTGATATTAAGCTGCTCTTTAGGTGAATAAAGGTCATAAAGATAAAGGATCATAAAGGTTGGACGAATGCAGTATTTTTTCCAGCATGGAGCCTACCACTTCCTCTCCTTTGCCCAGATGAGGATACATGTACACATTAACCCTCTTCCTTAACTTGACTCACTTGTTTATTATAGTTTCAGGTGATCACTGTGAACTGTCCATATTCACTATATTTTCATACACTCTATTTTCTCATGTGGGTCCGTAGCCTGGAGCAAAAGGTGGAGGTGGCATATATTCTAAGGGTAACATGTCATTAGTCAGCTTCACAGGAGTGCAGCTGGAGGAAAGTGGTGGATCACAAAAGGTCAACCCCCCCGTGATCTCCTGGTACTCGTGCTCATCATTTTCACCCCTGTCAGTGTTAATCTCTTCGTGTGAATTATCCTGCAACGGGCCCCTCTTCTTTTGGAATTTCTTCTTGAAGTTCTTTAGGTTGGTGACGACTGACGGCTTTACTTCTTGATTCCTCGCTTGCTGGTTGTTGGTAGTGGGCGGTTGTTCAGAGCCTGCAAACGTGGGCAGATTCTCAGGAGCAGAGCCTGTTCTGACAGCCTGATTCTGCTTCAGAGCCATGCAGTCTCGAAAAGGGACTTCGGGAGGCTGGTTGGATGGAGGATTATCACATGTATATTTCTTCCTGGGTGTTGGGAGAGGCTGCAGATGAACATAAAGACAAACTTAAATTATTTATTTATTTATTTATTTTAGATCTCTTTACTTCTTATTTTTAAAGTTAATGAAAACCTCATCTCAAATGTGCATCACCACAAATCCATCAACACTCAGGGTTACATTTACTTCTAATTTGTCAAAAATCTAGACTTCTCAGTCACTCACAGCAAGTAGCTCATTGATACTTATTCTTTAGATTCGTATAAAAGGATGCTAACTGCAAAGAAAAGGCCATTTTTACCACTGCTGGTGGTTGAGAGGTATTGTGTTGAAACTCATCTTCCAAAGAAGGGTAGAGTCTATTTGTTTGGCTTTTTGGAGGCAAAATTGGTGAGTTTCCCAAATAATTTGGGCGGTGAGGAAGGGCAGGTGGGATATCCTCTCTTGACCCTGGTGGATTTATGCTGGGAACCTGGAAGTTGTTTGGTGGCAAACTGGCCCTGGAGTCTGGACCTCTTGAGCGAAACAGTAGTTCTGCATAGTCAGTCTTGTCATTAGAAGCCTGAGAAGATGTAGAAAAGTTACAGCACAGATGTTTTATTGTAGTTTACACAATTAATCTTACTTAGCTTAGCTTGATTAGCTTATGCTGAGCTTATATAATGTACTAAAAAGTAAACCTGTAGTTTACAATAACATAAAAAAGCATGAATGCAGTTGAGACAAGCACATTTTCTCACCTGTCCACAAGGAACAGTCAGCACTTGAGTGAAAGGCATGATGGGAGTTCTACGATGAAAGTCCACCAGGTCATGCAGAAACCGGTGATACCTGTTTTCCCCCACTATGATGTAAGAGCCATGTTCCAGTGCATCAATCATAAAGTGTCTGCAGCGGTCCTCGGCACTGATTGGTCAGTACATTAGAGTGAACAGAGTGGAGCGTCAGGGTGACTAAGTGTGTGAGCACATTACTTTAAAAATAAGGTTTCCGTCATGCTGAAAACACTCACCGATACGAGAGAGTGTAGCCGATCCTGCTCTCACTGACTCGGATGAGGAAGTAACCCGGCGGCTTAGCCATTAGCAGTTCCTCTGCTGTCCTACACAAAGGACCACAAACAAAGGCCTCTTTCATGCATGCACTTCAATCTTTACATTTTATGGTTTGGGGTTATTTATAAACAGTAGCTGTCACTAAAATGTGAATCACATCATAGTGGGAATCAGCCTGGCCTTTGGGCATATTCTACAAATTGTTTTTGTATATCATATGACATCATATGACATAGTGAAAGAGTTCACACCTACAGCCAATTTAGAATCACCAGCTAGTCTAACATGCATGTCTTTGAACTGCTGAGTACCCGGACAGAACCAGCACAGTCAAAGGAAGAACATGCAGACCAGCTGGTCTTCCTGTGCAACAGTGCTAACTGCTCTGTCACCATAATTAACGATACTAAACTATCATATAAGTATACCAGTCCTTTTTCCAGCTATATTTAATAACTGATCTACAGCTTTAAAACATGGTAATTGTGTAATATATCCCATATAATCATCTCTCATAGTGCAATTGTACAGCACAGGTTTGGTCTCATATTAAGTGAAGTAAGCTACTTTCAGCTGTTCCCTGATTTGAGTCTCCTTCCAGGATGGAACCAGGAATCTTTCACATGCTAGCTGAGTGCATCAACCATTACTCTATGGAACTTACTGTGCAGTGACCAAAGTAAACCTGCAGAGTGAAAGATTAGTTTCAGTCTCACCGCCTAAAATAGAGTAAAAAAAACTATAGGAAAAGTAAATGCAAATCTCTGCTGACACATATTTGTGCCTAGATGTTTAAAGGCTATTAGATGGGAGGTTGAGAGAACCCTGTGCTTTCCCAGAAATATTGGAATACCGTGGCATGTGAGCGATTTAACAGTTTAATAAACATTAATAAAGAAATGTAGCATTTACAAAATGTTCAGTCAGTTAGACAATCACATCAGGTCATGAAAACTGATAACTTTCAGTCTTAGCTCCTCATATTTTGGACTGTTTGCCTTCCACTGGAGTAGATGGAAGGTAATGATATAGGTATGATATGATATGAGGTGAAGACGTGCGGCCTTCATCAGGGTCATTACAAAATACCAAACAGTGTGTGTTTAAATAAAACAGTATACTGCAGAAACCAATCACACATTCAATATATTTAAAAAAAACAACAACATCAGTATTAGAAAATCTAATTAAAAACATAAAAACATTCTTATTCATACCTGCAGGAAATAAACTCTTTAAACAAAATATCCAGAATGCTTCTGTCTTTTCATGATAAAGTTCATTTTACCGACTCTTTGACTGGGCTTAATGGTTTCAATGCCTATAAAAAAAAATAAAGGCAAACTGCAATGTTTTTCATAAAATGTCTTGCAACAGGACTGGTTAAATTATTCCTCTTTGCAGAACTTAAATGTTCATTAATTTGTTCTTTCAGAGATGTTTCTCCTATAGATGTTGCATCACATAGGCACTGTATCATATAGACCACATTTTTAGTTTTGCAAGTGATGAAGCCTTTAACATTGATGATGTTGCCACTAATGGTTTTACATTTTTATTGTACAAGACCCACATTTAGAATGACCTTGTAGTTTATGAGTTATCAGGGTTGTTTCTGGGGTTGAAGGGTCCTGGAAAGCTGGAATAACCTGATGTTCTTCCCTCTTTTATAATGATAATGCGAGCACAATTATATATCTCATAAACTTACTTTCTGGAAATGATCCCATGAAACCACTCGGGGACTACACCGTTCCTGATGACAGACTGAAGCTGAGACTCTGTGAACCAGGTGTAAGGATCACGTTGTCCCTGAAACGTCTGACTTCCCTCCATCCTCCTGCGTAATGATTCATTTAATCGACAGTTATGGCTAATGGAAAAATCACTGCGCACAAATGAAGAATTTAGTTTATTTACTCTGTACATTAACTACGCACCTGCAGTACAGACCACATACAGGTATGAAAGCTGGGTGCTAATATGCATTTTAAATGTTCATTGTTCCTGTTTCAGGTGAAGTGCTCTGTGATGTCTATCAACAGTTCCTCAGGTGAATTATTATTAGTTCCCGTGCATTTTAACGATCTCAAACATAATGCAGTTTTCCTTTAAAATGGCAAAGAGCTAAAGGATGGAGTCTACTCACTAATACTTTTGTTTACAGCAGTATCTGTTGTAAGACTTTATCAATTATATTTGTGAATTCATCTTAAATTTGCAATATGAACACATAATTCATTACGGAATACCGATTTTGTGACTCAATAGTGTTGCTTCTGGCGTCAAATATAAACTCATAGGAAAAGTTACTCACCCTGTCTGGCAGCTCCGAGATAAAATGACTCGGCTGAGCTCGCTCACCTGAAAAAACCTGTCTGGGGGCGGGGCCAAAACCCTACTTGATCCAAGTAGAATACAGTAAATTTTTAAGTACAGTAGAATAGTTTTTTTTAAAGAGACACATAGAAAACACTGAATAACATCACTAAATAAGAAATTAAATTATTCAGATACTCCACATACGTTAAGGCTGAAGTTGCATGTCTTGATTGTATCTGTGGCTGTACGCACACGGGCACACATGCGCAAAGCTGTGGAGAAAATGACCTTCAAGTGATTATTCTGACTTAACAGATTGGAGATAAAACACAAGTGAAAGGAGAGGCTACAGTCTGAGTGATTTTAAGCAACAACAACAAAAAACCTCAAATGACTTTATCAGTACTTTCCAGCTGTCCCGCGTTACTCCAGGGCCAGATTATTACGGAGTGCCGAAAAACGATTTACATCTGGGAAACTTCCTAGACGTCACTGACGACATGCAGTACATCCACATCCCACAGCATTTTATGTGACTTATTATTAGTAAAAACATATTTGTTTTTATATGCAGTGCATGATAGACAGGTGAGCACCTTTTAAAGAAAAATAGATCCTACTTTCAGGCATAATAGGTGACTTATTAACTGATTTATGATTCAATAAAAAAAAAATTCCTGTAATATCGACATCCGCTTCAGAGAAAATCCACCGCCCACCTGACGATTGTTAAAAAGAAAAAAGTCAGAACAAAGGTCAAAGTCTTTCTGGTGTGAAGCAGAAGTGTTGAGCTCCAGTGCAAATCTTTCTGCGGGGCTCTTCTCCATTTATACACAAAGTGCCCCCACCTACGCACTCCACTTCCTCCACAATTTTATGAAAAATATGTTTTTGGGTTTTTTTTTTCAAACCTTGGTGAAGAAAGTTATCAGGGAACCACTAATGCTCATATGTCTTCTCCTCAAGCAAACAGGCCCCTATTGCAAACCTTAAAGCATCCTTAAACTGCCAACTACTGATAGAGAAGAAAATAAACCACATCAGAGAGGAGAACGCAGCAGGGAGAAGTAGCCTCAGTCTAATCATCCATCAGCTCACTAAAGTGAGAGCTGCAGCTCAGACATATTCTTTCCCTGTTTGTAAGGCTGAGGAGGAAGTGCACGAGTACAATACGCTTGCTTACAGACGCTGTGGAATAGATGGCATGCTGACTCCACAAATCTCTCCGTGATAATATGAGGCAATAGACTGCTCTGCAGTTTTTGCGCCACTTCGATGCCGTACACATTTGCATATTACCATGTGGTAGAGTGGCAGATTCATTTGCAACGCAAAACTCTACATCATGGATGGGAAAACATCAATAAATAGATTTCAGAGAAACTGGATTATAGGAACCAAAATTTTCAATTTGTACTGGTGTCATGGTGCAACCAGTTAACCAATTGATGATATATGATGACATATACAGTGTATATATATTAATTCTGTTTATGGGACTGTGCTCTGGATCTGTTGGAGCCACTTACCCAGTTTGGGGTCAATGCTGAGGTATTTACTTCAGTGTACTCATGGATGTTTGCCGTTTCATCCTGGATGGTGGTTCTGATACTCACTAGTCCTCAGCCTTCCTTCTTCTTAGCAGACAGTTTCAGGGTGCTGGAATTCCATCTCATCCTTTAGCCAGCTGATTATCCGAGCCGGGCATCTGACTGCTCAAGACTTGCTTACTTTCTGCAGGTATTTGGTGGTTGCGACTTTCCTAGCGGCCTCTTCGTGGTTCCCACTTGCCTGTGGGATTCCCAGGTATTCGTAGCTGTTCTCAGTGTCGTCTTCTGGTAGTGCAGTCCTCTCAGTTCTAACCATCTTCCCTCTCTTTGTTACACGTTTCCAGCCTGAATGACATTGCAATTTGTCTCATTTACTCCTGGCATACAGCTTGATGTAGAGGATAACAATTGTGCCATCCTGTAGTCGGTATCCGTAGCAAGTCATGTTAATGATCTAGCCTGGGCGGTTCAGGCCTATGCAGAACAGCAGTGGGGACAGCATCTGTCAGTTTGAACAGGTCATCTTGACCTTGACTACATGCCTAAATGCACTGAGGTGCTGCCATGTGATTGGGTAGATGCATCAACAACCAGCTGAACAGGTGTAGCTACCCTGAATGCAATGCTAATTGTTTATAAATTAAAGAAAAACATCAAGAGTACTTGTCCTGCAAATGTTTTGTGTTTTTGCACAGGAAAAACATACTGGACACATTTAAGAATCTCATTTTTAATAAATCATCAAAAGTACACATATCTACAAAAAGTGTAGATCAATAAGATTTATGAAACTACAGTACAATCATTGTAGATCTTATTTACAATTGCTGAATTATTTACTTTATTCCACATGAAGCCCATCAGTAATCAGCAAAGAAAGCCAATTGTAGTTCAGGAATGCTTAAGATATGCGAACACAGAACTGTCACATTTGGGAGAGAATTACAGAATAAAGCAACGGCAGACTGTAGCTCACAATGCTGAATTTTCATCAAGCTGTGAACTGATTTTAACTGAGAGTGATTTTAAGAAACAGCCGAAACAAATTTAAACCAGCAAAGCTGACATTTCCTTAAATCCGCAGGAAAACCGTTTTGTTACAGGTTTGATTCGATGACTCTTCAGCGCCGCTTCAAAGGACCTGCTTATCTGGCCTTTGACGTGATTTGCTCAATTTCCTATTTTTCGTCCTCTGATGAGCTCTCGGTGTAATTGCATGGAGTGACAGCAGAAAATAATAAAACAAGATCAAGGATCCTCTGCACAATTCTAATCTCAAATAAAGCTCATTAAGTCAACTGTGCAAAGCCTTTTGAGGTTTCCTACGCACCAAGAATGCATAGATTAGATGGTCATAATACTGGACCAAAACAACACAGGAGGAGAGGTGGAAGAAGGTGGTTTCCAAAAGCATTAGAAGATACGCGAATGCATAAACAAACAAACAAACAAAAAATGTTGTGAAAACAAAAAGAAAATCTCTAGATTTCTGGTTTCAGTGCTCAGATGTTTTAAAGAAGCCCAGAGAGGCTCTGTGGAAATCTTGTGCATGCAAATGATTTGCTTTCAGTTAAGACTTGCAATAAACACAGACAATAAATGTTAAGAAATCTTTTTTTTTCCAAAACAGAAAGAAAAAGGAAGAAAAGTGCATAATCAAGAAGAACATAAAAGGGCACTTTGTCATTTTGGTGCTATGATTTCTTTCACTCCATAAATACTGCTACAGCACAGCACATATCCAAGGCCCAGGAAACAGTTGTGTTTATGTTCCCCCATTGGAACAGACAACCGGAACGAGTACAAATGCATAAAACCACACTTTCACCATTGCTGTGACTCTTTCTGCTGTGTAGCCTCCAGGTGGTCAGTGTAGGTATTGCTAAAACGGTGTGGAAAGCAACATCAAAAAGGAGCATGTGTGTGCCCTTAAATTACCCCCCCTTCTAAAAACCCAACCCTACTGCAGACATGTGAACACAAGAGAAAAATCAGGGCTCTTTCATACATTACATTGCACATTAAAGAGGACTGGAATGTTTTAGCAGAAGACACGAGAAGAAAGGACACGTAAACCCCACTGTGGATATGATGAGTGACATGTGCTGGCATTACTGTGTAATACGGTGAATCATAATCAATTTTATATATATATATATTAACACGATGCATTTACATAGATTTGGACAGTAAGGAAAGAGCTAGACCACCCTGTCAGGACAAATATCTAGTATAATATCTTGTGTGTGTGGGGTTCAGGGATTGTACGCATCACTTTGGAAGCACAGGTGACAATCAAAATATTAGAAAAACAAATGAGTGTAATACACGTATTCTTTAAGTATAATCTGGTCTTTTGTTGGTCATAAGGATCAAATACAGCGCTCCCTAAAGGTTTATGGTGACTGGGGACCATCCTTCCTTTTGAAAGAAAAGGATATTTGTTTTTATGTAATAGCACATTAAATTAATGATAAATGGAATGATTCATCAGGAACCTGTTTTCAGCAACCATCGCCTCTGGCTTCGAATGTTGCATCGTGTCACCTAACGCAAGTTTATCATGTAAGAAGCTGAAGAATGCTGTGCTGACTAAAGAAGCAAACAATGCGGCTAGTTCAGCGTCGGGAGAATCAGCCTTTGTGTTGGATTAAAGGCTCAAAACGCACCTGAAAAAGTTATATTCTTGTTCAAAGAAATGCAACGGCACTTCCTACTCACTTCAAAACTAGTCTAGACAAATACATTCTTTTAAAAAGCTGCCAGATGAGGAACTGTGAGGCGTTTCTGTGTGTGTTTCTCAGACTTGTCCTGTTGTTGTTCAGCTGGGCACTGAGGTCTCCCACTTCTTTCTCCTCTGGTTAGTGCTCTTCTGTGCACAGAGTTTTGGCAATGTTGTACATGCAACGTCCTTAATCTCTAAGAAGAAGAATACTTGTATCCAATCCATATGGTATTTAGCTGTGCACAATCAGCTTTTGAACATGATAAACTCAGGAAACGGCCGCTTAAAAAATTAGCCTCTTTAGTTACGTAGATATTAAAACTCTCAAATTTGATGAACGAATCCCTTAATTATTATCCGTCACTGCTGAAAGGTTGAATCTTTCTTAGTATTTAAGGAGGTGACCATTAAGAATCTTTCACTCTTGTGCCTACACTGAAAATATTAATTAATGGGGGAGAAAAAAGAAATGAGATTAAATATGTAACAGAGCCCACAGCAGTTAGATCCACAGGTATTAAAGGAAGACTGGTAAACCAAGGCGGGGGGGTAAACTTTTCCTTTTCCTAATTACATAATGACGGGACAAATCAGAAGGAGGAGGAAGACAAATGAAGAAGGATAAAACAGATCAGCGTGCTCTGTCCAGTTATGTCCAGTGGGGGGACACGGTTAAGGCGATGGTGGTTGCCGACGCACTCGTCTTCTCACAGCAGCGTGCAGCGGAAGAAACTGCTCTTCTTGGGTTGTTCTGTAATCTTTACTCCTTGATTGCTGCCCTGTGGGTTGTTTCCCTCCTAAAATGCACAAATGTTAAAGCCCATTAATTAGGAAAACATGCAGACAGCAGAAAACACCATTAACACCATACCTACTGAAACTACTGTGGGTAAGCTATTAATAGAGTTTTCACTTCTCTACTTTCTTACCAGCTTCTTGTCCATTTTTGCCTTAATGTCTCTGGCAAGCGTTAAGAAGGCCTGCAGACCAAAAAACAAAAACACAAAACATATAAGATCATTGCACCGCATTGAAGTAATAATTCAGTACAATTATCACTAAGAAATAAATAATAAACAACAAGACGATGTAATCCCAAACAACAGGAGGAAACAAACAAGTGTTCCAGCAATTATCACAGGGAATCTAAAGTGTTTGGACAATAACTCATTTTTTTATTTTGTTTGGCTTTTAACTCAGAGTGGCTTCTTATTACCCTCTATTTATTATTAGAATAATAAAAACATCAAAAATAATCAATGTTTCGTTGGATTTGTTGTGTGCTGTTTTGGTGCCTTCTATGGCAAACATGTGCTTTTAAAAAGTGCTCTATTAATAATTCATTTTCTCTTTAGGGTGGTTTGTTTGTGCGGTTTTGAACACGGTGATTAGATTCAGGCACAGCTCAGAACAACCACACCGAGACTCTTTGGAGGAGGTCGTTTGACCCAACTACAACGTGTAGGCGGCAAGTTTGAGAGTACCACACATGTGCCCAGGGCAAAAACTGTAGTAATCAACCACGAAATGAAGTGAGGGCTAACTAAACTCTCCCTGTTATCCACTGTCAGTGCGCCCCAGGGCGGCTGTGGCTACAATGTAGCTGCTATCACCAGTGTGTGAATGTGTGTGTGAATGGGTGGATGACTGAATGTGTAAAGCGCTTTGGGGTCCTTAGGGACTAGTAAAGCGCTATATAAATACAGGCCATTTACCTTCATCCTGTATTTGTTTATTGTCCAGATGTGTCTGTGGCGCAAACTGATAGTTCTTGTGTATTTTATAGTTCCACATTTGGTTTGGTTGGAGTTTTCTCCATGTGAAAAGAAACCGAATACCAAAAAAACAAGGAAAAGCTACGAGTTTACAACAAAGTGCATGTGCATGTGAAAACGCCCCAAGACCAGAGGAAACCCAGTGAGGGCAGTTCGGTGTGCTGCACTCAGACTTTCTTGCCTCTGGCTTTAGGACTTTGGGGGAGACAGGAATATTAATCTGAGCAGTAAGAAGATATGTGGAGGGATTACACTTATTATGATTGAAAATTGGGGAAATCCCAGTCGTGTCAATGCTCAGAAACATTCCTGCGGCCTGAATACTGAATTACTAGCTGCTGGAATGCGACCATATTACTTGATAAAGGAATTCATCTTTGCTATATCTCTTTGTATCCACTTTGAGGAGCAAAAGGTTTGGATTCTGTGGCTGTGCATGACTAATGGATTCTGACCACACTGCAGCTGGAAACTTTCTCTAATGTGTTTAAAGACACAGAAACTCTTAACCATGTCATGCCGTAATAGCCACATTCATTTCAGATAAAATTATCTCCTCCTTTTTTACATTGTTTATTAACTGTAGTTGTATTCATGGTGTATTTTGGTTTTCATGTAATTGAATTTTGTAACTTTGTGTATTATGAATGTAAACCCAACAAGGGACAATAGTTAGAAATTAGCAATAGCTATAAACTTATGTGCAGTACATCAGTTTCATGTTTTATATTTGGACTATGTTAAACTGCACTGTCCCTGTTAAACAAAGAATTAAAAGAAAGATTTAAGATCATTATTTGATCATATTAAAAGTTTTGATTTATTGGATCTGTAGTACTTTACCTTTCAAGGTTATTTTGAACTGTTATATTCTACCTATATATTTAGTCACGTCGTTTATACTTCAAAGAAAAACTTAGCTAAGAGTATCAAAGTCATTTCCCAACCTTTGGGATAAATAAGTATTAATAATTATATAATAATAATAATAATATTTCTTTTTCTTATAACGTATAAATATTTGGTTTTAGGTATGCTTGTAATATTCTGATAGAGCTGTTTGACCCTGCTTCCTGCTAATATATTGAACCAAGTACAATCGTGTCGTTGTCCGGTGTGGATTTCAAGAGTTAAAAATGATTTAACATCTGAACTGTCGCACTTGTGCTGTCCCCTAGTTTTACACAGTAAAAAAATAATTAAGCTGGCCATCTTCCACAACACCACTTTCAACAACTAGCAAGTAATTACTGAAAACTGAACTCACATTCTCCACGTTGATGTTCGCCTTCGCACTGGTCTCCATAAATTTGATACCGTACTCCAGCGCCAGCTGACAGCAGAAGAAAAGAGTCATTAGCGGGACTATTCAGACACTACTTTTATATTGCAGGGACCTCAGAGTAACATTATCACCGACAAATCAATTCCCACCTTCTCTCCTCTTTCTTTGGACACTTGACGCTTGTCATTAACGTCACACTTATTCCCGAGGACCATCCTTTCCACGTCTGCTGATGCATGCTGTGGAAAAGAAACTCGTGGTGAACAGGTAGGAAAGCGACCTCATATATACTAAGAATATACTGGTATGTTTTCACCTTGTTCAATGCCACCAGCTCAGCAGTAAATAAGAACATTGTTACTAAAGGTAACTGATGTTGATGTTTACCTGCTGTGTATTTTACGCTCATTAAATACTGTGTCGGTTATTTATAAGGCTGACGAAGAAGGTCTCTGGATTTATTTATTTATTTATTTTTTCACCAAAAAAATCTTCATCATGAATGATTAAAACTTCTGCATGAATCTGTAAGTTTACATTTAATGTAGTAACATTAAAATAGTTCTGCTATTACGTTATAATTATAATTTTGCTTCTCTGGTACAAAAGAGAGAATGAATAACAAATAACAATGCAAAACATGGGCATAAACATCAGCTAGTGTCCAAATTGATATTCTAAGCACTTAGAAATTCAGATTTGATACCAATCGTTGAGCCCTAACACAAAAATTATAATTACAACTATTCTGTAAAACCCAAATAGATTAAGCTGCTTAAATAAACGTAGCCCTGCAGGAGGATTTGGACTTTTATTTGTTGACAAAATTACAAGGAGAAGGATGTGCAGAAGGCAAAACAAGAGGGTTCCTGCAAAACAGGGCCTAGCACAATAACTGCTTTATCTTAATTATCTGGGTATAATAATTTTAATCGTAACAGAAACTGAATCAAAACTACAGCGTTACTCTATAGCACTTTGTAGAAGATCAAAATCAATAATTAACCAAAGAGGAACAAATCTGAACAGAAAGAACTAGAAAAGTACGAGTAATGCAAGGTTTTTACCTCTTCTATATTCCGTATCCAGTTCTTGATGTTTTCAAAGGACTTCTCATTGGTAATATCATACACTAACATGATGCCCTGCAGAGGTCATAGAGCAGAAGACATAAGAAAACACAGTAACCTAAGATCAGTGCTGTACTTCTTAAATCTATCTGATCCACAGAAACAGAGCTGAAAGTCAACTCTAATGAAAATATGCAGCTCATGTAACCACTGTGAGATAACCACTTGTTATTAATTAGTACTATGTCAATAAAACGAAACGGAGATAAAACACTGTCGACTGGTGATGAATCATGTTGTGTTGGAGGAAAGTAAAAGGACTTTGGTCAAAGGTGAGAAGGTCCAATTAGGTTCACAAATACAAGCATACTAACTGTATGCTTGTAGGAGGGACTAGCAAAAACTGCCAAGGTGCTGTAGTAAGCACACCTGATTTTTCAGGTGTACACGGCATTAACAACAATGTGGGGTGTGGTTCTAGTAGAGGTTTATGCTGCAGTACATACATCATTTCACCTACTCCATTCCCAGAGATTATCTCAGCTAATGTATCATCTGAAAGGCTGACGATGCAACTTACCATGGCTCCTCTGTAGTAGGCTGTTGTGATAGTCCTGAACCTCTCCTGTCCTGCTGTATCCCTACACAGAAGACACATCTGTTAACTGTCCTCACAGAACACATTAAAGGTATAACAGCTTTTTTAGAGATTTTTTAAAAGCATACAAAATAGGGAGCAGGACCAAGTTTCCAAGTGTTCCATACAAGTATTGGTGAATTTCCTTGCTTGACACAATCCTATTCTGGTCAGTTACAGTAGTAGATACTGTCCCGCAGTACAGCAGTTATACAATAACTGTGAGGTCATTATCGTTTGTGACGCTAGGTACCCAAGTCAAGGCTGTGTGGTATTTTGCTTTTGAATTTATCTCAAGTCTTAGGAATAGGGGGACAAAGAAAATAATTCTAAGAATATCAAGTACTTTTTGTCTTTCTCTAAAATATACAGGATTAGGTCTTGATGCATTCTCAATCATCCAGGTGACTTCTTGGATGAGTGACAAAACGTTTCTCCCAGAAAACGCTACGTCCAGATGAACAGAATCAACTTTTGGAGATACAGGATTAGATTTAGGGTAAGACTTAACATTAACCCTAAGAAGGGTTAGCCCAATGGTGGCCAGACCAAATGTGGGGAGTACAAGGAGTCTGTTTGTTTGGGAACTTTCCATCTGTAGGTTAATAAATACACACAGAAAATACAGGTATGGCAGTGATCATGTAAATATAAGTAAATACCTGTTTTTAACGATAACATTGTTGTGAAACATTCTTTCTGATTTAAATAATTTAAATAATAAATTTAAATTAGTTTGTGTTGCTGTTAAATTGCATTGCATCATACTGAAATGCTTCTTCATCAGAAATGCTTCTCAGTTTAGAACAATTATTCTAAACAGTAAAGAGTGCAGGCATGCTTAATATCACTGTCATCCATCACCAAACCCTGTCAGATGAAGACAATTTATGGACTTGTCTATCTTACCATATCTGTAGCTTGATCTTCTTTCCATCTAATTCTATTGTTCTGATTTTGAAGTCAATACCTGAAGAAAAAAAGTCACATCAATTGTTTTAGAAGCACCACAAACTTTGCCTGACCACCCCACAGACAGTAACAATATCTGTTTTTAATGCACGAGATAATTCACACTTTTGTAACGTTGGCAGCATGAGTGCGAAGTACAGGGCAGTCTGTCATAAGGGAAATGACAGTGCCAACTATCACTGTTAGCTTTGAAGCATGCTAGCTCAGTTTACCCCTGTTAAAGTATTTATTACGATAAAAATGTCAGGTGGGGTACACTCTCATGGAAATCACATATATTTGAGGTTGCCAAATATTCAGGCCGGTTACAACGTCTGTGAGGTTTCTAGAAAGCCCCTCTAACTAGCCGGTTGAAAGCTTCCTGACTAGCCTGTAGTACAATATGAATGCTAGCCAGAAAAGTTAGCAGAATTAGCCTGTCGGGATGGGCTACTCCTATGTCTCTTTTCGTCCAAAACCACACCGATAATTCGGCTTTTACCCACCTATCGTGGAGATAAACGTTGAGTTGAAGGCATCTTCTGAAAATCTGAAAAGCACGCAGGTCTTCCCAACGCCGGAATCGCCGATTAAAAGTAGTTTAAACAAGTAATCGTAAGTCTTCGCCATGTTATTAGTTAGCTTACTACTGCGGATATCCCGCCCGTCGCGTACAGGGAGGCGTCACTTCCTGCGAGCTTCTTTTGGACAAATCAAACGTCACTCCCCACTGTCGTCGTGGCTGCTCTCCCGAGGGGGTTTGCTCGTTTTGATGCCTGTATCCACCCGGGAGAGTGTTGTTAATTAATCGCTTAACTAACCACTGCTAAGTGGTTATATACTAAGCCGCTGGTTATGTGTAGTCCAAAGAAACTGGAAACTGCACACAATTTTTTTTTTACCTCTGAGAGTTTCTAAGAGTTTTCTACTGTCGCTTTTAATTTATTGTTGCTTCTTATCTTTTTTTTATTTTTATTTATTTATTTTTTTTTACAACAGGTGTTATTAAGACCTGTTTAGATTTTGTTTAAAAAAAAAAAAAAATTAAAAGGCTAAATTAAAGCAGACCTTTTCCAGTACACTTTCCATTCTCTGCTGTTTGTCTGTTAAACACGTATTGTGCATTCAGCACGGACCTACTTAGCAAGTATCTGTTGCCCCTCCCTTACACGAAGACTCCGCCTACTCGATTCTTATAACTCAGACCTACACCAAACTACAGGTGGATTTAGTGACGAGCATAGCGGGCTTAGTTTGCTTTATCATTTATTTACATTTGACGAGAAAACCGGACGATCTGAGTAAAAATGTCTGTAAGTGAAAATCTTTTTATAATTTTTAGATTTGACTGTTTTTGTTAGAAATATTAGAAAGTAGAACAATTCTGACTGACAGAAAGATGCTTTAATAGTATTTTGTGAACTAAGAAATACAACATTGTACTGAATTTTAAAAAGAGTAGCAATAAAGTGAGTAATATTTTTTTAACTCTTGTAATATTGAACTTGTAGCAACATGTTATATACTGTTATCTGGTCATTGTTCTTGTACTGTATGAATGATGCTTGGGCTTGTCTGGACATGTTGCTCCTCTAACTAGCAATTCATTCTTCAGACTGTAGGGGGCATACAGCTATAAAACATATTGCGGTACATCTATTAAGACAATCCTGTCTTCTTCTTTCACCCCAGCGGATCATCCGTCTTCATCTCACCCTATCCCCATCATCTTCCACTGTCACCTTTATCCAGCATATCCAATATTCAGCCTCTTCTCCAATTTCCAAACCAGTTAACCTGAGCTGTACAAATTTCTGTCAGCTATGCCTCCTGTCTTTTTGTTAGTGCTGTCTCCAAACCATACATCACAGCAGTTTTACCATGATCTTGTAAATAATCATTTTCATATTCTTATCCCTCCATTAACCCCATCCTGTCAGTAGCAGAACAATTGAATAGTTCATGTTTAAAAAAAAAAAAACGCTCTGCCTTTTCTTGCAGCTGGCTAAGGATCTGATGCACCCAGGTTTTGCCGAGGAGAGGCGGCGGCATAAGAAGAAGAGGCTGGTGCAGAATCCAAACTCTTACTTCATGGATGTTAAATGCATGGGTAGGAATTTTGGCTCATGGTGCAAAGTTTTAGGATTTATTTTTAGTTATGTGTGGCAAGCTCTAATTGATCTGCAAATGCTCACCAGGGTGTTACAGGATCACCACCATCTTCAGCCATGCCCAGACAGTGGTGCCCTGTGCAGGCTGCTCTGTAATCCTTTGTAGGCCACGAGGGGGGAAATGCAGACTGACAGCAGGTAAGTACAATGCCAAAAACAGTAGCTTTGAATAAGATTCTCCTAATTTGCTTGCAAGACGTTACTGAAATGTTTGACATTTCTCCCTCTAGGCTGCGCCTTCAGAAAGAAACAGACATGAACAGTAACGAACCTGGAACAATGCAGCAGAAATGCCCAAGGATAATCGAGGCTGAGCGATGCCATGTTGCAAATCCTCAGCAAATAGAGAAATTGCCTCTATTTATCTAAATGAGTACGATTTTACCCCCGTGTGGGGCTGAATGAGACAAAATCATCTGAATGCATGTACACTCCAAAGCAGATTGACATAATGAAGCACTTTGCTGTAAAGACAATGTCATTACTTCTTCTGCATGAGTAAAATGCAACAATCAAATTTGCAAAAAACTTCCGACAAGTCATGATTTCTGTAAAACATTTTAATAGGTTGACATGGTTGGGGGTGGGGGTGGGTGAATGAAGTATTTCATAACAGTCTCAACCAAATGTGAGGCACTCTCAGTGGCTCTGACATGAGATGAAACCACGATGACCATCACAAAAAATAAAATTAAAATTAAAAACATTTCATGAATTGTCTGTGTTGTGTGTGTTCTTTGGTTTTGAGAGTTCCTCTGGCAAAAAGGAGTGGTGTAAATGAAACAAAACCCAAGAAAAAAAAATACAACTTCTCACATTACCTAACATTATTCTACTATATACAATAAGTTTCCATGGTTGATAAAACTTGACTGAGCTTCCAGTGGTTTGGGGTTTAGCTCACTCATATTGTAAATATTGGCTACACAATGGCATATTGTTGGTAATGATGCATTAGGTATCAGTGGTCAGGTCAAGCATTTAAGTGTTCAGAACGTCCGCATCAGGTTCAACACCTTGGCCAAAGAGGCATTACGTTATAATTAAATGTAAAGAAGTCTGAATCACCGAGCCTTGCTATCAGGTCATCTGTTCACGTGACTGTTGTGTTGTTCTAACACAAAAACAGACTGAGACGAGCACAGATCTGTCAAATATCTGTTAATTTGCAACCGCTGGAGATAAAATGGAAAAATAATAAGAAAAAAAATGTTGACTAACTTCAAATTACCACTAGGTGGCGCTTAAAAGCCACACAAGACTGAGCAAACCCCTATGCCATATGTAGCCTATGTATTAAAAATAATCAGAAGTGTAATGTATGTGCACATAATGTGTAAAATTAAGTCTGTGTAAGAGGTTGAGTGACCAAATCTGAGGTTTCTTTGGACAAATTTAGTGCCAGTTCTTTGTAAGTGGTCAAAAACAAATTTCTACAAGAACATCTGTAGGTTTAAAAAAAAAAAAAAAAGTAGCAGTGGATTCAAAAAATCTTTATAAAAAAAAAAGAAAAGTTGTGCTTGGGGAAAAAAAAAAAAAAAAAAAAAGGACAAGCATTAAGTTAATCCCCCTTTAGGTGGGGAATGAAGATTTTACAGCTCGAAAGGTGGAATGGAGTCGAACGTTTAATGGAATGTTAATGACGACCTCATCCTCTCCAGCTTCCTCTGTGTGTGTTTATAAGCTGTTCAGCTCCTGCAGGGTCTGGTCCAGGACTTGGTGCATGCCCAGATTCTCCTCTTTGGCATGTGATAGTTTCTCTGGGGAGAAGAAGAAGAAATATGACACGGTGAACCCTCAATCACCAGTTAGCAGTGCTCGCTCATTTCATGCCACTGTAATCTCTTTGTGAGGTTTGTCACACAGCACCCCTTTTTTAAAGACTGCACAAAGGTCGGTGTTACTGGGCAGATGTTTTGCATAACTAGTTTGGTTAAGTTGTGCCACATGCAAAAATAAAAATCAACCACTATTGAGTACCTTTCATGCATAAACTGCTGGAAGACTGTTAGTGGGATCATACAGGATGGACTTTTTAAAGGACTCGTTTGCTGCACAGTGAAGTCATTCGTATATCCCACCTTGTGGAAATGGCATTAAGATCTATGCATACTTTATGGACATACAAATCAGAAACCACCAAAGCGTGTAGATTAAAACCCAGGTGACTGCAAACTATTAATCCACACTAAAACCAGAAATGCTCACCTTTGTAAAACTGATATTCAGATGAACGCGTAGAGTAACAACTAATCATAAAATACACTGTTAATAACCTAATAAGAAAATCATAGTAACCTATATAGTTAGCTGAGACTGCATCAAACAGTTCATAATTTTCTTACACACTGGCAACGAACAAACAAAAAAACAACAGACAAAAGCTGCAAACTAGGAAAGAAAACGAGCTTTAATGAATTATGTTTTGCATAGTGAGATGAGCAGAGGCACATACGATCAGAGGAGATGAACATTTAGAGGCACAGCAGACAGAGAGAAAGAGCGAAACATGTCTCTACAGAGACGTCATGTCATTGAGGGCATGGTCCAGCTCCTCGCTAATGGCCTTGTACTTCAGCTTCTGAGCATACAACTCATCTGGACGCCAGAGGTCGACAAGAAGCAGAGGCAGGTGCCAACGACAGCAGCGACACAAGCAAGAGGAAAGCAGGACGAGAGCGAGAGACAGATGGAGGCAAAGAGCAGAGGGAGAAAGGAAGAGACAAAAAAATAGGTCAGCCTTTTTAAAGATGCAGAAATGCTTGGAAGAAAGAATGATGAATACCTAATTATGCTCAAAGCTCTTCACGTTTGTTTTGGTTTTTTGCTGGGGGAGCTTTGAGCATTTAAGACTTTTGTGAAAGTCTCATAAAACTGATCCTATAAATCCATGAACTCAGCTGCCTGTGGTTCAACAACTGAACGATCCTGACCTAAAAACAAAAATATGAGCACATTCTGTCCTCTTTGCTGCCGCTGCAGCTTCGTGGCTGACATGGAATACTTGTCCTTCAGTAACAAGGGGCTTTTATTAGCCTGTCTTAGTGAAATAGTTTCCATACATTTGGTTCCTGTGGAAAATTCTCTTTTCCACAGGAAAAAAAATTCCAGTGATGCTGAAATAGGACACCTCTTCTAGAACTCAGGCCAAAACTCAGGTGAGTGATTTTGCAACTGTGTATGAAGATGTGCTCGTAGTTCATCACCATTTAATGAAACTGAACGCATCTTTGCAGGTTCACTTAAAGCTAGCAGACAACATGATTTGGGCTCTGGGCGGCTGTGGCTACAATGTAGCCATCACCAGTGTGTGAATGTGTGTGTGAATGGGTGGATGACTGGATATGTAAAGTGCTTTGGGGTCCTTAGGGACTAGTAAAGCACTATATAAATACAGGCCATTTACCATTTACATGTTCTGTTAAAAAAGAAAAAGATTTTGGGCCACAGATGCTGCAAATCCCCCAAAAACCTCAATATGAATGTGACTCTCGTACCTTCCAGGTCGTCGATGCTCTTTTCCAGTTTGGCAACTGTCCTCTCGGCAAACTCTGCACGGGTTTCAGCCTGGGAGGAATTCAGACAAAGCATGTCAAAACAAACTGATGAGCGCCAACAAACACATCCATCATGAAAGACTGCAACAGGAGAGCTTTTCAGCCAGCCTTGCTAAGCTTATGGAAATGTCACGTTTAACATTTTAGCGATAGGGGGGAAAAATGCTACAAATGTCTCTGAATGACTGGATTATTCTCACTATTATAATTTTATTCTCAACTCTGTGAAAACACCATCTCACCTCCTTCAGTTTGTCAGTCAGAACTTTGATCTCCTCTTCGTACTTGTCTTCTTTTTCTGAGTACTGGTGACAAACGGAGAGGCAAAGAAACAGCATTAGCTCACACTTAGCAAACGTGCACACAATGGGAGCACAAAACGGCACCATCCCAGGATTATTATTGCTTTGAGAGCTCATGGCGCCACTCCCTCGCTGGCACGTAACAGGAAAGGTGTTGGCCTGTCCTGGGAACAAGTTCTGCTGTTACGCTAACCACTGCAGGTCTGTTTTTAAAAAAAAGCCATGCCATATTTGCTAAAGACAAGTTGTCATGAGGTAAACCTGGCATGCTGTTGCACTGCATGTCTGTGCACGGGCGGGAATGAAGCAGACACATTTCTGAGTGCGGCAGGTTTCTACTGGCTGCTTATATACACACCTGAAACACCTTACGTAGCCAGTAACACCACTCATACACACATAAAAAAGAAAAAAAAAGCCTCAGTGGCTAATTTGTCATGCGGTAGATAAGTTGGTGTGCAAACATATATTTAAACAGCTGCATATCAAAGGAGTTCAGGTGCCGAGCTCCCTTATATAATAGCTTGAGGGTAAAATAAATGGTTTTAAGGAGAGCCTGATGATACAGTTATAATGGAGGTAGTATGAAACAGTCCTTTGCCATGTGGTCTCCCTCTCTGAGGACAGCTCACCCAAATTACGGTGCACCGAGCCATGAGTAAAGCCCTAATGATAGGATTGTGTGTGCATGGTGCCAGACTTAGTGTTCAGTATATATATTTAGTTTTTCTGTTTGTGTTTGTGAAAGACAATGAAAGCAACTGCCTAAAGTTTTAGTTTGTTTTGTCATATTATTCGATTTTCACAAATCACATTGATGCATTTTGACAGGAAACCTTTTTTTCCTCCTTTACTGGATAAAATCAGATTTTTTTTTTCTATATTTGGAAGATTCTTGTTTGGAAAAACATCACCAATCTCCAGAAAGCCAAAGCAGAATTATTACTTCTTAACGTGTCAATGCATTTCTGTCCGTCTTGTACCTTCTCAGACTGGGCTTCTAAGGACTTCAGGTTGTTGGTCACATTTTTCAGCTCCTCCTCTAGGTCACTGGCTTTACTGCAAGGAGAATCCCACGCATACTTTGTTTTAATCCGAGAGCCGCACAAGAGACCATGCATCTGTATGTGAGTCAATGAATTTATGCATTTGTGCGCTTATTGCATTTACCATTCTGAGAGCTCGGCCCTCTCCTCAGCTCTCTCCAGCTCGCCCTCCAAGATCACCAGTTTACGAGCCACCTGAGACAGAAAAAGAGAAATATTTTAAACTCAAACGATCTGAATAAGGGAATTTCTCTCTTGCACTTAAGCAGTCACTGTCAGAATCACCTCCTCGTATTTGCGGTCGGCCTCCTCTGCGATGTGTTTGGCCTCCTTCAGCTGCATCTCCTGAATCTCCATCTTCTCCTCATCCTTCATCGCTCGGTTCTCAATCACCTTCATTCCTCTGGGATGACAGGACACGGCGTGAGGAGAGGACAGACTTGCTTTTGTGAAAGTCAGGTGAACTAGATAACACATGTTCTTTTTCTCCACTTGTGTCTAACGCGAATAAGAAACTGACCTCTCGCTCTCATCTGCAGCCTTCTCTGCCTCCTCCAGTTTCTGCAGCGCTGTGGCCAGTCTCTCCTGGGCACGGTCCAGCTCCTCCTCCACCAGCTGGATCCTACGGTTAAGAGCTGCTACCTCACCCTCTGCCTGCAAAGGAAAATTTTAAAAAACAGGAAGAACTTAAGTCATGCATTTATTCAACTTTAAGTCACCCGAAGTTGTCTGCCGTCCTCCATCATAAAACAGGAAGAGAAGGAAATGACACAACGACAGAAGTCGGGGAAAAGAACTTGTCACCCTGTTTTCAGCAACTGTTGCAACAAAAATCAGTGAATATCCAAACCAACCAGAAGGACGTAATTTTAAAAGTAAAAGGGAATAAAAATTAACATCTTGTAGATTTACTTTTTTGGATTAATGGAATAAGAATGACCTATTAAGGAATTAAGCAAGGGACAGGATATGGTGATGTCCTGTCTACACTTCCCTAACAACTACTGTTATCAGGAGGTTGAATCTCTGTCTTTTTTTGAACTTAAGTTCCTCATCCAACAAATTGATGCATCACTTTAAAACCAAACCACATCTATTATGAACAAAAGTCCAAAAACTGAACTCAAGTGTTGCATATTTCACCACATGAAACACTTTTTTTAAAGCTGTCAATGGAAGAGCAGCTATACAGTCACACAGTACAATGCCTACCCAGAACTCTGATAAAAATATTTAAATACAGCCACCTGAATATAATCATGGTGCTATGACGACAGGGAAATATTCACCCTTATCATTCATATCCTAATCCTCACTAACAAAGTGAATCCAAACAAAGGCTGCAAGTGAGTGAGTGGGTGAGTGAGGGGGAGACGGTGTAATCTACTCTGTGTGCTCTCTGGGGTCACTCGGGTTTCTCAAATCAAAATGTGACGGTTAAAATGTGAAATGGAGGCAGCTGGAGGTCGTTGGGAGATTCGTCCATAAAAGCAGGGCCCAACTGTAACCGTCTTTAATGAGAACATGCTGCATCTGGCTGGAAAGTGTAATTCCTAACAACGTAGCAGGACGTCTGAGCGAAACATTTAGACAAACTCAATTTCCGGTGATGTTCAAGCCACAACTGGGCAAAGAAGGGAGAACGAATGGGCTTCTGCTCGTCTGCCCTCGATAAACAAAAAGCCAGAAAGAGGAAAAAAGAAAGCAAACAGACAACTACGCAAGAATTTCCTCTGTTGGTCGGGTAGTTTATCCAACAATCATCTCCTTGGGAGTTGCATTCAAAGTAAAAACAGGACTTCAGTCTTAGCATAACACAAAGAACCTGCTGTTAAAATGAAAGTTCACAACCACACCGATAAGTGCTGAACCATTCACTGAAACCCGGAGTACTCACACAAGTTTATTATGTTTACAACCTCGCAGGCTGTATTCTCTGCTCTGATGAGGGCAGCAGTTAGTAGGTCAGTGACTCATTAGCCAGTTTTTCAGTCCAGCAATCGCTCTGATCAACCGTCAGTGTCTCCACCATTCAGCTTACAGGCAGAGGAGTCATTCTGCGCAGAAATTGGTGACTGAAAGTCACAAATAGAAAATGAGATGACTGATAAGAAGGACCAATGCAAAGAAAAGAAAAACAGAGGTTAAATATACTGAGAATATCTAGGGCAGACTTCCATTCTCTCATAAACTCGATATGTTCAGGAAATCCAAGCATGATGGCACCGGCTTCGTTCTCATTTTTAGTATTTTCTCCATCTTGCATCCATCTAATCTCCGCCTGGTGACCCGCCACTCCCTCCGCCGGTCGTCTGTGTGTTTTTTCTCCACCCTCTTCTTCATCCTCTCCCAGGTCCTCCCCTGCTGCACAGAAACCTCACGGGGGAGGCCACCCATACGAGACAGGAAATGTCTGCCTAACTATCGCTGACGTGTCTCCAAACCGCCGGCACTTGACAGACGTTGAAAACCGAACCTGACACGGAATGAATGAAAAATCACAAATCGCTCAGAACATCTTGAAATCTCATCAGCAGCGTCGCTCGCACAGGTCTGCATCCATCGACGCCACATCTGGCTGCCCAGAAACGTTACCTAGCATTCAACTGCAACCTGAAATAACAGATATTGGTACTTCCTGTGTCCTGAATGGAGCAATGGTCAGCTACGTTAGCGCACCAGCTGCTGTAATGCGCTTCCAGACACGCACACGCTCTGCAAACATGCAAACAGACACTCTTATTGCACCAATCTCTGCCTCTCTCAAACATACACACACATAATTACCAACTATCCAGTCTCCTACCCAGTAAACTGCGTTCAAGTATCAAAACAGACAAACATAAAAACCTCAGCTAACACCGGTATGGTGACAGTGACAGAAATGTGTGCAACCTGGTGCCTTATCTGCCATCTGCTCATAGCAAAAAAGGCAGGGAGTGGGGGAGCCCCATGCAGACACAGACACCCTTGTGTCAGGTTTAAAAGGGAAAAAAAAATGAATGCATTTACAGGTTATCTCATGCTTCTAATTGACTGAGCTGTGAACAAAGAAGAGCCTTTCCTGTAAATCCTGAATGCACAGTTTTAGCCACAGACTCTTCTGCAGCTTTAGAAAATCATTTAACCTTGGCCGGTGCAGCCACAAGCCCAGCAGCAACAGCCTTTGAGCAAACACGCTGTCAAAACAATGTTAGCATAAATGCCAAGAAACAAGAAGTAAGGTTAACGACGAGCTTTCGCTACTCATCATATAGCAAATGAGGATCTTGAAAAAAGGTGACAGGAAGTACGCTGCCCAACATCCTTTCATTTCCTCCCTTTGATTGTTCTTTCTTTCACTGCTCCGTCTGTCTCTCTGGCCATGCCCCTTCCTTCAGCACCCACTTTTCATTCTTTGGCTGCCAGGGACGCACCCTGCCTTATATGGTAAAACAAACTATGGAGAATGTTTGTGGTGGAGTATCAGGAAGCCTGAGGCAACAACCACACAGACTTTAAAAGATACCGGGACACAAGTAGCTGCTCTGTTGTCACTGTAAGTTAATATGTCACCAGCTTTCTAAGTCAGGAATGGAGCTTTACTGCTCAGTGCAACCAACAAGCTGCAAGATTCCTAAAGCTTTAGCTCAACATTTCGGGAACTAAATTCTAGTGTAAGATTTAAAGAAATAAAAATAAAAACCACTGTTAACAGGTTCAAAACACAAAACTTTGGGCTGACAAAATAGTTACCAGCTACAGTGGAGACTATGGATAAGCTGCGGATTTAAAAAGCCTCACTGCCATCATTCCCAGCCAATAAATAATGTGTTAATTAGAGCTTAGATGGGCTGATTTCAGCGGATTACACTGAATGACTGCCATAGTTTCATTTTATTGTGCAGCAAGAAAGCAGTGCAAGATGTTCCAAGACATTAAGCTACCTTTTTAACAGACACCGCATTAGTAAGTGGCACAGACTACGGTACTACTGATGGCATGGAGTGATTCATCTGTCTTAGTTGAGGTTAGCGCACTCGAAGTGAGGCTGCAGACTGCTGGGAGTGACTTAAGAAATACCTGAGTGTATTACATATCTTAGAGACAGCATCAAGGACAAGTGAAAGAGGGATCTAATTACTGGCTGATTTCAGGGCAGTGGGCTAATGAGCTGCACAATGCTGTTGGGGTTCAGTGCAAGTTATTCCTGACTGCCTGCTGCTCTTAAAGTTACTCTGTGTTGGTTCGTGACAGAAAGAAAGTGTGTAATCATTCCCCACAAAGATCTGGCGTGCAAAGAAAGCTGCATAAAGTATAAGCCAGTCTGTCGTGAAGTATGCAAAAGACGGTTGTTAAACATTCAGACAAGCATCACAATGAGCTCCTTCAGCGCTAAACAATTTGAACAATTTGTCGCCATTTAAAAGCATGTACTCAGACTTTTAGGAGGATCTCGACTCTGGTCTGAGTCTTTAGCTCAGTGTGTCTAATCCTAACCAGAGGCTGATTGCAACCCATTTGTGAACCGCACCACCAGGAATCCGCAAACCATAAGAAAAAACACATTTTTCCAGCGTTGATACAATCTAACTTTCCAGATAAATATTAACAGGGTGATTTTTACCTGCAGGTCAAATATGAATCCCGGTAATCCCGAGTTTCCTTCAGGTTACCATTTCCACTCTGCATTCACAAGCAAACAGACTCGCTGAAGTGACTCACTTTCATGGACTCTAAAAGCAGTTCAAACACGACTTGGTGCCGTATACATGCTATTTAACGACATTACAGCAAATTCGCCTGTGCAAGGACTAACCGAACAAATGTAACCCACTCCTCGTTTGAATGAGAACCCTCAGCCTTGGCCTGCATAATCAGCAAAGCCACAAGCCACTTACATGGGAGTGTTCCCCAGGATGCCAGCGACTGCCAAAAAGTATCAACATGTGGCAGTTATATTTGGAAAGTTGAGCTATTCCCAGGGAGAAAGTCCAAAGAAAACAGTGAAATCAGGAAGTAATTCTTTCCACAGAACCTGCTGGAGACTCCTAGAGGCCCAGCAGAAAGCCTTAGCTGACCGCACAAAGCAACAAACGAACACCTTTAGCTCAGCAGATGAGTGTCGGGATGTCGTTTTTCACGATAAGCATTTTTTTGAATGGCTTCCTGCAATTTACTCTTGATATGAGATGCAAGTAAACAAAGACAGTTGCCATAAGCGTAGGAAGCAACTTCAGTGTCTAATTAAATGTTGTAGTGCAAAAAAAGACTGCAGACTTAGTGAAATAGTGTTAGTAACAGGACACTAAAGATGAAGTGGCACATCAATGTAGAAACACCAACTTCACCGCGCACAGTAATCTTCCTGTTGATCAGGGCTGGAGCCAGGGGACAGGAAGTGTTGGGAGTAGAAGCGCAGGAAGTGCTGGACCAGGGTCGGCAGCCGACATCCTGGGAGGGTCAGTCGGAGGGAGGGCGTGCGTGGGGATTCCTCAGTAAGAATTCCACTTCCCTTTTTATATTTATTTCTGTATTTCATCTTGCGTGTGGTGAAACACTGATCCTCACCACGGCAACTGTAAGTTGTCCTAACAACAGCCTCAATTTCAGAAAAGGAAGCAGATATTTTTTCCTCGTCTCTTTTTCTTTTTTTGGTCATGACTGATTGTTTAAACTAATCTTGTCGTTATTAAGAAGGAGAAGCACTCAAATTTGCTTCCATGTTCCAAAAACAACCAATCTGCTTCATCTGTGCTCTTCACAGGACTCCGAACACAGTCAAAAAGATCACCTCTGACCCGACTCTGCTGCGAAAACTGAACGAATTCATGTAGAGAAACAGTGGCTATAAACAAAAAGCATCACAAGCCTTTGACTACAACCTTAAATCATTACCGAGAGGTTAAGAAACATCCCCAGAAGCGTCAAAACCACAATAACATGAAGCAATTTTCTTTATCAGCGAGAGACGTAGCCAACGTTTTTGTACTCCCTCACACATTTTTAAAGAATGATTCATTACACGCGGCAAGGTTCTTGTTTTGATCTCCCCGCACTCAGAAGGATTTTCTGTGCCAACTCCAGGTTGTCCTAATTATTCACACATGGGACCGCACCAGCCTCGCCACACAGTTGCACCTCTCTGTTCGACTTTGAATGGAGGGACACGTGTGACATCAAACTGCTTGTGCACGTTTTTTTTTTTAATGCAGCATCCACTCTGAAGATAAGAGTTTAACCACACCCTCCCATTTCAGTGTAAACACACTATACAAGACATACTTATAAGTACAGGTCAATAACTATAAGTCCACCTCTGAAACCTCTCAAACTGGACGCTGGTATGTAAGCTGATAATGAATGACACCATAAAAACACTGGTAACAGATTACTGGGTCATCAGTTTTGAAATGCTGGACCAAACTGACCAATCAGTCTGCCTCGTATGCAATAAAAACATTTTTTTAACAATTAATTCCTTAAAAAAAAACAACCCTTTCAGCTCTTCGTTGACGTGAGACCACACATGCACCTTGATAGCAGATGTAGCTATACGGGGCATCCCCATATCGTTCATTCATTCATTCATTTACCATTTCTGTGTCAGTGTTTTGAAGTTCATGCTGCAGTTTGCACAAACACTGAACAGAAACACTTGTAAAGTACACAAAGCACCCACTGAACAACCACAAACTGCAACACAAACAAGCCAACTATGAAGCCAAACTTAAACCGATGCGGTATGCGAGTCCATACCAAAATAATTACCCACACGCCCAATGGTCAAATTAAAAAGGTGACCTGTTACCTAATAGCCATCCTGTAACAAAGGGCTTTGCCTTGCAGCAGGCCCAACTCCTTTCATCAGTTCAGCTGCCATATCTTTACCGCCACACCTTCCCCTCCCACTCTCCTCAAGTCTTTCTCATTGTCCTATCATTAAAATAACTCCTATGCAAAAAGTGTGGCACCGTGTGCCATAAAGCAGCACGTGAAACGAGTCAAAAACTGTTGCCTAACTGTGCTGCTAAGCGTTTTTCTCTCCCTCCCCTCCAGCCACTACCTTTTCTGCATGTGAAGCCATAAAACTCGGATGTGGGCACAGTCAAGAGACAGGCAGGTGACAGACCCGCCAATTACTCAATATATGAGTCACATCTGACACATTGAAGGCAATGGTTAAAGACGCTCAATTTGTGGAACTTAAGCAATGAGTAATTTCAGCCCAAGCTGAGCAAATAACCCAAACTTTACAGTTTAATGTAAAGAGGTGTGGAAAACAGCTTTCACAACTTTCAGTTGTTTCATTGTTCAACTTCACCAATTTACAGTTTGATTATAAAAAACTTAAAGGTGATCTCAACTGTTACTGTTGATTGATCAATGAAGCAGCTGATCTTTTACTTCTGGCTGAAAACAGCAACATTTTTAGAGCTACTCCTTTGTGTCCCTAATAACAGAGGAGGCACTCTTTAACTGTGCCCTGTATTTTCCGATCATTTGTGGAGGCCCTTGGGTCAGCCCTTCAACCAGACAGCTGCCGAGGGAAAACAGCCACCCTTGCCGAAGTGCCTTTGAGCAAATCAGAGCGTTAAAAAGTGAATTCCATTGAAATTCCATCAAAACATTGTCCCATTAACCTGCAAACCTAATGGAATCTGACTGAAAATATAGTCACAATTATAACACAATTAACACAAGAATTATTTGACTTTAAAAGAAATAAACTGGTCAGGCTAATAGATTCGCCACAATTTGCACAATCACTTCAACGCTGTCTACGTGGTCTAATCACTGTTTCACAGCGGCCTTCAAGTCACACGGAGCATGCGCGAAGAGCTGTAGGAATCCAAACTTTTTTTCGTTGCAGACCAACGCCTTGCATTGTGGCACATTCACGCCCGCCACCAGTGAATCAATGACATGAGACTAATAAGACTTTGTAGAGCCCGAGAGGCGAATACGAACAATTCAGTCCGTGTTTAATGATTATAATACATGTAAAATGGCGACAATAGAAAAAGCCACGACAATAGAGGAGTTGATTGTCTCACTTTTTCCCGGAGCTCCCGTTCACTGTCCAGCTCTCTCTGTAGGACCTGAGCCCGATCTTCTGCGTCGTCGGCCTGCTGCTGCAAACACTGAATCTTCCTCTTCACAGCATCCAGAGAGTTCACACCTGCCATTGTTTACTGTTTCCTTACTTAACTTAAGATTAAACGTAAAAAAAAATAAAACACAGTTAAGACTATGTATATGTTGTGCAAAAAACGAGGCCACTGATTCCTGCTTATTTGGTCTATTCAGAGTAGCTGAGTAACAGAAAAATAAGACTTTTGTTCGTTGATTTAAAAAAAAGAAAAACGAGAAAAATAGGCGTGAGTCCGGAGATAAAGTATGAGAAATGTAAAAGAGTCACTTAAGTGCAGCAAAAAGTTATATAACTAGGAAGCGTGAGTGTCCAGGTGTTCCTCGAGTGTTTCTTCTGGATTGTAGGAATGAAAAGTTCATGAGCGGCGCAGAAAGTGGTCCTCGGGAATGTAGGTAGCAGTTTTGGTCCGGACTCAGCTTCAGTTAGAGTTTGAGGAGCATACGGGATAAGCTGCGCGGTGAGAAGAGCTGAGAGCGCCAGACTGTGTGGCGGAGGAGGAGAGAGTGAGTGATTGGGTCGATGACGCCAAAGAGGGCGGGGCTTGAGAGTGAGCGAGCGTGTGTAAAAAGCTGATCCCTGTGACTGATGTGAGCGCTGCTGCGAGACTTTGAAAAGAAAAAGGAGAGCCAGGATGAATTACTTTCAGTCATTGTGAAGGCGCAGTGTCCATTGTTTAGTTGTCTCACACAAACTTGATGTGACAGTTAAATTTCCCCTGAGTTTGTACTGCCTCCAGTGAAGTGTGAATAATTTGAGTATTTCCTCTTTTAAAAACCCCCACACAATTATATTTCATTCTGTCATCGTGGACTACTGGTTAAAGTGCCGCTCTGCACATACTGTTCTAACTTCATGGTGGAAATCCAAATCTAAGCAGCAGCGATTAATGTGTTTTGGATGGCAACAGGTTATTTAACCTTAAACGACCACGTGGTCACAGAGAAGCTGTTGCTCCATTTCAGAGGGGTCAAACAACTGGCCTGAAAACAGCTAAGGAGAATGATTAAAACTAGTGAGGAAGAAACACTTATCAGTGACCCTCAATGGAAAAAAAAAGGCTTGTGTTTGCTATGGAGCATAAAGATAGGACAAATGTCACGTGGTCTGATGAGTCCAGATTTGTCTTCTTCCAGAATGATCAGTGGATCAGGCAGATAAAGTGATGCATCCACATGCATCTACTGTACAAGCCTGTGGGGGCAACACTAATGATCCGAGGCAGCTTTACCTGACCGGATCCAGGTTCAGTTAACATGCCCCCGAAAAACTGAGGTCACCTGACTACCTGAATACACTGAATCACCCAGACTTTCTATCAATTGATTTTTTTTTCTTCTCTGATGGCACAGGCATATTTCAAAATGGCATGCTAGGGTTAGTTGGGCTCAGACTGTGCAAGATTTTTATCCTTATTATTCTTGACATGAATATAGAGCAGGGGTAGACAACTCCAGGCCTCGAGTGCCGGTGTCCTGCAGGTTTTAGATATCACCCTGGGTCAGCACACCTGAATCAAATGATTAGTTCATTACCAGGCCGCTGGAGGACTTCATGAGATGTTGAGGAGGTAATTTAGCAATTTGAATCAGCTGTGTTGGATCAAGGACACAGCTAAAACCTGCAGGACACCGGCACTCGAGGCCTGGAGTTGCCTACCCTGATGTAGAGCAAGGGGCAACCTCTAGAGGTGAAGCTAGCAAAGTACCAAAAACGGCAATACCTTAAATGGCCACTTGAGGCTTGCTAAAAGCAGGTGAATTTAATTGGCTCAAATGTTCAAATACTAAACTTCACTGCAGAAATAAGCATGTTTAAAGCCAGATACTAAAGCGGGGTTTTTTTTGTTTTGTTTTTCCTTTTGTGACCCATTTTAATTAACTAAAGTGATGCACAACAAGGCCCATGGTCACACTGAGCAAACATGTGCCAGCTAGGTTGCTATACTATCTGCTAAATCCGATCTTACCTAATATGAGGAGGTCTCTGAAATAGACCTCTCAGCCATATTTGAGATGTTGGTGTGTTTTTTCAGCAATTTTAATGCAGTAATCAGACAAATAATATGGCAGTCTACAGATACACGCAGCTAACCCAGGTTGCTACTGCTAGCTGATAACCTATCTCTAGATCTTCTCGTCCATATACGGTCACTTCAAGCTCTAAAAAAAGGGAAAAAATGGTGAGACTTCTCACCAGGTCTGCACAAACCAATGGTTAAGATCACGATGGCTATATCCATCTTTTATTTACAGCATCTGGTCTCAAGTGACCACTTGTGTAATAGAATGTCACGCCCCTGCTCAATATGACAGTAAACACCTAGATTATTTCAGTGGGCAAAGACCAGAAATTGTAACTGGTGTGCTGGAATTTAAAAGAAGACGTCATAATAAGTATTCCTTGGTGTGTTGCAGGCCATTTAAACAGCCCAAGATGATTAGTGAACCTCTAATATATTTCTAAATCCTTTTCAAAATTTTCATTATGTCGAATAAGACACCACCGGTGCCCAAAGGAGTACACACACTGGTTTTGCTGAGGACATGTGATTACTTGTATGCTGCTTAAAGAATGTGGCCATATGTGGCCCCGGCACCCTCCAGATGTAGTCAGTTATCTTGGGTTGACACCCACACTAACCAGTAACCTAAACCACAGGCCAAAAAGAAAAAAAGGGGGTAGCTAATGTAGGAGTGCAAAAAAGTACTGCTGGTTCCAAAAACAAGACTCCGTTTTCAAATACTGAGCTTTCAGAGCATTAAGAAACATGTTTACAGCCTCATGCAAAAAAATAAGATTTCCCCATCTAAATCAACTCATGGGAGTCTAGTCTTTTTTGTAGTATCCTCATGGGTACTGGAGTTAGGGGTGTAACTTCTTTGATAGACAGGCATCCAGACACGGGCATCTCTAGCTGATATCTCTGGTTGGCCTCACATTCACTAACTCACTGAGCTCGACCCCTCCACTGTGTTTATGCTGTCGGTGCCATTTGGTGCATTATATTACAGCTTACTTGTGCTTACAGTATTTTATTACTTAGTTACCATTAATTAGCTGATATCTAGATTGTACAGCTTATGGACAGAAATTGATAGCCAAGCCTTAGCTGATAACTCAGCACTGCCCTTACATTAAGGATGGGAGGAAGTTCAACTAGCAGCAACATCTAAACATAGCCCACATGTATGTATGTATATATATATATATATATATATATATATATATATATATATATATATATATATATATATATATATATATATATATATAATTCCAACTTCTGACCTCTCAGTAAACCCGCAACTCTCTAAATAGAAACGTGTTAATGTTTGTCTTGAAGCAGAGAGCAAATAGAGAATACATAAACCACTTCCCTGCTGACTGATGATGTACATTGTGTGGGTGTAAATCAAATTTATTCTTCATTTTTCATGTTTCACTGCTTGCCCTGCCTGTGTTTACCCCCCATCGGCTCCTATTCACACGATCAGCCTGGGAGCTTGAATATGTCGGGCGGACGGGCAAGTAGGCCAGCAGATTTCAGCCGAGGCTCATCTCAGATTCAGTCCTGCTGTTCTCAACAAGAAGAACACGTCTCACAGTCTCGTGTGTTGATTGAGCTGCTCTCTCTCTGATTTGGCCCTTGCACCAGAAAAGCTGGAAGCATTGATTTCATTAGACACAGGAGTGTGGGCCTTTCTGTTTGCCTTAGCTACATTCCTCACATACCAGAGCCCCCCCTCTGCCTGTTCTCTGCTCTCTCCGCCCGGCTGACCAGCTTTGCCCTAAAACTGTGACTGTTGCTGCTGTGATTGGTGTAATCAATGCCTGTACCAAGACCACATGCGCTAACTTTACTTTTCACTGCACTATGTTTAAGTACTTAGATCTATAAGGATAGACTCTTCGTCTGGTGGCTTGAGCTAGCAATAAACAGCGATGACCTAAATATCAGCACGTCTGCTCTGGTGCCCTTTTTCATGAATCATAAACGGTTTGCTTGCAGGAGCTGCTGGCTCACTGCTCTGTTCTCCCAGTCGTTTCCAGGTTTCCAATTTTGGTCGGTGTGAATTCAGATGCATAATGACTTGACTGCTTCCTCTAATAAGCGACATGTGGAGGGGAATTCATGGAAGAGGAGCAGAGCAGACTTCATAATTCGATGTCACTCTGTGGTAAATCTAAAAAAAATGCCATAGTGGACGTCTATTTTTTAACACAACTCGCACTGCTTGAGTTCTCTTTCCAAACACTACAGGACACCCAAGAGTGATAGCTACAGGTCAGGCTCTGGGTTTTCAAGGGGCCCACTTGACCCAGTTTATATGTGAGGCTTCTCAGAACCATCCTGAGTTTATTTAATCACTGTGTGAGGATAAACCAGCATGTCTCAGCCCCTAGGTCTATGTCTATATAGCAGGCACTTCCCTTCTCTTTGTGTTTAGTGCAACATCACATTTCCCTGGGATATCCTCCACGAGGCTAAAACAATACCACATCTTAGTGGAAGGTGGGGGAGGTTTTTGCATGACTCTTCTCTCTCTGTGCTCACTTTGCTTCGTAATGCTGTGGTACTGCTTTCCCCCACTTTTTATTAAAATGCCATTTAACTGATAAACAGGTATACTGTAAACAGTATTGTATGCTTGGATATATGTGATTCCCCCTTCCACCCATACAAACACACAGTAACGGACACAAGCAAGCAAACACACAGCTGTGCTGCATGAATCACGACTGACAGATATACAACCGTGTGGTTTGTGGTGATGCCAATCTAAAATATGACCGCCTTTCCCAGATTGCAGCTGATTAGGCTCAGGAGAACTGCCAATTCCAATGTTCTGCTACATTTACCCAATTAACTGTTTCTGTCCACAAACAAGGAGATCCATATAGGATTTCTCAGTGGTGGTTACATTTATTTACATCTTTACATGAGAAAAAGGAAATACTCCAGAGCCAAAAAATGTTGCCATTGCAAGTTTGAGTTTAGTTAAAGGGGAAGTCTGTTTACAGCTTTGGGTCCAGCTGTGTCTCCATCATTTGGCTCTGACCGCAAGACTGCGAGTTTGACAATAAAGTAATTTGGTGGTGTGAAGTTAGAAATAAAAAAAGCTTATTTCACCGCCTCCTTAGTCATGCCTGAAGTTTGTGGGTTAAGCTACCTGAAGCTACAGCTAGAGGTTGAAATGCATTGTTGGATATGTAGGCGGTGTGCTTCTTAATGAAGAATTAAAAAAAACATAATAGCTTCCAAATGTTCAAATTAGTCAGCTTGGACATGAAATGCTATTAAACCAACTAAGTCGTTAGAACAAAGTCTGTTTGATGTGGGACTGCACTGATTTCCACTGATGTAAGAACAGCCCGAGTAATAGTGCTGCATTCACAGCGAGTGAGTGGTCGTCTTGTTCCCTGTCTCTTGTAAGTGCAATGCAGTGAGCTTACAAGAGGCAGGTTATTGACTAATTATCTCCCCTTGTGTCCTAGATGTGCCCATAACTTGCACATTCATGTATCAAACTGACTTTTAAATGCTACATAATTTATTTAATTAAAGTCTAAAAGCATCATAAATACTTAAAACATTTAAAATCCTTAAAGTGCCAAAAGTGAATTTAGGCATATAAACTGTTTTGTGTTGTTTGTTTTCATTTTAGTTATCGCCTTTAGTAAATTGTATTAGAACATATGAAGTGGCACAAAATGAAAAACTCTTATATTTTCTGCATGTTTGTCCCTTTGCTGTCATGATTGCAACATCTGCATGCAATTTGTTGTAAATGTCCCTCCTCATGTTTGTGTAACTGTAAATGTCAGAACATATGTCATGATGAGGCTTACAGTGTGTGTGTGTGTGTGTGTTTGGGTGAAGGGATTATAGTTTAACCGTGTGCTCATCTTTCAGGAGTGGCTGCACAGGAATGTAACTGTCTCTGAAGTGCTCCAAATCGTTCACCGCGGATCAAAGCAAAGCCACAGCTGGTGCCGGCTTAGAAAGAGTCCAGCTGTGGAAGAATGGTCCCTGGTTTTCAGTAGTGCCACAGTAATGTGTGCATGCCAGAGTCAGATGAAACAAGTGTTAACATCCTTTGTTCTTCTTTACGGGATTCAAGGATTCAGTGACTGTAATGGTCATGGTTATTTGGCAGTTTGAGTTCTAGTTTAACTTTGAGTAAAGTGTCCTGAAAATGAAGTGACACCGAACCCTCCTGTGTGTGTGCGTGCCGTTCACTCACATCTGCAGCTTTCTTCTCAGACAGTTCCAGTTTCTCCTGAGCGTCTTTCAGGCCCTCGGAGAATTTGTCCAGTTCATCCTCCGTCTGCTTCATCTTCTTCTGCAGATCCAGTAACTCCTCCTCCAGCTAAAACAAGGGATACTGTTAGTGCTGTAGGGAGTTTGACAGCACTTTTTTCATTTTAACTCAGTTTAGCATGAAAACCTTAGATGAACTTCTATTCTATTCTAGTATATTCTAGTGTAGTGTAGTCTGGCCTGGTGATGTATTGGATTGGATTCTATTCTGGTCTGGCCTGGTCCATTCTAGTCTCTGTTTTTTTCTGTTCTTAGATTCGATTTGATTTGATTTGATTTGATTCAATTCTATTCTAGTTTAGTGTGGTCTGGTCTGTTACGTTCTCTTGTGTTCTGTTCTATTCCATTCTGGTCTAGTCTATTCTAGTCTCTGTTCTGTTCTGTTCAGTGATTTGGTATTCTATTCTGGTGTATTCTATTCTATTTTATTCTATTCTATTCTGATGGAGTCTGGTGTGGTCTGTTATTCTATTCTATTATTTTCTATTCTATTCTATTCTGGTCTAGTCTATTCTAGTCTCTGTTCTGTTCTGTTCAGTGATTTGGTATTATATTCTGGTGTATTCTATTCTATTTTATTCTATTCTATTCTGATGGAGTCTGGTGTGGTCAGTTCTTCTATTCTATTCTTTTCTATTCTATTCTATTCTATTCTATTCTATTCTGGTGTAGTCTTTTCTATTCTATTCTGATGGAGTCTGGTGTGATCGGTTCGTCGATTCTTTTCTATTCTATTCTATTCTGATGGAGTCTAGTGAGGTCGGTTCTTCTATTCTATTCTATTCTGGTGTAGTCTTTTCTATTCTATTCTGATGGAGTCTGGTGTGGTCGGTTCTTCTATTCTATTCTATTCTATTTGCATTCGTCTGAGCACTGACACCATCATGTTTATTCTCACAGTTGAATGAACCTTTGCAAAGATATAATGATGAAACTTTTATCGAGTTAACAACTGCTGAGCAAAATGATGGTTGAAAGGAAACCAAGTTAAGCAACTGATAAAGCTGCGGTGGCTAATTTGCAAGCAGAACTATGTTTATGATGTTTGGAGAACATTTATTTAAATAGCATCACCCTCTCATGACAAGAACTCTGGTATGCGGTCTAATCTCTTTTCTCTTTCTCCCTTTTCTTCTCTCTCTCTCTCTCTCTCAGGGTTAGCTGTTCCCCCTAATCAGTGTTCCCCTCTGAGTCCATGAAGTACATCTGATAACCCTGCTGTGTCCCACACTGCCATTCTCTTCTGGGCTCTAAAAATACAGCTGTTATCAGCGAGAACACACAGACGCCTGGAACCATAAGTTTGTGTGTGTGTGCACGCATGCACGTGTGTCTAATCCTCCATTTGTGTGTCTATGCATGTCCATTTGCATGCTTATTAAGGGTCACACAGTCTCCATAATGGCTGTTCTTTAAAATAGGTCCTCTCTATAAAGCGGTTGAGGTGGACTTGTTTTCTTTCCCCAAAGACCAAATCCTGGTCCTGGGTGGTCTCATCACTTGTGTACCGATGGTGCTGACCAGTTCAAGTGAAGAGAAGTTCAAACTACTGTTTTCCTGCAGATCTCCTTAGTACAGCTTTGTTTAAAGAATAAAAAAGTAACGAGTGGAAACTGAAAGCAATGATTTGCACCTCATTTGATCCAAAGTCAGCAATTTAATAACTTCCAAACTTTCCTGGACCTGTGGTTGGATCATCTGTACTATGAGGCATTCCTCAGAAAAGAAAAAGAAAAAAAAGTTAAACTACTTCCTAAAATCTTTCCCAGCAAAGTAAACCAGTAAATTAACTGTGAGGAATGTAGAATAAATAAATGTAAGAACTGTTTACACACCATGTCCTTGTAGGTATGTCTGGTATGGTTTGAATGTCGTGATTAGTTTAAGAACTGGATAAAAAGAAAAGTCTTCAGAGAAAAGCACACTTACTGGGTGTGGACATTTCTTTTTTCATGAAAAACTGTTTTGAAATAAATTTCGCTTCAGAAGTTGCAACTAATCAGTAAATCTATAAGTAAACTATAAACTTAATCTATACATTTTTGCTTAATATACAGTTCTAGTTGCGTATTTCCAAAATCAGATCAATATCCCTAAAATATATCTAAAATATTTTCTCTATGCGCTGGAATCCCTTGTGATCCATCTCTTTCTTGCTCGGTCTTTCCCACCTGCTTGCATTTGTCCTCTGCCGCCTTCTTGTCTGTCTCTGCCTGCTCGGCCCGGTCGATGGCATTCTCCTTGTCCAGTTTCAGCATTTGCATCTTCTTCTTGATGGCCTCCATGGCGGCTGCTCGGCTGGATTTTCTCCCTCTGAGATGTTGAAACGCACCGTTAAAAGTTTGGGCTCTCGCTGAGATGTAGGAGATTCAGCCTCGCTTGCAGTGCAGGAGAAAGCTCGAGCTGAACAAAGCTGCAGAGAAAGCGAGAAAGCAAGAGAGGCAGAGACAGAAAAGGAGAGACAGATGGAAGGAGACAGAAAGAGCTGTGAACAGAGATGGAGAGTCAAGCCCTATAAGGATGGTTATTTAAACTTCAACAGAACCTGCCTCCAGTCTCCACTCACCACCCCTATCGCCATCCTCCTCCCATGTTTCCCCCTCCCTCCCTACATCCATCACTTTTCTCCATCCTCTCACTCTCTGCCCATTCCTCTCTTCATTCAGCCACTCACCACTCTGCGTCCACTCCATCCTTACTCCCTGGTTATCACTCTCTTAGACACACACTCCACCCTATCAAACCACCCATCCAAGCTCGCTCTCAGGAATGGTCTGACTGCTCTTCAGCCGTGGCCGATCTCCTTATTTGGGTTGCTATGTTTTCACAAAGAGACGGAGATCAGACGAGCAGGTCCTGTTTCCACATTTAACCCCCTGTCAATGGCTACAAGTCCTGCTGGCACACAGCATCTCGCACTCAAAGCCTTAGAGAGTGCGTATATAAGACAAACAGAGATAGACGGGCAAAGTAGAAGGAGACAGGTAGGAAAGGAGACTATAGAAAGGAAGTTTCCATGATGTGATCGCTCTATTAAGCCATTTAAAGTGAAGGTGTTGGCTTTTCCCAATTCATTACTGTGTCAAGAAGACTAAAACAGAATAGAGGCATTGATGTGGTCTGAAAGGAGACATAAAGGAAACTCGTATGGAAGACAGATGCAAAGATACTTGCATACTAGTTTGTGCCACAGTAGTACAGGGTAGTTTGATAATTCAGCCTTCACATGTTGCCTTTGTCAGAGTATCATAAAGCTGTTTTGGTTTTATAACTCTATGATAATTTCCCTGCTGCTCTTCTCCAAGTGTGATCATCTGCGTGACGATGGATTACGGCATGCTTTCTGAAACTTGAGCTCTGCATTCTGTGTACCTGATACTTCAGTTTGATGACTGAGGGACGAAATCAGACTGAGAGATTGTGCAAACAATGGAGACCAGTGTCCACATTTTATGAAATATGCAGAAAGATGGATGGCCCTGAAGAGAAAAGACCTGTATGAGTTTGTATTTGCAAGGACACATGTGCATATATTACCCAGGACTGGTTGGCTAATGTTAAACTAGTGGTTCACCAAGACTCGTTACACCAATAAAAGCTTTATTTTCATGTGTTCTGTAGATTTGTTTTTAATTATTTTCTTCATATTTGTCTGAATGATCCTTTTCTGTGGCTGCTTGTAAGTTCGGGTCCTCTTTTGGGGCCTTTACTGTTTCTGTTACATCTGCTCTCTTTTCAGCACTATATAGTTTGTTTTCTAAGTTATAGATCTTCCATAGGCGCTTGGACTGTATCAAAAATCAGATATTTGACAACTGAACTCAACTGAATTCTGTTTTCTGACTCCTCTCAATTAAAGTGCATAATCCTATCTATGGTGGCCACTGTAAGACAAACAACTCTGGCCATCTTTCATCTATAGTGAGTCATTTCCTTGTTCATCTCAGCAGGTTTCCAAGTCTATTTTCTCTGGAGACTTTGTGAAAGGAGTCTGATATGAGCCGACGAGTCTGTGAAGGTCACTTGTTGTTGGGGATATCTTGAATTTTTCTGTTGCTAAGCTCTGCTGTTTTTGCCACTGTTAGCTGATAGCCAGCATTAGTGGGTCTTTCTTTGAAGTGGATCTAACGTTGATCAATAAATCAGTAAATACCAAGCTGCAGCCTTCAAGGCTAAAAACAAATTCAAAGTTAAATTTCCTTTCAGTTTAGTTCCATTTTATCTGATCTATATAGCACCAAATCATCCCAAAAGTTGCTTCAGTGTGGTTTATAATGAAAGGTAAAGACTCTAATAATAGAGAGATAAGAATTGCGCTGGGAGACACTTAAAAGAAGTGGAGGATTCATTTTTCCAATTTCCATTGTGTTTTGTGCGCTTTCGCAGCGTTTTTCTGGTGTTTTCAGTTTCAGTCTGTTTGGCCTCTCAGGGCCACCATACAAAAAGCCCAACAGGGTTAAAAACAGTCCCCATTAGTCACAGTGGTCAATATTTTATGGATAATTTTTGGTAAAAAAACAAAAAAACAACAAAAAAAACCCTTAAAATTTAAGTAAACATTTGAGTCTGAACTGAACACCTGAAGCCGGTCCAACTGGCTGGAACTGAACAATGTTGATATACAGATCCACTCAGACAGCGGTCCCCAACCCCCGGGCCTCGGACCGGTACCGGTCCGTGAGTCGTTTGGTACCGGTGTTGTGCCAAAAAGTGATTTCCAATGTTTGCGTGTATTTTTTATGTGTAATATCTATGTTGGTAAATAGACTTCGGTGAACAGCGTTTACAAAGGGGCTATATATGGAATTAAAAAATTAGCTGTTTTTTCAAGTATCTTTACAACTCTGTGTTATTGTACTTACATTATAACCAATCCGGTCCTTTATCCCCACTTTAAATATTTTTACAGAACTATTGTAATCCATTTCTGCTGTCCAACTACTTCTTACAAAAGACACTTTTAATGTTAATTCGATTTTTTTAACGGCATAAATAAAGGTTATATAAAAGTCACTGCCAAAGACTGCGGCTTCTACCTTGTTACACTAATGTTGTTTGCAGCTCAATATGACTTTATGTCATCCATGAGGGATGCACTTGACATATGTTTCACATATTATAGCCCAACAAGTTACTTATAGCAATTTAAATACGAGCAATCAGTTTTTGGCAAATACCAGAAATCAGTTTTTGGCAGACAATCACTTTTTGGCACAACACCGGGCCGCGAGAGTTGAGGCTCAGGTGTGAAATGTATAGTTTTCAGGGTTTTTATCGGTTTTCAGCGTTATTTTGTTATCGTTTTGATCGTTTACTCGGTTTTCCTTGGTCTTTTCACGTGTGTTATGAATAAATTTTCTTTTTTTCGGTTCCGGTACTAGTTTTATTTTGTTGTATTTATCCGCGACACCTTAAAGGCCGGTCCATGAAAATATTGTCGGGCATAAACCGGTCTGTGGCGCAAAAAAGGTTGGGGACCGCTGCACTCAGAGACAAATTGTACTAGAAGTCTGTGTGACCAACTTGACAAATTCTCAACCAGCAGCTTATCTGTACAGAACAATTTTGTTCATCATAAGTTGTTGCTTAGCATCTGGCAACATTTCAAGGTGACTGCAGCTAAGAAGTGAACACAGCTGGAGCAGTTTAAAGTTGTGCGTTCTCCTGTCTAAAATTAATCTTGTCTAGATTACCTGTTGTGTGCTTCACCTTCATGTCATCTTGTTGTGAAGCAGTCAGTTTGCTTGTATCAGTGAAACAGCAGAGTAGCTTTTCTTGACATTCGTTTAGGTCTCAGGACAAAGACTAAACCAGATTTATGTGAAGCCAGCTGGATTTCTGCTGCGTGTTTGCTGTCTTTAAAAAACTGGATTCTGGAGGACAATCATCTATAGAGATTAAATGACTCTCTACAGACATTCTATGTCAGGGTTTTTCAACATATGAGAATATTTTCTCTTAATATAGAGCCTTTAAATTCATGTCTTAATTACAACAGTTACCAAGATAATCACATGAAACCTGAAAGCACTGACTCTGGACATCTATGCGTGTAAATACAGCAGCAGCAGAAGTTGCTGGTTTGAGAAGCAGCAGCTTTAAGTCTCTTACACATACTGTGTGAATGTAGCCCTGCTCCACCCGACCGCTCAGCCAGTAATTCAAGAGTATAATTTAGTGTCTTCAATATTTTCTCCCGATGTTCCAAGTATGCTTTCTCTTTCTGCAGCTTAGCCGCAGAAATGCTGCGGAGGGGCCCAGACTAAACATGAAGATATTTTGCAAATGCAAGCAGAGCAGCCAATGAAAGTGAATGTTTTTTATCATTATTTTTGATGGAGAACAGAATACCGGAGAGGATAAAGCAGCCAAAAGGCAGGACTTTCTGCACTGGAGTTCCTAATGCAAAGCTAAACAAAACGGCATCAAAGCTATTGCACAACTGAACCTCCAGTCCCTTCAGCAGAACAAGAGGTACTCTTTGTACATGTGCGTAAGTGAACTCCTGTGGCCTTGGGGTGGAAACAAAGCTCATGACTCTGCTAGACAGGACACCACCTGGACTCTGGTGATACGCACACACATAGACACGCATGCACAGATGGTGAGGCACATTCCCTTTGTAACTCAGAGTCTGTACAGGCGGAGGCACGTTTCCTGTATGACGACGAGGTTAAATGACGTCAGAAGCCTCCTAACCCACTCACACACACACATACGTGCACAGTTATTTCAAAAAAATATTCTAACGACTTACATTTTCTTGACTTGTGCTTTAACCATAACCCTACTTTTAACCAACCTCAAATATAAACCTGCCCTAAACTGATTATTTACTTTGAGGGGACTTAAAAAAAAATGAATGCATGTCCCCATGTATAGATCCCCTCAAGGTGATTAGTACTTACACACTCTTTCTCCACAGGCATTTCACAAATGTTTGACTCACAGCTAGCCAATCAGAATTGACCTGGCATGTCTCAACTTCTCTTTGCTTTGGGGTAAGTAAACACATCATTGTTACGGGCACCGATTAAGGTGAAATCGCAGACGCAGCTGCATGTCGTGACCTCATTTCACGTTTTATTGTTTTACAAATTCTACCTTTGTTCGAACATCTTGAATTCAGAAGCTGCCCAACCCAAATGTCCTGATGAATGTGTTGCAATGAATGGAGTGAGTCTCAGTGAAGTCAATCAGCTTTGTAATTAATCCCAATTATTTCCAATGCCTTTGCAATAATACTTAAGCTCAGTAACTCTGTAATCACAGCACAATGAGTCACTGTGTAATGAAGAATTGTTGTCAGGTCACCTGGAGACTAAACCTGCCACTCAGGTTCAGGTGGTGAGCATAAGCGTGAAAGTGACTGCTCATATGTGAAGTGGTGCGATCTGGGAGTGAGGTGACTTTACTTTCTCCGGTTCAGCTCTTCTACTGTGACCTACTCGGTTTTTAGGAATACACTAATATTAGCACTGAAAAAAATATCCTGATATAAACAAGAAACTTGGGTTGGGCTCAAACGAGCTGCCATTATTATGAAATATCGACGATTATGACTGATGATCATTCAAGCAATTACACCATTACCCACTCACTGTCTGTGACTTTTTCATTATGCAACAACTTCCTGTGTATAAAACAAGACAGAACATTCCCGACTAATGAACCGTATACCTTTCGAGGAAGAACGGGACATGCAAAGGCAGAAAGAGTCACAGACTACGCAGAAAAATTAGAGGCTTAAAAGGAAGTTATGACAAATATATCTAAAATAAATAAAATAAAGCAATTAAACCCTTCTAATAATGGTGTTTTATTAGAACATTATCAGTACTTCAATCTGTTCAATATTCCCAGAGTAAAGAGAAAAAATCCAGGGAAACATCGTACAGTTTCCATTGACCAGCTGCAATTTAATGATGAAGGTCTTTACACATACAGCCAGTGTTGGTCAAGTTACTTGAAAAAAGTAATCAGTAACTAATTACTGATTACCTCCCCCAAAAAGTAATCCTGTTACTTTACTGATTACTTATTTTCAAAAGTAATTAATTACTTAGTTACTTTTTAAAAACACGATTTACAACCTGAATAGGTGATAAAGCGATAGATCTTTCAGCCCAATTCTACTTTTTCTGCATAATCCATCATACAAAATGTAATCAAATGGAAAAGTCTCTTTTTAAAACTTCTTTTATTAGTTTTAATCTTTTAACTTTATGCATCAAGCAAAAATTTTTATAAATTTTATTATATGCAACATTCTGTGACTGGAAGAAATTTGTTTTACATTTAAACCTATTTTCTGCACATTCCAGCACATAAAATAAAATATTTTTGTGTGTGTGTTTACACTCACTCTTTCAAATAAATGCAAGTAAAACACAGCAGAAAATAAATAAAGTCAAAGACTAGCGGTCCTGTTGCTCTATTTTCACCTGTAAAGCAGGAGTGAGGTAGGTGGAGGTTTACCCTGGTGCAGGTGTGCCGCAGCGGTCAGTGGAAGAATCCGCGAGTTTCTCTGTGAGTTTCCCATTACGTCGTAGCTACTCGGTGCTTGCTTCTTTTTTTGCTCGCTGTAAAAAGTTTTCTTCCCACACACAATGGACACTAATGTTTTTGTCACTTTTTATGGAATCAAACTCAAAGTAAGGTCAGTACTTCCACGCTTTAAACGCTGCACGCTCATACTCTCTCCTGCACTCGATATATGATCCATTGTTGATCTGCACACAGCTGTTGTCACGAACGTCGCACTCGTTTACGTCACTGTCATGAGACATTCTAGCAAAAAATCACAGTTTTAGTAACGCAGTAACGCAGCGTTCCTACGGGAAAGTAACAGTAATCTAATTACCGTTTTTGCAATAGTAATCCCTTACTTTACTCGTTACTTGAAAAAAGTAATCGGATTACAGTAACGCGTGCCCATCTCTGCATACAGCACAGTAATTTTCCCTTTAAATTCAACCAATAATCCTTATATTTCCTTATTGTAGGCCCTGCTGCATTTTCTGTCTAAAACAAGCTAAATTTTGGGCTCTTCCTCCTTTATCTCCCTTTAAGCCTACTTTCTTCTGGTTGTCTGCTCCTCCCGAGCAGAAGCTGGTGAGTGGGACTTCTGTGCTGATATGACCATATTACACATATCCACTCTCACTGTAACGGATTGTTAAAGATGTCTGAACCCTGAGCTAGCTGCTCTCGATCAACTTTACTCGTGTTTGTTTAGAACATCCATATAAATGTCTTCAGGTGAACAGAAAAATCCAACATCCGAGCTTATGCCACATATAGAACAAGGTACTTTTTATTAATTCCCACGAGTGCACAATTGTGGATGGAGCCACATGTTAATTTGGCACAGATAACAGACCACAGACCCTTCGTGAGCTAACGCTCGCGTTTATCTGGGCGTGCAACCGGAACTAGGAGTACAACAGCATGTGACCCCCATGTGGCTCCTCCTGGCCTTGAACCAGGGACCTGTCACATATGACGTGAATGTGTTAACCATGCACCACGGAGCCACTTTATATGGCATACAGAAGCCACAAATATATTAGGTGAAGTCACAAATAAAATGTATTTAAAAGTATGAAGTGATGATAGCTAAAGCCCTAAGTAAAACTGACTGAACTGGGATACGCTGCAGAAACTGAAACATAATGAAACCACAATAACTCCTGTAGATCATAATCATAAGCGCTGACAAAAAGACAGGAAGTCAGACAGGAGCACAGTAGTAATTACCTCATAGTGATGACACACCAGCTGCTGTGCCAGGAGCACTGCAGTCATATCTTCAGCACAGGCCTTATAAGGACAATATATTTGACTCATTCTGTGCTGCGTGACTGACTGACAGACTAACTGAAAAGAGGATGACAAGAGTAGTGTTCATTATCACCGCACCACACATCTTCCCTCTTCTTAATCCCTCTCATTTATTTCCTGTCTCCTCCCACCCTCGAATCCAATTCTTTCCTGCTTCCTTCTCTCTCCTGCTGTCTTTACTTGGTTCCTCTCTCATTTCCCAGCTTTTAACCGTGTTTTCACCTTCTGTTAAGTAGGAAGGTCAGCACGAGTCCTACACAGACACACACGAACACTGTCACATACACACACATCTGGCTGTAGCTGGATCTCACCACTTTGCTGGGAGTGCAAAAATGGAAGGTGGCTGTGTGCATGTGTATGAGGAGGAGCGCCTTAAACAGGCAGGGCCGAGAGAGGATGAGGATGGGCTGGGCCTCCAGCTCCAGAGTTAGAGAGAGGAAACCCCTCCCACAGGAAACCAGCGCTCCACTCCACATGGCCTTTTAAGGTAAAAAACTTCCCAAAACTCTTCTCGCTTGGGAAAAGGGCTAAGATATAGTCATATTTAAAGCTACAGAGAGAGCGGGAGAGCTGCTAAAGGCAGGGAAGAAGACCCAATGAAAAGCAAGCAGAGGAAAATTCATGTGCTTGGAATTTATTGTGTTATTTTTTAAGTTGCACATCTCATTTGTCAAGAGCCGAGTCGGTTTCCTCAAGTGTTGCTAGTTTAAAGTCATATTTTCATAACATTTCACTATCAGGGCTTTTATGACTGAAAGCCTTCATTAGCTCTGGTTGTGATTGTATCTTTATGACCGAGTCTTTGACCTGCTGCATAGTCAACATTCATGTCAATTATCTCGTGTCTGAGTCATATCACGAGGGGAGGGGTGTGGGAAACAGACCCCATGCATTTCTTACACATGGGAAAACTAGCTGCAATTTAAAGGAGATACAAACAAAAGATGCGTCCGCAAAGTGAGCCATTATGAGACATTTGTATTGTCGAGAGACTTGCAAAGAATTCCTAATGTTTCTGTCGGATGTCCTCTATGTGAGCAGTTACTGGATAACAGCCAGAGCGTGGATGTTTCAAAGTCTTGCACACAAACAAACTATTTTAAAAAAATTTCTTTACCAATGTAAAAGAATAAGGGAGAGCTTTAATATATGATATTCGGAATTTTGTGTGTATCGAAATTTTACCTGTTTAACAGACTCACTGTAAGGAACCAACTTCCTTTGGGAGGAAAAAGCAAATTCCCATAATTTAGAGTAGAATGAACTTTATTGTAGTTAAACAAGTGCAACAAAATTTAGACTGGCATCCCTCCTATAGCCGCGATGGAGGCCGTACCTCAGGGAAAAAGACATTGCCCAGTCTGTTTGCGTGTACCATTTGCCTAATGGCAAAACAAATGCATGTATAATACTTTGCTTAAGCTTAAGGTTCGAGGCTAATGTTATGTGGTGAGTCTCTAACGGTCTCTGAGTACTTCTGTGTCTTACAGACGGTCCAAGGTGCATTTAAACCCCATGGTTTCATTTACTGCTTTTACCAGCACACCTTATGTATGTGTGTGTGCATTTCTATGCACGCCCCTATTTTTGATGGGCGCTGCCTTGTCTTGCCCTATGTTATCTGACTGTTTAACATTGCTCACAGCAAATGTGCAAATAAAGATCTTTGTCTCGAATGCTTGTCTTGCACCAGTTATTCGCAGTTTTATCGCCTCATCACGCTCGTTTATCAGAAGACGGGCTGACAGGGAAGTTATATTACCTCCCTGTCAGAGGTGAGATGACCAGTGTTGGGGAGTAACGGAATACATGTACCGCTGTTACGTATTTAAAATACAAAATATGAGTAACTGTATTCCGTTACAGTTACCGTTTAAAAAGGTGGTATTTAGAATACAGTTACTTTGTTGAAATAACTGGATTACACGGCGGTACTTCCCTGTTTCATATTGTGGCGGGTCAGGACTGTTTGGGTTTTGTTTGACAGCTACGTTCTGTTGTTCCAGGTGGCAGCGTTACGGTTGCCATGGTTACAGGGTGACGCTCTCTCTCCGCGTGTTTCCTGGGTGAGAGAGGCCTTTTTGTTGTTGTTGTGCTAAGCTAATAGGCAGAATGCTACAGGTATAGCTCTAAAGAATGTAGCATCATAGGCAGTGTAGTCCGTGCTGCAGGGAGAATGGACTGCCATACACGTTATGTGTCTGTGAGCGAGGGAGGGAGAAAAAGGAAAAGTACGAGCTGACATCGAGCAAAAACGGGAGCTGGAAGCATGTAAATATAATAATAACCACTGCAGCCAAGAAGAGAGCCTGACGAGCCCAGTTGTAAGTAAGCTATTAAGACTCGACTGTACACCGTGTTCGTGTTTTCCTCCAAAAACAATAAGTTCCGTTGGAGCAGCCTTTCAACGCCTCTCTCTGTCTCTCGCTAGCAAAGTGACCCAGACAACAAAGTAAAGCTAGTTTTCGGCTACGAGCCTGCACAGAACTCACCGTATTAGCCAGAGGTCCCTTTACTACGGTTCGGAGCCGCGGACCTACAGTAACAGTAATAAATCACAGCAATAGTACATTCATGTAGTTGTAAACAGCATGATAATATATTAAGTAATCCAAAGTATTCAGAATACGTTACTCTCATTGAGTAACGTAACGGAATACGTTACAGAATACATTTTGGGGCATGTATTCTGTATTCTGTAATGGAATACATTTTAAAAGTAACCTTTCCAACACTGGAGATGACACACATTTTGTCATGAACGGCTAACAGTGTGAATGAATGCAGCATGGATCATAAATTCATCTAATTTCACACTTACATTATAATCTCTTATAGTCCTGACTAAATGATCTAATATGATCTCCACCTGCAGGAGCTGCCGGCTTTGCCTGTCTGCAGTTTGGTGCTGGATGGCTGAAAATAGCTCGTGCTGCTGGAAATGAGGTTGATGAGAGCGGTGAGAGTGAACCAAAACAGTAAAAATGTAGGTTGTAAAACCAAGCCCAAAACGATGGGCCGTAAACCTCCACAGAGCTGAGGGCATAAAATGAATCTCTGTGGGTTCATTCCAGCAAGAGATCTACACATAATAACATAGACATAAGAACCATTGTTCATATAAAAACACTGATTAGAACATCTTTAAGAGTAAATTATTTGCCTCATATACCACAAAATCGCACACATATAACAAGCTTCTGAGGCTTTTCCTTCATTATTTTGTTATGTTGTGTTTTATTTGTTTTGTTGTACAGACTTTATCCTTCTTAAAGGTATTCAAGGACAAAGTTTTCACCATATAAACAAAGGCGTGTTACAGAGGTTATCAAGGCTCTCCAGTTAAGAAGCCATACCGGAAAATGCATGATGTTAGCCTGATAGGCTGCTGAAAGCTGCCAGCATATCCCAGTTCATTAAAACCTGAAGTGCTGCCACTGCCAACTCGGTCACAGGAGGTCAAAGGTCACTGTATAAGTGATCGTTAGTCTTCCTGGATTAGAAATGAAACAAGGAGGTGTGGCGAACGCATGAAGACTGTGAGAAAATCATGACTGTAAACACTGCAGCCAAATCTAACAGATGTTACGCATTTACTTTTTGAGTCAAGCTCTTTATTCAGACTGTAGCTTTTAGTGTAACTCCTCACTGGATGAGCTTAATACTCTGCAGCTCGTCCAGAACGCTGCTGCCAAAGCCTCTTTTCTCACCCGTCTCCTGTGAAGCCTCCACTGGCTCCTCACATAAAGTCGAAATCCCTTTGTGGAGGAACTCCTGAAGCTCGTAGACCATTTCCAGCCTTCCTCATCTGCACGGTTTGGGCTCAGTTTGTGACGGTGGGCTCTTCTTGTCCTTCAGCAACCTGGAGTTCACCTCCCCACAGCCTGACCTGAAATGTTCTCCTGATTTCGCAATGTGGAACTTCTTTGGTAAACTTTTGCTCCTCTCTCTGTCAGCATCTTTGTTTTTCAGTCAAATCATTCCAGTATTGTTTTCAACACTGATTATCTCTCTCTGCCTCATTAAGCTACATTAGCTTCTGTACATCTGTTTGACAAAGTTATAAAATAAAGCAATAAGCATCATGATGTGAACCAGAGACCGTGCGTGCGTGTGTCTTTTTGCCTTACCCACATATATTTGAACACATGGCTTCATTTAAAGACTAATGGCTGGGGTCATTTGTCATCAGCAATACAAACAAAAGAGGTCTCACGCACACTAATGCACACATATTAGTTTATGAGATGTGTATTTTCCCCTCCAGCTTTTCAAAATCAGCTCATTTTATGATGTTTCTGTAGCCACACTCCATTTTTTTCAGTGCTGCCACAGACGACAAAATTTATGCTTATATTTTTGCTGAGTCGCACCCATTCTCCCTCTGTCCCTTGTTGGGAATATTGCTGTTTTCCATTTGTGGGGGTGTCCCCTCCTTTTCTCACTGCCTCCTCGCCAAGCGTAATCACATTTTTTGAAGGTTTGTCAACAGCTCCCTCTTCTGGGCTTGAAGAATATAACGTAACGTGTGCTGATTACTCTCATTTCTTTGTTGCAAGTGAGACCAATAGGAAACACTCACTGGCCACCTCGTTAAGTACATCTGTTCGACTGATTGTTAACACAAACATCTGATCAGTCAGTCAAACAGCAGCAGCTCTTTTAGGTGTGTAGACATGGTCAAGATGAGTTAATGAACTCAAACTGAGCATCAGAATGGGGAAGAAAGGTGATTTAAGTGACTTTGAACGTCACATCAAGGATGTAGCGCCAGCAATTCTGCTGCAGACGTGTGATGCTATCGTGTGAATATGAACCGAAATCTCTAAGAAATGTTTCCAATACCTTGTTGACTCAATGCCTCAAAGAATTAAGACAGGCTTGTAGAGAAAAAGGCTACTACTTCAGGGTTGTCGGGAGGCTGGAGCCTATCCCAGCTGACAGTGCCGAGCTGGGCAGGTCGCAGTTTCTGTTATTTCCTTTATTTACTGGACTTGTATTTAATACAATTCTTAAAAAGTATTGCATGAGCTTAGTCACACTTACAATTAAAACTATCAAAGCTCATGTCAACAGGTAACATTTTTCCTTCCATCCATTTTCTCAACCACTGATTGATTCAGGTCAATAGGATTAAAGCCTATCCCAGCTGATATCAAGCAAGTGACAGGACACACCATGAAAGGGTCACCAGCCTACTAGGCCTTACCCAGAAAGACAGGCAACCCCTGACACGTAAATCCACACCTGCAGCCATTTAAAGTCAACATGCATGTCTTTGAGGCATGTAAGGTTATACGACACGCATCGACTCAGTGAGAACATGGAAATTCCAAAATCCAAAAGTCCGAGAGCCAGGGTACGTCCTGGACAGGTCGCCAGTCTGTCACAGAGCTAACACAGAGAGACCGACAACCATTCAGACCTATGGGCAGTGTTGGGAAGGTTACTTTTAAAATGTATTCCATTACAGAATACAGATTACATGCCCTAAAATGTATTCTGTAACGTATTCCGTTACGTTACCCAATGAGAGTAACGTATTCTGAATACTTTGGATTACTTAATATATTATCATGCTGTTTACAACTACATGAATGTACTATTGCTGTGATTTATTACTGTTACTGAAGGTCCGCGGCTCCGAACCGTAGTAAAGGGACCTCTGGCTAATACGGTGGGTTCTGTGTCGGCTCATAGCCGAAAACTAGCTTTACTTTGTTGTCTGGGTCAACTTTGCTAGCGAGAGACAGAGAGAGGCGTTGAAAGGCTGCTCCAACGGAACTTATTGTTTTTGGAGGAAAACACGAACACGGTGTACAGTCGAGTCTTAATAGCTTACTTACAACTGGGCTCGTCAGGCACTCTTCTTGGCTGCAGTGGTTATTATTATATTTACATGCTTCCAGCTCCCGTTTTTTGCTTGATGACAGCTCGTACTTTTCCTTTTTCTCCCTCCCTCGCTCACAGACACATAACGTGTATGGCAGTCCATTCTCCCTGCAGCACGGACTACACTGCCTATGATGCTACATTCTTTAGAGCTATGCCTGTAGCATTCTGCCTATTAGCTTAGCACAACAACAAAAAGGCCTCTCTCACCCAGGAAACACGCGGAGAGAGAGCGTGTCGCCCTGTAACCATGGCAACCGTAATGCTGCCACCTGGAACAACAGAACGTAGCTGTCAAACAAAACCCAAACAGTCCTGACCCACGACAATATGAAACAGGGAAGTACCGCCGTGTAATCCATTTATTTCAACAAAATAACTGTATTCTAAATACCACCTTTTTAAACGGTAACTGTAACGGAATACAGTTACTCATATTTTGTATTTTAAATACGTAACGGCGGTACATGTATTCCGTTACTCCCCAACACTGCCTATGGGCAATTTAGAATTAACCCCACTACAGGAGTGGAGTGGTGTTTAGCTCTGGTGCCTCACAGCAAGAAGATTCTGGGATCAAATATACAGGCTTGTCAGGATCTTTCTGTGTGTTGTTGCATGTTGTCCCCTTGTTTGCGTGGGTTCTTGCTCAGTACTCTGGCTTCCTCCCACAGTCCAAAGACGTGCATTTAGTAAGGCTGCACAAAACTATCATGAAACGTAAATCTTTTAACTGGAAAATCCTGGCTGGGCATGCTTTCACTCCTCAGTTTCAAACTGCAACATCTCAACATGATGCTGACTGTACTTCCCAAATATGTCAAGGTTATTGAATGTGTTTTGGCATCAGAGCTATTAGAGCCATATCAAACAAAGTTTATCAAAATGTTAGTTTACCGGGCAGAGACTGCTCCAATCTCTGCAGTCGGAAGACCTCGTCTGCCTGTTTGTATTTTGGGTAACAGTTCGTGACATGACCTGACATGACAAGGCCTTCAAAATCTATTAACGATTCTTAGTTTCATGAAATATTGAGAGATTTGAATGAACAGCATTTAAAATGTATTTTGCCACAGTGCACAGTGCCACAAAAAAAAACCCCTCACAAAACTACAAACATATTCTAATGTTACTTTTTTAGTCATATGAAAAAAGAGATTGAAGGTTTCTAAAGAAAAACAAAAGAAAAAGGGGAATCACACCTACAGCCTTACAAGAAATATGAACAAAACCTGCATATGACGTGTTTACTGTAGGGCAGGGGTCTCGAACTCCAGGCCTCAAGGGCCGGTGTCCTGCAGGTTTTAGATGTGTCCTTGATCCAACACAGCTGATTTAAATGTCTAAATGACCTCCTCAACATGTCTTGAAGTTCTCCAGAGGCCTGGTAAGAAACTAATCATCTGATTCAGGCGTGTTGACCCAGGGTGAGATCTAAAACCTGCAGGACACCGGCCCTCGAGGCCTGGAGTTCGAGAGCCCTGCTGTAGGGGGAGGCATTGCATTGCAAGTGGACAGCCGTGCGTAGTGTTTGTCTCTTTCTGGATGTCCAATGTGAGTCCACGCTGAAATGCAACTACAGGGCGCTCTTCGAGAACTCCATTATTTTATACTGATTGTGATCAGTGTAAAACAAACACGATCCTGCAGATCAACTTCTAAATGTTTTGCCAGCGACGATATCAGATGTTACACAGACATGTCGGATGCCAACTCATCCATGTGTTTAGCTCAAATCGTGGACACAATGCTGTCATTATGGAGTCTAACACAGACTGGATATTGTGCGCTGCATGTTATAAAGAAAGGGAAAGCCGTGGCCCTTTGTGAACTGGGTCATGTCGGTAAAGAGGTTCACACTTGTCTCTGTCAGCAGAATGATGTGATTTGATAATTCCCATAACCTATGAACCCCCCTGAGAACCAAAGAAACCGTGATCCTTTGTCTCAAACTAACTATGTAGACATTTGTAAAGGTCACGCTGGATGTCAGGAATAGTGTTGGTTTGAATTAGCCTTGAAGGCCACCAGAAACTCCCATGAAAAACACTTCAGCAAGTTAGAGACGAAAAACCTCGTGAGACCACCTCCTGCAACTCGAAAAGGAGAAACCGACAGGATCGGTTACAGTAGCGTGGCCTTAAAAAAAAGAAGAAACTTTAGGATACTTGTGACATATGCAACAAGTGACGAGATCCATGCGAGCAGGAAACCTTTGGAAAGGATTAATTTGCAACCGGAATTCTTTTGTTTCAAGAATGTGGCATTGTAGCGCTTTAAAATGTTCCAAATAAAGCAAACTTTGGGCCGTAAAATGTTAAGTCAAGGTTACATTTCCTAAGAAAAACGCTGAGATAGTGTGTGAGTTAACCCTCTGTCTCAAGAGAACATCCTGGAGTAACCTCTACACTTCATAAAGGTAATTATAGGAAGCATAAAGGTTATGGGGCCTCTCCGAGAGCTGTAAAAGTTGCTTGTTTTCAATAGACAACTTCTGATTTTGTATTTTTATTCACTATATTTGATGTTATTTAAGCCGTTTCCATTTTAAAATAATAAAAAGCTCACTCTGACAACCCAAAGGACACATGAACACACTACGCATGTGTTTAGTTGCACTTTGTTTTATTGATAATACAACCACAAGCAGACTTCTTGATGATATGTGTGTGTGGCCAAAGTTGTGTGAGCCTGGTGGGTGTGTCTTCGAATCCGGGTGATTCCTTTTCAGCCAATCAGCTGGAGCCTGGAGACCTTTCGGGGAGCCTGCCGGTGAATGATTAAGGGATGGGGGAGGGGAAGCTCTAAACCAGGCTGTAAAAACGGACCTGTTGGAGTAAACTGATAGTAATATGTTCATCTGTAGTAGCCAAGAACCCGTCTGCAGGCCAAGTTTGAAATCTGTGGCTGGATGTGACCCAGCTGAGACATCCATCCAGTCTTAGTCCATTTCAATATTAGCTGTATTAAATGAGGACGTTATCCCACTGTCTCTTAGACAGGCAGATCTTATGTGTCCACGTGTGCACAGACATACTATAAAACTTAAAGACTTAACTGGACAAATTTCTACTACTACACCATGACAACACAACATAAGGACAACTTTGCATAATCGCAAAACCGGGCCGACTGATTTAGTCCTTTATAAACGATAAATATTAAAACAGGAAGGATGAGTGCAAATTAGGTTTACAGGAACAAAAAGGAATCAAAGTTAAACATGCAATAAAATCTGCTGTGGATTCATAAAAAAATAAATAAATAACAAACATGGCCGCTAAACTCTAACAATATGGAAACCATTTTAATCCGGTCTGATTCACTTGGCTCCAGTTCCCACTGAGAGCTCCAGGATGTCGATCACTAGAAATCCTTCTCCGGGACAATGTGAGGAAGTCCCACGGTGTAAATCGTGAGACGTTTTTATCAATGCAAATATCATCAACACAATGTGATATGTCAATAAAACCTCTCAGATCATTTGTACCTGTTATTTACTTAAGACTGAAACTGTTTAAATATAGAAAATAAATAAAAATAAAGTTGCTTCCAACCTGCGTTCATTTTATGTGGTTAAGAAGGCAAATTAGGACATCTGCTGACATACATTTGACAAAAAACAAACAACAAAACAAAACAAAACTCTGACTTATATTACATCCTCTTAAAATTCTACGATTTTACTTATCAGGGTAAAATATCAAACATCTGGTGCTCAGCAGGTCTTAAAATCAGGTAAATATGAGCTGAGATGAACAACAAAACGTGTCGGGGAGATGGCCTCACATTTGTCAGGTGTCCAGATCCCAAAGCTGCAAAACAAGCTCAAATGATCACCCTTCCTCCCCCGTGGTCGACAGGTGGTATGAGACGCTTGTGTTGATGTGCCGTGTTTTGGTTTTCTCCAACATGGAGTTGTGTGTCTGCGTTAAGGCCAAACCACTTTGGCCCCATCTGCACAAAGGACATTGTTCCAGCAGTCTTGTGGTTTGCACAGTTGCAAAAAATCCTTCTCACCGTATGATGTCGACTTCAAATTCTTTAGAAACTGCAAACCTCTGCTTTTATTGAGATGCTCAGATTTGCTGATGATCAGTTAACGAAGTGCTTTTGACCCGACTCCCATTTTCCCTTTTAATTCCTATGGAAGTAGCAAGGGTGCAGTTATTGTTTTTCCACACAGCTTCGTCATTTTGGCTTTGTTATGGTTCAATAGATAATGCCACAAGTAAAATGTAAAAGCTATTTACCGTTTTTTAGCACCTGCTAAGGACTAGGTGATTGTTATTAGTTTCTGATATGAAACAAAAAAATTAAGCCATTTAAACAGTTTTTACCATGACTGTATAAATGCATAACTCTAAGCCATCCACACATTAATTTAGTAGCACTTCCCACATCCAATCTAAGCTGATTATGGCTGCTTTCTTTACCATTACATAATCCCTGATTCCTGAGATCTCTAATTATGTGGCAAACTGTTGTAAACATGTTGCTTTTCTTGTTGCAGAAGTGACACAGGTGGCTTTTATTTTAAGCAGTAAAACCTTTGTTTTATTTGCATCACTTCCAGGTCAACTGATGTCCTGGTTCTGCTATTGTTCTAAAATCTTAAACTGTCACCTCTTTGCTCAGGATGAGGACACAAAATACCCTTCGCACAGTGTTAGTCATGCAAATGATTACTTCCTTCTTGTATTTATTATGAGAAGGAACCATTTCAGCACTTTCTTTTCTACACAAGGGTCAATAATTAGACCTGTGGGAGACATCTTCCTTTTTCAGAATCATTTCTGAATCGCTGCAACACTAAAAACTGCAACATGATCAAGCAACTTATTTACAATAAGCTTGTATGCTTTGTTTTACCAAACAACTACTGTGTTATTCTGTTGACAAAATGTGCCTCTTTGAATTTGATTCCTTTATTTATATATCTATCCAAACCTAGTCTCTATATGTGGAAGAAGTAATTGGCCCCTAAATATAACAACTGGTCGTACCTTTACAGGGCAAGGCAAGTTTAGTGAGGTTTTTTTTTTCATTAACAAATGAAATCATCATTTAAAAAATGCATTTTGTATTTAATCTGGTTATTTTGGCTACTAAAAAAATAGTTTGATGATCAAATACCAAAAAAAGAAGAAATCTGAGGGACTTTTGATTCTGTCACTTTTAATCTTTCCCACCAGGAGCTCTCTAACTCTGGGGAAATTTCATCTTGAGGACCTTTAGTTCCTTTAAATTAAACGTTTATCCTTTTTTATTAGTAGTAATTGATTCCCCCCCAGAATATGCTGATTTTTTGGACATACCAGAAAAAAAGTGAGAGTCTCTGCGCTATGCTAACTATTTGAGAAACATATCTCACAACTTCATTTGAAAGCTTTCTTGCAACTGCGCAGGTATCTGTTAGCAAACAAGTCTGAATGTGCCTCTCCAGTGTGTCAGTGTTCATATCTTCCTGTGTCATGGCTTGAATTTCATAAGTAGTCACATTCCAGTGTGGGAAACCACAGGTACGAGATAAGCCGAAGAGAAAGGTAAGGAGAAATGAGATGAGAAAGACAGAGAGAGGTGAGGAGAGGAGAAGAGCGCCCCAATAAGGAGACGATGGGGGTCCAACGCTGCTGTTTGCTGCTTTTGCTTGTCAGCTGCCATGAATGGATTACAGGTACTGTCTGAATAAGAGGTCTTAGAACTGCACCTAAAATAAGCAGGGCTGTTTGTAGTCACATGTGTGTATGTGAGCGTCAGTCTGCCTGAGTGTCTGTGTGTGTATGAAATGTCTGTGTTTTGGTGGACTGGTCTGTCCTGGGCGAGACATGTCTCAACCTGTACCCTCAGGAATGCTGTACAGAAGTGTGCTCGTGCAAAGTGTTATCAGCAGTGGAGAAAAATGTTGGAGTGCATTATAGTGTATTTATGCGGGAGTCACTCATGATGGGCAACTAAAAATGGCTGCAAGCTACAGGGAATTATAATTTTCTTCCCTCAAGGGTTTCTTCAGTTAGCCAGAAAACACTCTGATCTTTATGAACATGTTTCTATTATATTTCGAACCACAATGGGATATCAGCTTCTGGACTGTTATCTTTAGTCAGTGACCTCCTGACCCAGTATGAACCTTCCAGATCCCTCAGGTCATCTGGATCCGGTCTTTTATCAGTTCCCAGAGTCAGAACCAGACACGGAGAAGCTGCATTCAGCTTTTATGCTCCTTATATCTGGAACAAACTCCCAGAAAGCCTCAGATCAGCTGAAACACTCAGTTTATTTAAATCCAGGTTGAAGACTCACCTGTTCTCAGCTGCATTTGAATAAAGCACCAAATCCACACTTAAGCTTAAATTTCAAAACTTACATTTTAACTACTGATTTTATCTACTGTTCTGATTTTATCTGTTTGGATTTTACATACTGTTTTGTTTGTTTGTTAATTAGTTAGTTTGTTAGTTTGCTTGTTTTAATCAATTTTAAATCATGCTTTTTATTTGTTGTTTCTAATGTCTCTGTAAAGCTCTTTGAATCACCTTGCTGTTGAATTGTGCTATACAAATAAACTTGCCTTGCCTTTATTTATGGCATACTATTCCTGCCTTATCAGTGCTTGAAGCTGGTCAAGTGTTTCTGTTTGATCCCCTGCTTTATAAGGACCGACCAAAGGTTCTCAGTCGGATAAGGTTTAGTGAGCTTCTCAGTTGGCTAGCATGGTGGCGTTGTGTTTATAGCATTGGTGCCTTACAACAAGAAGGTTTGGGGTTCAAATGCACCATCTGGGTAAGACTTTTCTGTGTGGATTCTGGCTTTTTCCCACAGTCCAAATACATGCGGTTTAATTGGTTATCCTAAATTGCCTGTAGGTGCGAATGGTTGTCTGTCTCTGTGTTGGCCTTGCAACAGACTTGAGACCCCACTATGACCACTAATTAGATAAGTTGAAACGGGTGACTGGAACTTCTCAGCAATAGGAATATAATGTTAATTTGATTTATTGTAAGCCTTTAGTTATCACTTAAGACAGATTATCACCAAATTGTTCCTGCATCAAGCAGATGCCCACAAACTGTAATCAACTACAAGTGCGGATAAGGCAGGAATAGATCACTATCAATCAGGATTTGGCTCAGATGCTGATATCCAGCATGCCATCGAATTGCAGTCACAAGCTGTTAAAATCAGAGTAACCTGAAAATTAGAAACAAAAATACTTTCAAAATGTTGCTTTTCCTCAGTAACAGGAACATCTTCCTTTCCAACAGGTGCCGTGAGTAGCATCAGTCCTTACATAAAGTATTGCGAGGGCTTGTCTTACGACAGGGAAGATCTTCATAGGAGGCACTTGAGAGCCAAGAGAGCCACACAATCTCAGGACGATACTCTGCATTTGAATTTTACTGCTTTTCACAGGTAAATTCATATTTCCGTCTGGGCAACTGGTTGAAAATGTCTATATGCAACTCTTTGGTTAAACTAATAGGAAATACCTGGTGGTGCAAACTCTTTGTTGTTGCTCCTAAACCTGTAACACATGTCAGACGTTAGTCACCCATTAGTCCATATATCTCAGGAGATTATAGATCTGCATACTTCCCACAACACTACAAAGCTTTGACCACATCTGTAAGCTGTTTGTGTTTTTCTTCCCTTCAGGACTTTCCACCTGCTTTTGAGGCAAAACAGTGCAGTATTTTCTAAAGACTTTACACTGGTCAGTGAAAATGATTCAACGTATGTTGATCTTTCCCACATCTACTCAGGAATACTAGAAGGTTGGTATCAGAGAGATATTCTGTCATCCTTAGAGCTTTTTATTGTCATTGTGCAGTTTCTTGCACAGCGAAATTGGGTAGCTGGACCACAAAGGTGCTAAAGTAAGAAGAAGAGAAACCAATGTACAACGAAGGCGGAAAAATAAATAAATAATTAAATAATTAAATAAATAGAATAAAATAAAAAACAGTGTATATGTATACATATGTGAGTGGAACTATATACATGGTGCGTAGGAAACACTGAAACAGACTGGGACCAAAATAATTGCACATGAGCCAAAAATGTTGCACAGAACATGGAAAGACTGAGATGGAAAGACTAATTATGTGGGACTCCAAACTATTTGTCTACATTTGCAAAAAAAAAAAAAAAGCAAAGCTCTATTTAACCAATTTCACTACAATCAGAATTTAACCTGAGCTTTATCTGGAAAGTTCCACCTGAAGAAACATCTTTAGTAATAGCTCCACATTGATTAGGCCAAAATAAACCGTGCTGGGCACAAGGATAAAAGATCCTCTGCAGAATTTCAAAAGTCCTCATTCAAGTCTCAAGTTCCAAGGTTTATTTTCATATGCAATGGAAAGAAACAGGTTTTCCCTGTACAATGAAATTCTTTCTTTGCTGTCCACAGATGGCAAACAGAATAGATAAATAAAGTGAATGATCATTTAGAAACCGTTATGAAGAACTACGCAATGTACAACAAAATAAATACAACAGAATATGCAAAATATATAAAACATTTTAAAAAGTAATCCGAGCTGCAAAAGGCTGATTTCTCTCACCTCACCTTGTGTGTGCAGTTGCTGCCCCCTGTATTCAGCTTTCTGTCAGTATCATATATAATCTCACCTCCGTCTCTCCTGCCCTGGTCATGCAGGTGAACCTGCCTCCGCCTGCCATGGCTCTGTGTTACAGGGACAGTTTGAGGGAACTATCCATACAGAAAATGGGACTTATCACATAGAGCCGTCTGACAGATACACCAGCAGTCCAGCAGACCACCACTCGATAATCTACCGTGAGGACGACATGGGTAAGACTGCTTCGGCTTCAATGTAAAGGTTGTCCTGCACTCAAACTTCTAGTGCCTCTGGAGTAAGGGTCCCAGTAATGCTCACTGTGCAGGATATATGTGCATTTGCAATCCAAATGATACACCATGACCTGAAGTTCCTGGTCTTTGGCATAAACATATCAATAGCTTGATTAACGGCCCTTTTGGCAGTTTTACAGCAACACGTCTTTCCCACTATTTTTCATCCTCAGTGCTCCTCTCTTGTGTATCTGCAGCCTGTAGTTCTCAAACTAATGTTACTAGAGGTCAGTGTAGTACCTGGGGACCTTATAATGAAACAGAACAGCCCTTTAAGAGGGGGTGTAGGGGCCCTCACTGCCCGCGCACTGGCCAAAGAAAAGATAAACCGAAGATGGCGTGACTCTTGAAACAGGAGGGGTGGGTGAGGCTTGGGCCTAAATCAGGAGGAAGAGGAGTGAGAAAAGGGGGAGAGAAGGAGGTAGGTTTATAAAATAAGGAGAAGAAGAAAGAAAGGCAATATGTGGTGACTTCTTCAGGGTTTGAGGGCTTTGGAGACAATTTCTACAACAACAGATTAAAATGAACTTGGGTTTGGCTTAGGATCATATGATCTATCCAGATGGGGCACATCAGACAACCGTCAAAGAGTATATGAATCAATGTGGATGCCAAAGTGTGATTCCCTTGCTGAAGGTGCACATTTGCAATAATATCTGAATTTTTCCAAGAAAGCTTTTTACTGGAAACATAATTCACATTGTGCAAGAAACCCCGTCTCCCCCCACCGTTTCTCCAGACGTCTGCACAGACTCCGCGGCTGCCTTTCCTCCCTAATCCTCCTGCCGTTTCTTCAGCGTCTTTCAAAGCTGTATCCAAACTTTGCATGCGATAGCATCGCAGCTGTTAACATCCTGCTCTTTCATTCACAAGGCCAGCATATCTGCAGGAAGCTGTGAAAGATTTTTGCAGATGATAAATAAACAATCGATGCTTCTAAACAAAGTGGTAAATTAGACCACGAGATGGGTGACATAATGCGTCTGCTCTTGTGTATATTTCCACTTCCCGTGGGTGTCGTGTGGAGGCAACAAGGGACGCATGAGGAACTTTCAGTCCCCGATGCCATAACATGTTTCAGATCTGGGGAACAGGTCAAGCCAGGAGCGGACATATTGCAGTGTGGTAACATTAAGTAACATATGAACAATGTGCCAAGTCATTTTGTCTGCACTGTGGGAACTCTTCAGCTAGTCTTCCGCCCATAGATGATGGTCAGCATTGTCCTGGTCATTTAAAAATTTGAATAAAAACTCAAATTATCAGTATCTGTTTTGGCTAATGCAATCATACCATTAAAGGTTAAAATGCATAGACACATCTTAGGGACATACCCACGTAATAAACACTAAGTTATGCATGTAAATACTATCAGAAAGGCAATAAGAAACAAATTTGTTTAATTTCAGGGCTGCATAAATAAAGAGGAAACTAGTTGCCCCCAAGATGTTTAAAAAAACAATTATGTTGCAAAAATGCAGTTTAAACTGTCAGTGTAACAAATTAACAATACCAAAAAGGAAGGAAAAGTTTTAGTTTTACATTTTTATATTTTTTAAGTTTACCTAAACATATCATTGACTTTCCATTGTGATTATGAGAATTTACTTTTTTAAAATTTCTATTTATTATGAATCTTTTTAGCCATCTAAGCCATCTTAAGTACTTTGGAAGTACATACAGTGTTTCAGGGAATGTGTACTCATTGCCCCTGAGATCGTGCATAGGGAGTTACCTGCAGTTACTTCCTACTGCTAGGGAGTAGCCTAGGAATGATGGGTAATTATTAACCTCAAATTCCTTTTGGTTAAATGAAAAGTAATAAATATCCACATTTATTATAACTTTTAATGTTTAACTGCTGGGTCCTTAATTGCTCCTCCAAACTGAAAGTGCCTTTACAATCAGGAAGTAGTCATTGCCCACAATATATGTCCTCTTCAGAACATCTACTGAGGATTTATTTTACATTTTGTAATCTTACAATGACATAAATGGACCTTCAAACATCTACTTTTTTGTATTTACTGAACTATTACATGCAAGCTTGGAGAATTTGAGAAATAACTCTCACCCCGGCTGAACTCCTGATATTCCAGCAATACAAGAAAGTCATTAAACATTTGAGTCGGTGCTAAAGTCGCTTCAGTTGTTGCATGTAGGTGATGCTCTGGATGGAAAATGTAAGAGTTCTTAGCTCTTGAGTTAGCTTTGAGTTAGTTGTCCTTTTTGGCATGTAGCACACAAAGGGAGGTATTTTGTCTGAGCTTTGTTTTCACTGCTTAAAATCCTCTGTTTGGTTCAGGTGAGGGTGCTTCCTAATCCGAGCTTCCAGGAGGCAAGTCTCACATTGGGTAAATCTGCACAACAGGACCCCACACAGACTTTGCATTTTGCTGTTTAATACCATTTAATCTGTTCCAACGTGGCTAGACACTTGAGTCTCTGCTGATTAATTCAGAAAGGTTCAGTGCATTTGTGAAAATGGCTGAAGATGCATCAAAATGTTCTTACATCATTTCAAACAAATACTCAGGAAGTGTCATTCACAGTGGGAAGTACCTTTAGCTGCATTTAAGTTTCATAAATTGCATAAATAGAGAAGACGTGGGTTGATGAGAAATATCTGAAGTAGGATCGCCAAGCAACTTCCCAGTTAGTGTGCAAATGACATCATGGGGCAAACTGTGACTCCACTAAATAACTGTTAGATCAAAGATCTAATTTGGGCAACAACCATGTGTTCATGAGCAATGTTCCCTCTAAGCTGCGCACGTGCGCAATTGCTGGCACGGTCTAATGTCCAACATGGGCCTGGGAATGACAAACGACCTGCCCACTGTGTACAGCATTGAAGGCTCCAGCCCCCCAGAAAATAGAACGGGGGTCCAACAAGCTCATCTGGCCCCTAAAACAGTAACTTTAGGCCAAAAACGGAGCTCTCTTATGCACACATATTTTATTCATTTCCAACCTCAGTGCCTGTTCTGGACCTGCTCCCAAACAACCCAAATCTCTTCACCACAATGCAACAATTTATGCACAGGAAGAGCATCCATTAAAGATTTAACTGTTCTGTGATTGCATGGCAGGATTGTAATTTTTGTTTTGTGTGTAAATAATGTAACTGTTACACTAAAAAGCTGGAATAAGACTTTGACTCTGGATTGGATTTTCTACATTTTTCTTCACGGTAGAAGTGGCTTCCAGCATCTGTTGGAAATGAGGGTCTTGGCTGAAATGTGACACTGATTCTTTTTTTCATCTGGGAAAATCCTTTTCTGTTTGCCCTGACTGTACAAGAGGCAATTCCAATTAAATCCATTTAGTTGCTGTCTTTGGTTTCCAGTTGGAAAAAGGTGTTTATTTCTTAAGAAATATTATAAAGAAGAAACTATTTGCTTGCAAGTTTGACTACACAAAGATTTGTCTTGTGCTGTGAGACTAAGGAAGAGAACATGGACATGTGGTCTGGAAATAATTCAGTCTGTGGGTAGTCGACACCCAGCATTTAGGCCTCCGCATCTATACCCACCCCCACTCGTGCCATGTATAGGATGAATTACAGGTTTCTGATTGGCTGAAGGACTTTGGTATAATGGTGTGATCCAATCATGTGTTCTCTCACTGTAGGTTCATGCCTGAGTGTCTCTCACACACAAACTTTGCATTACCCCTTCAAGTCACTTATCATCATGTCATGTGACTCTACTGTAACTGTGGATTCCAATAATATTTGGTCAACATTAATGCAGAGTGGATTACATTACTTTCCATTTGCACTGGTTTCCTGACTATAAACCTTGTACTCTTTCAGTGTGAGCACCTTTTGACTTCTTGCACTTTTGTGAAATTCTGCGGCTTTTTCAATGCAACACGATGCGCCAAAACATGCAAAAGCAATACCCCCCGTGGCTGCAGACCCATCATTATTGCATCAGATTGAATGAGACAGCCTTCCCAGAGGTGTTGCAAATCATGGACAATGTTTTAATGAAATCAGAGCAGCAGTTGTAACATCATTTCCACATGTGGCTCCATTGCTCTCATTCCAGACCAGTGTGCTGGTTTCCAAATGCAGGCTATTTACAAATTGTGTGAGGGTGCTTCTGCCCATGATTGCTGCACGAATGGTCGCTCGTGCAACGAGGATCCAATCCCCAGCTTTTGTTATCGTTAGCAAATTCAAGAGTGGAACCACATGACTGATCTGCATCATGTGATGTGATTTTCGTGTAAGTTTCCAGTTTGAGGGCCTTTCACTTGATATTTTAAATATTCTGTTGCTCTTTGTTCTAATTGCTGCTATTAACTTCTATTTGGAAATGACTAAAAATAAATAAAATGAAGTACAGCAGGTTCAGGTCTAAAAGAGAGAATTTCAAAATTTCCCAGCATAATCTAGAAACAGCTGTAGATTTTTTCTTATTAGAGGAGTAAAGTCTTTATTGTGACCTCATGCAACTATTTAGTAGAGAATAAGGATCGCACAGGGTTGTGGTTGGGGTACAGGGTTGGGGTTAGTTCTAGCAATCAGTACAGGCAGGAAATTTTTCTGTGCAGTCCAGTTCTTACATGCATATATTCAGTATTTGTTCACTGATCATTGCCCCTAGAGAAACAAACATGCAGAGCAAGTTATTTACCATTATCACGTCAGCACAAATATCTTCCAAAGATCACACTGTGGCCGACGAGTACATCACATCATGTGTTTATTTTGATCTTTCTAAATGTCTCTTTTGTTCCAGTAAATTTGAATAGTTGCAGGTGGAGCAAGCCTTTGATCTCTGCTCAGTTATTTAGCGTGACTGAAGAAAAAGCAACGTGAATAAACGTGCTCAAGGACGAGCGTCACTCATTGGCTTGGCAATCTGCAACTTTCTGTGTATTTGGCTAAAGGCGCGGTAGAAGAACCGTGCAGATTCAGTATTTTTGTGACTGTAAATATCTGTGTTTGTTACTAGCTCTGTCATACATGACATCTGCCCCCGATGGATTCTGTGCTGCAAAAACTCTAAACGTCCTCGCCCAAAACCTCAGATCCAGTCAGGTATGATCATCTAGACATAAACTGAATGAAGGATCTACTGTATGCACTTTCCTCCTTTGTAATCTTTATTTATAGCCAATCCTATAACTGTTGTCAGATGTGTCTGATTCATCTTTTATAACTGACCATTCATTCACTTTTATTGGGCCTCGTGAGTCACCGGGTAAGTTGCTGTTTATAACTCCAGAAGGCTGTCATCAACAGCCGGTAGCGTGATGACCAGCAGGGAGCCGAGCGGCCGTCTCACAGGCGACCTTGGCTGTAAAATGATAAAAACAGCTTTTATAAACATCTGCTGTATCAATTAATCTAATATTTCCCATGGGCACGTGGAAAATTGTTAACCTTTGACCAAGTGGGTGGTGCTCTCAAGGTCTATTGTCAACAGAGAATGTTGGGACATTAATATGAATCCATTTTTAACAACATACCTCCTGTCAGACACCACTTCCACTGTTTGGTAATGAGATGTTCTCAACAGATGTTTTTCCCATTTAAGCATCCAAGTTGTGTTCCTGCCACTACCTGTCCCCGCTCCCACTAGGTCATGAGTACGAGCTCTGTGTCAACATTTACTTTTAAGAAAGTCTCACTTTCATCTGCTTTCATTTTCTTAAACTCGTGTATGTGCAGTTTTTGCCACTTCATGACATCTTTCTCCCTGAATCAGATCTGTAATTTCAGTACATTCTGTTGAATATTTGCTACAGAGAATAACAAACTTCAAATCAGTCTCCCATCGGTTTGTTTTCTTCTGCATCACGTCCTTGCATTTTTATCCACAGGAGGCACCAGTGAGCCGGGCGAGGAGAACTCTGGATGAGTCAAAGACCACCTGCCTCCTCCACGTTCGTGCTGACTACCTCTACTACAAAAGATTCAAGTCTGTCGAAGCTGTTGTGGCTCAGGTGAGAAGTTCAAAACTGCTTTATTTGCCACTTAAGAAGTTTGGCTTCAGATAGGATTGCTGCAAAGGTTAGAAAGATTCACAAAAAGCTAAATAGAAACATGTAAAAAAAAAAAAAAAAACAGAGCGAAGAATAGTTCTGATTCTTTGTGCTATTTTTGACATCACAAACAAAAGATCCCCTGCCTTTAAGGCCACAGGGCGCTTGTTTAAGAGCACAGTGTTTCTCTATTGGGACATCCTGCAGGAGCATCAAATAACAGCACATTTCCCCTCCTGTTGGCAGAACTCTCCACGCTTTGTTTACACTCTTAACTGCATTCGGTGTCCTGGATTTTGGGTACACGGGTCACTTAATGTCATTCGTCGATAGTAAAACCTTATCCTAATGAAACAAGTGCAATCATTAGTCAGACTTTAAGTTATCATTCAAGCCTCTTGTTTCAAAATACAGGCAGACAAAAAAAAAACTGCATACTAAATCTATGGTTGTTTACTGCTTATCATCCTTTTTGTAACTGTACCAGCTAGTAGTTCAGTACACGGCGTCAGGCTTTACCTGCTATCATATTATTTAAATATCAAAGCAGCGTTATGCTAGGCTAAGGTTGGATTGTGGTCACGACTTAAACTTTTGTCTAATTTTGTATTGACCAACATCAAAGGATTGAGTGGACAACAATTTGTGCTGCATTATTTACCTTTGAGATAGTCAACAATAAAAGAGTTTGCTACCTTGACGGCGAACGAAGATGCAAATGCCAGGCCCCGCTCTGACGCACACAGCAGCCGTGGCGCAATGCACTGCAGGGACATTGTGTTGCGCTGGCTGCAAACATGGCTAAATTAGGCTCTGTGTCAGGTGCAAAGACCTGCACCAGAATTGTTCTCATTGTTCTAAATAGTTTCTTCAGTATGTTCTTTAAAACATATAACTGACAACTATAAAACTGCCATGCTGAGAACAAGGTGAAGTTTAGATGTTAAATGCATGGTAAATGGTGAACTGTCCATGCTTTGCTTTATCTTGCCTTCCCTTTTTCACCAACTCTTTGAAAACTGAAGCCAAGCAGATAATAGCTATGGCTGGCTCTGCCTACCCAAACACGGTCTTTCACATCAGAATCAAAGTTTTAGAAAATCATTGATAAAAATTTGATGAATGGTAAACGGACTGGTTCTTCTATAGTGCTTTTCTGGTCTACCTGAGAACTCAAAGCGCTTTATGCTTTGACATAGGCGAATTTTCTCCAAACACGACATCCCAGTACACTTCAGACCCAGCCACACTCTCAGACAAAAACTGGTTCATCCCAAAGACAAAACTCTAAAACGCAAGCTAAATATGTAGTGCAGTGCAGCGAGGAGTGCTCAGACCTCTACACTGGAGAAACCAAACAGCCACTCCATAAACACAAGGCACAACATGGAAGAGCCACCTGGACATGACAAGATTCAGCTATGCATCTGCATCTAAAGGTCAAAGGTCACTCTTTGGAGTATGCCAAAGTTCACATTTTGGACAGAGAAGACAGATGGTTTGAAAGAGGAGTAAGAGAAGCCATCTATATCCGCTGTAAACCACCATCTTTGAACAGAGGCTGTGGCTTACAACTCCAACTGTCTGCCACCTACAGTGCAGTTTTGAGATCATTGCAAGTGACCAATCAGAACGTTGTGATGTCATACTTTTGCGACTTCGGGAAAAACCGCCGTAAAACAAAAAACTGTACTTAAGCTGCGAGAAACCACCTCTGTCCGCCAATCAACGGACCCTGACCCTAACCCTTTAATAAACGCTAAGCAGAATTGATATTGTCCTTGCAACATTGGAATTTCATAAATGCACGAATGGCTTGGCGCGCCAAAGAATAACGTCAAAACAATGTGATTGGTCACTTGCAATGTTGATCCTGGAACAACATTTACTATGTTGTTCCAGGAACAACACCAACACGACGATATCAGATCATCCCATGATCAATAGTGGGTCAATGACGCACTGAAGGGACAACTCCCACTACGGATTAAATACCTGGGACTCTCCATTTGGTTTTAGAACTGAAGAAGCTTCTCGGACCAGAGGTGAAACAAGTCCAGTCACTTTCTTCCCAAGCTCCTCAGACTACCATGACCTGGATGACTGAGAACCTGCACACACATATTTATGTATCATTCATCCATTCACACCCATTTATACAAGCACTGCTTTCTGTGCTTAAATGCTTTCTAGGCCAAGCTGGAGGTGGCAGAGCTGATGTTCGGATTTTCACTGGGAATGACCAAGGAGAGGATTAGTAATAAATATATCAGAGGTACAGCTCAGGTTGAGCAGTTTGGAGAAAGAGTTAAATTGAAGGCTGAGATGGTTTGGATATGTGCCGAGGAGGGACTGTGGATATACTGGACAAAGAATGTTGAATATGGAGCTGCCAGTTAAGAGGAAATGAGGAAGATCAGAAAGACGATTCATGGATGTAGTGAAGGAGGATGCAATAGAGACAGATAATCTGCTGTGGTGTCTCCTAAAGAGAGCAGCTGAATGAAGAAGAAGAAGGCGACTAACTTCTGATTGGGTGGAGTTATCCACAGTGCATCCGCTCTTTTCTTTATTTTTAAACAACACATAAAGCTTAAATCATGAAAATCCCTCCTTTGTAATGTTGCAGCTGTAGTAAAAGCCAACTCTGAGCTTACAGATGCAAGCTAAAAACATTTTTAATACTTTCCAGTTGAACAGGCGTTGAATTTAAAGGACATGCTGGGCTAAAATTTAATATCAATTCAATTCAATTTTATTTATACAGCACCAAATCACAAAAACAGTCGCCTCAAGGCTCTTTATATGGTAAGGTAGACCCTATAATAATAAAACATACAGCGAAAAAGCCAACAATAATGTGATCCTCTATGAGGAAGCACTTTGGCGACAGTGGGGAGGAAAAACTCCCTTTTAACAGGAAGAAACCTCCGACAGCACCAGGCTCAGGGAGGGGCGGGGCCATCTGCCACGACATCAGCAGACAAGCAGCTAAAAGCTTACTTTCTGCTGATGTCCCCGCATTGCCTCAAAGCAGTCAGAAACATAATCAGACCAAGAGAGACAAAGAGGTCACATGATGCATTACTTTAAATTGAGTTTAGTTACAAGATGATACGATAATGCAAAAAAACCCTTCAGTATGATTATCTTTCTGATTCCTCCGAATTAAAAACCAATAAAGAGTTATTATTTTTGTGATAAAACAAGATAAGTGCACAGATGTGAGTTCATGCTCCCACGAATCTCTTTTTTTGACTAATTAAATCTCTTATTAGTCAAAGTCAAGTCAGTTAATGAGTAAGTCAGTTTGTCCTTAGTTTACTTGTTATTCTCTCTGGAGTTTCTTGTGCTGCCCACCCATTCAGCACCTCTTTGACCCGCCTCAGATTCTTTCCACCTTAAACAAGCACATTTGTTGTCTCTGGTTCAGCGCCAGACCTTTGTTGCACAGAGTGAGAAAATATACTGTAACTGATGCCGCGATGGGATCGTTGAGTGTAAATAAGCAAAACCTTGTTGTCAGAGGCTCCTGTCCCAGTTTGAATGTCTCCTACATCCAAGCTGTCAATATTTACATTCATGAGCATTTCCCCACAGGCGCTTTTGTACGTTTGTCTCCTGCTGTGCAGAATCAAACCTGCGCATGTGACCGGTGTGCACATGCTTTGCTGAAACTGTTACAATCTGTGCCAACCACAACAAAAACACCCAGTGCTTTATATAATACCTGACACGACGCATTTGCATATATAACAGTCACATTGTTGTCAACAGATTTCTATTGTTCAATCTTTTCAAATCAGCAGGTTATCTTCAAGAAGAAAATATCAGTTATAGCACTGAAAGGATAAAATGCTAAAAATCTTGTTTTTATTTATAAATGAAATAGAATAAGTTATTATGATTTATCACTTAATGTTTTCATTTTTCCCTTTCTTGTCTTATTGTGACTTGTTAAAGGCAAAAAAGCTAATTTTTTAGCTTAACTTCAGAGAGATTCCTGTTGTTCTCAGGTTGCCTCGTACATCCGGGCTGTGAATGACATCTACGACAAGGTGGACTTCAGTGGAATCCAGCTGATCAACTTTCAAGTCAAGTCCCTCAGAGTAAGCTTCAGAACAGTGCACAAACTCCACAAACCTTTCACACAGTGAAGCTTTTACACATTCAAAATCACGTCACGAACAAGCTTTGTATTAAGATACTTGGGTTCATGCATCAGTCGGTGATGGTGCCCATGTGTCTTCTTCTGGGAGTGGAAGTGACTGACAGCAGCAAAATAAGCTGAAATACAGGACCTCAGAACTGTGGCGTGTTTGAGTGTTCCTGTGTTTGTCTGACTGTCTCCAGGTGATGACAGAAGAGGATAAAAATGACCCGCTGTCTCCTCTGTACATCGGCCCCGAGAAGCTGCTAAGTCTGTACTCGGAGAACAACTGGGGCAACTTCTGCCTGTCCTACCTGCTCACTGACAGAGACTACAGTGGAGTGCTGGGGCTTGCCTGGGAAGGCAAAGCCGGTGAGTCAGAATCACTTTGGCACTTTTACAAAAATCATAAACACATGGCTTCTTCGTGTAACTAATGCATATGCAGCATGGTGGAAACACTGGTTTCCACAGGTACCGTAAATGTAATATTGTGTTTGGTTTCCTCACAAAAGAAGCACACAAAGAATTTGGGACACTTGTTAGGCTACGAATGAACCTTTACTCATTCACAGAGCGAGTCAGGCTCCTGGAAATACGTCCACTGTTTAATAGACTACAAAAGCATCATGTAGCTCTCCCTACAAAAGTTTTACGAACCATCTATTGACCGAGACCATCATGCATTGGACCAGTCAGTGTTAGTGTTGCCACCCCAGTAAAATGATTTAATTAACAGCTATTAAAACATCAGTATAAGCTGTGTTTTGGCTCCTGAATACGAGTATGAGCTAAACTCTGGACTTGGAGGAACAACTCAACATTTTTCAAGAATCGGACAAAATAAACTCATTGTTTTTCCACGACACAGAGAGAATCAGTTCTCTTTCTCACAGGTAGCAGACATCATGATGCTATCTTCATCTTGTGCACTATCACTACTGATAACATGCTGCTGCTGGTAACTACGCAACGTGTAGCACAAGCAGGACACAAGCAACACTCACTCGCTATGAAAAAAATAGATAAAATAGTTTAAAAAAGGTGTTAGACAGAGCAGGTGTCCAACTATTACTTTGAGTTTAATCTGATTTGAATCTAACTTTAACTGAAAGCAGTTTTACAAAGACCAAAAAATGTCATTATTTATTAAAAATACAAACTTTTAGCATTGGTAAGCATTTTCCAGCAGTTAATAGAGACTAAAATATTTGCTGGAGCATTTCTATACTGAGGAATTAAAAGGGATGCATTGAGAACATAAGCCAGGCTCAGCGTTATACAAATACATTATACAGAATTATACAGAATGTGTGGATATGAGCCAGACAGTGTTAAAAAGTTTGTAACGTGGAAAAAGAATATTTAAATAAGAATGTGGATTAAATTAGGTATCGACTTACAAAATTAATTCGTTCCCGAGGGTCTTTCGTAAGTCGAAAACTTTCGTAAGCTGAAGCACCCATTGCGCGTTTTGAGTGAGGCGATGCTGAATGATAGGCTATTGGCTAATTGCTAACTAGGACAACAATACGTCGTTCAAGTGGAACAGCGAAGCGGAAGTACGGAAGCCAAGGGGTTGTCACATGATTCGGAAAGCATTATGGGCATTGTAGGCTCAGCCAATCAGAGCCAGCGGATTTCGTTACTCGAATTTTTCGTGAAACGGGGTATTCGTAAGTTGGGGTTCCACTGAAACATATAAAAACACATATGTTTTATTATGTGCTGGTTGCCCTAAAATGCATCCAAGCATAGTTTTCCTTGTTCAAATGACAATGTTGCAGTTACAGGAATTAGACAGCTCCCATTTCAAGGCTTTCATACATGCAGTGTTCAGGTCTGAGACATTGAAATAATAATCCTGAGTTATTCACATACAAACCTGCATGTTGCACAAAGCATTTCTTTTGAAAACATGATGAATTTATTATTTGCATGTAAAATAATAATAAATAATAATAAATAAACTCCCATCCCACTTTGCCACAGTATACCTGGATTAGTTCGTACTGTTCAAGCATTAGTCAGCTCCCGTAGATGTGCAGTATCATTGGTGTGCTGGAAGGACTTGACCACATGTATGAGAACTGTTGCGGTAGGAGGTTCTTGCTTGGTTCTGTGTCTCACATGCAGCATTTGATTGGTTAAACTCAGGGGCGTGAGAGCAGACCACCAGAATGACATACGATTAGGGTGCGCTGAACCTTTGACACACACACACACAGCCGCTCCTAGACGACTTAGAGAGGATTGGAGCTGCATTCCACCACACGATTGCCATGGTGACATCTCACATAAGTAACACACACACACACACACACAGTTACACTGTAAGGACTTTTCAGACTCATGTGATCTTCCATAGAAACAGCAGAGACGTTTGACCTCCACAGACTGATACACTCGACCTCCATATGACCAGTTTCTTAGTGGTTTCAACACTGGCCCTTAAACTCAAAGACCCCGTTTCCATCTGCAGCCTCAGCAAAGTGCTGCATTCACACACATGTGGACACACACAACCCCCATCCACCACACCAAACTCCTCCTCTAACCCCTCCAAGTTGCGTTTTTCCATGTTAGTGGAAGATGGGGGGTTGGGCTCAGCTCAGAGTAAGTTTCCAGACATTACGTTTAGCGTTAATGAATCTTTACAATGGCCTCGAACATACATATACATACACAAAGGAGGGGTTATTCATCAGCTATATTAGACATGGAGAAACTTTAAAGGAAATGCTGCAAAGAAAACTTGAGAAAGCACTGTTTTTTTTTTTCATTACCATGGTTTGCTTTGAAATGTAGCTTGTATCTGTAAAATAATTGCTGTATGAAAAGCTAGACAGAGCACAGCTGCTCTCCTTTAGATCCGACTCTTATTTGTGGTTAATCACCTTTCAGCCGGTGCCGGGGCATTCAGTGTAGGACGTTTAGATCTTTGTCACATGTCACCCACCCCCACCCACTCCCTTTGCCTGTACGCCTCGCTGTCAGCTTTCAAACAAGGACAAAATGTCAAAACGCAGTAAAATACAATGCAATGCATGGCATGCAGTTTGGAAAGCAGCGAATTACTATTAGGCCAGTTATTTGCTCTGTAACTGTAAGTAGACCAATTAAAGGCTTTATGTGTGTTGTACCAAAAAAAAAGTCTTATTCAGATCAGGTGCATAAAATCTCAGCTATAACAAGCTGTTTAATAACCTTATTCTGTACTGGTGGCATGCGGGGCTCATAACTTGTGATTGAACTTCAAATTAATTCTGTCAGTGATTTTTCACACTGTAATCTGGAGAAATATGTGTGTAGTGAGTGGACAGAACTAATAATATATAATATATCCACATATATATGTCCATATAGCCATATATATCCATAATATATATATAATAACTAGAATAATATAATTTCCATGGTTTCTTTACTTTACTTTAATTATTAAAGTAAAGTATTAGAGTATTTACAAGTAGAATGGGAGGCAGAGCCTTCAGTTTTCAGGCCCCTCTTCTGTGGAACCAGCTTCCAGTTTGGATTTGGGAGACAGACACTATCTCTACTTTTAAGATTAGGCTTAAAACTTTCCTTTTTGCTAAAGCATATAGTTAGGGCTGGACCAGGTGACCCTGAATCCTCCCTTAGTTATGCTGCAATAGACGTAGGCTGCCGGGGATTCCCATGATGCATTGAGTTTTTCCTTTCCAGTCACCTTTCTCACTCACCATGTATTAATAGACCTCTCTGTGTTGAATCATATCTGTTATTAACCTCTGTCTCTCTTCCACAGCATGTCTTTATCCTGTCTTCCTTCTCTCACCCCAACCGGTCACAGCAGATGGCCGCCCCTCCCTGAGCCTGGTTCTGCCGGAGGTTTCTTCCTGTTAAAAGGGAGTTTTTCCTTCCCACTGTCGCCAAAGTGCTGCTCATAGGGGGTCATATGATTGTTGGGTTTTTCTCTGTATCTATGAAGCGCCTTGAGGCGACTTTTGTTGTGATTTGGCTCTATATAAATAAAATTGAATTGAATTGAATTAAAGTCCTCAAACTTTAATCATTTAGGGTCTCTCCTGACACAATTAACTAGAAAAAAAAAGTACTTTCTTAAGATTCAATGATTTTTTTTTTGTTGTTATTGTCAATTTCCTGCATGTCCAGTACATGCAGGAGAATCAAAATACTGTTTCTCTCTCTCCTTATTATAAAGAAGAATTAAGAAAGATGAAGGACACATAAAAATCAAACCTATGTGCAACGGTGACAACAGTAATAAAGTAAATGCGTGCAAATAACCAGCCATTTTGTTATACTGACATTATTGGAGCTGAAAAACATACAAAGTGTAAGACCCCGGCTGATTAACAGCTGTGCTACACATCCGTCAGATTAAGTCTTTAGTCTCTGACCAATAAAAATGCTCGAAACAGCCTCATAACACAGCAAATAAACACACACAACTGCAAGGTCATTGAACTCTGGAGACAAAGACAGCCTTGAGCGGAAGCCTGTACAGACGTACATTATTTACAGTCCTTTTGGTTGCCTTCCTGAGTAGTACCAGCGTGTTATCTGGGAACTAGTTGTTGTTTTTGGCACGCAAAATGTTCACTGCATCTGCTTTTGCTGTTGAAGATCTTATTTGGGTACCCGGACTCCCCCAGATATGTTCAGGTCTAAGGAAAGACCCTTTCCGTCTTTGTAGCGTTTGCTCATTTACATTAAAACCATGTGTGTTTGCTTGTGTGTGTGTGTGTGCTGTGTAAGCATCTCAGTGTTTGTGTGTGCTATGATGTTAACTGATGCTGTGTCACCATATAAACTTTTTTTTCTACTGTTAGTGTATGCATACAATATATACACACATGTTTCCTGCTGATGGTGAGTGTGTGTGTGTGTGTACATTAGATTTAAGCGAGCCAGATGATTGTTTGCTCATGCAGACTGTGTTTATCCAGCAGGCTAATAATAGGAGTCTTTCAGTACGCGTCCTTTGTGTGTCAGAGACGAGAAGGAGAAAAGGAGAGGAACAGAGTGCAGGCCGACTCTGCGATCGTTTGCACGCTCGCTGCCAAAACCCACAGTGGGGACCTCTGAAGTAACACTCTTTCTAGGAAATGCAGCCCCTTGAATTAGGGGGACCATTTCAGGTCAAAAGGAGGGAATGGAGGAAAGAAGCAGCCAGCATTCTTCATCAATGTGACTGGAAAAGCTGTGCTGTGCAGTTTGACTTTTAACTATGCGGAGGATTTACAGTAATGGCAGTCTATCGTAATTATTTTTGTGTTTTTATCTAAAGCTTAAAAGCCTCAAAGTCTCAATTCCCAAAAGATAAAATAGCCTCAAACATCCTTCGCTTATCTAGAAGACATTTTATTTGCTACTGCTTCCAGCCTGGTGTCATAGGGTACGCTTCTGTTTTTGTTTTCTGACCTCTGATTGTCCCTGACCCTTCCTGTCACACTTACACCCACTGCGTAACAAAGACATGCAGGTGGGAGATCCAGATGCCAGCGACATTTTCCCACAGTCCGCGATGATACCTGGTGAGCTTGGTTTTCTCAGAAACTGACACGTATCTTGCAAGCTTTTCCTGCCAAAATGGTGGCGCTGATAACATTATGTAAGAGGATGTTACATAAAAGTCACGAGACGGCCAAGACCTGCAACCTCAACCGTGCACGGGAACCAATGAAAAGATGGGGAAGTAACTCCCCAGCTGTGCTTTGAAAACACGGGTTAGATGTTCGGTGTGTTGTTGACAATGAGAAGAACTGACCCTATAAGACTGAAACTTTAGTTAGATAATGTTAAACTACTGGTGTTCACATCATACTTTATCCAATGAACAGTCTTTCTGACCTATAGGTGTGCAGCCTGACCAATCAGACTGGTTTCTGTAGAGCTAGCTCTGTGGCTGGCCAGCTGCAACGTTACATCACTTCCCAGATATCCCTCCATGTGATTGTGGACAGCTGTTTGTAATTGTAAGAATGGCTTTCAATGGATATTATGTAAACTGAAAGGCTATGAAGACCACCACAGGAGAGCTCAGCAGGTTCACCTGACTCTAGCCACACCTCAAAGTGGAGCCACAGTAGCAGAGCACTGTTGGTTTTAAAGTATTTCCAGTAGCACAAGGTCACTTACACAATCTTATCACCCTGTAAAGTAACAGGTGCCAGGCTTTAATTAGACCTGCAGCTCGTTTCTGCTATGATTGTAAGATCTTCCTTATCTACTCAGGAGGCATTCATGAGGTTACAGCTTTGCAGTGACCTGTATTTCTACCTTCCTCAGCTGCTTCAGTGGTTTTTAAAATCCTATGTGGATCATTTGGTTGCAGCACTCAGAAGCTCCCCTCACTCACAAGGTCGCAGCAGATGGTCACCCCTCCCATAGCCTGGTTCTGCCACAGGGTCTTCCTGTTAAAAGGAAGTTTTTCCTTCCCACTGTCACCAAAGTGCTTGTTCATAGAAGATTGTTTGATTGTTGGGGTTTTTTGGATTATTGTAAATTATTTAACTTACACTATTAAGCACCTTGAAGGCATTAGTGTTGTGATTTGCTGCTATATAAATAAACAGAAGTGTATTAAATCGACAGCTATACAAAGATATGAACTACTTATAGTTGCATATAACATAACAAAATCAACCCTATAATGCCCTTTGTATCATATTTGATACATGAGTTTCTGAGACTTCTATCTCATCAACATGATCAATATCTGCCATCATTTCAACATGTTATGGACAAAACTCTTTTTTTGTATAAAATTAACAGTGTTGTTAACAAAAAGTTGCCAAAAATGCCCAATGCATCAAATGCAATACAAAAAATAATAAGATATATCATCAAAATATATTATACAAAAAATGATACCGCAAAAAAAAATGTGGATTTTGTTCTAAGGGTTAATAAACATTTGAGTTCCCAAAAAATCTGAATTTTCTGGCTATTTTTGATGGGTTGGGTCTTACAGGACTGAGATGAATTCATAAATGTTACATAAATATATGTAAAGGTTTTTCAGGAGAACGCTGAGATCAATCGGAAAGTTCAGAAGTTTCAGCTTTTAAACTATATTTACTTTAAGTATTAACTTTAAGTGTCACATACTCAGTGAACCTCACAATCTCAGATATTGTCTTTTATTTTCTTTATCTAAGGAAACTGGGGAGGAGTGTGTTCAAAGCCCGCGACCCTCAAAAACGGAGTTAAATGCACCCTGAACACAGGTCTGGTCACAATTCAGAACTACGGACAGTTTCTGCCTCCTCGACGAGTCCAGCTGACTTTGGCACACGAGCTCGGCCACAGCCTTGGATCTCCGGTCAGTCACCATGAAAAACACCAGCAAAACAAAACATGATTACAATTCAACCAACAATTTATATAATGATTTTTTCATATATGTCGGAACTTCTTGACGTCAGTTGTGGTTTAAATGATATCTAGAAGGTCGAAGGAGGCCTTTTGTAGATATTGCAGCTGCAGACAGAGCAAGTTGTATTCAGATGTATTTATGTATTTATTAAGTTGTATTTATCTGAGTGTACTGATAGCATTTCAACATCTTACCTTTAAAAAGTACATCTCAATCTTCTGTGCTGCTATATCTCCATGGTGCAGCTAGCGTATGTTGATAATTTCCAGAACTACTGCAAAGGCTCCACGACCACAATTTCATGTTCATGTAAATCAAATTATGGGTTACTAGACAGAGATGGGCAGTCACGCGTTACGTAATCTGATTACTTTTTTAAAGTAATGAGTAAAGTAAGGGATAACTATCGCAAAAATGGTAATTAGATTACTGTTACTTTCCTGTAGGAACGCTGCGTTACTGCGTTACTAAAACCGTGATTTTTTTGCGAGAATGTCTCATGACAGTGACGTAAGCGAGTGCGACGTTCGTGAAAACAGCTGTGTGCAGATCAACAATGGATAATATATCGAGTGTGGGAGAGAGTATGAGCGTGCAGCGTTTAAAGTGTGGAAGTACTGACCTTACTTTGAGTTTGATTCCATAAAAAGTGATAAAAACATTAGCGTCTGTTGTGCGTGGGAAGAAAACCTCTTTTTACAGTGAAAAAACCCCTAAACTTCCAAGCAAGCACCGAGTAGCTACGACGTAATGGGAAATTCACAGAGAAACTCGCGGATTCTTCCACTGACCGCTGCGGCACACCTGCACCAGGGTAAACCTCCGCTTACCCCACTCCTGCTTTACAGGTGAAAATAGTGCAACAGGACCGCTAGTCTTTGACTTTATTTATTTTCTGCTGTGTTTTACTTGCATCTATTTGAAAGACTGAGTGTAAACACAAAAAATATTTTATTTTATGTGCTGGAATGTGCAGAAAATAGGTTTAAATGTTAAACTAATTTCTTCAAGTCAGAGAATGTTGCATATAATTAAATTTTTGCTTGATGCATAAAGTTAAAAGATTAAAACTAATAAAACAAGTTAAAAAAAAAAGAGACTTTTCCATTTGATTACATTTTGTATGATGGATTATGTAGAAAAAGTAGAATTGGGCTGAAAGATCTATCGCTTTATCACCTATTCAGGTTGTAAATCGTGTTTTTAAAAAGTAACTAAGTAACTAAGTAATTAATTACTTTTGAAAATAAGTAATCAGTAAAGTAATGGGATTACTTTTTTGGGGAAGTAATCAGTAATTAGTTACTGATGACTTTTTTCAAGTAACTTGACCAACACTGGTTATTAGACAGACAGTGTTTTTGTTGAGAGACAGTAATGACTTAGCATTAGCCTAGCTTTAGTGACAACAGTGCTCCATGCACCAAAATAAAGCCAGGTGATTTCTGACTGAAGGATTACCTGTATTGGAAGCAGTCTTACTCATGGTTAATAACTCTATTGAAATGAAAGTCAGATTGCTCAGCACCAAGAAAACAAAATTAAATGTATCATGCCTTTTCTTTTCTTTTCTTTTCTTTTTTTTTTAGTGTTTCTGTTTGTTGTACTAATGAGTGACGGTAAAACGTGAGGAGACTTTTCGGTGTTTTGGGTTCAGCGTATCCTGGATGTCTGTTTGCTAGTTTCAACCTGAATCATTTCCATCTTTTATTTAAACATAAAACGACGTTGGCTGTTTGCTGAACGTGACGAGTCCCAGAGATTCAAAGTGTTGTGTCACATATTCTCACACGGCTGTTTGCACCGGAACAAATTGTCTGTGAATGATTCACTTCTGTGGGCGTTGGAGACCTTGTCCTTTATTGACTGGTATGTTTTCATAGGGACCCCTGTCTCAGTCTCACTGGTACATCTCAAAAAAGGGAACGGGAGGAGCTCTGATGTCAGTCACTTGTGTCCTATGGTTACTCTCTGTGTCCATAAGCAGAGCCTGGCAGTCTCTTCCGCCACCTCAATAACAGCACACATGTTATATAAGTGCACAAATGCCTGCACCTCAGTATGTGTGACAGCTGCTAACACCTCCAACCTTTCTCCTGCTGCCCAAAACGCCAGCAGCACTCCACACTCTCTTTTCACCCTGCTCTCTATTATCCATATTACCACACACTAAAGAGCCCTCTGAGGCATTCCTGAGCAGATTAGCTCTGCTATGTCAGACCCTGCTGGCTTTCTTATAAATTAAACTACTGTAAGCACAGAGCGCCCCTCTAATATCTTTGCTCCTTTGACAGCCATGTTTCCAGGCTGCATAGGATTGAGGAAGACATAAAGACATGTGACTGAAGGTCTCCCCTGCAACTTCATGGTGGAAGAAGCACAGGGGTGCACTGTGATGGGGAGAAAGCTTTGATTAAAAAGACGCATCTCTACACTGATTTTTACAAATGAATTCATCAGGTGAAATAAAAAGAGGACATCATTGATGGGTGGGAAACAAGACCAAAGTTTGCAAAGGCAACCTTCACTATCTAAACCATTACACCTTGCAACTGTAAGTCAGCAACAACAAAATGAATTTTTGAAGGTCATTTATCAGACTGGCTTCCAGGTTAATATCTGAAAAGTTATATCTTTTCTTTGCTTTACCTCTAATATGAATGGATAAAAAGAAAATAACTATCAAAACCATCAAAGCAGATTTAGGCAGCAAGTCTTAATTTGCATTAAGTTGAAACGTCTTTTTTCAGGTGTAAAATGTAAATAAAAACAAAATGCATTGATTGGCAAATAAACTGATCCGCAAGGCCAGTAACGTTGTGGGGATGGAGCTGGACTCCCTTAAGGTGGTGTCGTAGAGGCGGATGTTGTCCAAGATAAGGACAATGTTGGATAATACCTCCCACCCACTCTATGACGTGCTGGCTAGCCACAGGAGCACGTTCAGTGAGAGACTGAAAAGCACCACTGAACGACACAGGAAATCATTGTTGTACCTTCTCCCTGTACAACTGTAAACACTGCAACAGTTACACCCTTTTTGCACACGCTCTTTTCTACTCAGTAATGTTGTTGTCAATATTCTAGATATATATTTATAATCACCTCTGTCAATCCTTGATATTTATTATTGAGTGATTTGTATTGTTGTATTTGTACTGTGCTATTTCTTACATCTGTAAATCTGTAACATCTGTAACACTGTTAAATAGTCTAGCATGTTACTGTTACTGTTATTCATATTCATATAGGAACACTTTTAAGTTTTTCCCCTGTCCCCATATTTGTTTACAAGTGTTGCTGCTCCATAAATCATATTTACTTAAACTGTATAGTCATTGTTTGCTGTAGTGGCAATTCCTTTTGTTTGACAAATCAAACATCCCACAATTAAAAGTCCACAAGCCACTGCTGCACTGAGATACTATTTCGTACGCAGGCAAAAGAAGTCCACTGTCCAAACTTGAAAGTTGCGTTTTTATGGTTTATTTTATCCAGTTTGGCAAGCAATAACAAGATCCATTTTTTTTGTTACTTCCTGCTGCTTCTCCTGCTCTGGTAAAAAAAACCATAGGCCCACCCCAGTGCATGCTGGTCCTCTACCAGTCTCTTTATTTATAGAAAACAACATGGCCCTACAGCTCTTCCTGACTAATTTAACAAAGTAACATCAAACAAACTTTGAAACAAAATATTAACCAACAAATAAACTTGTAAACAAACCCCAAAATATAAGTAAACTAACAACAAACTTTAACTAATTTCAAAATAATAAAAAATAAGAACAAATAGCTCCAACAATTGCTTTATCCTTTGTTCGTGAATATTTTGTTGTCCCACTCCTTATTTTCTCATTGTATTCTGGGGGGTGTAGTGCATAGAGCTTGTGTATATTTGTATAAGAAGAAACATTCAGTACCTCATAAAATACAAGGAAATAGCCTGAATTGGAAAAGCTTTCTAGTATAAACATTTATCTTTGTTTTGGTTGTGTTTAAGCTAAAATCACATCGTGTCTGTGAAAACAGCATCTGTAGACTGCTACAGGTGCTCAGAAAGTAAACAGGAAGTGCTGTTACATACATTTCTGCAGAGGTATTGAACACAGCTTTGCTTTTCTTCCTGTTTTTCAGCTTTAAAGAAAGCGTAGTTCTGGTATACACTAGAAGCGAATACAAGGTTTGGTGTAAAGTCTGAAGCCCCCACAAAAGAAACTGAGGCATGAGAGTGGAAACACAATTCAAGCTAGTTTTATGCATGCTGAAAGAAAGAGTTCCAACATCTGCTGTGTTGCAGTTGTCACGGCTGGGGCGGCAGTCGTGTGGAGGGTGAGAAAGGAGGATCCAATGGCAGACAATGGTGGAGGTGCAAGTGGGTTTTATTTACAGTGCAAATAACAGACGTGAGGGCAGGACAGAACATAAACCTAAACTGGGTGAAACTAACAAACAAACCTGGAACATAAAGTCAGCGGGAGAAACTTGGAGACAGCAGATGAGGACAGCAGAACAGAGAGACGTAGAGAAACATAGGGAATGAACACAGACGACGCGACGAGAAGCACAGGCAGACACCAACTATAAATACACACACCAGGTAATCAGGAAATGGCACACAGGAGGGGACACAGCTGGAACTAATGGGCATAACGAGACACAGACCTACAAAGTAAAACAGGAAACACACAGACTGTTTTACAACACAAAACTCGGGGACCTGTACAGAGCACAAAGGGAGACACAGGTAGGGAAAATAAACACTACAAACCCCAACCACCAATACAAAAACAGAATAAACTAGAAAATACTAATAACAAACTCAAAGCGCTGGGTCACCGACCCAGGACCATGACAGCAGTGTCCTGGCAAAGCCAGAGCTGCAGATAGTGAGAGATAAAGTGACGACTGTATAATCACAAGTGTCTTTCAACCTAATCTTAAACATATGCAAAAATATCCACATCAATGCCGTTTCCCTCAGCATGTTTGCATGTTCACTTCAAGTCCCAATAATTCATCAGAGACTTTGAGTATGAGCTCCAGAAAAAGAGGAAGCTCTAGTTTTATTGCACATGTGGAACACATCATTAGATGGACAGGGGATTCAAGATTTGTCTTTTTGCTCTTAAAAGTAAAACTGGCCTTTCAGCTGATGGACATGACTGGAAAAGCTCCTGTGATCAGTGAAGGAAGTTGATTCCTCGATCTATATTTAAGAGGTGGAAGCAAATATCTTCAGCTTGGGTTGATCATCCTTTTCCGCCTGCTGCTTCTGTTTACAGTCGAGTGAAGATGCTTGACGTTGTGTCTGTGTTTCAGCACGATGAGGGCGCTAACTGCGGCAACCTCGGCTCCGATGTCAGTAAAGGCAGGTACCTGATGTTTCCTTACGCCACAGACGGGGCGCGTGAAAACAACGATAAATTCTCACCCTGCAGCATCAAACACGTTAGCAACATCCTGAAGCTGAAGAAAGATGACTGCTTCACGGGTGAGGAAGAAATATCAGTGTCCTGCGTGCTGTTTACATTGTGCACTTGTTGCTGCAGCCTTCAGGCTATATCTGTATGTGTGCATCTGCTCGCGTGTTTATCTGCTTGTCTGTTCATTTTGGGCAGTCAGTGATCAGCCCATCTGTGGAAACCAGATCATAGAGGAAGGTGAGGAGTGTGATGTCGGTAACAAAGATGCAGATCTCTGCTGCTACAGTGCTAAAGAGCCTGTAGGAATCCAGTGTCACCTCAAGCCTGGTAAAATCTGCAGGTACTCCACATGTACACAACATCAAAGTGTGCAGAAATGATTTCTAAAACTGTAATTAGCTGTTCAAGTCTTTCTGAATATTTGTAGTTCAATCATGTATGGGTTTGAGGTTAATAAATTTAAATATTCATCATCAGTCTTTCATCTAAACTATTTATATTCTAGTTTCGAGATGCGGCTTTGTTTAGTTTAGATGTAGCTCTCATGTGCAGCCATGTTTGTGGTGTTTTTTCTCTTCCATTCATCAGTCCAAGTCAGGGCCTGTGTTGTGGCCAGAAGTGCGAGTTTAAGCCAGAGGGTCAGAAGTGCAACGAGGAGACAGACTGCCAGAAAGCGAGCGTGTGCTCAGGACTCTCCCCGCTCTGCCCCAAACCAGCTGCCAAGGAAAACCTCACTGTGTGCAGTCAGGGCACGCGTGTCTGCCTGAAAGGGGTGAGGCGGGCACATCCACCACACCAGAGCGTTACTTAACACACTCCGTTACCCAATGAGGGAAAGTGTGCAAGTGTGCAGCAATGTTGCAAAGCATGTTAGTCTTGACCTTGAAAGCAGCACATGGCAATAGACTTTCAGTATAAGGTTCACTTAGTAGCTTTTCCAGAGATTTCTTTTTCATCATGTCCACTCGCCAGACACCTTATAAGGTGAAGATGGGCACAGTGTGGTCATAAGGACATGGTCATAGTCAGCAAAAATACTCAGGTAGGCTGTGGAATTTGTCAAAGCCAAATTCTGACTCTACCATTAGAATGTTGCAGAACTTCAAAGAGACTCATCAGACCAGACAACATTTTTTCGATCTTCTAAGGTCCAATTTTAGCAATCCCATACACGCGGTTTCTTGTTATGAGCTAATAAGAGTGCCACCTGGAGTGGTCTTTTGCTACTCTGGTTCATCTTTCGGAGATATGAAAAAGAGTTCTTCATATGTTGACGCAACCTCTGACACCAACAAGGCATTTTCATCCATGAGAACTGCCACTGAGTGGATATTTTTTCTTTATTAAAACCACTCTCTGTAAACCCTCGACATGGTTGTGTGGTAAAATCCCAGCAGATCAGCAGTTTCGGACATACTCAGACCAGCCTGTCTGGCAACAACTCTGCCACATGATTGGTTCATTAGATATTTACATTGTTGAGTTGAGCAGTGGTTCCTAACAAAGTGTTCAGTGAGTGAGTTTGTTGTGTTGTGTGTCAGCGCTAAACCTAATATCGTGATCATACAAAAATATCAGTGTCAATGATATTTGTTGTATTTGGCACAACAAGCAAGTTTCGCATCACTAAAACAGAAGACAATGACAGTCTGCAATCAGTTTGGTCAAGTTGGCAATTACCTACGACCTTTTTTTGATAAAACTGTGTCGTCTGCATACGCAGAAATTCACATTACATTTCAGCCAGAGTCTCACTTATTTTAAATAAAAGTTAAGAAATTTCTTCACTTGAAATCGTTGCTGCAGAAAGGTGATTAAACTGCAAACTAGCCTTGCTTTTATATAGTAGTTCTCTATTGCAAAGAGACGTGTTACAGATGAGTTGCACTCATCAGTGCAGACTGACTCAGGCTGATTGCATATTGCAGACAGAATGCTAACACATAAGCAGTCTGTTTACTTTTATAGAAGAGAGCACAATTATTTGCAAACACTCACCAGTGTGCCTGAGAGTGCAGAGAGTGCAAGTTGCCTCCCATCAGCTGACTTGTGCATTTGCCTCCTGATTAAAAGCGATTGAGGGCGTTGCACACAAATAAGTTCAGCTGTTTCCAGTTTCTCATTTAAAATACAATCAAGTGCTTACTGTTTTTGTTTTAGGTAGCACAAAATGAAAATGATCTTGAAATAATCAGAACATTTAAAACCCACTGTCTGTGCTTACTGGCAGGTATTACAGGTGTAAACAAATGTGCCAGTTTAACACAGCATTTCTGAAAACAAGAAGAGAAAAATCCTTTTTAACCAGCAGGATAACAACAGGATCTCCCTCCAAAATTAAACACAGACGTCACGCTGTCCTCTCAGCAGGAGAACATTTATTCCAGCTGTGACTGTGGTTTTCTGGATATATTATTCTCCAGATGTTTTAACCTCATCTACCCTGGATGACCTGATCCGGGAACATAAAATATAAAACCCCAAACGTAAAACATGATAAAAAGGCTTTTTAAAAGATGTAAGTAATAGTGTAAACCAAGAAAGGGAAAACTTATCTTTAGTTAAAATTCTCAAATTCCTCTTTTTTTTTTCACTGACACTGATATATTATTTCCAACGAAACACAAAACAGAAAAAAAAACTTCAAACAAACATATTTGGTTCATCAAAACATGTCAAACATAAATTTACTTCAGGCTTAAAAAACAACAAAAGTAAACACATCTGTGATGCAGATCCCCGCTTTACAAAGTCTCAGAAAGTAAGAGGCAGTTTCTAAAATCTGTCGAACACTATATAAGTGTCTGTAAGTGTTATATACACTGAAAACGTTAATGCAACACAAGCGCCTCAGTACATCTTACCTGTCATTGTCCCCAGTTTTCTTATGAGACATTAGCCAGGAACGGTTATGAATGGCTAAATCTGATGTATTAACATGAAATGAAAAACACTCCCTAAACTAGCTCATGTCTTTTTGTGTGTGTACATATTTGAGTATTTGAACTAGTGTTGTTTGAATTGAACCTGGTATACTTTTCTGTATTTTTTTCTTGACTTCAGATCATTCTTTAATGCCCTAGGCTCTGTATGACATCAAAGAGAGCACATATGTATAATATGGTAGTGATGGGTCGTTCGCGAACGAAATGGCTCTTAGAGCTGGTTCTTTGAAGTGAACGACGCGAGCCGGCTCCTTATTGGGAGCCGTGAGGTTTTTTTTTTTCTTTCTCTCACCCTCTCTCTCGCCCTTTTTCCGTTAAACTCCGCACACGCGGCCTGTACTTTGCGCTGGGCAGAGGGGGGAGGGGCGTTAGTTACAATCGCAGCAGCACAGGAACAGAGCCAGAGAGAAAGAGAGCGAGGGACAACAACGTCACATTAGAAAAGGTATAGTAATCATCAACAATTGTCAGTTGAAGATGATAAAGGATTCAGAAAGTTTATTCATGCAGGCCCATATGACAGAGAATGTGCATCTTCTTTTTGTTTTAATATTTTAATTTATATTTAATTGTGTTGTGGTTTGCAGTGTTTTGTGTTGTTTCACGTTAAATTTGTTTAAAAGGAAAAAGCTGAAAATTTAAATAGTTAAAAGTTTAAAATGTAAATAGTTGTTTTTTGTATTATATGATTTATTTATTACATTTTATGTGGAGTGAATAAATAAAGTATATTTATGGTGGCCCTTAGAGACAAAGCACGTACAAACTCCAAAACACGTACAAACTCCTAAGCATGTACAAACTCCAAAATGCGTAAAAACTCCAAAACGCGTAAAAACTCCAAAAAGCGTAAAAAAACCTCAGACACACTTACAAACCCCGAAGCATGTACAAACTCCAAAACACGTAAAAACTCAGAAGTTTGTATATGCTTTAGAGTTTGTACGTGCTTTGTCTCTAGGGGCCATATATAAACATATATAAATAAAACCACTTTTTTTTACATTAGTAATTCCTTTTGTGCATAATTTTATATTATTGTTAATGATTAAATAATTAAAGCAACAAAACAACCTGAAGAGCCGGTTCGGAGCCGAAAGAGCCGGCTCTTTTTAGTGAGCCGAGCCGAAAGAGCCGGATCTCTAAAAAGAGCCGGAAATCCCATCACTATAATATGGTGCACAGGCACATGGCTCGGGCTGTTAGGAAAGAAGCTCCGCCCACCTTTAGTTCAAATCTCCTGTTTGTGAGAGCTAGCCAATGAGATATAAGCTTAAATCGAGGGTCCAGTGTACGATAAATAAGGACCTTTATGAGCTCTGGTAGAGTCCAGCAATAAAAACATGGATCTGGAAACTAACATAATAGGTCCTCTTTAAAACATAAATATAGATATATAAATTTTAATTCACTGCTAATTCGCATGACTGACATAAACTGCAAGGTAGTGAAATAATCCAATTACCAACCAATCGAGTCAATATTTTGATCATCGACAATAGACGTACTGATATTGATGAACTTGAACTGGCTCTTATTTGTCTTAATTTCTTACATCATTGTTCTCCCAGCTTCTTCTGACTCTACATCCTAACTGTAGTATCTGTTTGTCTCTGAAGGTCTGCACTGGGTCGGTTTGTGTGAAGCACCACCTGGAGAAGTGCGACTGTCCAGGAGACTCCATGAGGGACAAATGCCACATGTGCTGCCAGAAGCCCGGTAACCACGGGAACATGTGTCCTCTGCTACAGAGGAATGTGTTTACACGCCGTGTCTCAACAACTCAGGCTGTGTTAATTAGTGCTGAGGTTACATTTCTAAATGATTGTGTTCACAGATCGTAGTTATTAAAGTGTTAAACTGTTTCTCAAACTCCGGTTTCCATTTCATATTGTCAAGTTTTGAGTAAGTGGCATATCTCTTTTATGATATACACACACAGGCTGGTATGCGGCTCAAGAAACTTGCTTTTGTAAAGTATAAACAGTATTTATACTCTCTCTCTATGTGTGTGTAATCTTTCTGTAACTTGATTTGATTTCCTTTGTTTGTATTTCTTGCAGCTCAGCCTGAGACTTGCGCGAGCACCACATCATCTGTTCTGTCCGATCACTTCCACAAAAAAGTGTTGCCCCTGGTGGGTGGTGCGCCGTGCTCTGGAAACCGTGGATACTGCGACAAATTTCACGTATGCCGCATCCTCGATGCAGACGGCCCCATCGCGAGACTGAAGAACTCCTTTCTTCATTTGGATGACTTCGACGACGTGGGAGAGTGGATGAAGGTAGAATCCACATTAGTGTGATAACATCAGAATAAGATAAATACAATGATTGTCAGGTTTCGCCGCGTGGCAGGCACAGTTGGACCCGAGCTCAGGACCCAAAAAATGGCTTTATTTCTGAAGGTAATAGGGCAGAGTGGACACACCTGAGGAACACAGCTGAACAGAATCCGACTGACGAGACAGGGGAAGCAAAACTGAACATGATACATAGGTGACCTTAGACTATTAAAATAAAACAGGAAGAAACACTGAGACTAAGACATGAGGGATTGTAGCTGTGTCTAAATAAATAAAAATCTGCCTACACCTCAAAAATCTATTCAGTCTACACATGGCTATAAAACATGCAGCTTGTCTACTAGAAGCTCCTCTACTCTACTTGTTGAAGTATACTTGTTCATCTGTATGAGTCGGTGAACTTTAGGTTAAAAGCTCTTAGGTATAAGAAAAGGTGCTTGTGAGAAAGATGGTTGTTGTAAGAAAGTACTTTTTGTGCTCAAATACAGAAGAAAAGTCCCCTTTCCTTCAGATTAGGTATGATCCAAAAAAGAGGTTTACGACTGACGACCTGCGAGGGAATCCAACAACCACAACCAAAACAGACATGACGCCAGACCACCAACCTCTGACTCTCTCCCCCACCGATGTAGGAGCGGTGCTGAGCAGGATCAATGTCCACAAGGCTGCAGGTCCTGATGGCATCCCCGGGCGTGTTCTCAGAGCGTGTTCTGGGGAGCTTGCAGGAGTGCTCGCAGACATATTCAACCTGTCCTTGGCCCACGCTGTGGTACCGGCCTGCTTCAAATCCACCTCCATCGTCCCGATACCCAAAAACTCCAACCCATCTTGCCTCAATGACTACCGCCCAGTAGCACTCACCCCCATCATCACTAAGTGCTTAGAGCAGCTGGTCCTAGCACACTTCAAATCCTGTCTCCCCCCCACCCTGGATCCCCACCAATTCGCATACCGCCAGAACAGGAGCACAGAGGATGCAGTCTCCATCGCACTGCACTCTGTCCTCTCACACCTGGACAACAACAACACATACGCCAGAATGCTGTTTATAGACTTCAGTTCAGCATTCAATACAATCCACCCCTCACAACTCATCAGAAAACTGACAGACCTGGGCATCAGTCCCCTCATCTGCAAATGGTTACTGGACTTCCTGACCAACCGCCCCCAACATGTCCGGCTGGATAACCGCTGCTCATCTACAATCACAATGAACACCGGTGTACCACAAGGCTGTGTGATGAGCCCTTTCCTCTACTCCCTCTTCACCCACGACTGCAGACCTGCTGATGGTTCCAACACCATCATTAAGTTTGCAGATGACACCACGGTGATTGGCCTCATCAGTGACAACGATGAGGCCGCCTACAGGGAGGAGGTGGATCGTCTGGCTGAGTGGTGCGACAGAAACAACCTGCTGCTTAACACAGAGAAGACCAAGGAGCTCATCGTGGACTACAGGAGGAATGCTGACCCACATCCACCCATCCACATTAAGGGGACGGCTGTGGAGCGTGTGAGCAGCTTCAAGTTCCTGGGAGTCCACATCTCCGAGAATCTCATCTGGACGACCAACTGCTCCAAGCTGGTCAAGAAGGCTCACCAGCGCCTCTTCTTCTTGAGGACTCTGAGGAAAAACCACCTGTCCTCAGACATCCTGGTGAACTTCTATCGCTGTACCATCGAGAGCATCCTGACCAACTGTATAACAGTCTGGTATGGGAACTGCTCTGCCTCGGACCGGAAGGCGTTGCAGAGGGTCGTGAAAACTGCCCAGCGCATCGCCGGAGCACCACTTCCTGCCATAAATGACATCTACAGGAAGCGGTGTCTGAAAAGGGCTGGGAAAATCATCAAAGACCCCAGTCACCCATCACATGGACTCTTCACCCTCCTGCCCTCTGGGAGGCGCTACAGGAGCCTCCGGACTAAGACCACCAGGTACCGGAACAGCTTCTTCCCCACAGCTGTCAGACTCCTGAACTCTGCCTCCTGACATCTGACCCACGTTAAACTCATGGACTGGACATACACACACCCACAACCACCTACACACACACAATGGACAACCGTACCCTCAAACACACAATAATAACATGGACTGAACCACCATTCACAATCACTAGCACTTTATAGCCTCTGTAGAAATTATCCACATATCTCACTTATCTTAACTGCACTACTGTATAGTTCTGTGTAAATAATCATACGATAATTTTTAATCCTACAATCCTACAACTGTTTATAACTTGCATAGTTCACATTTCTGTATAACTGTATATCTCAGATTTCTGTATAGTTTTTTTTATTTCTTATTTTCATATTTATATCCTGTTCATAGCCTGTACATAGCTGTACATAGCTTGTACTCACTACAGCCTGTACATACTTATAGTTATAGAATATTCCTAACATACTTCATACTGTGTACATTATAACATACCATAATAGACCCATTTCTGTAATATACTCACATATCTATATTATTGCTAATATATATTGTAATATATCTATATCACTAAAGCACTTCTGGATGGATGCAAACTGCATTTATCCACGTGATGAGCCCATCACATTATTTGGCTGATATGCATTTGGCAGCTGGAGAACATTTGTTTTCTCTATCGGGGCCAGAGATGGGCAGTAACGCGTTACTTGTCACGGGTTACTGTAATCTGATTACTTTTTTCAAGTAACGAGTAAAGTAAGGGATTACTATTGCAAAAACGGTAATTAGATTACCGTTACTTTCCCGTAGGAACGCTGCGTTACTGCGTTACTAAAACTGATTTTTTTGCGAGTATGTCTCATGACAGTGACGTAAACGAGTGCGACGTTCGTGACAACAGCTGTGTGCAGATCAACAGTGGATCATATATCGAGTGCGGGAGAGAGTATGAGCGTGCAGCGTTTAAAGCGTGGAAGTACTGACCTTACTTTGAGTTTGATTCCATAAAAAGTGACAAAAACATTAGTGTCCGTTGTGCGTGGGAAGAAAACTTCTTTTTACAGCGGAAAAAAAACCTAAACAAGCACCGAGTAGCTATGACATAATGGGAAACTCACAGAGAAACTGGCGGATTCTTCCACTGACCGCTGCGGCACACCTGCAGCAGGGTAAACCTCCGCCTACCCCACTCCTGCTTTACAGGTGAAAATAGTGCAACAGGACCGCTAGTCTTTGACTTTATTTATTTTCTGCTGTGTTTTACTTGCATCTATTTGAAAGACTGAGTGTAAACACAAAAAATATTTTATTTTATGTGCTGGAATGTGCAAAAAATAGGTTAAAATGTTAAACTAATTTCTTCAAGTCAGAGAATGTTGCATATAATTAAATTTTTGCTTGATGCATAAAGTTAAAAGATTAAAACTGATAAAACAAGTTTTAAAAAGGGACTTCTCCATTTGATACATTTTGTATGATGGATTATGCAGAAAAATTAGAATTGGGCTGAAAGATCTATCGCTTTATCACCTATTCAGGTTGTAAATCGGGTTTTTAAAATCTAACTAAGTAACTAAGTAATTAATTACTTTTGAAAATAAGTAATCAGTAAAGTAACGGGATTACTTTTTTGGGGAAGTAATCAGTAATTAGTTACTGATGACTTTTTTCAAGTAACTTGACCAACACTGATAGGGGCCATATGTTGTTCATATCTGGGTGTTCAGTGTTCAGTCTTAAAACAGTCTTTTCTACAGTTTCTGGGTTGAAATGGTGTGGAACGCACGTGCAGCAGGCCTTGAAGCACGTTTTCTTTCAGCCAGTGGATGCGTCAGAAGTGTTACTCAATCGGTAGAGTTACCCAAAAGATCAGCTACCATATGTGCTCCCTGTGTAACAAAACAGGATGTTTGGCCATTGTGTTCATTTGAATAAAACAAGTAATTCAAAATGATATAGACTTTTTTTTAATCCCTCTTGGTATCCTATTGGTCACTGGGAGAAACTGTGTATTTCCCAACCAGTAGGTGAGTCGTTGCAGGAGGTTGTTGGCTGTCACTGTGCGACATCAGTCACAAAAGTCGCAACCAGTGGAATACTCCCTTTTCCCTAGCAACTAGTGGTTGCTAGGCAGTCATCAGCCAGTATATAGGTTATTGTGACTGGGACCTAACCAGTATGAAACCACAAAGCATTACAGACTGAAACTTTTGAAAGAAGAAACTGCACATGTAGTGTTTAAGTATCTGCTTCATAAACAAAAAGAGACACGATTGCAAAAGAAAAGGTAGATTAATACTCAGTAATAACACGGTAATAGCACAGTAATAACATTATAATGGCCTGTAATGCTATTTAATTATAACATTATTACTAAATAATAGCTTTGTATCAGTGATGGGTTCTAGCTGAGTGATATTAGACTGATTTATGTAACGGGGGGTAATAACTGAGGCAATAATATGAAAGTGACCAATAATGAACAATAAGGCAAAATCAGTGAGGTAACATTTTTGGTAAAGATATAAAAACCTTTGAACAATAAAATTATTGTTTCTGCTCAACATTAAAGATTAAATTAAAGATTTTTATTCTAGTGATCTTAATCTTAATCTTAAACCAAACGACACCAGTGCTTCCAGCTTATTCAAAATCATGTTTCTGTTTATTCTCCTCAGGCTCACTGGTGGGCCATCCTGCTGGCTATCCTGACGCTGTCTGGAGTCATGGGCTGCACCGTCTGCCTCTGCAGCATTAAACTGGACACACGTAACTTGGAGTGACTTTTTATCCCTGAAGACTCTTGAATAAACGGCAGCACGGTGGCATGGTGGTTAGCACTGTTGCCGCACAGCAAGAAGGTCCTGAGTTCAATTCCAACATCAGGCCGGGGTCTTTCTGTGTGGAGTTTGCATGTTCTCCCCGTGTTTGCGTGGGTTCCCTCCGGGTACTCCGGCTTCCTCCCACCATCCAAAGACAAGCAGCTTTAGGGGATAGGTTAATTGGATAATCCAAATTGTCACTAGGTATGAATGTGCGAGTGAATGTGAGCGCGAATGGTTGTCTGTCCCTGTGTGTTAGCCCTGCGACAGATTGGCGACCTGTCCAGGGTGTACCCCGCCTCTCGCCCTATGACAGCTGGGATAGGCTCCAGCGCCCCCCGCGTCCCTGAAAAGGATAAGCGGAAGCGAATGGATGGATGGATGGATACCTGAGATCTTCAGGTGCCACGTCGAGGAGGATTCATCAGCTTTGTTCAACTGCCCAAAAACTCAGTCATGTTCACCGATGTCTTTGTGTAACTCTTCACCTTTAGGAAAGACGCAAGAGTCTCCTGTGACGTACGTGTTGTGGAAATTGTTGCTTCTTCTGCTGCCAAATGTAGGTCAGTCAGCTGCCCCTCAGAAAGCTGAAGCACCGCTGCAATGTAAAGCCATCTGACACTACAAAGCCTTAAATGCACGAGGCATGTTTAAGACACTAATTTCAGCTACAAGGAGCATCCAGCTATCTCAACCATAACAACACCTGCAACTGAAGGGTCTGCATGTACAAAGAGTTTGACGGTACTGTCTTTCAGTAGATACTATTTTTATCTTCAATCTTCTTAACAACCTAAATAACAGTTTAGAATAAGATATAAAACAAACTTATCTACGAGGTCAAACCAGCAAGTTGCAACCTTTGTGGTCCTGTAAGGAACCAAAGTGTGGTTAAACTAAAGCTGACGCTGCAGTTTACGGTGTCCTTACTCAGCATATCTTTGGGGTCACCTTGACACGTCTAGCACGTCCAAACACGTGTCACAACAGCACAATTACAAGGACTTGCAGAAACAACACAGCTTTTATATCAGAAACAGTTGTGAGTGTTTAAATTGTTAAAACTGTTTAGATCAAACACACTTTGATAATATTTTTTAACGGAACAAACAGCCTTGAGATGGTAAATAAGACTGATAATTATATATATTTTTATACTGAGCGAGCAAGGAAGAAAAGTTGAGCATTTCTCTCGACCTTTAAAAAAAATGCAAGCTCAAGACGACCTCTCAGGCGACACGCTGGTTTTATTAAAGAATTTATACAATACAGAGACGTATTTACAGCTATGTACAGTGATTACATGAACACACTTTTTATAGATCAAATTCACAGAGAGGTGAAAATATATAACTAGCAGCGCTCCATATAAGAGACTCCAGTACTATATTATAGTATTTACATTTATTGTACAGCTGAGTGTTTTCTCTTTCCCTGTTTTAAGTGCAAAATACCTTTTTAAAGTCACAATCATTACAGTACAATACCTCTGAAGAACTGAGGTTCAAGTATTGCTTACAAACTGGAAATGCATAATTGAATGAGCATGAGTCAAAAAATAAAACCTTATCCACAGCAGACATTGCACTTTACAAACATTAATATAAGCTTTGCTTTCGAGCTCACGCCGAATATTACATACTCGTTAAAAGAAGGAAGCCATTTTTAGAAGAGTATCCAGCACTTCTTTGAGGTGACAGCTTCAAAGTAACGTCTTCTTGCAGGAGTGAAGCAGTAAAACGTGCAAAAGCATTTAAAATAACACCTTTTTCAGCTTTGAGTACTTCAGTATAAGTTCATACAGTAAGAACAACGGACCCCGAGTTGGAAGGCAACAATAAAAAGCCAAAAAAAGTTCAGTTTGCGAGAGCTTGCTTCTGCTGCTTGTTTACAGTAAGGCACACTGATACAGGTCCCACAGTCACATACAGCGCTGAGAGTCACAGTGGTGAATGCTCGGTGACTTAGGTAACTTAGTACTTAAGTAACACAAAAAGGTAACTAAACTGTAACCTACTGCTTAAAACACACAAAAAATACACCTTTAATATTATTTTTCCTCATTTTCAGAGGTGTCACTCTATTATATTTCACAGTGGTTCCTTTATATGAAATATTATTATTGTACTACACATCAGGGCATTAGTACCTCTACAACCAAACTTCGTTGATCTGGCCTGTCAGTAAGATTTACTAGTAGTACAACAATCAAGCAAAAGTCATTAAATTACTTCTTTTTTTCTTTTTTTTTTACAAAGTATGACATAGTATTCACATACATGTTGTTTTAAACATTATACCTATTTGGATATATACAAGGTGATAAAGGCTTTCAGATATTTACTGGTGTATAAAAGTTACTAGTGTATAAATTATCTGCTAAGTGCTGAAATGGACAAAGTGGATGGTGGAGAGCGTCTTATCTTCATCATCAGTGGTTCTCCAGAGTTACTCTACAGACAGAAGCAGCAAATGTATTGTTATTTATCAGCGTTAGCAGTAATGCAATGGTAAAGTAGAGTTAACACAGAGGCAAGCTCACCTTCTTAGAGTTCGCTTTCTGTTCGTCCTCCACGGATCCTTACATTTAACGAACGTGAGCTCCTGTGTCAGCTTCTGAGCGTCAGCATCTTTTATGCAGAACACCATCCTGTGGGAGAAATTCATGAAATACTGCTTAGCTGTGCGTGTTCAAGCTAGCTCTGTGAGATTCTGCTTAAGCCTGTGCTTTAAGCTTGACATATTTTAGCCATAAATCCCAGTAATAGACACATTTCTATGAGGTCCATCATGGAAACTCCAACACTGGCATTTCAGGAAAACTTGAGGGAAGCCTCGAGTTTTTTTCTTCTGGCAGACAGACATTATTTGGTAACTACACCTTTAATGTTCTGCAACTCACTTTTGTTGCGTCTCGCCCGCTCTAATGCGGATTTTGTGAACCGCCACGTTAGCGCCATCTGAGCTGCCAGACCACCAAGAGGAAACCATCTTCAGCATGCTTGACGCGGACCAGCCGTTCGTCTCCTCCCATTTAAACTTCAGCATCAGCAGGTCACCGATGTCTTTCTCCGTCACCAGCAGGAACGAATGTGTCTTATTTGTGAGAATTTTCTCCTTTCTGCCAGACACGGACGGAAAGAAACGTTGAAGCTCCATGCATACACATAGCCATAGTTTTATTTAACCGAGGCTTGTAAAGTATGCGCCATAAAAGATGATAAAATGTCGATGAAAGCACGCAGTAAAGGCCCAGCAGTGAGATGTGTTTGTATGTGGTTGCCTCTTTCTGTTTATGGTTTCTGTCTCGTGCTGTTTTCTTTGATTACTGTGCAAGTGTTAAAAACAACTCGTAACGTGAAAAATGCAAGTCACTGTGCAGTAATTCTTCTTTATAAGGGTTCAAACCCTCACTCACAGTTTAAGCTGCAGGTTTTCAGCCTCTCCTTTGGTTCCATACAGCGAGACAGTAAGCGAGGGCTCCATATCCGAGCTATTCACCTTACTGGAGAAGTGGATCTTCAGCTGATAGTGGTAAACTGCAAAGCAAAGCAACAATTTGCACCATTTAAGCACCTGAAAGCTTAACGTAATAAAACTGCTCCAGATTTAATAGGTTTAAGTTTCACCCAAAGCAACTAGAATCTCGTTATTTTAGATTATTCTTTGCTTTTTGTTTCTGCAAATACATCAGCTTTCATGCGATAACAGCGCTGATATTAAAGAGCGTGCCGCTGACCTCTGAAAGGCATGGAGGATCGTGTCTTGGTGTACATCTGAACGCTGCGAGGCTTGCGGACCTTGCTGATGTCGTAGCCCACCGTGTTGCAGCGGCTTTTCCGGCAGCTCAGGCACATCCCGCGGTCGAACATCTCGTTGCTGCCGCACCTGTACGCCGTGGCCGCTTCCTGCTCGTTCAGCAGGGAGTCGATGAAGAGGTGAACCGAACGCTCGTGTTCACACTTGACTGCGTCCGACACAGCTGGAGGAAAGAAATGGATGCAATTTATTATCTGCTGTAATTCTCTACATTGCATACTTTTCCATTCAGTAGCTGACCGTGCTCCGGGTAAATTTATTTATTTTTAATCTGACCTTTCCTCAGCCATGTTTGGGAGCCTCTGTTTATTTTCACACTGGTGTGAATGACGTCATTGTGCAGCTGTCATTAACAATGTCCACTGCTAAGATATTAATGACAACAACAAGCAGTTACAAGCTTCTAAGCGGCACGCTCTGTGTAAAGGCACTTATGTGCTTAATTTTGTTTTATTGTGGCTCAGTGTTGGGAAGGTTACTTTTAAAATGTACTCCATTACAGAATACAGAATACATGCCCCAAAATGTATTCTGTAACGTATTCCGTTACGTTACTCAATGAGAGTAACGTATTCTGAATACTTTGGATTACTTAATATATTATCATGCTGTTTACAACTACATGAATGTACTATTGCTGTGATTTATTACTGTTACTGAAGGTCCGCGGCTCAGAACCGTAGTAAAGGGACCTCTGACTAATACGGTGGGTTCTGTGTCGGGCTCGTAGCCGAAAACTAGCTTTACTTTGTTGTCTGGGTCAACTTTGCTTGCGAGAGACAGAGAGAGGCGTTGAAAGGCTGCTCCAACGGAACTTATTGTTTTTGGAGGAAAACACGAACACGGTGTACAGTCGAGTCTTAATAGCTTACTTACAACTGGGCTCGTCAGGCTCTCTTCTTGGCTGCAGTGGTTATTATTATATTTACATGCTTCCAGCTCCCGTTTTTGCTCGATGACAGCTCGTACTTTTCCTTTTTCTCCCTCCCTCGCTCACAGACACATAACGTGTATGGCAGTCCATTCTCCCTGCAGCACGGACTACACTGCCTATGATGCTACATTCTTTAGAGCTATACCGGTAGCATTCTGCCTATTAGCTTAGCACAACAACAACAAAAAGGCCTCTCTCTCACCCAGGAAACACGCAGAGAGAGAGCGTCACCCTGTAACCATGGCAACCGTAACGCTGCCGCCTGGAACAACAGAACGTAGCTGTCAAACAAAACCCAAACAGTCCTGACCCGCGACAATATGAAACAGGAAAGTACCGCCGTGTAATCCATTTATTTCAACAAAGTAACTGTATTCTAAATACCACCTTTTTAAACGGTAACTGTAACGGAATACAGTTACACATATTTTGTATTTTAAATACGTAACGGCGGTACATGTATTCCGTTACTCCCCAACACTGTTGTGGCTGAACCTCTGATCTGATTGCTTCATAATAAAGTTGTCCTAAGAAGGTAAGGTATCATTAACGCTTTAACTAACTTTATCTGTTTCTTACTCTCTTCATAAACGAATACAACAATCACTGTGCAGATACAGTAAAATCAGGGCTGCAGTCATTTTCGTTATTTTTACCAAATATTCCAAAGTTGGCGATCTTCTCCAGCGCCCCCCTGAGGTTGCAGCCCGGCTGGAAGCTGCCTCCGTTGGGGTAAATGTCCACGTGGCCGACGGGCTGCTGGATTCCGATGCTGAGACCCAAAGAGCCGCGCGTGAAGGTGTGAAGGACATCCACGAAGTGAGCATCATCTGGGGAGAGGCGCCTCTGGGCGTGCTCGCCCTCGAAGTCGGGACCAGCGGGATCCAAACCTTCAGACAGAGACGAGGAGGACCAACATTACACGACTTTATTGTCGCGCTAATAGCTTTAAAACAAACATCTGAAATGTTCTGTCTTGTTTACCGGTGATTCTTCCGACTTTATTGGTCGCATGGCTGCCGGCAAATCCGGCCACGTGGGCCCCGAGGCTGTAGCCAATCAGGTGAATGTTCTCAAGAGGCATGTTGGTGGTCTCCTTGAAAATCAAAAGTAATTCCAAGTTAAGGAGAGTGTAAGAAATACTCCACGTTACCTTTGGGTTTAATTTCATTTGCTTTTTCTTTGTTACTCATATAAACACGTCGTTTAAAAACTTGAGGTTAAACAACACTAACTCATCGAAATCAAGAGCTTGACTAACCTCGATCCAATCGATGAACCGGGCGATCTCCTGCCCCACTGCTTTGGTTTTCTGAGCCGCGACCACATAGTGATTCTGAGCCGAGTTGAGCCAGTCCACCACGATGACGTTGGCCGTCTGCTCTCTCTCGTACAGCGCCGATACCAGTTTAGGGATCCAGCTTTCAAACATACCACTCAGCTGTCGAAAAGACAAACAAACATCAATCCTGACAGGTGAAACGAGTTTACGCGTGTAATTTAAGCCACCTCCAGATCAACATGTCAGGGAATTCTTTGGCTGGTTGTCAGTTAATATGATTGTTATTTTAGTGAGATGCTACCTCACCAGAATTTGGTGAGAGGTATTCCCGGTCTTTTATTCTCCTTTCGATTCAAAAGAAAACAAAGCTCCGGATATTTTGGAAAATAGGGGCAGGTTAAAACAAGCTGATGCGTCTCTGCTTACCGTCCAGCCATGGATTATGAGAAAGGTTTTGGAAGTGCTGTTGAAAGTGCAGGTTGCCAGGGAGTCGGGTTTTCCTGGAATGATGTAGCAGAGGTCATCATCGGGATGGGATGGCTTGCGGAGCGAGAATTTGGCAACAGTGGCATTGCTCTCAGCCTTGTGGTCAAAAAAGCCTTTCACAGGATCGAGGAAGTTACCTGACAGAGAAGATTATCCAGTTAGCTGGATGGTTTAAGAGGACATTATACTAAATAAAGAAGAGGAAACAAATCCTCTGGCTTCCTGGTGTTTTGATCAGATATATAAATCTTATCTAATAGTCTGGCTGGAAAGTCTGAGAAGTCTGACCAGCTAGCTGAGTTGCTGGTGGCAATAAGGTCCGCCCCCAGGGCCCCTCAGAAAATGAGCTTCCACCTTAGAGGAGATCAAAGCTCAGGGGTTTAAGGGGTTCACTTGGTCAGGACTGAGCTCCACAGAGGCTCATAAGGGTTTCCCAGCTTTGTTCCTGCCATCTCACCGAATATAATCTGCCCATGTTTCTGTGGTCCTGCTGGCACAGTCAGCTGACTGGGCCTTGTACTGATTTTCAAAGTGTGGGGAGGTGGAGACCAGACCCTTGCAAACAATTACCAAATGAAAGGCTTCAATAGTTTAAGGATCATATTGTGAAAATAAATAGACATGATGGCACCCGGATAAATCAGTTTGTTGGGATAATTTAACAGTCTGAAACATTTCAGTTTATTTCTCTAATTTCCAGCGTTAGCTTCAATTTCAGAGCGTCTCTTCCAGGGAATAGTAAGTGAGGAGAGTATCAGAGAGCACAGAGATGAGTTTAGTCATAGACACGTGATCTAAAGTATGTCCTATAGCGCGTTGATATCACTGGCAAGGTAGAAACTACCGTACACACACACGCACTGCGCTTGGTTTTCACCACATGTTACAGTTACACGGGAATTTTCACCCACGTACCTGCAGAACTACAACCCTACAGACCTAAATGTGCATGAAGTAACTGACAACTCACCAAAAATAGAATCGGCGAGCTCTTCCTCCAAGGACGTCACATTTTGCACAGCTGCATTCAACACCACGAAGCACAGAAACCGCACTTTCCACGCTCTCATTTCTTTTGCACTTTATTCCTTTTGGAGAAAATATCTTTAAGCACGAAATCAGTCAATGAAACGCCGCAGCCCGGGAGGGTACGCAGTCCTGTAGTAAGGAATAAGCCCGCGCGTCCTGTTGCGCGCAGTGCGCTGATATCTGAACCACCTTGAACTGTCTGCGTCTTAAATAGCGCTTCTGAAGTTCTGACAAGCCATTGGCTGCTGGTCTCGGGCGGGGAATGGAAAGTAAATGTGTAAACTAAACCATTAAGCCTGCTTTATGAGGAGCGATAGCAACTGTGTTTGGCAGTTTGGCGACTTATTAAACCCTAGAAAGCGCTATTTATTTTTTAAATGCATCCAGTGTATGTTTCTACCACACGACCGCGGCCAGATCAGCAGGAGACACTTATTAGCATAAATGTTTGCATTGTTGCATTGCTTCCTGTGTGATTATTAACTAAATCTGTAAAGAACTTTCATATTTAAATAGTGTAACTAGGCTGAATTCTATACATCTTTAAACCGGTTTTTATAAGTCAAAGGTTCCACATCATTCAGATCATTCATCCTCATGTTTGCAGGGCTCCACTACTCAGAAACAGTTCTTATTCAATATTATATTATTATTATTTAACTTAACTGAGCAATCAGTGAGGTTCTTGTAGTAAAATTGGCCACCATTGCTTTAAAACTCTGACCTTCGACCTATTACATGTGATTGGTCAATACCTAGCCTATTGCTGATACAAGTTTAAGATTATGGACACATATTCATGCAAGAGTAGCTGGCTTTACAGCTGCTGAGATGTTGCCCAAAATGTCAGGACAAGACACTAAGAAAAACTGGGAAGGAGGCCGATGAGGTGATGGTGGAAGAGTCAGAAGCTTGTTAAAGTCAACTGCACCATTTGCAAGATATAAAAAAATTACTGGTGCAGTGACTGATATATACCATGTATGTTAGAGTGTGTAATAAATACGGATCTTTTTTTAAGTCCATTTTAATATAATTTTCTAAATAAATCCAAGTTCTTGATTCTGACTGCTAAACTGCTGCTACTTCACACTTTATTCACAAATCACTTGTGATCTGACTCAGACATGAGCACATATAAAATGATCATTTGTGAAATGGGACTCCCTGAAAGCTATTCAGATCACAAAAGAAATATATAATTACCAACATACATTACTTGACTAACCTATTATTGAAAATACCTTCTACACAGTGGCACATAAAAATAGCATTATGAATTTATTAAAGTATTGACTTAAAACGTGAAGCGCTTGCAGATTTGGAAAAATCCTCACCGTACAGTGTTTAGAATCAAATATATTTTAGCAGCTGTTGTGTTAAACTCTTTCAAAACAGAGAACAATTTTAACATTTTTGTTGTGACTTTTATTCCAGATCTGTGGAACTCTCCAGGTCACACTAAAACATGTATATTTAAATGGTAAATGGCCTGTATTTATATAGTGCTTTACTAGTCCCTAAGGACCCCAAAGCGCTTTATATATCCAGTCATCCACCCATTCACACACTGGTGATAGAAGCTACATTGTAGCCACAGCTGCCCTGGGGCGCACTGACAGAGGCGAGGCTGCCGGACACTGGCGCCACAGGGCCCTCTGACCACCACCAGTAGGCAACGGGTGAAGTGTCTTGCCCAAGGACACAACGACCGAGACTGTCCTCGAACCGGCGACCTTCCGATTACAAGACGAACTGCCAACTCTTGAGCCACGATCGCCCCATTTACATTAAAACTGCAAAAAAAAATTATATTCAGTTCATTTAAGATGATTATAGCCATAAAAATGAGCGTTTGATGGAGCATCTAACTTGGACCATGAGTAAAACCCTGCAAAATCAATAATAATACCCACTTTAAGCCTCACCTGGACACCAACAGTACAGTCTTGAGATTCCTGCCCAAGGGCTTCAACTCCCAGCGCACCTTGAGTCAGGTGATCTCAAGGTCTCAGAGTGGTTTCATCCAAAACCTGTAGTGCTAATGACACACGCCTTTTTTCACACCTGGGCTCATGTGATGATGCATGTGATTAATAGTGGGTCAAGGACAACCACCTAAGGAACAACCCCGACTAGGGTTTAAAAACCTGGGACTCGCCACCCTTTGGTTTTAGAGAAGAAGCATTTTCAATGAGAGGTGAAATGTCTCCAAAACACTTAAAAGATCCCCGTAGCCTTCTATTCAGCTCTTAAGACAACTGTGACCTGGATGACCAAGAACCTACACAGAAATATTTTACACAATATCTTCATTTTTGCTCTGTTACATGAGGTACAGGCCATACTGTTTAATAAAAGCTCCACTCCTCTTCTTCCTTTTGCACACACTCTCCAGATGTTGGTATTGCAACAACACAGCTGGCTTCATTACTTTTATTCTTCTTTGAATATGATTTCCTTGAAAAACAGTGACTACATTTGTTTTTCCACTCCTGCCTCTGCAGCCTTTTCAGGGGAAGCACTCGTCCCCTGGTGACTAAAGGACAGTGAAGAACATGCCAGACCACAGCCAAGATTTGTTGATTCCAGCTGAGATGAAAAATGTACAAACAGTAATTCCTCCTTAAAGTTTGGAGACAACAGAATGTACTTCCAAGATTATTTCCTAAGCCGATTTCTAGGAATGGCACATGTTGCATATGAGAAAATCACACAAGAAAAAGACAAACAGAGTAAAACTTTGTGTTTTTTAGGCTTATGGAAGACAGCAACAGCTTTAAACCAAGCAAAAATATGAATAGTTAATTTGTTACCATTTAAACATGCAGCGTTTTTCCTGAGCACTAGTTTCAGATTGGAGAGGGCAGCAGGAAAAATGTAAAAGTCATCTTTGTGGCTTCAACAACACCAAGTTCACCAGCAACAGAAAGTCATGAGGGAAAGTTTCCACAGTGACCACAAGGACAAAAATGTTTTCCTGTACCTTGACCTTACACTTACTTACATCAAGTTCTGTTACAACTCTTTAATACCTTCTTTGTGTCCCAGAAAAGTAAATGAGCAATGATGTCAGTGATGCTTTATGAATAATGGGACTCTAAGAAACTCTTTGGCTGAAGGTTAGAAATCCTGTTATTCCCCAGTGACACTGTTAAAAGAAGAAAATACTGATTTCTACAGTCCCCTCACATTGGATCAGGCATTTTCAGAGTATCAGAATTATAGAAAATGAAACATTGCAAACAAAGTCGGGGAAATTTTTGTTGTTTTGTTTGGAAGATTAAATCACGCCATGACCTGATCAACTTTTTTTTTTTGGAAAATATTTTTATTGAAAAAAGAAAACAACAGTACTTGCAGTTACCGAAATACAATCAACCTTTTTTCATTTTCCTAAGTAAATAAACTTATATATATATATATATATATATATGAAAAAAAACAACGCATTCTAAAACAAAGACCCCCCCCCCAGTCCCACACAGATCAACACAACCATCAAACATATTAGAGGAATATAACAGTAACAGAAGTACATTTAAACAGGCAATACCTCTAGACTAGCAAAATCAAGTTTTAAAAAAAACATGACATCTTTAAGCCACCGGGAAACAGTAGGATACTTAACAGACTTCCAATGCAACAATATTAGACGTCTGGCTAATAGGGATGTGAAGGCTATAATATCCTTTTGTGTGGAATCAAGTGTAAGTGAGCGAACAGGAATCCCAAATACAGCAATCAGAGGACAAGGACGAAGAGTTACCCCAAGAACAGTTGACATAATAGCAAAATACCCCGTCCAGAAACTTTGTAGCTCAGGACACAGAAAAAACATGTGGCTAAGGTGACAAGGAGAACCATGGCATTTATCACATTTATTTTCCACTTCTGGATACAATTCAGAAAGTCTAGACTTAGAGAAATGCACCCTGTGTATGACCTTAAATTGAATAAATCCAGGACGAGCACAGGAAGTGGAAGATCGTACCCTCGCTATAGCCTGTTCCCAAGACTCCTCATGTATTCGAATTCCTAGTTCTCCTTCCCATGTACACTTAAGCTTAACATTAGAGTGGTTACTAAAAGACAGAATAGCATCATAGAGTTTCGAAATGGTTCCTCTGTGATGAGGAATAAATGATAACGTAGTTTCCCACTGCTGTTCTGGAGGTAAAGAGGGGAAATTTGGGAAACACTTGGCAACAAAATTTCGAATTTGAAAATAACGAAACAGACCTGATCAACTTTAAAACTAAAACAGCTGTCAGCTGACATTCAGATTGTGCTTTGAGAGTTTAAACAACTAGAATATAAAAACATCCACATCTCATTTCATTAGCTCGGTCCAGACTCCAAATGTTGCACAACAGCTTTCCTCTTTTTAGGAAAGTTTAGGTGAGCTGTGGGGCTGTGGGGGCACAGCAAACCCACACCTATTCAGGTTCAAGTGCATGTGTCTACACAGGGCCCACAGCACTTTTGGCCTTTGGGACTACTACATGGTCCACAGTGTACTTACCCATAGAAAACCCACGTGGAGCCCCAAAGGGGAAAAAACTGCTGTGGGCCCTGCTTGGGCACACCCGTTCGAGGGCCATGTGGGATAAGTGTGGGGCTGCCTGTGCACACAGCCCTACAATCTACCCATAGCTACTCACTGTTGGTCAACATGGGCATGTTTGCTGGCACATTATTTATAATGAGGAAACACTGTACAGGTGAATGTGAGTATTGTGGAAAAGATGAAACCAACAGAATATGTTGTTTTCATATTCTGAGAAACTTCCCCAGTTTGAGCCTGGGAGGAGACACATGTGAGGCCCCAGCAGCGAAGTCCACACTGTGGAGTGGGGCTGAGGTGTGCGTTACAGGTGTGCCCGCTGTGGACCTGTGCGGGAAAGCTGTTAATTTTAAGTGATATTACAGTCTTTATACACAAGGGTATTAAAAAAGAGTCTTTACATAAACAATTCTTCTTTAGAGTAAACCATCATCTGTTGCCAGGCAACGTCATCTGTTGCCTGGCACCTTATCCTTAATTTTACAGTACTGTGGTGAGCACTCATTTATGCACCTATATGCCTTGAGTCCCCCGAGCTATGGAGTGTACTTTTAATGAAAAGAGCAAAAGCAGTTTCAAGAACTGGATCAGTGGTCGAAACCATTTTAGTGGCTGCTCAGGAAATGGTAACATGTGGGAAGCTGAAAGTATCATTTATTAAAATATCCGAGCACGCATTCTCAGTCAAACTAAACTGAAATTGTTTGAAAATGTACAAGCATGGCTCTCTCCACAAATGCAATCAAGTACCAGGCCATAAAACTGCAAGTCGGCAAGTAGAGAGCATGAGTGTATCTCCAGCATTCTCAGTTGCTATACTTTTAATTTATAATCAAAGTAATCTACATTTAATTAAATTCATTTGTATAATCACAGGTAGCACTCAAAGTGGTGCTAGAATATTTTTCTAGCTCTTTTCACAGCAAGATATGTTTTCCTTGTCTTCACTAACATTCACGATTTCAGTTTGATCATTTCATGAATGCCACACATGCAGAAGCTTTACTGGAATGAAAATGTAACGTTAGCTTCTTCTTCTGCCTCAGTTTCACCATCCTCTGTAATGCCATTCCCCTCTCACTACATCCACAAATCTTCTCTGGAGTCGTCCTCATTTCCTCGTGCCTGACAGCGCCATATTCAACATCCTTCATCCAGGATCTCCACCATTCCTTCTCTCCGATCCATCTCAGTTTTGCTGCTCTAACTTTGTCTTCACACTGCCCAGCCTGAGTGGTCACTCTGATATACTTATTTCTCAACCTGTCCCTCAGCACTGCAAACAAGAAGGGACTCAGAGCCTCAGAAGTTAGATAGGGCGTCATCTTGGCGCCCTATCTAACCTTCTCCATCAACACTGAAAGCAAACATAGCATCTGCGCTGCACCCTTCGTCTTCACCTAGCTTCAACAGCTCTTCCCCATATCTTTATGATGTGGCTCATCGGCATCGCCACAGATCTACACACAGTGTTGGGGAGTAACGGAATACATGTACCGCCGTTACGTATTTAAAATACAAAATATGAATAACTGTATTCCGTTACAGTTACCGTTTAAAAAGGTGGTATTTAGAATACAGTTACTTTGTTGAAATAAATGGATTACACGGCGGTACTTCCCTGTTTCATATTGTCGCGGGTCAGGACTGTTTGGGTTTTGTTTGACAGCTACGTTCTGTTGTTCCAGGCGGCAGCGTTACGGTTGCCATGGTTACAGGGTGACGTTCTCTCTCTGCATGTTTCCTGGGTGAGAGAGGCCTTTTTGTTGTTGTTGTGCTAAGCTAATAGGCAGAATGCTACAGGTATAGCTCTAAAGAATGTAGCATCATAGGCAGTGTAGTCCGTGCTGCAGGGAGAATGGACTGCCATACACGTTATGTGTCTGTGAGCGAGGAAGGGAGAAAAAGGAAAAGTACGAGCTGTCATCGAGCAAAAACGGGAGCTGGAAGCATGTAAATATAATAATAACCACTGCAGCCAAGAAGAGTGCCTGACAAGCCCAGTTGTAAGTAAGCTATTAAGACTCGACTGTACACCGTGTTCTTGTTTTCCACTGAAACAATAAGTTCCGTTGGAGCAGCCTTTCAACGCCTCTCTCTGTCTCTCGCTAGCAAAGTTGACCCAGACAACAAAGTAAAGCTAGTTTTCGGCTACGAGCCCGACACAGAACCCACCGTATTAGCCAGAGGTCCCTTTACTACGGTTCGGAGCCGCGGACCTTCAGTAACAGTAATAAATCACAGCAATAGTACATTCATGTAGTTGTAAACAGCATGATAATATATTAAGTAATCCAAAGTATTCAGAATACGTTACTCTCATTGAGTAACGTAACGGAATACGTTACAGAATACATTTTGGGGCATGTATTCTGTATTCTGTAATGGAATATATTTTAAAAGTGACCTTCCCAACACTGTCTACACATCACTTCTTGTTCTTGAGAACTGGTACCAGAACACATTTGCTGCATTATTCATATGTATGAGTGATGCTGATACATGTAGCCTTCATTATAAGGCTCTGTTCTTTTGATAGCAAGGGCTGTTGACCCCTACCTAACCAGCATCTGCACATACTCAAAGTGGTTCCATCAACAGCTAGAACTGAGACCAATTTGATCGATCCTTCCAAAATCTCGCCCACAAAAACACAAACGGCTTGAATTGTAAAAAAAAATAGAGATGACAACGGGAGCCTGCCAAAATATATTACAGCTTTATATACAAATATATAAATGTACAATCAATAAATACAAGGTGAAGTAATCTTGAGATGTATTATGGCTGTCGTTTATGTCAGTCCATCACAAATCATAAAGGCTTGGGTGATTTCTTTGTAATGTTTGACCTTTTAGTATATGGCTATAATTTAGTGAAATGAGGTAAACTGTTTCAGGTGAGATGCTGTTGACCGAGAGGCGCACTTATCCTTTAAAATTTGATCAGTTTACCAAAACTAAAAACAATGCATATCCTTATTGGAGTGCAATCTCGACGACCTTAACATCTGAACTGCTTCGAGGGACGGAGAGCCTTTTAAAGTGACCAGTGACACAATAACCAATAAAATCAAAGATCAAGCAAGACTTCAAAAGATCAGAGATTACCATGTAGCTCATATTTGAAAAGATACCGATTAAGGTATTTACACAGACCACTGTGATTCTCCATTCAGTAGATTGTAAATGCTTCTTTGGTCCCTGTTGATTATTGGCAATTAGTGGTTACCCATATGGAAAAGAAATAGTAAAAACTTATATGATTTAACTCATGAAAGTGGCCACTTTCATGAGTTAAATCATATAAAGCTAACATGATTTACTCATGAAAGTGGCCACTTTCTCATTACTTTCATATATTGCTTTAGTAAGTATCCAAAACATACAAGTTTTATTATATAATTTTTCAAGGGATTTTATATCTGTTTTCACTCTTGTATGCTTTTCATACAAGTTTCACACAAGACAGATACAAACTTTATAAGATTTATATATATCTTTTCCGTATGGGTAAGTAAAGACAAATGTTGGGCACAAAATAATCACTTTGGACATTTAAAAAACAAAGATGTGCCAAAATTACGCCTATCACTCTGGATTATTTAAACATCGATAATAATCCAAGTTCACAAAGGCTCAGAAAACACATCGCTTCTGTCACTGCAAGCATATCAAAGTCGGTATAAACAGTACATATAGGATACAAAAAGCAAAAATAACGATTACAAAGCAGTTCGGCTACTTAAAAAAGTCAGCACATCATCAAGAAGAAACATGCTACAGCAGCGTGATTTCTAGCACTGTGGATGAGGTTAAGTTGGTTGCACGGGAAGTTCAGTAAATACAAGAAGAGCAGGAGAAGAAGAAGAAAAAAACACAGCAAATCTCATATGTGTCCAGTTATTTGCGAAGGCGTTCCCAGCGTCGCTGTGTGCCGCCCGTCTTTGGCTACGTGTGAAGGGACAGATGATACGCGGTGGGTGTTTGAGTGCAACTTCAAGCGTCCTGCTGCCCAAAAAGGCTGCCCTTCGTTTTGAGCTTGTGCGCCCTGGAAGAAGAAGAGTAGAATGAGACATCTTGTCTTTGATAATACGAAAACAAAGCTCGCAGGACCTAAAGAGTGCTATCTATAGGATTCATATGTGATAAATGTTTTATTCTTGTTGCTCTTGTTTTCAGATTTCATCTCCTCCTGGCCTCCACAGTTTCCTCTGTCACGTCAACCACCTGCATGCCCTCTCTCACCACATCCACAAACATCTTGCCTGCTAACTCCTTCAATATCCTGCCCTCTTAATACATCCTGTAATTCTCCTCTTTGCATGTCTAAACCTGCTCAATCTCCCCTGAACTGCCCAATGTCTCTGCCTAAAACTCTTTCTAATACATTTGTAACTGTTAATTCAAGTTTAATCCTGTATTTCTGTGGTTCAGGTTTGATTTACTCATTTTTCCACTTCCTCCAATTTATCAGCTCAGGGAAAATTGAGTTCTCTACATCTCTCTAACAAGATAAATTTACTTTTCACATTTAGGCGAACCCTTAAAGATTTTATTTAAAGTAGAAAATGTTTCACTGTCTTTAACTTACAGTTTTTCTTTACGGCTCTGTTTGTCTTCCTTTGACTTGACAAAGACGGCGTTCTCTCCTCCCCGGGTGAGGTCAACAAACTCTCCGTCCTTTGCATTAAAGATCACCCTGAATACACACAGAGAAAAAGAAACATTATTATCATCCTAAATGATTATTTTTCCGTCACAACACTGCAGTGCGTAAATGTCAGCAGGTCTGAACTTACTTGGACTGAGTCTCTCCACACTTGATGCGAAGTTTTCGGATGTTGAACTTGGTGCTGCCCCACCAGGTTGGCCAGCTGATGTACGCATCCTGCTCCCAGCGCAGCTTCACGATCATCGGGTCTCCGATATCCGTGTCGGTGGTGATGAGGAAGGATTGAGTGGTGTTACTGTTCAGGGCTGGTCTGCAAGGTTAAGACAAGAGAAGGTGCTCAGATTTGAAGGTTCTCTACACGGATTGTTAGATTTGTCGACCTTTTCTTGTAATCTACATGTGCACGTCTTTGCAAACTTGGTTTTAAAGTTATAAATGCTGTTTAATGTACTCACAGAACAAAAGGAATATCTTCCTTCTCTCCATTTGTTCCATACAGGGAAATCTTCATTGGCTGCTCCGTGAAGCTCTGCTTGTTCTGGCTGAAGAAATGTGCCTTCACCTGGTAGTGGAAAACTGTAAGAGGGGGGAATCCAGTTGTTAGAGATTAACCCACTCCTCTTATTTGACTGCTCCAAGTTTGTTTATCACTAGAAAAGCTTATGTAACCTGGACCTTTCTCTATCTCAGTGTGACCTTCACAGACTGGCATTTAAAACACGGATTTGCGCTAAATCCTGGCTGGTTTCATTTGCAAAGCCACATAAATGACTAACAGCCAGATTCCCAGACACGGCTCAAGACGTGTACAAGATTAGAGGAAAAATTCAATAAAGATCTTTGTTGAAAAAAGTCACTGAGTGGCGAATGAGGCTTGATCCACGTTGGAGACCCTATGTATCTACAAAACATGCTAAGCTGTCCACACTAAGTTTCTAACAATAACACTGTTGGCTTGCGTCAATAAACTTTTCCATTGCTGGTGTGCACTGGTCTCACTTTTCCTTAACATCCCCTCCAGGTAAAGGAAACACCCGTGACACCTTCTCGTAACCTTCTGAGTGCGTGATACTTTTTGTACACGTGTCGTTGCAGTAAGTGTCACCTTTCCTGGTCCACAAATTGTGCACAGCAACACTACCAGTACTACCAGTAATTCCAGCTTCAGGAAACCACATGCACACTAAGAACGCCACAGAACAGTAGCTCATAGACTGAGGATTACTTTAATAAAGTATGTGAATGGCTTATAATCCTCCATAAAGTACATAAAACCAGCTGGAATTTTCTTCAGCTGTTAAATGTTAAATTTAATCTCTTTTGCACTGCAGGGAGCATCCATTCATTCTACTTTAATATCACTGACAGATGCTCAAATCGTTTCACGTGCACATCCTTTTTTCTGGTTTTTACCTTTGAAAGGCATCGTTCCACGAGTCTTGAGGTACATCGTCGTGCTGCGTGCCGTGCGGACTTTTTTCACGTTGTAGCCGATCTTGTTGCAGCGGTTCTTCCTGCAGCTGAGGCACATTCCCTTGTTGAAGGTGTCTTTGGAGTTGCATCGGAAGGCCACGCTCTGCTGCCCGATGTTCAGCAGGGAGTCGATGAACAGGTGGATGGAGCGCTCGTGGGAGCATTTGACAAGCTGGTCCATATCTGCGAAACAGAGAGCAAAGAACGCGTAAGGTTTCTGCACGTCGCCCGGATAACGTCATGCAAACATGGAAAATTACTTCCTCGTGTTGGACTTTTACTGTTTTTTTTAACGCATGCTGACCCACAAGCCGTTTCCCACTTAGTTCTGGTCTGTTAAAGTACAACAGCTGAGGGGGCAGAACATCAAGAGGTGCTTTAATCTCTGTCACAGTGCAAGTCTGTTATGACTGGAGGCAAACACGCTTTAACTGCGGCCCTGAAAGCTTTTATACAGTCAGCGTCTGTTGATGCCACGTAAACTTACAAGAACTACGCAACACTGTTAGAGACATTTGTTAAACCGATCGTTTATACAATTTAACCGATCACCATTATCTTCTGTTTTTGCTCATTATACTGAACATAAACACTCACTCTTGGTGTTGAAGAGCAAAAATTATGTGATGCTGCATCTGCATTTTACTTCAAAGTGAATATTTGTAAAAGTGCAGTCAAGAGCAAAAAGCAGGGAGGGTTTGTATGTCATACTTTGGAGGCCTTTGATTCCTTCTAATGCAATTCCTATCAAAGTGTTCTGGATGTCGCAGCCTGGCTGGAAGGTGCCTCCGTTGGGGTAAATATCTATGTGACCCACTGGTCTCTGGATACCAATACTGCGGTCCGGGGAGCCCCTGGTGTTGGTGTGCAGGACATCCACAAACTGGGCATCGCCTCGGGACAGTGTGCTCTGTTCGTCCGCGTGCTCGAATGTGGGACCGGCGGGATCCAGACCTGGAGAAAAAGAGGGATTTGCGTTATTTTACTGTGTCACAACAAAGAAAATATGGAGAGATTTGGATGTACTAGAAGAAAGCGATCACTTTTATAGATAGATTTACTAACAGAGCTGCACATTGAAGTATTTTGATCTTTTACTGCACCTATACAGAACCGCTGAAGCTCAAAACAATGTGAGGCAGCGAGTGTGGGTTCTTAATGGGCGCAGCTCTTAGATCACAGTAAATACACCATTATTCTTGGCAGGTCAGACGGATTTCAAAGCTGGAGCAACGTCATAGTGGCAAAAAAACCTGGAGCCACTAGCTGGCAGGAGCTCAGTAGATGTAGATACACATGCATGCCCGGATTATGTTTCACTGGCATGCTGAGGTGCTTTTGAGAGCGGCACTGGAAAAAAATACTCATACATATGGTACGGTATGTTAACACACAGGCACTTACACTATATTTAGTATTTAATGGTATCTGAAAGCAGGTCACAGTGCTTATAGCTAAAACACCTTACACAATCTTAACTGTAGTGATGCAGTTGTGTGAGACTGTGCTGTCAGTCAGAACAGAGGGCAACACTGACCCATTGTGCTAATAAATCTATAATGTGAGCAGATAATAATCCATTTGATATCTTAATGCTCTTACCTGTGATCCGGCTGATTTTGTGGTTGGTAAGGTCTCCGGCAATTCCAGCAACATGCGCTCCCAGACTATAACCCAGCAGATGAACTCTGTCCCAGGGCAACTGCAGCTCGTTCTGAAAGGTAAGAAATGCGTCAGAAGAACATATTACACTCCCTTAAAACAGTTTGCAGAGAATCCTGCAGACTTGCAAGAGGGATCAAAACTATCTGTAGGTTATAGCTTTTCCAAATGTTCGTAGAATTTTGGAAATCCTCCAAAAAAGGGGATCGTTTTATGTAATTTGGGGTTTGCCAAATCTTTGCAAGCTTCATGTAAACAAATTCTCCCCCTTTAGCCTTGTTCAAACCAAAGCTGCGCTCCACTAAGCCTTGTTAGGAGACGCTGTTGTGAGCCACAAACACGGTCATAAAACATTTTTATTGGCATTTAAGATCATAACCAGTAGGAAAACATATCCGCAGCAGCACCACGGGGTACAAACCATTACATCGTGTAAAGCAACTTTCTCTGGCAGCACACTGACGACAAGTCAGCGCTGTGGTAATACGGCCGTCCGAAAAGGAAAAAAATGTATTAAGTTAGGTGTCAACCACTGCTTTTCTGTGAGAGCACTCACCTGTATCCAGGTAACAAACTTGGCGACGTCACGACCCACTAGTTTGGTGTAGGCGGCAGAGGTCGGGTAGTGCTGGTTGGCTCGGGACAGCCAGTCCACCACGATCACATTAGCAGTGGGTACACGGTCATACAGAGCAGACACCAGCTTGGGCACCCAGCTCTCAAACATCCCTGTTACCTACAGGAACACACAAAGCTAGTGTGAGCTCAACTGCAGTATGGCATGATTTATTCTCGCCTTAGCCCTCGCTCTGTGCCCTGTTGTTGGAGAACAGCCAAAGCATCATCAGGTTCAAATTTTGCTGCCTGACTGGCCATAAATCACATTAAAACAGAAAATGCATGGACTTCCTATCATTCCTTTCCCAGCCTGTTTTCTCTTACAAGTGTAGCTGTGAATGAAGTTTACAATTCTGCCCCAAAAATAATAGTACAATTGGTAGGTTTGGTTTTTCAACATCAGACGTATTTCTGTTATTTGCAAAGAGCAAAACATGGCTGTCAAGTGTGCTCAGTGTGACATACCGTCCAGCCGTGTATCACAATGAAGGTCTGTGTTTCTGGATTAAAGTTGCACTCCTTGATGGTTTCCGGCCTCCCAGGTACTATGTAACACATGTCATCATCCGGGGTGTCTGCGGTGCGCAGGGAGAACTTGGACACGATGTCGGTGAAGTCGGTGAGCCATTCAGTGGTGTTCAGCAGCTGATCAATGGTGACTGTGGTGTTTTCTGTTACAACACACACAAACAAGCAGTGCTGGATTGGTATGATATGACAGAAAAGCGGGTGTCTGTTGACAGGTGAGACAAAGACACACTTTTTTACGCTGTTATTAAGTTTCAGTTAAATGCAGCTTTTTAATAATGACGGAAAACTCTTCAAAACTATTTAATTAAGTGAATCAGCATCATTCTTACGCCTTGGACTGCTGATGCGTAAAGCATTGTGAGCGGTGGAGCAGTAGGAGTGTAAAGCGTGGCGGTGTCGCCCCCTTTTGTCTCCTGATTTCCCACCAGCACAAGTTTTGAAAGTTTCGTGAAAAAATGAAGAATGTGGATTTTCCGGAAATAAAACTGGATCTTGTAAAGTAAACTATAATAACTTTTTCCCTATGAGGCAGACTATGAAACTGAATTTGCGTTGTAACTTAATTAAATATGAGCGTTTTTCTACTCTAATATTTTTAATGTTTTATAATAAATGTGCGAATATTTTTTGCTTTTAGTTTTTCCTGTGTTGATGCCTTCTGCTTTACTCTTTCCTCGGACAAAAGCCTCCTGGCCGCAGTCACACATGGAGCCAAAGACCTCAACTCCGTGCGCTTATTACGAGGTTATTACCGGTCAACACGGTGCAGCGCGCATTAATTAACCTGCATCCATTTACTTAAACAGAGCAGCATCGGGGTAATATGATAATAATAATTTAAGATAAATAAAAAGTATCTCAGCCACTTACCAAAAGCGGTGCTGTTGGATTCAAGGTCTGAAGAAAAAGTTGCAAAGATTTTTCCCAAAATTATCCAAGCAGTTAAAAAGCAGATATTTTGTTTTCCCATCTTATTGATGTGTTTCTTCGAAATGTTGCTGGATGCTGGTGGAGCAGTTGTAGATCCAGTTGTTGTTGGACCGGTCAGAAAGTGGTGCGAAGCTGGAGCTGAGGAGTGAAGTTGCTTATGGTCTGTCACAGTTGCCGCTACAGGTCATCTTTATTGGTGGCTTATTTGAATATTCAAGTACGATTGGCTGGAGGTTCAAGGGCGGAGACTGATGTTTACCCCAGCTCTGAGTGGGCGAGAAGGAGAACAGATCATCCACATCCCTTTACAGAAGAGCTGGCGGCACGCCAGAGTGTTTTATTTACGCGGTGATAACAGGGTTAGGTATGAACTACCATTCAAGACAATGGATTTTTAGGAAAACACCAGAGTTTCCTCACACTTCAGCCAAACAGTGACATTTAAAACAGCATATTAGACTCATTAACTGGTGTATGGATTTGGATGCATGTGTTATTATTTTATGCAACATATGATCATACTGCTGTCCGTCTTGATCAAGACATTCTTGTAAGAGACTTTTAATCTCAAGAGTTTTCCCCCTAGAAGGTTAAATAAAAAATTATGATCGACCTTATTGAATTAATATAAAAATGTTATCAAAAAAATTAAAAAGTATATTCAGAATCTTGCAGCACGGTGGCACAGTGGTTAGCACTGTTGCCGCACAGCAAGAAGGTCCTGAGTTCAATTCCACCATCAGGCCGGGGTCTTTCTGTGTGGAGTTTGCATGTTCTCCCCGTGTTTGCGTGGGTTCCCTCCGGGTACTCCGGCTTCCTCCCACCGTCCAAAGACATGCAGCTTGTGGGGATAGGTTAATTGGATAATCCAAATTGCCACTAGGTGTGAATGTGAGTGCGAATGGTTGTCTGTCCCTGTGTGTTGGCCCTGCGACAGACTGGCGACCTGTCCAGGGTGTACCCCGCCTCTCGCCCTATGACAGCTGGGATAGGCTCCAGCGCCCCCCGCGACCCTGAAAAGGAGAAGAGGAAGCGAATGGATGGATGGATGGATTCAGAATCTTTACAATCTGCAGCTAAACGTCTTGCTGTAAATTTGTGCTTCAAATAAAAGTGAACAAAAATGAGGGCAGGGGAAAAACAGCCCATTGAGTCATGACTTTATTTAGTTGGGCAATGAACAATCACGCAGTCAGACAGCGCGGATCGAGGCGGGGGAATGAATCCAATGAAAACATGTTGTGTCAGCGTGGAAGTGAGTGTTGGTAATTTGGGTGGACTTAACCTTTTAAATATCCAGATGGAGAGATGTGTGCTTGTGGGGAAACATCACTTCTGTGAGCATCGCGTGACACAATAATAATTTTTATAGGCTACCTGTTGCCATGTTTTGTTAGTAGAGGTCTTTATGGTAAACACTACAAGTACTGGCTTTGAATACTGGAGTACATATTTCATAAGTTAAATATAGGTTTCTAGGTTTTTCCTCCTGTGAATTTATGGTTCAGTTACCTAGATTACGTTTAATTTTTAATGACTGGTCACAAGCCAGTGTACTCCTAATGCCAGCCCTGTCCAGCACTAGGAGGCAGAAAAGGCATGCAGATTGTCACTAAGAAGAAAAATCATTTGTAAAACACAGAATAAAATATACAATTCATAATAAATGTATACTTATAAATGTATTACGAGCTTAAAAATACATTAACCTACTTGATGTTTCCTATTTCAAGATCAATAAATCGTCTACATCAATAAATCAAATCACTTTAAATTCTAAATATTTCTGCTTGTTATATTTGTTATATTTATTTATTTAGGACAGTGCATGTTAATGAACATAAATGTAAAAAAAAAAAAAAAAATTACATGAATGTAAACATACCAGATTATAGCCAAGGGCTAATTTCCATCTGTTGTCCTTAAGCATAAGAAATAGACATAATAATTCTTAAAAATTCATCATTCATTCATAATAAAAACTCCATCACCAAACTTACACAGACACACCATTCTGTTCCCAAATAAAACATTAAAACTATACAACTCATACATGATCACACACTTGATTTGTCCATAACCAGTTTTTAACCTTTGCCTTAAACAAATTGAGTGTAGAGCATTCTCTAATGGGTTGAGGAAGACTGTTCCACAGATGGCCACCCTTGACAGAGAGGACGTTCTGCCCAAATGCTGTCCGTCTGTGGGGTATAAACAAGTCTCCTCGAATTGTAGCTCGAGTGGTCCTGTCTGAGCTTTCTTTATGCCTAATGAACTGCTTTAGTGGTGGTGGAGCAAGGGAGTGTAAGACTGTATCACTGATCTTTTCTTTTTTATTTCATATTCACATTTTAAACTACTTTGGCGGTGGTACTGGTATAAGTCTGATCTCAGCCAGGTGTTTTCTGCTTGTGGCATCATTACTCCAGCGGTTATCGTTGTGGAGGTGACAAAGCAGAGCTTTTTGCAAACGGGAGAAGTGTTCCTTCTTACGCATCTTGTGTAAAAAGGGGCATTTTAACCCTAACAGTGACGTTTTCCAAAACCAAACCAAACAGCTACTAAAACAAAATGTAAAAGATGAAAATACAGCTCGAGCCCTATGCAGGAACACAAACTTGTCTCTTCTTGATCAAAAATTTTGTGATGTATTCACTGCAGACATGCCAACAAAGATGCTGCGCTGCAAGTTGAGAAATCACACTAGAGGGACCCAATGCATTAAAACATGACAATGTTTCTTATCAAGCATGATGAAGTGGGAGTGAAAGTGTGTTGACACAAAACAGATCCGAAGAAGTCTTTCAATGCGCACGGGGCAGTGAAAACATCAAAAAGAGATGTGAATCTGGAGATCTTTCTCCCGTGTGAGTTGAAGGCTTTCGCATCTTTGTGCTTACCTCTGATAAACTGTCCACACCTTCAGCATACCTCCAGCAGAGCAGAACAGCGTGGGTGTGCTACAGAGCCCCCTCTCTCATTGGTGGACCTCTGGTGAGCCATCAACTGTGTAGCAACGTCAAAAGCACGATGTGGCGTCTAATGCTTCACAGTGTTTTTGTTCTCTTTGGGTTTAGAAGAATTTAATGCCATTTCCCAGCCTATACCATATATAAATAAAACAGATGCTTAGATGCATGTGCATACTTAAAGCCTGTTAGTGAGGGCCTCGGGGGAACCAAAGCAGCAGTGAAATCAAAAGCATGTGGATGTTACGAGAACTGCATTTCACTTTTACAATTATTTTCATGCCAAAACACCTGTGTGAGAATATTTTGTGCCTCTCTTCTCCAGACAGAGGCCAACAAACACAGGCAGACTTTTGACCTAGATTACCCACAATGTTATTGTATAGTGTGTTCTCTGTTTATCTGTTTGATGTGAAAGATTAAAATATGTGGAAATTGAAAAGGATTGTGCACATTCTGCACACCTTTTCCCCAACACTAAGTAGTTTAATTGACAAAAACATTGCCCTTTTAAACGAGTATAAACAAATTAAATTGTAACTAATAAACCTTCCTCTCCGTGAATCTCTGACACAATATCTCATCAAATAAAAGAGAATAAGTAAGAATAAAAGCCAGCAAATGGGTAAAGTGGACCACAGAGACACCCAATCTGCTGCGCTGACAGCAGAAATATCTTTACTTCAGTCTAAATGGAAAAAAAAGTTTAATAAGTGTAAAGAAAATATTGTAAATAAATAAAAACACAATAGCCTTTTAAAATTAGTACTTTTTACTGCCAGGAAAGTTTGCAAAGAAAGTGAGAAACTATGTGCTCAGTGTGTTTATGACTTTCATCCTGTGTCCGTTAATAGATTTCTTGTTCTTCTGCTTCTTCTTCGGGTTGCTCCCTTTAGGGGTCGCCACAGCCAGTGTTGGGAAGGTTACTTTTAAAATGTATTCCATTACAGATTACAGAATACATGCCCCAAAATGTATTCTGTAACGTATTCCGTTAAGTTACTCAATGAGAGTAACGTATTCTGAATACTTTGGATTACTTAATATATTATCATGCTGTTTACAACTACATGAATGTACTATTGCTGTGATTTATTACTGTTACTGAAGGTCCGCGGCTCCGAACCGTAGTAAAGGGACCTCTGGCTAATACCTCGGGTTCGTGTCGGGCTCGTAGCCGAAAACTAGCTTTACTTTGTTGTCTGGGTCAACTTTGCTAGCGAGAGACAGAGAGAGGCGTTGAAAGGCTGCTCCAACGGGACTTATTGTTTCGGAGGAAAACACGAACACGGTGTACAGTCGAGTCTTAATAGCTTACTTACAACTGGGCTCGTCAGGCACTCTTCTTGGCTGCAGTGGTTATTATTATATTTACATGCTTCCAGCTCCCGTTTCTTCTCGACAATAACTCATACTTTTCCTTTTTCTCCCTCCTCGCTCACAGACACATAACGTGTATGGCAGTCCATTCTCCCTGCAGCACGGACTACACTGCCTATGATGCTACATTCTTTAGAGCTATACCTGTAGCATTCTGCCTATTAGCTTAGCACAACAACAACAAAAAGGCCTCTCTCACTCAGGAAACACGCACAGAGAGAGCGTCGCCCTGTAACCATGGCAACCGTAACGCTGCCACCTGGAACAACAGAACGTAGCTGTCAAACAAAACCCAAACAGTCCTGACCCGCCACAATATGAAACAGGGAAGTACCGCCGTGTAATCCATTTATTCAACAAAGTAACTGTATTCTAAATACCACCTTTTTAAATGGTAACTGTAACGGAATACAGTTACTCATATTTTGTATTTTAAATACGTAACGGCGGTACAGCAGATCTTCTGCCTTCATCTCACTTGCCTCTCACGCCAACCATCTGCGTCGTCTCTCACCACATCCCTGTACCTTCTCTGTGATCGACTTCCTCTTTGCTTCCTGCCTGGCAGCTCAGTCTTTACCATCCTTTGTCCAATATTTCCACTATCCCTTCCTCTGCACATGTGTTTACAAGGAATAAAAAAGAAATCACCCCTGCTCTGTTTTTCTTTATCTAAATATAATCCTTTTGTTTGTGTACGTGTGTGAAAGCTTGTGTGTGTCAGTGAATGCCAGGAAGGTGATGCTTATGGCCTGACCAACAAGCCCAACCCAGCGTTTAGACAGAAGAGCTGTCTAAACGCTGGGGTGGCTGTAGCTCAGGTGGTAGAGCAGGTCATCTACTGATCAGAAGGTTGGTGGTTCGATCCCTGGCTTCCCCAGTCTGCATGCCAAATATCCTTGGGCAAGATACTAACCCCAAATTGCTCTCCGATACATCCATCGGAGTATGAATGTGTGTGAATGTTACTTAGATAGCACTTAGAAAAATGTGCTTGTGCGAATGGGTGAATGTACAAGTTGTGTACAGCGCTTTGAGTGCTCAGAAAGAGTAGAAAAGCGCTATATAAGAACCAGTCCATTTACCATTTACCAAGAGCGACGCCTATCCTTCAGCCTTTGATCAGCCTCGATCTCTGCTTCTAGTGTGGTTACAGCACCTTGCCCCAAGGGGAGACACATGCAGATAAACGACAGGGCCAGAAAGGAATAAGATGAGATAATCCAGAACAAACCTCAGTGAAATGATGTTTAAGATCGTGGAAACAAGATTTTATTTTTCGCAGCTTGGAGATTGATAAAAAGTCAGAAGAGGAAGTGCTGTAGATGGACAGAGAGAGAGCGAGGAGAACAAAAAGTCAATGATAATTACTTATAAAAAGCAGAGGAAACAAATTACCAGTGTTTTTTTTAGTTTGTATACAGATCTTCTGCCTCTCTAAGCTCCAATTAGTCTGGTTTTGACTGCTGAGGAAATTAAAAGATCACTGCTGAGAGAACATAGATTTCCTGCCGGTGAGGAATTTCTTCACTTTGCTCTTGCAGCTTTTTCATCTGAAGCCTCGCAGATCTAACGGCCGCACATTTGTTTCACATTCCTCAGCCGGCTCTGTTTGCACGTCTGAAAGATTATGCAGGCTGTAGCATTTGAAAGTACACAAGAGTGCAGAAACTGCAGTACTTAATCCACAAATCTGTGTGGTGTTTCAGGACTAATTGCAAAGATTTAAATTAGTGGGTTCATTAGTCGCCTTATTTGTCTTGTTTTCCTTCCCGCAGGGTTTAAAAGAGCGCTGTAGAAACACCGCCGCTCTGCAGGTGTATTTACACGTACAACTCAAGCCTTTATTATACCAACATACAGCAAGTCACAGATTTTAAAGTCAGTAGAAGTAAAGGATAAACCTCATAAACATATGTTTAACCAGCAGTCTAACACGCACAGACCCTGAATTAAACCTGAGTATAAACAATCATTTCTGACGACTCACTGAGAAGGCAAAAACAGGGATGTGGTTTCATGAGACCACGCAACGTAAATATTCTTGGTGAGGACATTTGTGGGGGGGCCCTGTGTTTCAGAGAGGCTACACTATGTGTGTACAGTAGATGGCTGCTCCTCACTACAAGGGGTGTTTCCTTAACAGCAAACTGCATGCGTTTTCCTTTTTGTTGTCCAGCTCTTATCTGTTAAAGGGTCAAGAGCAGATGCTCATGCCTACGTGTCGCAGTGTGAGTGAATATTTGATGTTAAACTTCCTTCCTGGCTGCAGAGCACATGTGCAATAAGGCCAAGGCCATCCTCTTATTGTTTTCAGCGCATCTTCGCATCGTGTTCTCCTCTTATCCAAATGTTTCCACTTGCTTTCATTGCCATATCTTTTTAGACTCAACAGGAGATTGAATCACCTACAGTCTCAACAATGCCACCAGTTTTATTTACAGTGTACTGTAAAACTTTCAAACATAGGAGGAAGCAGTATTCGGTTAATACCACAGTTCGCTTGAACCGTAATTGCCCTAAACCGTAAATCCATTAGAAAAGCCAGATTTGCTGCGCAGCACTGAAAAGTAAGAAAGCCCTCTCAGTAGGAGTCGAGCCTTTTACAAGTTGCTCGCTAAAGACCCATTAAGGTCATAAAAGAGCCACAGAAAGAGTCGAGGGAGAGAATTGTTTATGTGAGGAAGGCTGTTTTTTATTCTTCGGTGACATGAAAAGGCTGCATCGAGCACTCGCGCTGGAAGTTTAAGGAGGAAAACTGCTTGATGTACGAAATGTGGGTGTTTGGCCACATGTATAAGCGCATGGTCATCGCGTAGGATAAACGTTTTGTGTGTGGTGTCATGTGAAGGCAGTGTGCAGGCAGGAGTGGTGGTATGGAGGACCCAAAGTGCAGACATTCAGAGGCAAACGTGAACTCAAACTCAGCTTTATTGCTAGACGGCAACGCAGAACAGAAACTAAACAAACTGAGAATACAGATAACTGACTGGCAGACAGATGGACAGAACACACAGCGTAAGATGCTGGACACAGACAAAACAAAACACAGAGGGAGCAATCAGGGAATGGGAAACAGGAGGGAAACACAGCTGGGTCAAATCAGGGCTAACGAGACAAGGGAAGCAATCCCAGGCTGTGTCCCAATTCAGGGTCTGCACGCTTGAAGTACGCGCACTACGCGTACTACGTACGGTGCGTACTATAAGTACGAGAAGTGCGAAAGTAAGAGGCTTGTGAAATGGGACGGTCTAGCCTTCGTCGCGGTGTTCGGGTTGCCTAGCAACCGTGGTACTAACCGTGAGAAACGTTACATACAGCTTTGTGTGACAGAAATGAAGGAAAAAAAATGTTTTGTTGGTCATTCATTTTTGTCATGACATCACTTTGATTAGTTGAGTATCTGAGGCTGAAACCACAGGACTGTAAAACACGATTGTTGGGCTTCATTTCTGTACCGAACAGTTATTTCAAGAGTTGCCGGCATGTGGCCAACAGCAATGTTTTAATGTTCTTCGTTATTAAACATTCGCACATGAATAAGTGACGTCATATTCAGTACTTACTTTTGACAGTTCACTCTTCGGCCGCTCCCTTCTGCCGTATTTTGCGGCAAAATTATCCACACCCACCGCCGTGCTATGAATTGTGGGATATATGGGACCACGAAGCGTGCACCAGACCACGCTTGATATTTGGGGAAATCGACGGCGCATTTGGAGTATGCGTTTGAAGTACACTTCGAATTGGGACAGCCGTCGTCGTGTGGCGGTGACGTAATCACACTTAAAATGCGTACTTCAAGCGTGCGGACCCTGAATTGGGACACAGCTCCAGATACATTAACACGAGACACTTTCAAAGTAAAACAGGAAACATAACACAGAGACGCGGACTTGACCCAGGTCTCCTAACACCTAGCAGGTGAGCCACCATTAATCAAATTAATCTACCATTTTTGTGCAAGCAGGTTCTGCCTAAATGGTACTAATGCTTATTTTAAAGAATATATTGTTCACAGACAGACATTTTTTGTCCAGTTGTAACCTTTTTTTCCATTTGCAGAGAGTTTTTTGCTCAATCAAACCCAGTGACGGTGAAGTCCTGCTGTGGTGGAGCAAAAGTATCAGCAGTAAACCAGAAACATCAACTTTCTCTTTTAGCTTTACTGATTTATATTTAAAGTAAACATACCACTCCACTAACTTGTTACTTACTAATATCAGTCACATTGTTTCTCTTTTTAGTCATAAAACATTAACGAATGCCTGATTCCAAAAGAAAGCATATTTTAAAACACCTAGGGCATTCACTAAGACTTTTCCCTCAATAACCTGTCAATGAATGCTTATTAAGAGGTGATACGGTCGTTCTCTCAGAGTGACCCATTGGCGTATTCTTATATTAACAAATCACAAAAGAGTAACTGGTAATAATTTCCAAAGTATGGTAGATCTTAGAGATCTGTGCATGACCAGTAAAGTGGACAACTGCAGTGCTGATCATACTTTAGGCTTGCAAGCTCTACATCTGCAGCTGATAAACATCTGGATCTTACATTTTAGTCATGAATGTATGCACGTGATGCAGATGCACATGTACAGTGCTGCGCGCTCACTAAAAGGCCCGGTTCCATGCGTATGGATTGCTTAATGTTGCACCTGTGGGTGGTTCATCCATATTATATGAGTGGAATGCAGCAGATGAGAATCCTGAATGGGACGTGTGTTTCATCTATGACGACAGCTGCTCGTGCTGCTGTTCATTGGGTTTAAAGGACATGTGAGGAGCTGTGAGTACAGCCTGATCTGACTGGGGTTTCTCAAGTCGCAGATGTCCCAACTCAGGAGGGAGAATATGTTTCATAATTATTGGATTTCATCTCCTCCAGAGGATACCACCGTCTGGGAGGCAGAGGTGAGACAAGGCTGCATGAACAAACAGGCATATAGTTGTTGGTCTTCAGACTTCTCATTTTGTCGTGTTGAAATTTATACCAACTAAGTTTAAAGGGTTTTTTTCTCGTTATTACTGGCTGATTTTCTTCACGGTGTTCCTCTTCTGCAGCTTCATCAGGGAGCAAATCAGGCTTAGGTCTTCACTTGGTTTCTTCTAAATGTGGTTACAGAGTTTGGGAGCCAGGAGACATAATTTGCTTCACTGCATGTCTGCGCATGTGCGATTTTTATGTTGTTTCAACATCATGCAGAGCTGACCTCACGCAGAGGACGAGGATTTGCATTCTGAAGGTGCTGAGTTTGAAAGAAGTGAGGTCCCATCTTTTCTACCTCGTCTGTGCAAACAGCTCAAGGCTACAAATGCTACTAAAATCTGAATATTGGATTAAAATCAGGGCTGTACTTGCACTGTGAATAAAACAAGGCACCAGGTTTGGCAGGTAAAAGAAAGGAATGAAAAAACACAACTGGTTCTTCTGCAGTAATTTTGGTCCTTATTTAAAGATCTCTGATCAAGCTTTGATACCATGTGTCCTTCGTAGTATCAGCTACTTTATTTTGGTTTTAATCGGTTTTATTCATAAAGCACAAGCATCTTAGGCGGTCATCAGAATAGGGCAAAGAAAAGTGATGAAAGAAAAGCATAAAGAAAAAACAACCAAGACAAAGCAAAAACTATGAGAGAGGAGACAAAACTAATGGGATAGTGGCAACCAAGGCAAGGTTCAGAATCATCTGACTGAGCCGTAAATAAGATTCAACATTAAAAAGAACATTTTAAACTTAAGTAGAGAGGAAGTCTAATCGTCTAAATTTCCAGCTTACGCTCTTGTTTGGAGTTTTACGTTTGTTAAAACATAACAAGGATGTTTTCTCAGCTTTGTTTTCCCTCAACTGTGCAAAGAAGCTCCTGGTGGATCTCCCCGTGATGATCTCGGGTCTGGCCTTTCAGACCAACATATAGGAGAGCATTGCATTACATTACAACCCCTCCCATCGTGTTATCACACATGTAACACTTCAGAGTCAAGAACCTATCGCAGCAAATGCTGCATATGAGCTCACTGGAAGCCTGCTGTGTAATGTGATGTGAATTCCACAGTGTTTTTCTCTCTTGTGGGTTTGTCTTTCTCCAACATGCAATGAGATCCATTGGTTTTTGAATGATGGGGTGATCGTGGCTCGAGAGTTGGCAGTTCGTCTTGTAATCAGAAGGTTGCCGGTTCGAGCCCCGGCTTGGACAGTCTCGGTTGTTGGGCAAGACACTTCACCCGTTGCCTACTGGTGGTGGTCAGAGGGCCCGGTGGCGCCAGTATCCAGCAGCCTCGCCTCTGTCAGTGCGTGTCTCCTCGAGAGACGCGTGAAATTATTTTTCATAACTACTGAAATAATTCTGTCATCGTGCTTTTTTTGTCTTCTGTGGTCTTTCGGGCATTTTGGTATCGATGTGCATCCATTGTTTTTAAGAATGTACCAGCTTGTAGATTCAACCCTCCCTAAAGGTTTTTACAATCTTTGTTATAACAGTAGTCACCAAATACAAGTGGAATTAGCTGCAAATATTTTATCTGTTTAATTTGTAATGGAGTACCAAGGGAACAGGACACATCTGGGCATGACAGCTAAAAAAAAGCTGAAAGTCTGCGCTTCAGTCACATTTAGATTGATTTAAAATCTTCTGAGGTGGTGCACAAAGGCACAATTACACAAAAAAGCTGTATTTGTGCAAAGAAACTGTATGATCAATGAAAGAGAGACAACCATGTCTGTAAAATCAAAGATGCAGAGTAAAGCTTGTCGAGACCCAAACACATCAATCGGTCTTCAGCTCCGAAGCTCATAGAGCCTCTCTGAAGATGTAAGAAACACATGTTGCATTCAACTAGCCCGACCTTCTGTTTCAAAAAATAAAAAAGTAATGAATGTTTTGAATCCCTTTAAACTTTAAAGCTCTCTCCGCTAAATCAACACTACAATTTAGAAAAGCTCAATAGATAAAAATCATCCGAAACAGATGAAAGGCAGCGTGTTTCTGTTTGAGTTTACTTCCGTCGATGATTCTCTAAAAAACGTGAGTCCCATATTTGTAGCTACCTGCTATGAACTGTCTATTTCTGTAAAATAGATGTAGCAGGGGGTTTTTTTCTTCAAAGAAATAGAAAAGAGAGACGCCGCAGAGACAAAGGACAGCCCAGACATTAGAAAAAATGTAATTTTCCAAAGGCCAAGAATCTGGGTAAATGATGTTTCACAGCATGGGGGTCGATGTTGAGCATCAGTGGGTGTCTGAGTGCATTCCTCGTGTAGTGACCTCTGTGTGAGTGTGTGCACGGGTGCTTGCAAACCATATTTCTGCAGCTACGTCCAGGCTCTCACGTTGTTTTCCTCCTCTCAGTCAGTGATGTTGATTTAAGCAGGACATTCGACATCTGGCGGACTGTTTGTTCTTAAGGAGTGGCCAGTCAGGGTGTCAGAGAGCCTTTATGTATGTCCTGGTTTTAACCTCGCTCACACAACCTCTGGGCCCCAGTCGTCTGTCCTTTTTTTTTTTCTTACACCTGTCATTTGGGGATTTTTTTTCTGTTTGCTTGTTTGTTTTGCTTTTGCACATAGAACATAAATTAAACAATCATTAAAAAATATATATACTATTAATTTTTACACTTGCAATGACTGCCACTTATAACAAACTGGCATAAAAGCTAGATATTACCAGTCTGTTTCTATTTACGACTATAGGATGCCCTCTGGTGGAGAAAAGGGAAAAGAAAGAGGAAAATCTGGGAGATTTAGGGGCTTTTTATGATTGAAATAGTCTTAATGACATTGTAGTTAAGAAGTAGCCCTCAATAACATTTCCCCCCCAAGTTTATTTGCTAATTCTAATATAGTCTCTGCATTTTAAGAGTAAGATATCTAGGCTTACTGTCAAGGGTCACTTTATTAGGTACGCATCACTAATACTGTGTTGGACCCGCTTTGTGCCTTGTTAACTAACATATTTACAGATCCAATAAGTTCCCGAGACCTTGCCAAAATATTTTGATCCATATTGAGATGCTAATGTCACACAGTTGCTACAGATTAGTTGGCTGCACACAGTGTTGGGAAGGTTACTTTTAAAATGTATTCCATTACAGAATACAGAATACATGCCCCAAAATGTATTCTGTAAAGTATTCCGTTACGTTACTCAATGAGAGTAACGTATTCTGAATACTTTGGATTACTTAATATATTATCATGCTGTTTACAACTACATGAATGTACTATTGCTGTGATTTATTACTGTTACTGAAGGTCCGCGGCTCCGAACCGTAGTAAAGGGACCTCTGGCTAATACGGTGGGTTCTGTGTCGGGCTCATAGCCGAAAACTAGCTTTACTTTGTTGTCTGGGTCAACTTTGCTAGCGAGAGACAGAGAGAGGCGTTGAAAGGCTGCTCCAACAGAACTTATTGTTTTTGGAGGAAAACACGAACACGGTGTACAGTCGAGTCTTAATAGCTTACTTACAACTGGGCTCGTCAGGCTCTCTTCTTGGCTGCAGTGGTTATTATTATATTTACATGCTTCCAGCTCCCGTTTTTGCTCGATGACAGCTCGTACTTTTCCTTTTTCTCCCTCCCTCGCTCACAGACACATAACGTGTATGGCAGTCCATTCTCCCTGCAGCACGGACTACACTGCCTATGATGCTACATTCTTTAGAGCTATACCGGTAGCATTCTGCTTATTAGCTTAGCACAACAACAACAAAAAGGCCTCTCTCACCCAGGAAACACGCAGAGAGAGAGCGTCACCCTGTAACCATGGCAATCTTAACGCTGCCGCCTGGAACAACAGAACGTAGCTGTCAAACAAAACCCAAACAGTCCTGACCCGCGACAATATGAAACAGGGAAGTACCGCCATGTAATCCATTTATTTCAACAAAGTAACTGTATTCTAAATACCACCTTTTTAAACGGTAACTGTAACGGAATACAGTTACTCATATTTTGTATTTTAAATACGTAACGGCGGTACATGTATTCCGTTACTCCCCAACACTGGCTGCCCATCCGTGATATGAAGCACTCATTCCACTGCACCCCCAAGGTGCTCTAGTGGGTTGAGATCTGGTGACTTTGGAGGCCGTTTGAGTTCAGTGAACCAAGAAATCAGCTTGAGATTATTTCAGCTTCATGGCATGACGTGTTTTGTTGCTTGAAGCAGCCATCAGACGATGGGTACACTTTATGTGGCCGTAAAGGGATGAACATAATGAATAGCAATACTTGGGTAGGCAGTGAGCCCTGCGACAGACTGGCGACCTGTGCAGGGTGTCCCCTACCTCTCGTCCTAAGACAGCTGGGATAGGCTCCAGCGCCCCCCGCGACCCTGAAAAAGGAGAAGGGAGAGGATGGATGGATGGGGAGGCTGTGGCATCCATGCTTTCATGTTGTTTACATCAGATTCTGAGCCTACCATTCAAATTTAGTACAAATTAAGTCCTATCAGACAGGGCAACATTTTAATTTTGGCAAACCCAAATTGTGGCCTCAGTTTCCGGTTCTTAGCTGACAGGAGTGGCACCCAGTGTTGTCTTCTTCTTCTTCGAGGTTCAGTGTGTTGTGTGTTCAGAGATGCCCTTCTGCACCTTGTGACCTTTCCTATCAGCTTAAGCAGTCTGGCAATTCTCCCCTGACCCCTAATATCAAGAGGCCAACTTTCCCCCAGAGATCTACGCTCAGTGGATATTTCTCTTTTTCAGACCATTCTCTGAGATGATTGTAGTGGGAAAATCCCAGTAGATCTGCATCTTTTATTTCTTTTTTACTTTTCTGAATCACTGTATGTGTCACCCTTAACACTTAACAACAGGATCTTAGGACTCATATTTAACATTGTTATATTTACATCAATAAATAAATGACCACACTTAATATTTTTCTCCAGTTTGTTTGTTTTTATCTTTTTGCTAGTCCAGAAATATCGACATGTTAAAGGCTTTGCAAACATTATATATCACTGTGAGACATCATTTTGACCTCTGTTCATAACACCCACAGAGATGAGCACACACAGCTGTCACAGCTCCACGTATAGCTCCTTCCTTTTTTCCTTTTTATTTTACATTTCAACAAAATAAAGCTACTTGTAACCTTTCTATGTTAGTTCTTTATTCCTGAAATTGAGTTCCTGTATTTTAACTTTTACTTCATCAAGACTCAGCAGATCATGTGTCATATAGTATGATACAAACTGGTGTTTAAGGTCATCCCAGCGTGTTCGTTTCTTTTAAAGTGAACAAGCTCCAAAACGAGTCATACGCTCTTAGTTTACAGCTTTATATTATTACTTTAAACAACTTGTGAGTACTTAACATTTCACACTAAATATGCAAAGCCCTTGTTTTTATTTTGCGCTCCTGAAACTCCCATCACCCCTGTATTTAGTCACCTGTGTAATCACAAATTAGTGTTTTAAAAAAGTGCAAATCTGAAAAGAGAGCGCAACATATAAATGTTTACTGAACTTACTGCAATGTCTGCAGAGAGCCTGGCTGGAGTGCAAACATACAGGATGCAACACCAGATCTGACTATACACTTCTGATACACTTTAATAGACCTCTCTGCATTGAATCATATCTGTTATTAATCTCTGTCTCTCTTCCACAGCATGTCTTTATCCTGTTTTCCTTCTCTCACCCCAACCGGTCGCAGCAGATGGCCCCGCTCCTCCCTGAGCCTGGTTCTGCCAGAGGTTTCTTCCTGTTAAAAGGGAGTTTTTCCTTCCCACTGTCGCCAAAGTGCTAACTCATAGGGGGTCATATGATTGTTGGGTTTTTCGCTGTATCTATGAAGCGCCTTGAGGCGACTTTTGTTGTGATTTGGCGCTATATAAATAAAATTGAATTGATAGTTTATGATTTATACCAGCTGTCCCCAACCTTTTTTGCATCACAGACCGGTTTATGCCCGACAATATTTTCATGGACCGGCCTTTAAGGTGTCGTGGATAAATACAACAAAATAAAACTAGTACTGGTACCAAAAAAATTTATTCAAAAGACAAAGGAAAACCGAGTAAACGATAAAAACGATAACAAAATAACGCTGAAAACCGATAAAATCCCTGAAAACTATACATTTCACACCTGAGCCTCAACTCTCGCGGCCCGGTACCAAACGACTCACGGACCGGTACCTGTCCGAGGCCCGGGGACCGCTGATTTATACCACTATCCATTTAGGTTATATGTATAAATCCAGTCAATAATAAAACAGCCAAAAACTTGGATTTCCTCCTGTAAAAATAATTAATTTCAACAGTAAAACTGTTCTGTTTGCTAGTGAATTACCCAGTTACTCAGACCTGAGTGTCCTCCTAGTTGGTGGTTGCTAAAATGATTGCAAAGTGTACAATGCTGCTCTGAAAACCTCTGATTGCTCAGGTCGACAGGTTTCACCCAACAACGAGTTGGGAAATGCATTTTAGCCAGGCGTCAGAGCTTGTTTTATGACATAATTTTTCTGACCACATATCTGTATTAATTTCCATTCAGAAACTTCTAATAATCAGGCCTCATACCGCTTCATTTCTGAGAGCCACAAGGACTGTTTCATAAACAAGGACAGGACATTTTCACTGCCATGTCCAGTAACTGTTGGTGCAATTTTATTTGCAAAAGCTATATAAGCGAGTACCACTGACGCCACAATATCTTTAAAAATCTGACAAAAACAATGCGTATGTGCAGTTTTATACCCGTGGCCCGAGCTTCTGTGCCACCGAGCGGCGCATAAAATGTTTTAAAAACATCCACAAAACTAGAAAGACATTTGAATCACGACCACACATTTAATTCTAGAATTTATCACAAGTCTAAAAGGAAAACTAGAAAAACAAAAACGTTACAAGCAAAGAGAATCAAAGTGTGACATTTAATCTTAAAACGCTTTCATCTGCAACAAACTTTCACTGAGCATCTTTTTAAAAATGACGAGAACCTGAAACTCTCAAATTATTTTCAATAAAGTTTCATCAAAAAACAAAACAACAAGAAGAAAAAAAACCTTGTAAGGGCTTGGATACAGAAAGGAGGCTTGTGAGGTTAGGTCCATGAACTCAGGCGTCTAAAGCCTCTTTCAGACATGCGCTCTTCTTCATTAAACTAATGGCAACAACGTATCAGCATCCTGATCACTCGTCCTTAAAAGACAAAAAATAAAAATGTGGAAATCTGTCTAGGTCAAACCTAGAAACATCCATGTATTATTGAAGCCAGCAATATTACATATCACATGTCTGAAAAGGGTTTAATAAACATCTGAATTTATTTTACACGCGCGCGCACACACACACTCACGCCAACTTGCGAATGCATAACAGCTGTGATGTACAAACAAGGTAGGGCTGTATGATAAATACACTATCACTGTATCACAAAAGGATAAACACACGTCCATCGAAAATCGATGGGAATTGTGCCAAAAAAGGAAAAAGAAATCCTGATTTTAAAAAAATGATTTTTTTCTTTTCTTCTTTTTACAAAAACAACATAACCACATCATTACACAACCGTCTCCAGACAGGCATCAGTAACGGCGACCGAAAGCTCCGCCCTGCAGCCCGCTGCCCTGCATCAGCTGGTTCTGTCTGTTAAGCGCTCCGGACAGAGACTGAGATGTTCCCGTGTTCATGTAGCCGCCACGGCCTCTGAAATCAAAGACACACTGACATCAGCTCTGTTGTGAAACCAGCGCGGCTAGCTGCAAACGAAACAACACTGAATGCAGAAGCTACTCACCCAGCCATTCCTCCCCGTGCCATGTGGCTCTGTCCTGGGATGGCTCCATCCCGACCTGGAATTAAAAGAAGAAGAAGAAAGATCCAAGTTAAGACAGCAGTGCTTTTATAGCCAATACCTTAAAGTGCAGGTTGACCTACCTTGCCAGGGTCTGTCTCCATCCATCTTACGGTTAGAATCCCAGTCACGACCGCCCTCCCTAATAAAAGACAGGAAAACGGCATTAGTGGACTATAAAAGTTGCGTATTGCGCTTGAAAAGAAGCCAACATAGAGTGATATTCACCTGGGATTCATGCGCTTGTCATAGCCTCCACCCCACGAGTCTCTTCCGTCTCTGCCGTGTCTTTCTGAGAAGTGCTGCAAAAGGACAAGACAGCTGAAATTTCTATATTCTCACATGCAGACGCTACAAATTCTACACACTAAAAGTTCAGCTGTTAGTTAAAGCTCTGAACCACAACAACTTATCAAAACTGTGGGAGCTCACTTTAAAGAGCACTGGTGTTTGATATCCACACGCCAAGCTTGTGAAGCTGCAGTGCTCAGCTCAACTGTGTTTTATTTAACTTAAGAGGCTTTGCCGGTGTGCATGTTCCACATCTAGACTTCAACATGCAGAATTTAGGAGTCAGGATGGTGCCAACAATAAATATTTGTTTTTTTCTCTCTCAGTTTTCCTAACAGAATATTTTTGGGGGAGGATGCAGGGTTCTTACCTGACCATCTCTGTCAGCACCCATATTACGGGTGTTGTCCCGCCTGTCCATCATCATGTCGTCTTGGTAACGTCCCCTTTCTCTGTGATCAAAATCCTGATAGCGACCGAAGTCTGAGCGGCCGTAACGGTCATCCATGGCCATACGCTTATCAGGCCAGTCGTCTTTCCTAAAAAGGAACCACAAAGACCACGAGGATCGACCAGTGAGCAGAGCTGTATCCAGCAGATAAACGCAGCATGCATCAGTGTCACACACACGTCACCGTACCTGCCGTCCATGTCGTAAGGCCTCTTAACGGGGCGCCGCTCCTGTTCATAGCGCAGCTGCTCCTGCTGCCGTCTCAGCTCCTCGCGCTCCCTGAGGATCCTTTCCTGCTCTCGCCGCCTTTCGTACTCGATGCGTAGCCTTTCGCGCTCCAGGAACTGACGCTCCATGCGATCTGCGTCGAGGCGCTGCTTCTCAGCCTGCAAATTAAATCGTTTGATTACAGTTAATTCATACATTTTTAGAACTAACAGGGATTAAGGTGAGAAGTGTTTATATGGGAGGAATGAAAGCAAATGTAGTGATTATGTGCAGAGTGCATCGGATTGAGAGTTGTACCAAAGGACGCATATTTGGAGGCAGAGAGGAGTCATGTGACGGTACCTCCAACCAGTGTCTCTTCCTCATTAAGTGGTTTCGCTCCTCCCTCTCCCGGAAGAGACGGATGCGCTCACGCTCTCGGTCAGGTCGGAATTCCCGATTGCGATCACTGAATGAAAACAGCAAAGATCAGCTGCTATTTATTATCCCATCAAAACCTCAGCTAAGTGCTAATATATAGAAGTGTCTTTATGAATACATTCTGTATTGTTAAGCTCCACGATGGGCTAAGTGTTATTTCTGTATTCATGATCCTTACGTGAATCTGCGTCTCTCGACCTCTCTGATCTCCCTCTCCCTCTGCCTTTGTCTCTCCCTCTCCCTTTGCTCCTTAATCTGATCAAATGACAAGATGTCTTTCCTCTCCTTACTCGAAGAAGTTCGGTCCCGACTCTTGGAGCTCTGAAGAAAGAGCAGAAGAGTGTGAAGACGGGCATGATCTAACCACTTCATGCATCAACAAAACAACACTGATTAAGAGGGAGATGGCAGTTACAGGGTCATTAATCATTACTTACCCTCTCCTTGCTTTTGGTTTTGACACTGATAACAGGCTCTCCCTTGGACTTGTCCATAACTACAGTCCTCTCATTTCGTCCTGTCAAACAATCAAAATTATTAATGTCAAGTATGTAATAAAGGTTTTTTTTTAATCATGTCCAGGTGGAAATTCTAACACATCTCACACCTTTGCCATCTTTTCCTTCACCTTCAGACTTCTCATCCTTTCCATCAGACCTGCAGAAACATCCATATTGTCAGAAATCATTGAACAGTTAACCTGATCCTTATCTTGGTTTATACAAAGGGCTAAATGTCTGACAAACTACCCAGACACATGGCATGCTAAAAATATAAATAAACCTGTGATATTTAAAAGCTCACTGGGCCAAATTTTCCCAGCAGAAGAGGCACTTTTAGCGATATCACTCAAACACAAGTCAACGTCTGGCAGTCTTACTTGGAGTCAGTGGAGTGTCTCCTGTCACTGCTAGACCTCTTGGGGTCGTTCTTGTCAGCTGGCTTCTTCCCTGCAGGTTCATTTTTAGCCTGCAATGTTTAAACGGGAACACGTTTATTCACAAGACCAAGCTCAACATCAGTGTGTTTAAAGAAACAAATACTACTGCCTTCTCTATAGCTTTCTAATTACTTCAGATCATTTCTAATCTTTGCCATTTCTAACCATTTTATTTACTGCGTGGTTTTTTATTTAGAGCTAACACTTTAGCCTGATTACAACCATCAGTTTAACAACGTTTTAGGCATCGCAATACAACTAAACAAAATAAACTGCTGCTTCCAAATGATCAGTAGGGCTGCTCGATTATGGCAAAAGTGATAATCACGATTATTTTCACTGAAATTGAGATCTCGATTATTTGACGATATTTATTTAACCCTTTAAGACCTACCATAGAACCAAGTCCGCCAGAGCTTATATTGTTTTTTTACATGTTGTAGAGCCATTTGTGGGAGCATTTCAAGTTGCTATACATCAATACAACTGTTATAGCCCATATTTTAATAATATGTCTGCATTAAGTCCATAGTAACTACATTAATTGCAAAAAAGTGCAATAAACTACAAAAAAATTGAAAATCGTTTTTGTTACATATATTTCTACTTGGAGAAATTTAAGAGGTTTATCCCTCAAAACTTTAAATACAACAAAGTTGGAAAAAGTAGTTTACAACAACAGGAAATTTATTTTGAGTGTCTTCATAGTTTTATTTTTGAGATACAGCAATTTTTATATACTGCAGGAAAAACGAAAAACAATCCTATGATGCAAATTTGCAAAGAAAACAGCATGTGCATCAAAATAAACTATTTCCAGCAGTGCAATTCGAGTTCTAAGTATCTCAGAAACTATTCAGAAAAGTCAAACATGACTTATAAAAAACACCAGTATAGGCTTTTAAGGCCTACAAGTAAAAAACTACATTTTCCGCGAAAATGACGTCACTTCTGGTTTCGGACAGGAAATGGCAGACATGCGATAGTTCGCGATGCAGTCTGTTTCAATGTGGGAAGTGTTATGAACAGCTGATCGGATCGGCAAAGTGTGTTTCTGGAATATTATGTTTTTGTTCCTGCAAGCGCTTTTTATGCAATTTTTGCAAAGCTATATGTGGAAGGAAACCGTGACCTAGGACAAGCTGATGGCGTAAGATGTAAGTACAACTCCTCCGGTTTCATATGCAAAAAAAATTATTGCACTAGCTTACGTGGTTTAGGTTCTACAGGGATTTAAAAATAGTTGCACAAAACAGAGCGTGCCCCCTCTGACAGGCTTTAAAGGGTTAACAATAACAATGTATTGAATAATGACTTTTAAAAATAATATAAAATATGGTGCAAATACTGATAACAGTGCAAATGTTTGCAATATAAGAAATGAATGAAAAATGTAAACATCTATGTTTAGTGAACTTTGCAGTGTTGCTTTGTGGTGCAGCTACGACACTGTAGCAAAGTTTACACACTATGTCTACTTGATCCACGTCTGACTCAGAACCCATAATGTTTCCACACCACTGAAGTTTTTTTACCTCTCTTTTCAACCAACAGCAGTCACTCTCCTCTCCAAATAACTCCTGCTTAGCTTTCCGAGCTTCCCTTGGGTCCTCGTAATTGTTGTGACGTGTGTTCAAAACGCAGAGAGGTGCGCTCGATTTGCCACATGGAGCAGCGCGAGAGTAAAGCATGAGGGAGGTGCTAATAATCGGCTCAGTCATTTTTAATGATCGTTGAAAGCCCAGATCGTAATCGTGATTAAAATTCGATTAATTGAGCAGCCCTAATGATCAGACTGCCAGATGAAATGTTAGTTACTGTAGAATAAATACTAAAATCAGCCGTCCTTCTGTCCACACTCACCCGCTCCACAGAGATCATCCTGCCATGCAACTCGGTCCTGTGAAGGTGGCTGATACACTTGGTTGCTTCCTCTGTGGATGACATGGTGACAAACCCATAGCAGCGAGCCCCGGGACTTTTGGCATTGGTCACCACCTTCGCTCCGACAACCTGCAGGACATTTATAAAGCCCATAAATATTTCCTGTTGCGTCCATGCAGAAAGTAAGTGTCTGGCGACACTGGTGAGAGACCGTTTTCAATCGACTAACCTTGCCATATTTGCTGAAAAGCGTCTTCAGATCAGTCGCTCTGGTAGTGGAAGAGAGGCCACTGACCCACAGATTCCTGCTGCTGCTTGCTGCGGCCCCAGCTCCAGCACCTACACATGTGCACCATAAAATTAATGAGCACACAGCCACCGAAAACAAGACCACCAAGACAAAGAAGCCATTTGATTTACTCACCCTTTTCATCCTTCGACTCGGTCTTGCCATCTTTCTCCTCAGAGCTAGAGAAGAAGGGGAAAAAAGCCATCAACCTACAACGGTGAGGATGTTGGCGAGGACATCCACGATCTTCTGGCACACATGTTTGTATTTCTGTTATATAGCATCTCTCATTGCCTACAGCGATCAACCCAACATGTACCATAGTGCAGTGATGTACTGGCGAATAAATGGAGTTATATCCTCTGGCAATCCGAATAGTTAGGTTTTTAATGGATAATAAAGTGGGACGGGTGAGTGCAAGGAATGAAAAATGGGGGAAACAAACCAAAACAAATGTACAAAACATTTTTACCTCCAAAAGAGCATCCAAATTTTGCTAGCACAAAGGGGCCAAAGCAACAGAGATAACCATTTTTGGTTTCTAGTATACAGAAAGCAACAAACCTCTTTTTCTGATCATCGCCCTCTACAGAAGAGGACTCTTTCAGTGTCGAGGCTGTATCCGCAGCAGCTTTCTCTTCTGTCTTCTCATCCTCCTCAACCTTCTTAGCCCCCGTTTCTGAATCAACAGTTTCAACCTCGCCGCCCTGTTTGCTTACACTAACAGCCTGCGACATTTTGTTTTCACCGTCAACTGTCTCTTCTGGGGCGTTCTGTTCCTCCCCAACCTCTTTGGGATCAGTCCCCACAACATCCCCGCTGCCCTCCGCATCTCCAGCGGCAGTCACGTTGGACTGGGCACCTGTGTCGGACACACTTTCTTCCCCTCCGGCGGTGGCTCCTTGGTCTTCTTCAGGGCTCGTCTCGTGGCTCTGGTGTTGATCTTCGTTATGCGGCTCAGATAAACAAGACCCGGCTACTTTGTCATTTTCTACGGATTTAACAGGAATAGAATGGCACATAGTTTAATCACTTCTGAAACACATCAATGGTTAACGAGGAACTGGCAAGGCCTGGATTAGGAACGTCATGACCACTGGCCTGTGCTCTTAGAACTATGTATTAAAACGATGACCCTAAAGAGAGACTGGAAAAGGGCCCAAAGGCTGTTGGGACAACCGAGCAACTAAAGGGGCTAAAACTCATTTCTCAAGCTCAACCACTTCACTCTTTTCACCTGATCCAAGACAGACAAAGAGTAGAGTGCTGAAGAGAGCCACAACATCAGCAGTACACCGGAGGCTCGCTGAACTCCGTCTTCTTTCAGCCTTTGAGACTTTTCCAGCGTCCATTGGTAGTGAGCAGACCTTCAGCTCAAGTCCAGCAGTTTCTTATCCAGCTGATTTATGATTCACCGTCTTTAAAAAGTCGTAAGAGTTGACAAATCTTGATGCATCTTCTTTGCCTTGACCTTCGCGTGGCAACCTAGAAACACTACAATCACCTGCACACCTTAAACCTCCCTCACCTTGAAACTGAATTGCTGGCAGTGTGAATCAACTTGTTAACCACAGTCACGTGAGCGTGTGAGAAGATGTATGGTAACTTGACCGATATTTACAAATGAACAAAGACAAGATCATATGTGGCTAAACAAATTTCAACACCAAGTCAGCAATTCCCTTTGGGCTTCCAGTCTCTCTTGTTGGTTGAAACTACACAAAGTGTTTGCATTTTCAAGCTTAACACTGCACATCTACACCTCAACCTTATGATGAGCCAATTTTTTTTACAGTACCTGTTTCTTCTTTTGTGTCGTCAGCCTCTGGATCCTGAGCCTTTAACACAGAAAATTATGTCTCGTTCAAAACGTTATCGTGTTTTAACAGGCTCTGCAGGTAGGGATGCACCGATACCGATACTGGTATCGGGTATCAGGGCCGATACTGTAAAATGTGTGTGTACTCATACTCGTAAAGTTAACCGATACCATGAACCGATACTAACTTATTTCATTAGTCAGAGGGTGGCTGGTCATTTCTGTTGTAGTTTTTTAGATTGGCCACTAGGGGGACATCCCGCGCTTAACAGGCACAGGGTTAAACGAGTCAGACTGGCAGCTCCAGATAAAAAAAGAGAAACTGGAGGCTGCTGTAGCTAGGCTAAACAAAATGTCAGCAGTGTGGACCGGAACAGCCAACTTTAACTCAGGTTTTGGAAAAGCGATGAAAAATGTCAAGAGAAAATCTACAGGCAGTTAAAATAACAGAGGCTCTGACTCATTTTATCGCTCTGGATGACCAGCCAATGCCAGTCGTGGAAAATGTAGGATTCTTCTCAGCATACTCGAGCTGCGATATGAAATTCCCATCCGCCCACACATCAGGGAGATAATGGTGCCAAAACTTTCTGAAGAGGTAAAGACAAGCAGTGTGTGCATGATGTGAGTCCTTGGTTTAACGGCACAGTGGACTGATGATCCACGGGCAGATGAGGAGTTCGTTTGTCAATGCCAAATACTTTTGTTATTTTGTTTGTTTGTTTACAATATGGACACTCTGCAATAATTTAAAAGGTTATTTTATTCTCAAACCTAATTTGTATTTATTTTACTCCAAACAGAAGTGTTTATTTATTATTCTGAAAGCTCGAGACAGTGCCAATAGTTCAGTGATATTTTGTAAAATTACAATGTGGAGACTCTGCAATAATTTAACAGAAGTGCTTATTTTTCACTTGAAATTTTTTTGTGGTCATTTTTATTAAGATTTTATTTTTTATCGGCAGAGAATAAAATAAAATCTGTCTTCCAATTAATTGCATTTGTGTGTGTGTGTGTGTGGTAGAAGTATCGGTTTTTGTACTCTGTATCGGCAAGTACTCAGATCCAAGTATCGGTATCGTATCGGTTTGAAAAAATCGGTATCGTTGCATCCCTATCTGCAGGCGTAAGAAATACTTGTCAGTAAACCTACCACATTGGCTGCTGAAAATGTTGAATCTTCATCCTTATCCAGCATCTCAAATTCATCCATCTGTTAAAATATATTCAAATAAACTAACATTAAAACAGAGTTACAAGTAAAGATTTTGCAGACAGGTTTCTAGTATTATCTCTCACCTCGGGACCTCTTGTGTCTTCTTCTGACTCGAGTGCCCTGTAGTCGTTTTCTTCATTCATCCCCGAGTCGTCCTCTCTGTAAAAGTTCTCGCTTCCGTACTCGTCATCTTCAGCCGGTATTCCGTTGTCATTGTCAGTCTCGTCCAGAATGTTCATGTCAAGGATGTCCATGTCCTGCATGTTCTCGTGTTCGTGCTCATCCTCCTGATTATCCTCCTGATGAGACAAAGACGTTTTTAATACATCAGCCGTAGCATCCAAACTGGAGGAAAAGCAAGATAATCCTATCAATAAACTTACATGGCCATCGCGGGAATCCTCCTCCATAGTGCCATCCTCCGGTTCATCGTTCTCCTGCTTGGTATCTAAAGAAAATACACTTTAGTTTAGTCTTCGTCTGATTTTGACAGGTGACTAAATCTCTCCCACGCATATTCTGTTATCATTGGTCTTGCTATACTCTTCTTTTAAACCCCCAAAACGGCCTAAAAGTTTTATTGACATGGTAAATGGTAAATGGCCTGTATTTATATAGCGCTTTACTAGCCCCTAAGGACCCCAAAGCGCTTTATATATCCAGTCATCCACCCATTCACACACACATTCACACACTGGTGATGGCAGCTACATTGTAGCCACAGCCACCCTGGGGCGCACTGACAGAGGCGAGGCTGCCGGACACTGGCGCCACCGGGCCCTCTGACCACCACCAGTAGGCAACGGGTGAAGTGTCTTGCCCAAGGACACAACGACCGAGACTGTCCAAGCCGGTGTCGTGCCAAACTAGGTCTCCCCGACAGAATTTGTTTCCCCTGCATCGGGAGCACACGCTGGACTGTCCAAATCATGGACAAATAGTATCCCACATTGTTGATTTTTAGTTTACAAACACTTCTTATAATGACTAACTACTCCTGACATTTTTGAGATGGTAGCTCTTTATACAACGACGTTATTGTGGGATACAAATAATATCAGGCTGATCCTGCCACAATTTGTTCCCCCTGTGTAAATCACGGACAAACAGTATCCCACATTGCTGATTTTTTGTTCACAAACACTTCTTATTATGACGCATTACTCCTGAAACTTTGGAGGATTTAGCTCTTTATATAGTAAAGTTACAGGAGAATAAAATAGTTATCAGCCAAAATGTTAATGGTTTGTTAAAATAATCCCATCTGATATGCCGTGAGCAATAAATATATAATTTTCTGTTGTAACCCTCAAACTGAATGGTAATGTAATGATACTAATTTTTCACAAAATGAAAACATCAGTACTTGCTGCGTGCTCCCAGCACAGGGGAAACAAATTCTGTCGGGGATACCTACTTTGGCACGATTACAAGGCGAACTCCCAACTCTTGAGCCACGATCGCCGCACATTATCAAAACTCTTTGTCCATAAAGATGTGGGAATTATAAAGGCAGGGAAGTTTGCATCATTTGACTAACAACGAAATATGCTCAGTAATGTGAAGCGAACAGAAAGCGACATATAACGAAATACCGTAATCGTTCACGAATGCTGCACAAGCACGAAATACAACGACATGACATATCACGTGTCACCTGCCTTGCAGAAGCCTCTCGGGCACAGCAACAAACGGAAAACATGCTGTTTTAAGAGCTTGCTGCAAATCTTACCTCTGGCAGCGCGTTTAGGTGTGACGTTAGCCTTTTTGGTGGTCAACTCCGGAGCGACGATAATCTCGTCGGGATTCCCACCCTCCTCCTCGATTGCCTGTTTGTCAAGAGTACGGCAAAAACGCTTTACAGGTTGTACATTTAAGCAACAGTTGAAATGAAAACATGTCAAATAGGTGAATGCACGCAAATTAGCGGCATTAGCGAGTTATTTGGTACAAGCGTATGCTAGCACTTAGCATACATTTAGGGTCAACGGCCTTGTAGCGTAGTACGCTTCAAATTTTGCGACTGTGTGAGCGTCAAACTAAACGTCTATAATGCAGGCCTTTCTGTGCATTTTAAGCATTGTTATTCAGCGACTGGCTGTTTAAGAGACTGTAAAATTCAGACCTTTTTAAGACGCTCTAATAGCACGCTCTTCACGCCCGTCGTGTCCAGGTTTCGTTTCTTCAGCTCGGCCTTCAGGTCTATGACCCGCAGCTCCGACAGTTTGCGCACTTCTGCACCCTCCGGCACCTCCACATCTGCTGATGGGTCAGCCATCGCAAGACACGGGGAAATATCTCTTCAGCTTGCAATAGTAATGATAATATTCCTTCAGAGAGCCGTGTTTACTGGCGCCGCACAACGAGTGGAAGCAGCGGGATTACTAAATTACAGCAAAATGGCGGATGCTGCAAGCAAAGGTGGTGACGACACAGCGCAGGCGCAGTGCAGCGATAGTGCGGAGACTTGCACCAACCAGCGACAAGGATCTGATGGCCGTGAGAGCGCAGAGTATAGTAAAGTAAGCAGCTGCTGTTATTTACGCAAGCGTTAAAACACGATAAAAGCACACAGACAGCTATTTTAGTTAGTTCTTCTTTTCTGCTCCCACCATCTTCATCCTTCTTACCCTACCTCTTACATCCTCCTCTGTTACACCAACCATATCCACTCGCTCCACCCACTCCACCCTACCTGCACTCTTTTTCACGTCTTGTGCACTTTCCCTTGCTTTGGATGGTTGACCCCAAGTATTAAAACTCTTCCTCCTTCACTGTTACACCTGTCTCCCTCTCATTCACACACTGCTGACTTTTATTCCCTTTCTCTCCAGTCGCACCTCTCCAGGCCATCTTCCACCTTCTTCCTATTCGTGTCATCTTTGAACGTCATAGTCCATCTCTGCAAGCAAGAATGATCTCAGATGTAATCCCACTCCCAACTTAAACCCATATGTCCCTGCAGCTGCACCTCACCACTGTCTTACTGTCCTCATACATGTTTTTCTAAGGCATGTTACAAAAAGGTTAAAGGTATAAAGTTTATGCTTTATTCTCCTGTTTTGAAGGCAGTCTTTGGATTGCATAACATTGTTACAAATCAATAATAAAGAAAATAACATTACACAACTTAATGCATAGTTAATACAAAGATCACAGCTTAAACGGCCCCCATACAGCCCGGGCCGAATTTAAAGAAATGCCATATTTACAGGACTCGTCTGTCAAGCTTTCCACACATTCATGATTTTGTACTGCCGATTTATTAGTGGGTAAAGGCTGAATCTCAGTCTCAGAAAGAATGAAAATTGTACATGTCACTGAACTTGTAGTTCGAGTCATTTACTTTACTGTGGGGCAAACTTTTGCTGGCAACAAGAGGTCGAGGGTTATCTAGTATTTCAGGACTGTCAGTCTCCTCTGGCACGTTGGCACTCCTGGGTGATGTCGGGGAGCCACCGGTGAAAGACACACTGGCACTTTGTGCATGATGTGACCATGTGTTTGAGGCTGTACCAGTCAGGGACAAGTCTTCACCAAAGGAGGAGCATCCGGGAACGTTAAAAGAGTCGAGGCTGAAGGACGAGGAGGCGGAGCTGACGTGAGCTGCTCGCGGTTCGTGGAGATTGAGTTTGGAGACCAGTGGTTTGCCGACTGTTACTTGCTGCCTTTCTTGTACTTCCTCATCCATGTTGGTGTAGGTGTAATGAAGGCACATTGTGAATGTGAACTCCCTCTATAAAGACAGTAAAAAGCACAATTTATTTTAGTTTTTTTTAGCAGTTATGAAAAAGTATCGGCTTCAGTCTTCAATGCATATGATTAAACTGCCTTTAGATGGCATATATATATATTTTTTTAAAGTTTCTTTAAGGCAGTGATTCCCAAAGTGTGGGTCGAGGCCCCCTGGGGGCCACAGCAAAACAAAACTTCTGTTTAAAATGATTTATGTATTCACATATTTATATAAATGTATTTATTTCTATAAAAACTACATTAAAACTGGTAATAAGAGGAGGTTACTTTGTGACATTACTCATTACTTTGATCCTTTGACGGGATTTCCTGTTTTTTAAGTGAGCTGGTCCGGCTTGGCATTGGAAACGACTGCTCTGAGGTCATAAATAGAAGAACTTATTGTAAAAATAGGGAAAAATGACAGACCTTGAGTCTCTGCAGGCTGCGGATGCGCGTGTAGAGACTGTGGGCTTCTGGTGAAGGAAGCTCCTCTTTTATCAATAATAAACAGCCAGCTTCCAGTAGAGTCTCCTGATTGCTCTTCTTCAAATCAATGTCCACATCCTGCAAAAGTGATACGAAAACTCTGTAAAGCTCAGTGCATTTTCAATTAGATGCTTGTGCTTTAACCCTTTAAAGCCGGTCAGAGCGGGCACCGTTTTGCGCAACTATTTTAAAATCCCAGTAGCTCTGCAACCACGTAAGCTAGCGCAATAATTTTTTTTGCATATGAAACCAGAGGAGTTGTACTTACAACTTATGCCATCAGCTTGTCCTCGGTCACAGTTTCCTTCCACATATAGCTTTGCAAAAACTGCATAAAAAGCGCTTGCAGCAACAAAAACATAATATTCCAGAAACACGCTTTGCCGATCCGATCAGCTGTTCATAACACTTCCTAATTGGAATAGACGTCAGAGCGAACTATCGCATATCCTCCATGACCTGCCCGAAACCGGAAGTGACGTCATTTTTGCGGAAATGTACTTTTTTACGATCAGGACCTCATGAGCCTATACTGTTTTTTTTTAAAGTCATGTTTGACTTTATGACTTTCTGTGTCATTTCTGGGATGCTTAGGACTCATATTGCACTGCTGGAAATAGTTTATTTTGATGCATATGCTGCTTTTTTGCAAATTTGCATTATAATATTTATTTTCATTTTTCCTGCAGTGTATAAAAATTGGTGTATTTCAAAAATAAAACTATGAAGACACTCAAAATAAATTTCCTGTGGTGGGAAACTATTTTGTGCAACTTTTTTGTATTTACAGTTTTGAGGGATAAGCCTCTTAAATTTCTCTAACTAGAAATATATGTTAAAAAACAAAAACGATTTTAAATTTTTTTGTAGTTTATTGCACTTTTTTGCAATTTATGTAATTACTATGCACTTAATGCAGACATATTATTAAAATTTAGGCTGTAATGGTTGTATTGATTCATAGCAACTTGAAATGCTCCCAAAAACGGCACTACAGCATGTAAAAATATAATATAAGCTCTGGCGGACTTGGTTCTATGGTAGGTCTTAAAGGGTTAAGGGGCTGCAGCAGCAGATTTAGTCCTGGGTAAAATTTTGTCTGTTCTGTATTGAATCACATGCTTTTTAGATCTAAGTGGAATAATGTGTCACACACCTCAGGGAAATCGGTAAGCTGAGCCGAGCAGGAGACTATTTCATCGGGTTTGTCAAGTATCCGGGTGTAGATGACCATGACGTTGGAGAATTCTGCAGCAAATCCAAGCTGAACCTTCACTCCACAGTCAAACTGGAGGTAACGGCTTTCAGGGAGAACTGTGAAAAAAATAAATAAATAAATACGAGTAGAAATGTTCCTTTTGAAATATTTCATCATTTCAGTTAATACTTTTTTTTTACCATGTGCAATAGCCCACTGCAGGTTTCGAGCTGAAGAGGATGCAGAACACTGAGAAATCTGTATCCTGTCAGTGAGGGAGCGTCTTTCAGAGAGATTACTGCGGAGCTCCAGCGCCTGCCGCCCTCGTGTGATTACACAGCGACCCATGTCTGAGAAGAAAAACCAAGCCTTAATATTGGGAGCACAGATGTGACGTGTATATTTTTCTGTTCCAGGACATTATTTTTGTTTAAAACACTTTAATAATAGGACTAATATGCATTTTAAAAAGTGTCATAGATGATCTTAGAGCTTTAAATAACTGGATGAAATCAATTTAATAGTTTTTCTTGCAGGCTGTGCCACTAGATCTTAAATCTGTCATAAGACTAAACAGGCCATAAAATCAACAAATAATTGTAAAGATATTTAAAATAGAAATGATGCACTCAGTTTGCACCATTCAGTGTGAGTTACCCCAAAGAGTTCTCAGTTTTTTCATGCTACAGCATGTATAAGTGGGATATGACCGGACCTGCAACATCCTCCTTGTTAAACAGCATTTAGTGGGCTTTCAGGTTTCTCTTCATATGCACGTTGGCATATTGCTACACCTTGATTCAATCCATCTAAGTCTGGTAAATGTTGCCAATGAGTCAACACGCATGATAAGTACTTACATGAAAAATCAGTGAGTACCTCCCCACTGACCCCCTTGGAATCAGCTTTTCTTCCTCCAATAACTTTGCTAGATTACAATGAAGCCATGAAAAAATTTACCTTTGTTCTATGCATTTTAAAAACATAAAAGTGGCTTTAATAACGGTGCTCACAGTTTACACACTAGGGCTGCCACGATTAGTCGACTAGTCACGATTACGTCGACTATCAGAATCGTCGACGACTAATGTAATAGTCGACGCGTCGTTTGAAGCTTTGTAAGATCACAAAAGACGCAGGAATAAGTAGTAGGATTTAAGAGTGTAATAACGGACTGAAACAGAAGATGGCAGCACTGCATGTACAAGGATGCCAGCTGCCGTTAAACCCCGAAGAAGAAGAAGCTGTGTCCCAGAATTCATAGCGCGGCCCAGCTCAGTTTCCAACAATGGCGGCAGCTAGTTAGTTTTAATATTACTCTTATTATTCTTTCTGGGTCACAAAATAAACGTTTAACATATTTTCAGGCGAGAATGTAGCTGTGTAAACCTCAAATATCTGCTCAGTTTATCAAGACACCACATATTTTCAAAAGCGCTCCGACGTTTTCGGAGACGTCTGCAGTGTTGCCAACTCCTTAGTAAGGAAAATCGCTATTGGCTGTCCTAAAAGTCGCTAGAAGTCGCCAAATGACGTCATCACCTAATTTGCATAATTCGTCATGCTAATGTAATTGTAACCTACGTTGTTGGAAAGAGAAATAACATCGTGGAAGAGACATAAAGTGAGTAATAAACGTCCTAAATGCAGTTAGAATTTATATTTAGAACCACAAATTAAATTTCTTTTAGCAATTATTGTTTTTGTAATGCCACAATTCCAACCCTGCTCCTTTATCCGGGCCTGGACCAGCAAAAGTGACCCGAAATAGGCACTCTGGTGGAGTTACTGTGTGTGTGTGTTTATAAGTAGTTTTAAACCTTGTGATCCACAAAACAGCATAACAGTAAAGGAAGAATTGACTGCGTTACAGTCAGTGCGGGAGCAGCGTCTTTGCTCATGCGTGATTCATTTGCCGTTTGGACGCACAGGTGTGAACATCTCCTGCCCTGATAGCAGCTGGGGGAGGACTATCCTCCGATTGTGAGCGCTTTGGCACGGGTGGGGCGCCCACGGCAGCACCGCTGCTTGTTGAGAGTAAGAGCGATACACGTTTTCACGTCAAAAAGTCGTCATAAATAAGTCTCCAATAACACCAGAAAAAGTCACCAAATTTATCGCTAGTCGCTTTTTTAGAAAAAAAGTCGCTAAGGGGTCTGAAAACTCACTAAATATAGCGACAAAGTCGCTAAGTTGGCAACACTGGACGTCTGTTACCCACTAGCTCGATAGCTAGCCGGGGGCAAGGCTCACTAGAGCCAATGAGAACACCGGACTCCGTCAAATCGTTTTCAAACCCACCTACTCAGGTTAAACATATATATAAGTCACTCAGAGCAGTCTACTCTGAACTAGGGCTGCCACGATTAGTCGACTAGTCACGATTACGTCGACTATCAGAATCGTCGACGACTGATTTAATAGTCAACACGTCGTTTGAAGCTTTGTAAGATCCCAAAAGACGCAGGAATAAGTAGTAGGATTTAAGAGTGTAATAACGGACTGAAACAGAAGATGGCAGCACTGCATGTACAAGGATGCCAGCTGCCGTTAAACCCAGAAGAAGAAGAAGCTGTGTCCCAGAATTCATAGCGCCGCCCAGCTCAGTTGTCAACAATGGCGGCAGCTAGTTAGTTTTAATATTACTCTTATTATTCTTACTGGGTCACAAAATAAACGTTTAACATATTTTCAGGCGAGAATGTAGCTGTGTAAACCTCAAATATCTGCTCAGTTTATCAAGACACCACATATCTTCAAAAGCGCGCCGACGTTTTCGGAGACGTCTGTTACCCACTAGCTCGATAGCTAGCCGGGGGCTAGGCTAACTAGAGCCGTGAGAACACCGGACTCCTGGCAAATCGTTTTCAAACCCACCACCGTCTTTCGCTACTCAGGTTAAACATATATAAGTCACTTAGATAACTTAAACATGTTATTGTTTGGCTTTTTTTTTTGTATTTTATTTGTTCCTGAGTAAATCGGTTTGGCTGAGATTAAAGTTATAGTTTTACACAGCTGAATAAACGTCAAGCAGACAACTGATTATCAGAAGTGTGAGATGCTCGAGAATTTACTCCGGTGTCCTGTTATATTTTAGATAGCAAGGAGTTTATTAAACTTCACCGAAACAATCTGCAAATTTCATTAGAATTTAATAAACTATCATCTTGTCTTTATTTTTAGTTAGCACATACCTTAAACACTCAAAGCTGTAAGCTAATGATAGTTATATAAGAGCAGATGCTGCTGGTGCAATAAGCTGTACGTCCAATGGATGATGATCTGACTAGTCGACTAATCACAAAAATAATCAGTGACTAGTCGACTATCAAAATAATCGTTTGTGGCAGCCCTACTCTGAACGTGAAGCCAAACTGAAATCAGATATGTTTTTTAAATTTTTTTAGTTGAGGAATATTGCGATCCGACAGATTGTTGAGTGCTCTACCTTCAGCCACTCTGTCGAGCATAACGGTGACCTTCTCGTCTTCACAAACGCGCCGTTTGAGGAAGCTTATGAAGATGCCATTTGACACGTCTTCCCTCTTCACCTCATACGCTTCAGCGTCTACGCATCTAAAAGACAGCAACTTTCACATGAGTTTGACCTTGTGGCCTGAAGTAGAAATACACAATAAGTGCTAGAAAACAACACCCGATACTGAAGAAATTCAAAACTGAACCGCAATTAGCACTGGGAACTTACGTGGCATAACCAAACACTATATTTGCTGTGACCTTCAGCAGTCCAGGCTGCACGATGACATCATCGTGTGGGTTTCTGAAAAAGAAAACGCACGAACAGATTCAGAGGGTCTGCTCTGCTTATAATTTCATTAAATAAAAACAAAACATACCTTTTGCGACACATGTCCAGCAGGAATACATTAAGACCGGTCTTCTTCTCCTGCATCTTTGTGAGTATATTCTGTACACACAAGCAGTGCTCTGATGTGTAGGAGACCGGCGCGTCAATGGGAACCATGAAGCTGTTTCCGTAGTTCTCATAGCCGTGACCAGCAAAATATAGCAAACCTTCAGAAGTAAAGAAAAACAGATGCAATTATTTATCCTAGTTGTATTCTCCATCCATCCATCTTCATCCGCTTTATCCGAGGCCGGGTCGCGGGGTTAGCAGCCTAAGCAGAGAGGCCCAGACCTCCCTCTCCCCAGCCACCTCCTCCAGCTTATCCGGAGGAACTTCAAGGCGTTCCCAGGCCAGCCGAGAGATATAATCTCTCCAGCGTGTCCTGGGTCTGCCCCGGGGCCTCCTCCCGGTGGGACATGCCTGGAACACCTCACCTAGGAGGCGCCCAGGAGGCATCCATATCAGATGCCCGAACCACCTCAGCTGGCTCCTTTCGATGTGGAGCAGCAGCGGCTCTACTCTGAGCCCCTCCCGGATGGCCGAACCTCACCCTATCTCTAAGGGAGAGGCCAGCCACCCTTCGGAGGAAGCTCATTTCTGCCGCTTGTATCCGCGATCTCGTTCTTTTGGTCACTACCCACAGCTCGTGGCCATAGGTGAGGGTAGGGACGTAGATCGACCGGTAAATTGAGAGCTTCGCTTTTACACTCAGCTCTCTCTTCACCACGACGGACCGGTGCAGCGTCCGCATCACTGCAGCTGCAGCACCAATCCGTCTGTCGATCTCCGGCTCCCTTCTCCCATCACTCGCGAACAAGACCCCGAGATACTTGAACTTCTCCACTTGGGGCAGGAACTCATCCCCGACCCGGAGTGGGCACTCCACTCTTTTCCGGCTGAGAACCATGGCCTCAGATTTGGAGGAGCTGATCCTCATTCCCGCTGCTTCACACTCGGCTGCGAACCGTTCCAGTGCGAGCTGGAGGCCCTCACCCGATGAAGCCAACAGAACCACATCATCCGCAAAAAGCAGAGATGAGATTCTGAGGCCACCAAAGCGAAAGCCCTCCGCCACTTGGCTGTGCCTAGAAATCCTGTCCATAAAAATTATGAACAGAACCGGTGACAAAGGGCAGACGTATGCAGCAGATGTACCATAGACTCCTTTGTCGAGCAGCAACAGGAACTCAGTAACAGCGCTGTGCATCTCCTGCCAGTTGAGGTCGAGCAAGGAAACCACCTTGAAGTCTAACTGTCTAAGAAGGTTGGTCAACTCGTGGACATCAGAAATGGGAGCACACAGCTGCGTGTGGTAAATGTAGTTCATGTTACCAATCAGAAGAGCGACTTTGTCTGTGGCTGTGGACAGGAAGAGAGCGAGCAGTGAAACACCCACAAATCGACAAAAGTAAGACTCGGTATTTGTCTGTTTGCTTGCGTAAATTCACCATAAACGTCCTTGGCAGATGGGGGTGAACTGGCTATCTGTTGAAGCGGATGTATTCCTGCTCTGTAGGATTTGTGGACTTCCTGTGACTCTGAGAACACCAAAAGAAAAAACATGCTGTGTTATCTGATAACTATTTGTTTAACATCTCGTTTTCACTTCTGTAAAGCATGGTAACCAGACTAACCAGACTTCACATTAACCCAATTAACCACAGCTATCAGTAGCTGTTTTTTAGGTTACAGTATACACATGCACACTATCTATAAATACCACTGTTTAATTACCTGTTATATTTAAAAAGAGGAATCAAAGTCAGACGGGACATAGAAATTACAATACTGTGGTAGTTCCTCTAAATATTCTACCAGAAATTAAAGAGTACCTAGACCGCGGTCAACCTCTACCCAGGAGGCGTCAGTGACAGAACTGGGGCCTGCATGAAAGTGGAAAACAAGAACAGTTACCACAGCACAGTACTGCCATTTTGTAACTATACAAATGTGAAGTGTCAGACTTATTGTAATGTGCTTTTACTTATTTACTTCATGCAAACATATAAACATTTTAACATTAAGAGCTTACTAAATTTTCTCATTTATGTTTACATTCCTAATTTAGAAAATACAAACAATGGCTCACCGATGGTGACTGTTGCCGTGCTGCTCCACACCTCATGATACAAATTGAACACCTTGCACGTGTACTCTCCTCTGTGTGCTGTGGTCACACATGGGATCTGCACAGATACAAAACATACGCCACATAGAGCATCAAGCTGACATCGAGCTACAACCTGCAGAGACGGAAAATGAATGTGGGAGTGCTATAAACTTGTAACTGCCAAGTGAGTATGGGCACAAAAGTGACTCCCGGTACATGGAGTGATTTGGATCCTTACTGATAGTCACATCCCTCGTGGGGGACCAAAAAGCCATCACGTGACAGCACAGATGGGCAGTAATCCGATTACTTTTTTCAAGTAACGAGTAAAGTAAGGGATTACTATTGCAAAAACGGTAATTAGATTACCGTTACTTTCCCGTAGGAACGCTGCGTTACTGCGTTACTAAAACCGTGAGAGCAACAATGGATCATATATTGAGTGCAGGAGAGAGTATGAGCGTGCAGCGTTTAAAGCGTGGAAGTACTGACCTTACTTTGAGTTTGATTCCATAAAAAGTGACAAAAACATTAGTGTCCGTTGTGCGTGGGAAGAAAACGTATTTTTACAGCGAAAAAAACCCCTAAACGTCCAAGCAAGCACTGAGTAGCTACGACGTAATGGGAAACTCACAGAGAAACTCGCGGATTCTTCAACTGACCGCGGCGGCACACCTGCACCAGGATAAACCTCCGCCTACCCTACTCCTGCTTTACAGGTGAAAATAGAGCAAAAGGACCGCTGAGTCTTTGACTTTATTTATTTTCTGCTGTGTTTTACTTGCATCTATTTGAAAGACTGAGTGTAAACACCAAAAAAAAAAAAATTATTTTATGTGCTGGAATGTGCAGAAAATAGGTTTAAATATTAAACAAATTTCTTCCAGTCAGAGAATGTTGCATATAATTAAATTTTTGCTTGATGCATAAAGTTAAAAGATTAAAACTAATAAAACAAGTTTTAAAAAGAGACTTTTCCATTTGATTACATTTTGTATGATGGGTTATGTAGAAAAAGTAGAACTGGGCTGAAAGATCTATCGCTTTATCACCTATTCAGGTTGTAAATCGTGTTTTTAAAAAGTAACTAAGTAACTAAGTAATTAATTACTTTTGAAAATAGGTAATCAGTAAAGTAACGGGATTACTTTTTGGGGGAAGTAATCAGTAATTAGTTACTGATTACTTCCCCAAAAAAGTAATGGGATTACTTTTTGGGGGGAAGTAATCAGTAATTAGTTACTGATTACTTTTTTTAAGTAACTTGACCAACACTGCGTGACAGCCAAAATGTAAATATTTAGGTATTAAAATGCAGAACCCAGAAACCAATAAATGATGCTCACGTGCCTATCTCCATCTTTTATATACAGTCTATAACCAATATAACAATCAGCTGCATTTTAATGTGAAAGTTTAAAAAAACATTAAGGTGTTGCAAACATGTGACATTTTGTTACAAATGTTAAATTGGACTGATTCTTATATTTATGCTTTACTTGAGTAGAAGACGTCTTTTTTTCCTACGCACGTGTGCTTTCTATCCAACACTCACCGAGTAATGCATCTCAGGGTTCAGTATCTTGCCCAAAGAAACTATGGCATGCAGACTGGAGCAGACAGAGATTGAACTAGCAACGTTCCGATTAGTAGATCAACTAGAATACTTGCTCTATCTCCTGAGCCACCCAATTTAGGATCAAGTGAACGAGGTTTCGGTCACAGAGGTCACACAGTCGCCACCCATCCAGTAAGCACTGGTGGAGGTTGATATCAGTTGCTTGGAAAATTATTACTAAAGCCCAGGTCACACAGACTAGTCGGTGAACCCCCAGGAACCACTTGCCACTAGGGAAAAATGTATTGTGTCATGTGTCTACAAGCATCGTGCAGTTAATCTGTGACGCTGAGTCATAACTTCTGCTTTTAGGTGAATACGGTACTCTCTCTGCAACAAAGTTCATTCCCCACACAGCTCCAGGACACATCACCAAATAGTTTTTCCATCCCAACTATATCCACATGCACAAAAATGCCCATTTTTCCATCGCAAATGGTGAATATATCATATCCAGTGCGCATGACGTCACATGTAAATCCACTGTGCTCTTTAAGTGAATATAATTCAGTGGTTTTCATATCCAGTAGAGAAGCAGCTCTGTGCAGCATAGCTGTGCTGCTTACTTACCCTGAGCGAGCTCGTCTTTTGTTGTGGCATGGGCACTTTGTTGTGGTACCACTCATACTGTGCAGGTGGGTTTCCCTCTGCAGTGCACTCCAGGACTAGAGTGTCCCCCTCAGAGGCTGCCTGGGACTGCGGGCGCTGGATGATGTGCAACCCGCTCACTGAACCTGGAAACAGACTGCTGCTGCAGCCTGAGAAAAGTCACCAAAACATTACATCACATGCTGAAAGATAAATTAAAATGACGTCAGAGAAGCAGAAGGAAGAAGAACCTGCAGAGGAGATCAAGCGAACTTGAGCCCACTTGGAGAAAACAAATTTCTCTCCATGGCTTATCCTGCAGATATAGTGACCCTGGTGGGTGGGGCTTAAAGGGCAAAGAACCAGTTCTGAGGAATTTCCCGATTCCCCCAAAATCTATAAGACAAAAGAAAAAAAATCAACATGCATGAGAGTTCATAGCTGAAACTGTATTAAGATATTAAGATGGAAAGCTATCTCATTGCCTCTGCGGGTTCATGCAGGAATCTTTTTCCTTATTTTTATAATCCATTAATCACAAAAATGTCAATGACCTCCTGTTTGCCTTTGAACCACTGGTAGCCGAGTCCGGGGGGACCAGAGGCCCTGCAGGTCAATACCACATTGCTGCCAGGTGCAGCTTCCTGGGACTGCGGCTGCACTGTGATCTGAATCTGCTCTGCCACTACCACACAAACACACAACATGAGCAATCACATCACAGGAGAGAAGAAACAAAGAAAGGGCATTACTAAATATTACTGCTAGAGACTAAACTGGGAAAAAACTGCTCCATACAAGGCCTAGTATTGTTACTGACCTTTTAATGACCCCAGTGTATCAGATTTATGACACGTGCAAAACGACCAATACTGCTGTGCATGTGTGAGGAAATCAGACTCATTGTAAATCAGTGGGCTCTTGCTTGCTGTTTACAATCTGCATACTACCTGCACACGGACACACCGCCATTTCTTTATATAGGGGAAACAGTTTACCTGAAGATGAAGTGGAAAGAGTTGTGATGTTGTAAGAGAGAAGCATACATCGCCGAGGCAAAAAAGAAGGAAAAAGTGCGACCGGGGAAACTTAAATAATGGTGTCTGAAGTCTGAGGAGGCAGCCAGAAAAGGGGCAGCTTTCCAAAGAGTTTACACAGGCGTGATTACTCCAATTACTGGCTGAAAAAACGAAGGTGCCGAATTACTTTTCCCTTGAGATGCTCACTAAAAGTTAAACTTGATATGAGAAGACTAACAGGGTATAAGAAAAATAAGAAAACGGGTAGAGGAAAAGGAGCATGTGATCTATCAGCCGCAGATAACTTACTCTATGAAACTGGACTGTAAGTGACGAATCCAGTATAGCCAGAAGTCATGTTTAATTAAAGATAGGATGAGATTTTATTTTTAAATGCTGATGTATTTTGGGGGATTTTGTGGCTTATGGGGTTCTGGAAAACTGTCTGTAATTATCAGGGTTAGCCTTATTATTCGTAATAGTAGTATTTCAGTATTCATTTACGCACAGATTTGTGTGTATGCCCTGTTAGTAAATGAGGATCAGTGGGTTTACTGTAGTCAAATGGCCTCCACGGTCACATGATTGAGATGACAGTCACAGTCATTAGAATTAAGGTAGTTCTGAAGGCAAAAGGAAGTACTAGTGAGGTGTACCTAATAAAGCGGCTTGTGAATGTGTGTTTTACAGTTACATGGTCTAAACAGGACTATGTCTTCCTCCTGGTAACAGTAACAGTAAGAAACAGACTTTGCATATATAACAGCCCAGTGACTTCTCCTTTACCTGCAGTGGTGAGGAACTGCACAGCTTCCTGGTGCTCCATCTTCCTCAGGCAGTGGAGCAGGAAGTCCAGGGAGCAGGAACGCTCAGCCAGTAATGCCAGCAGGGTGCGTGCAGGGCTGCCTGCAGCTCTCAGCACCTGGAGAGAACAGCTGGTCAGCTCCCGCTCACTGCAGGAGACAGGGCAGTGTGTGATGTTAGCAGATGGTGGCATAGTCAGTCTTGAGGGAGATCCATAACCCCCCATAACAACACACCATACAGTTGAGACACGGCTTAAGTTTTAGAAACTGTGAGTAAAGCGTAAAGCTACCACCTTCACGTGATGCCTTCGAGGTCTCACCTGCAGCGGAATTTCGGCTGCTCGGACACCGCGTTAGCTAGCTGCCTCCATCCACAGGTGGAGTTGTCCAACATCTTTGCCAGCTTAATTAGGATTTCCTCGCTGAGAGTACCGATGCTCCTTTTCCACTCCTCCATCTTCGTAATCCTTCACTACTAACAAAGCAGGACATCGAATTTAAACTTTAGGAGCTAAAATCGCCGAGTGACTGCGCAGTCGCGGTTTCTCTAACGCTTCTACCTCGAGGTGTGACTGGCAGCGGTGATCTACAACATTGCTTTGATTGTTGAATGAATGCACTACTTATTCGCCTACGGAGCCGAAACGCCACTAACCTACGGGTTGTAAACACAGCCTCGGGTTTTCCCGTTTCTTACTTTATGAAAATCCGCCTATAACTGCACACGCCCGCGGATCATAGCACCGCTGTGAAGCAGGATGAAGACTTAACAACGAAACACCCCGAAAATGAACTGAGTTGAACTCATACCAGACTATCAAGACGTCCATTAATAGCTGCGCCAAGTGCCGCTTCCGCTATTTAGCGCTACTAAAACCTTAGTTTTTTGGGGGGGATTTTAAGCCGTTAAATAAGCGCTGGACTTACCAGATTTACAACAAACCGGTGTTCAAATCTCAAATACATAGAAAGAGGAACAGAGTTACTTTTACATTAACGAGATAGATGATGCATCCTGATACAATCACTCTTCCAATCTTGCATGATTTGTTCCCCAGATGAGTCGCTTCTCATTTCGGTTCCTCGTTTCTGCAACCCCTGCTACGCAGTCATTTGCATGAAGCGTTTTTTATGGCAACACCACCACTGTAGCTAGTATTTAAAGATCAGCGCAATAACTATTACAAACTGCGACCTAAAGCTTTTCCTGTGACTTGGGGTTGGGCTGAAAAGCACCGACTTACCAACAGAGATGAGCAGTAACGCGTTACTTGTAACGAGTAAAGTAAGTGATTACTATTGCAAAAACGGTAATTAGATTACCGTTACTTTCCCGTAGGAATGCTGCGTTACTGCGTTACTAAAACCGTGATTTTCTTGCGAGAATGTCTCATGACAGTGACGTAAGCGAGTGCGACGTTCGTGACAACAGCTGTGTGCAGATCAACAATGGATCATATATCGAGTGCGGGAGAGAGTATGAGCGTGCAGCGTTTAAAGCGTGGAAGTACTGACCTTACTTTGAGTTTGATTCCGTAAAAAGTGACAAAAACATTAGTGTCCGCTGTGCGTGGGAAGAAAACTTCTTTTTACAGCGAAAAAAAACCCTAAACTTCCAAGCAAGCACCGAGTAGCTACGACGTAATGAGAAACTCACAGAGAAACTGCGGTATCCTTCCACTGACCGCTGCGGCACACCTGCACCAGGATGAACCTCCGCCTACTCTACTCCTGCTTTACAGGTGAAAATAGAGCAAAAGGACCGCTAGTCTTTGACTTTATTTATTTTCTGCTGTGTTTTACTTGCATCTGAAAGAGTGAGTGTAAACACAAATATATATATATATATATATATATATATATATATATATTTTTTTTTTATGTGCTGGAATGTGCAGAAAATAGGTTTAAATGTTAAACTAATTTCTTCCAGTCAGAGAATGGTGCATATAATTAAAATTTTGCTTCATGCATAAAGTTAAAAGATTAAAACTAACAAAACAAGTTTTAAAAAGAGACTTTTCCATTTGATTACATTTTGTATGATGGATTATGTAGAAAAAGTAGAATTGGGCTGAAAGATCTATCGCTTTATCACCTATTCAGGTTGTAAATCATGTTTTTAAAAAGTAACTAAGTAACTAAGTAATTAATTACTTTTGAAAATAAGTAATCAGTAAAGTAACGGGATTACTTTTTTGGGGAAGTAATCAGTAATTAATTACTGATTACTTTTTTCAAGTAACTTGACCAACACTGCTTACCAACCGTGAACACATCTCTACATTACAACCTAAAGTGGTGCCACATCTGGATACCTAATATCAATTAAAGCAATGGGACAAACTCAACTTTTGAATATAATTTCATTTTTACTTATAGACAGTCTGCACATTCACAATCAGGCAAAGTGATTTGCAAAAAGAAAACAAAACACCATAAACACATGTTCAAATGCTTTAATCCAAGTTAAACACAATGAAATCCTTTTTTTCTACTTTTTGCCACAAAGTAACTACTCCAGAGCGTTCTAGTATACAACAGAAATGTTGAAAATTGTTACTACGACTTCATGAAAACTGGTCAAATTTGATTTAATGAAGAGTTTGTCTGAAGTGAGACAATAACTTGATTAGGTTCATATGATGTTCAGTTTTTGCCTTCTTGAAGGACTCCTTTGCTGTTATATCACCACCTTTGTTTAACACACGAGAACATTTGCATCAAACAGAACCAGCGATGAAGAGACAAAAGTCTCTCAGCTGTCAGGTGGGATAGACTGATCCAGAAGTCCGTTTCTGTCATGGTAATTCAAATCCAGGGTGTAAAACACTGTTGTTGCCCTCGGTAAGTCCAGTGAAACCCTAAAACTTCTTCCCTTTATGTAGTCTGTTGAAACGCCAAATGTTTTCCTTTCTCAGACGTTTCCAATACTCCCAAGAGTCCGACTCGAGCTCGTTCAGCTTTTTGGCCGCTCCCAGGTTTAACTGGAACAACCTGAGTTAAAGAAAAGAAAAAAAAAAGAAGTGAAATATCACAACTACAACAACAACTCACAAAGAAGTTCCCCGATTACTTAAGCAGTGAGTCGATATGTCTATGATAGAATATCAACTAATATAAAAACCAAAAGCACTCATATTTTGGAAATGGCCAGCATTCATAATCACTGCAGGTAGAAAGGCTGTGGAGGCCTTTGATTTAAAAATAGATGTAAAAGTTAATTCAATATAAAGAAAATTACCTACAAATGGCACAGATTTCACACAACTGCCAGCTTCTCCTAACAAGTTCTGGCCAATTGCAGACTTTTTGCTGTAAAACGAAACATCCACCAAGCTCAAATTTTGAAAAACAATGCAAACATTTTATGTTTTGCCCTTGATCTCGCTAAGCTCTCCTTTTTTCCTTCATTCTCTAGCTGGTCACAGTTAGATGGCTGCCTCTCCTCAAACCTGGCTCTACTGGTTTCGTCCTGTTTAAAGGGAGTTCTTCCTTCCTGCTCTCGCCAAGTGCTGCTCATACGGTATCCTCTGTAATAAAGACCTTGAAAGGCCTTTATCTTTTAGTTTAAAGCAGCTTGAGGTGACTTATGAGTAGAAATTAATTTTATATTATCTATATTAAAAATACAAGCTTATTTTTTCTAGATTTCTTTAAACGGTCTTCAGGAATTTCAGGAATAGTTCTCCGGGCTTCTTGAAGGACATTCAAAGCTCTTCTTTGGATCTTGGCTGGCTTTTGTTGCATTCTCTGTCAAGATGATCCCACACTGTTTTAATAATTTTGAGTTATGGGCTCTAGGGAGGACAATCCATGACTGCATTTCTCAATCCAGATATGCTTTTATTGCATTGCATGCAATAAAAGGTCTCATCTGCAGCGGAAGTTTGGCTGCTCGGACACCGCGTTAGCTAGCTGCTAACCCATAGTTTACAAATGGCTGTGAACACTCACTGAACCTGGAACCACTTGTCGAGTGTCTTCATATATTTTCATGGACACAGTGCACAGCGTGTTGAAATATGCTATAGATGTTCAGCTGGTCCAGCTAGTTTAGCTAATAGCTCTTTGGGAATCACAATGTTGGTCCAGAAATACTATTTTATGCCTCTCAGCGCGTTATCTTTGGCATTTTTTGTAGATTCAGCTAAAGACATGGGAACAAATTAAGCATTTAATAGTTAGGACAGCCAATGTCCAAAGACAAAAAGTTCCCTGGAGAAAAAAAGAAATACAATAAAGACATATAGTCATAGTCCCAACTCTGTGCTTCACTATTAAGAACAAATGTATTCTTATTACAGTCTGTGAGCTGCAAGAGCAACTCATATTTTACTTGATAAAGCAATGCATGTCTTTTATTCAGAGATACTGGTGTAAGTAGTTTCCCATTCACTGCCATTGTTTTCAGAGGATCGCACCGTGGCTCTGATTAGTGGCACGATGTCTCATTCTGTACCTCTCGATCACTGCTGCAGCTGTGTTTCTGCTTTTAATTTAATCACTGATCTTCCACTTTGTGTTTCGATCTTTATAAAGATCTGGTGTTCACAGTCATTTCAGGAGCAGGTTTATACATTTGGACTAAATGGAAATCGCACCTGCAGACAGATTTGTTTCAGGAATCACAAGTTTCCTAAGTTTTATATCAGTTTTGGAAGTTTTTTAAAAACCAGTAGACTTCTGAAAAATGCCTATTAATTAATTTAAGCTAAGGAGTCACAACCAGCTTCTGGAGCCAGATGTGGACTTACTTTTCCCAGAACATCACACCATTTATTTGTTCAGTAAATGGGTGAAACTGGATGTGTGTACGATGATGACACAACGAGGGAAAACATTAAATAAAAAATTAAAATAACGTGTACTCTCACCATTCAGGGTACTCCTCAGGAGGCTTCAGCTTGGGGTCTTCCCCTTGTTTGAAGATGTTGACCCCTACTGCGTGAGATGTGAGTCTGACAGGATCTTTACACACCTCTGGACCTTTCAGTTCCTCTTTCATCATGCCTTTACCCTTTCCCTTGGCCGCTAAAAGATGGAGGAAGAGATTTGTGACACATGCGTTAAATTAAACTCATGTGGAATGAAGAAAAAAAAAATCCACACATTTTAAATTTAATGTGATCTAAATGACACATGCGACGACATCTCCCCTTTTTGTTTTTATATAGTCGCACACAGTAAAGTAAACAAGCTTGGCTCACAGATGTCCTCTTTACTCACCAACTTTCTTAGCATATCCACATGTCTGTCCTCTGTTTAATATGCTCACTCTGCACAGAAACGATGTGTTGTTTCCGGTGAGGCACTGCGCTACCGGTGCTATCCGTAATAAACTGTACCGTAACATTTTTACTTTATTTTAAAAACGAACTCCACCATGCTACAATTTGACATTCAGTTTTGCCTCAACTTCCGCTTTCTGTCTCGTATTTGGCTCGTTAGAAGTAGAGTACAGCACCCCCCGTGGCCGGGAAGAAACACCGCAGGACATTTTCATGCATACTTGGGTCGCTTCCTTTCACCTCCCGATAGGTGGCAGCACTGATCCGTCTCTGTCAGAGCAGAAAGCAGAAGAAGACGACAAACAGCTCCTCGAACATGTCTGAGTACGCTACAGTCCAGAAAAGTGCCCTGAAATTAAAGGGTGTGGGAGATATTTCTGCTGGGAAAAAGTAAGTCTTAGTAGCATCAGCGCTTAGGAGAAAATGTACGAAAAAGACATCTCTGTTAAGTCGATGAAATACTTCAAATTATGTGGTTGTGTTCGTACCAGGCTATGGTTAGCCCTTTTGCTAGTAGGAAAACAAACCTCTTTGTTCACTGAACGTGTGTGGATATGAGTAATATTACGTAATATTTGAAGAGGCCAACAAATATGAAAATAACATTTAAACGCATGCTTCGTGGCCTCAGAGCTGTTGATAGTAGAATTATGGACTGTAACAGAAGGGGTAGCTAGCTAGCTAGCTTGGCAAAAACAAAACGACCTACTAATATATACTTTCTTTTGTACGACACTGGACACACATCCCTTATAAATGTTAAAATCTAAAATACACAAAACCAGCTGAATAGTTAGTTGTTCAGAAAACAGGAGACACAAGGTTTTGAACGCTAAAGACAGATGTGTGTTACGTAATACATGATTACTGCTGTAGTTGTGGGACTGTGCAGGCCTTAAGTGCTTACAGGATCTTTGTGTATTCAAATTAAGCCTATTTTAGTGGTATTTGACTAACATACTCAAAATCCCCCAACTTGAATGGTATGTGCAGTACTGTGCAAGTCTTGTGGCACCTCCAACTTCGTTGTTTTTATTTTTATTTTGCTGTAATTGTTTTTTAGTTGTTGATAAAATAGTTGGCCAGGCGGTATGAAGGCATTTCAAAGGGTTTTATCTCACCTTAAAAATAAGGCAAATAGAAAAGAAGAAGTTGGAGGCTAAAAGAAAATTCATCTACAGTGGATGAATAGTATTTGAAACTGTTGTCCTTAAGAACATCCCAAAAAGACCTGATACAGAACCTGAGAGATGGCCCTTCAGTGGATCCATCTACTGTTTGCTGAAGCTTCATCAGAATTGTACTCAGGCTGTCAAGTAACCATTCTCGAAGAAGGGAAATGAGGGGGAAAAGGCTGAAGTATATCAAATTACTCAAGAAGTGGAACAAAATCAGTGGCACCAGGTCTTATGGAGTGAAATGTGAAATTTTTGGTCCAAATTGTTGTTAACATGTGTGGAAGAATTCAGGAGAGAAGTTAATGGTTTCATTTTTGATCCCAAACACACAGTTAAACATTAGTAGTCACCATTGGTGTACTCGATTAAAAAAATTGCTGCAGCTATTTCCAATTTTTCTGGCAAAACATTTTTGTAAAAGAGGAGTGGCTCAAGACCTTTGCACAGTACTGTCCTGCATGTACATTTTCTTGCACAGAATTGGTAATAAATTATAAGGTATAATAATGGTGTTTCTCTTATTTTTAGGAAGAAGAAGAAGAACAAGGAGAGCAAGCATCGCATGGAGCAGGTCGTTACCAGCCAAAGCGATGAGGAGGTGAAAACCAAGAAAGTATATCTTGACAAAAGGACACCGGCACAGATTGCTTTTGACAAGATGCAAGAGAAACGGGTGAGTTCTTTTTCTCCAGCGTTCAAGTGATTGAATTGCGAGGGGAACCAAAGCTAACATAAGTATTAATAGATTGTAGAAGTTTCTGTTTAGGAGAAGTGAATTATTTGTAAGGTTGGGTTCAAATTTGGCACTTTTCAGGACTGAAAAACAAACTTGAGCTGCTTGAAAACTGGAGCCAAATCTATTATTCTCTGAAGTAAATTATCTAAACTAAAAGTTTAGGGCAATATTTCCTAAAGCCATCTTTATTGTCAGCATCATGAATTATAGCAGGGTTTCAATAACAAATCTTCACCTGGTCTGCCAGTGGAAAAACAACAACTGGTAATGATGTTTCACTAAGGTATTGATAATATTACCTCTAGGAGACAGCCAACAGTCTTAGCACTGTACAATAATTCCAAAATAGTGTAGTTTTGAAATGCACATTTGCCTAATAAGCATATTCCCAGATCATTTCTGAAAAGAGACCCAAATCCCTTTGGGAATGGCATCCAGTGTGAAAATCTGCCAAATCAACTTTGGTGCTACCTGCTGCGGTGACCACTTGTGAACAAAGAATCATCCGAACCTTGACTTGTTATGTAATCTGAAATAAATTCTTATTTTGTCTGTGTGTGTGTGTATCAATCTTACTCCCACTAAATCCAGTAGTCTGTGTTAAGTGTTTTTTTTTTCTCCCCTCTGGCAGAGATTTAAAGATTGTGAATGTGTAAAACGAAAGTTCTAATGTAAATTGTTTGGCATTAAATTTCTCTCCATTTCTTTTTAACAGCAAATGGAGCGGATTTTGAACAAGGCATCAAAGACCCACAAACACAGAGTCGAGGTAAGCGCTTCCTTAACTCGGCCTTTCAGAGAGATAGATTTAAGACAACATTTACATAAAACTCAATATCAAAATTGCATATTTCTTAATAGAAACAGTTTGTGACATTATGTTGTTGTTGTTTATCAGGATTTTAACCGCCACCTGGACAACCTGACAGAGCATTATGACATCCCCAAAGTCAGCTGGACCAAATAAAACCGGAGCAAATGTTCACTCTTGTTTTATCACTTGTACAAAATGTTTCTGCACCACGTTTTTTGAAATGTATATTTGTTGTTTACAATTAAAATTCATTTGATTTCACCTTCATACTGTTGTAATCCCTGGTGTTTATACAGCAGATGTTTAACCAATCATGCTAATGTGCGTGCGTGCATGCAAGCAAGAAACAAATTGAAATAAGACTGAACTTACTTTAATAAATGCATTTCATTTAACGGACACATGGCATAAATGGCACACATCGTGTAAACCAAAACACACGAGGTACAATGTTATGTAGTGTTTTGAAGCAACCACAATGGCACTCCGAGCTGCGATGGAATCGACTACAAGCTGAGGAGTTAAAAGTATTCTGACTCTGGAAAGGGAAAAAAAAAAGACTTTACATGTTTACATGTACAAAATTAAGTCATATTGATGACGAAGCTTTACTGCTGCTACTTCTTAAAACATTCCCTGTTAAGACACAAAGATAAAGGTGTGTAGAGCTGCATCAGCTGTTTCATGATGCAGCTCCAGTTTCCATACCAAAGGACCATGACACAGTGCACTTTGAACACTACCAGTATGCCAGATATTACGCAAGTTGCGTCATACAACAGTATCCCAGATTTTTTGTTGAGAGATGAAAAGTTCAGGATCCAAAAATGCTTATTCAGTTCCACATCTGATTTACTTAAATACTCTTTTCTTTTGTGTAAAAGAGTTTTTTTTTTTTTTTCCTTGGGTTGTCAGTTTACTTTGGTCCCAGCATGTCACTTGGCTTCACCCACTGGTCGAACTGCTCTTCGGTCAGATAGCCCAGCTCCACGGCCACAGCCTTCAGGGTCGAGCCTTTCTTGTGAGCCGTTTTAGCGATGGTGGCCGCCTTGTCGTACCCGATGTGTGGGTTAAGCGCTGTGACCAGCATGAGGGACTCGTTCATGAGCTTGTTGATCCTCTCCGTGTTGGCCTGGATGCCCACCACGCAGTTGTTGGTGAAGGAGACGGAGGCGTCGCCGAGCAGCTGTGCGGAGTTCAGCACATTCTTCACCATCATCGGCTTGAAGACGTTGAGTTCAAAGTGTCCGTTGCTGCCTCCGACGGTGACGGCCACGTGGTTCCCCATCACCTGGGCTGCCACCATGGTCATGGCCTCACACTGGGTTGGGTTCACCTTGCCCGGCATGATGCTGCTTCCTGGCTCATTCTCTGGTAGGATGAGCTCTCCAAGGCCTGAGCGAGGTCCTGACCCCAAGAAGCGGACGTCATTGGCAATCTTCATCATGCTGACGGCCACAGTGTTGAGAGCCCCGCTCAGCTCTACCAGGGCGTCGTGAGCTGCCAGGGCTTCAAATTTGTTGGGAGCGGATACAAACGGCAGGCCTGTGAGAGAAGCAACGGTGGAGGCTACCTTCTCAGCAAACCCAATGCGAGTGTTGAGTCCCGTTCCTACAGCCGTGCCTCCAGCTGCCAGCTCATACACCCTGGGCATGGCTGCCTTCACCCTCTCAATGCTGTATTTCACCTGCTGGACGTAACCGCTGAACTCCTGGCCCAGCGAGAGCGGCACAGCGTCCTGTGTGTGTGTGCGCCCAATTTTGATGATGTCTTTGAACTCTTCAGCCTTTGAAGCAAGTGCGTCGTGCAGAGTCTGCAGGCCCGGCAGCAGGACCTGGTGGACCTCAGTGGCTACTGCAATGTGCATGGCCGTGGGGAAGGTGTCATTGGAGCTCTGACTCTTGTTGACATGGTCATTGGGGTGAACTGGATCCTTGGAGCCCAGTTTCCCTCCCAGGATCTCAATAGCCCTGTTGCTGATCACCTCATTGACATTCATGTTAGTCTGAGTTCCAGAGCCAGTCTGCCATACCACCAGAGGGAAATGATCATCGAGCTTACCGGCTGAAACCTCATCTGCAGCCTGGACGATTGCCTCAGCTATTTTTGGATCCAGGCCGTACTCCTTGTTCACCTGAGCAGCTGCTTTCTTCAGGACACCAAAGGCCTTGATCACTTGGATGGGCATTCTCTCACTTGGTCCCCCTATCTTGAAGTTCATGGTCGATCTGACAGTTTGGGCCCCGTAGTATTTGTCGGCCGGGACCTTGAGCTCCCCAAACGTGTCCCGTTCAATCCTGTAGTCCGAGCTGGCCATTCTGGACGTGCAGATCCGGAGTTTAGAGGTAGCGCTGAGCTTCTGCAGAGTCAGGAAGTTGCAGTTAAACTGCTGAACGCGTCCTAAAGACCGAAACATGGCTTCTCATTAGAGGTGATTTCGGGGGGAGGTCAACGTTGCTTTCCACATTGTAATATGTCATTGGGTGATCAGGAAACTGATCGGCGGTCAGCCAATCGCGAGGCAAGAAAGGCGGGATTTCCGCTGTGGCTGTCGTATCACGAGAAAACGAAGAGACAGCTTCATCCGGATTAATGAAGCTTTCCAACCGTCCCACAACTCTATTTCCGGTGCGACAGGGAAGTCTGTTTGACTTAAAAGAATAAAAGTCAAGAATTTAAATAAGTCAGTCATTTGAAATTGAGCGTTTAATCAAACCTGAAGACGACTTTTAAATACATTTTGTTGTGAAATAAGTGATATTGGGTATGTGTGAAGCTTGTTGGGATTGATGTGCTTATATTTTTACTTTTAAGAATGTCTGTCTTACTTCGCGTTTCTGTGTAGCAGAAGAAAATGGAGCGATACATACTTCCCCACATATGTATGTAAATGCATGTATGTATTCAAGGATATTGCACGTTTACAGACCATGAAATGTGCAAATAACATAGTCATAAGTATATGTCTATAGTATGTCTGAGTATGTAAACATGTGGAACTGAACTGTATAATTTTGCATATATGTATTTAGTTTGTGTAAATTTAAGCTACACTCTTAAAAAATATTTTCGTGATTTTTCTTTGGTGGAAAACTAGAATTTGTTTAATCGCGGCCAAAAAAATTTTTATATGAAGGAAAAGATAATTTACTGTTTAATTGAGTCGTTTTTTAAAGTCTTTTCTTTTGAAGTCTAACTTGGCACCCTGGAGCGGAAACCGTTAGTACGTAGCGTCTGGCTTCACGCAGCTTCTCGCGGTAACGTTAGTATACTGTTAGCTTGGTAGCTAACACCACCGTTTCCAGGTTTCGTGTCGACCTGAAAACATCAAACCAAGAGAGACACAGAAAGACTGCGTATCTTAAACCGTTTTAAACCCAGGCTGTGCAGAAGAGAAGGACAATGCCACACAACTTCCAGCCCGGAGACCTCGTCTTTGCTAAGATGAAGGGATACCCCCATTGGCCAGCCAGGGTAAGCAAGCAACGTTAACAGCAGCAGCAGTCTGAGAGGCGGAGGAGGGGGTGGGCTGCTCTGCACGGGACGCTGTAGAAGGTTCTCTGTAGATGTTCTCCACTACGTTTATGGATACAGACAAACAGAAAGCGTAGGCTTACCTCTGCAGGGCTGACAGGCTGCAGGTGTGCACAGGCCCACTGTCAGCGTATGAGCGGCAAAATTTGCATGAGATGCTCGTGGCCTAACCTACACGGAGACGTTCACCACCCCAGCTAACGTTGTTTTTATGGAGATGACGTTTAAAAAAAATGTGGATTTTTTTTCCCCCTCCTCTTTTTAAAAACTTGCTGATATTGTAAAACACATTTCCCTGCGCATTAAAATGGATAAAAACGACTATCAGGTTGCGTTTGTTGTTGTTTTAACTGCTAATTGCACAAATGGCCAAGGGGCTGACCGTTGAAGTGGCACATTTACCGGGATTCTGATGAGCAGAAACAACTTTTCGAGCCACAGTTGTGTGTTCAGTCTTGTGTCTGCAGTGAATGTGTGACATGTCATCTGTTTGCTCTCTTCATTGAAAATCATGCTTTTAAAAATTATGATTTTTTTTTTTTTTTAAACAGATTGAAGATGTGGCTGATGGAGCAGTGAAACCACCTCCTAATAAAATCCCCATTTTCTTCTTTGGGACACATGAAACGTAAGTACACAGAGACTAGAGTTAAGTGTATTTGCAGAACTGTTTAATCTCGGGTGGATGCAGGTGTTGTAAACCTGCACATTGGCTGACATTCATCAGCCATGTTTACTTTTTCTGGTTAAATTTGATAGTTCCAGTTTTGAATTTAGGCTCTGGCTCACCTGTTTTTTATAAATCCCCTTTGGTAGTGCGACGTTGGCACATATAACTATTTTGATGTGAAACTACTGTTAATTTGAGTCAGTCTTAGTGCGCAGTATGTTTCCACAAGATGTGTTGACATATTTGAACTGGTGAGACACACCATCTGTTTGACAAGATGGCACCTGCAGTATTTTAATCTGTCACTAGGTGGCACAGTGATCTGCTTCAAAGTCTGGAGTCGGAACACCAGCCTTCCTAAACACAAGTATAAACATCCTGTTCATTACTGAAAGCCTGGGACATCAAATCGTTTCCCGTCAGTTTGCTTCACGTTTTCTTTATTTTCTCTGTTTTCAAAGAGCATTCCTCGCACCAAAGGACCTTTTTGCCTATGAAAAGTACAGAGAACGATATGGGAAACCCAACAAAAGGAAGGGATTCAATGAAGGCTTATGGGAGATCCAGAACAATCCACATGCCTCCTACAGCGCCCCACCTGTAGTAAGTCTCCGTCATCTTCCCAAAATCCTGAAGCACGCTTAATTCAGCATGAAATGTAAAAGATACTGGAAGCGAATTTGTTTTTTCATAACCCTCATTTGGGTGATTTTTGTGATCATAGATTTAGAATCTGCAGGATGTACTTGGTAGCGACTGGTTTGATTCAAATGAATCTACTTTTCCTTTTCATGGAAAATTCCTTGTTCAGACTTGGAGAGACTGTGGCCTGTGTGACCTTTACCAAAGCAGCTACTGTTCTTCACCAGGATCTTTGCTGCTTCTCCCCTTTTTGTCGCCCCGTTCAGATATTTTTTTATTATTGTATTTTATTGTGTTTTGTCTGCAGCCAGCTAGCTCATCTGACAGCGAGGCTGAAAATGCAGGAGGAGGAAGCGACGAGGAGGACGATGAGGAGGACGCCCCGGTTCCTCGGAAAGCACACACAGGAAGTGAGGTTGATTCAGATTCTGGGAGTGAAGACAGAGGAAGGGGGGGCGGAGGAGGAGGAGGGGGAGGAGGAGGAATGAAGCGAAAGCCACAGGCTCCTAAGGTAATTATACGAGGATTATATTGTTAGTGGATGTGTGTCATTGTCCAGTGATTTGATTTAAGACTCACTCCTGTTGTTTTTGATGTTGAGCTTGATTAAAATAAATGGTTTCCTTGGTCACAGTTTGGGCCACAAAGGAGGTTTTTCTGGCACCATACATGACCAACTACCATCAGCAGCAGTCAAGTTACTGTAACAATTTGTCATTCATGAATAGTTACCGAGAATTTGAAGAGTTGAAAGAAGAGCACACGTTTTCTGGTGGCTTTTTTTGTTTTAGCCGATGTTGTCGCAGCAGTGACGAAAGCTTAATGAGCCAGAAATAAAGGGATTTGTCTGCATGACTTGAATATTTGAGCAGTGAGATTATTTTTATATCTCAAGTGACCTATAACTGTTCAAATTTTCTGTTTTCTCACAAGTACTTTTTTTGTTTGTTTCAGCGGCCTCCTCCTCCAAAAAAGGCACGAGGCTCATCGAGCGACCGAGATGAAGAAGAGAGTGGATCTCCTTCTGAATCAGAACCCACACCTTCGGAGTCTGACTCTGGGAAAAACAGTGATCAGGTAATAACACGTGCGTACGCGCGTGATTGCGGAGGAGTCTGACGCTCAAAGCCACTTTTGGTTGCCTCTCATTCACAAATGGGTTGCTATAGCCGCGTGTTTGATTTGGTAGATTTATTTATGTTGGATGCCCTTCCTGACACAAGTCTCACCACTCGGCTGCCAACTTGGCAGCACCTCTGTAGTCACTATTTACAAATGAAATGAAAGGAATTCACGGTGCATTCACGGGCAGCACGGTGGTTAGCACTGTTGCCGCACTGCAAGAAGGTCCTGAGTTCAATTCCACCATCAGGCCAGGGGCTTTCTGTGTGGAGTTTGCATGTTCTCCCGGGTACTCCGGCTTCCTCCCACCGTCCAAAGACATGCAGCTTGTGGGGATAGGTTAATTGGATAATCTAAATTGCCAATAGGTGTGAATGTGAGTGCGAATGGTTGTCTGTCCCTGTGTGTTGGCCCTGCGACGGATTGGCGACCTGTCCAGGGTGTACCCCGCCTCTCGCCCTATGACAGCTGGGATAGGCTCCAGCGCCCCCTGCGACCCTGGAAAGGAGAAGCGGAAGCGAATGGATGGATGAAATTAATTTCTTTGGTCATGGTGGCATAAAAACTGCACGTACAGAACGACCAGTCAGAGTTTGGTGGGTTTTGCCTCAAAGTAAGGTTTTTTTTTTTTTAGATGCAAGGTGCAGTAAATTACAGCTTTTTTCCAATTAATTTCCCAATTTTCTTCCCATTTTCCAATATGGCTTTTGATTGGCCTTTTCAGGGCAGGGAGGAGACAAACCACTGTTATGGATTTTTTTCGTGTCTCTATCTTCTAACGTCTCAGCTGTGAATCATTTGATGTTTGTTTTTCTTCAACAGGATTTTACTCCAGAGAAGAAATCTGGTGGACGAGGTGTGAAGAAAGCAGGAGGCAGAGGGAAGAAAAAGGTGAACCAGAAGGCCCCGTCACAGAAAGAATTACCTGCCACAAAACTCGGTGTCTTCTCTTTGCGTTTCCAGCTTTCGTTACTTTTTCTCTGTGACCTTGCAGAAGGCTTCGTCCGACTCTGATTCAGACTCGGGATCGGCATCAGAGAAGAAAGTAGCAGACAGCGACTCGGAGGACGAGAAGCCTCGACCGGCTCTGTCTGGCTCAGAATCCCAGTCTGGCTCAAAGTCTGAATCGGAATCAGATCCTCCCCCGCGGAAGGGCCCACAGGCTCGCAAGAAAGGTGCGAGTTTAGTTTTGCTCTTTTATTTACTACAGTTTCATCTACAATTGTAGCGATGCAGATAGATGTTTAGAAGCCATTCTTTGCTCGTGAGTTAGTGCAGAGTTTTTCAAAGTCTGTGCTTGTGTCTTTCTGATCCACAGAGAAGCCGGCGCCAAAGCCTCGAGCACGGAAACCCAAACCTGCGCCGGCAAAACGAGCGCCTTCATCGTCCTCCGACAGCGAAAGGTCAGGCTGCTCCCAGGATTTCCTCTTAACGATTTATACACCACAGCTTAAAACAGTAAGAGAACTTCTACTCCATACATTAGCTTGGCATAATTAAGGTTACCTTGCCCTCCCACCTCTCGCAGTGACAGTGAACCCGACCGCATCAGCGAATGGAAGAAACGAGATGAAGAACGCAGAAGAGAGCTGGAGGAGCGGCGAAAAAAGGAGGAAGCCGAAGAGCTCCGCCGGCTACGTGAGCGAGAGAAAGAGGAGGAGGAGAAGAAGAAAAAAGACAAAGATAAGGGTAAAAAAGAGAGTGAAAGCGACAGCAGCAGTAGCTCAGATGAAGGTATAGACGATCACCCGTTGAAGAAGTCCAAGAAACCCCCCCCACCACCTATCCCTGCGCCCTCAGACTCTGATTCTCCGGCACCAGCTGAGGTACGTCTGTTAACATAAGGTAATGTTTTTGCTTTTGTTAAAGAAATGGGATTATACATGATACTTTCCCATCAAAAGGTAAAGAAGCCACCCAAGAAGCTAGACAACCAGAAGAAAGCAAAAATAAAGAAAGAAAAGGAGAGGAAAGAACGAAAAGAGAGAGAGCTGAAAGAGAAGAAAGCCAGACGGTCAGAGGAGAGGTCCAGAGCGAGGTGAGTGCCCAACGGGGAACAGACTACTGCATGCACAGCTCATCAGGAGAAGCTGATCAAACATTAATGTACACGGATCACAGAGTCTCCTCTCTGTCTTAGGTCCAAGCCTGAAAAGCTGAAACGCAAACCAGAGAAGCTGCCGGAGAAAAAGGTGGAAAAGAAAAAGGGTCAGTGACTCTCGCTGTTGGCTGAAAACAGGCAGTGTCGTTTATATAAGAGAGAGACAAGTTCCGTTCTTTCATTATCAAGAACGGATGAAGCGATAATTTAGTACTTTGTGTGTTTATTTGCAGAGCCGTCACCTGGAGAAAGGCTACAGAAGCTTCATACAGATATAAAGTTTGCACTTAAAGTGGACAACCCAGTACGTAACACTTAAGACGACGATTAATATGGTCACATAAATGTTTTTGGGTTTCGTTTTATTCTGGCGTGAAAATTCGGTTTGTGTGGTTTTCAGGACATAGAGCGATGTCTACAAGCACTGGAAGAGCTCGAGGCTGTTCCTGTCACCAGCCAGATCCTACATAAGAACGCTGAAGTTATTGCCACACTAAAGAAGGTGAATTTGTTTTGTATTGCTCCACTGTTCTTTACTTCTAGGTCCACAGCTCCTTTTGGTGTTTAAGCTGGAAATCCTGTGCTAAAATTTACTCAAGTAAACACAAGGTTGGTTGAGCAGTAACTGTTTTGCCCTTGTGTTTTTATTCTTAAACACTTGTAGAGTAACTTTGCATAAGTCACCGTTCACAATAATACTTATTTATTTGACACTGGGCTTTGATGCAGCCTGTCCAAAACAGGGCATTTTGGTTCCTCTGCCTTTAAGCCAGTTTTTAAATATTTGATTGGCTAACTTTGAGCAGTGTGAAGCTTTGGCTCGTAGGGATTACTTACACACACGCTGACCTCATTGTTTGAAGTTTGATCAATTGTTCATGTGTATCCATCTCTGTAAAATTATGTACATGACAGGGAAATAATAAAAGGAAAGGCACGAGTCTTTTTTGGGAGACTCATTGGCCACTTTGTTAGTTACATGACAGTGCTGGAGACTCTACTTCCTAAACTGCCTTACTTCTACATGGCATAGATACAACAAGGCACTCCAGCAACACTTAAAGGTAAAGAGGAACAGCTTTATTAACTGACCAGCGTATTTTGGCTTGTGGCTTTTATCAGGATCATAATAACATAGAAACCAATTTGTGTTTAAATAAAGGACAGGGAACAGAAAAAAGGGGAAAAATGTTTTCAAATGAACCAATCACACTTTCACAGGTAAACCAGCTGACGTATAACAGGTTGGTATTGGTTAATAGGTTAATTGGTTAAGTCACAGCCCAAGTGGAAATTGGTGAAGTTGTTGCTATGGATACGACAAGGTGCAGCACACGATGGCATCACACAGTTGCTGCACATCTGTAATGCAAATCCTCAGGAGATGTGTGAAATGTGGTGACTTTTGATGACTGTGAAGAAGATGGGTACAACCCAGTCATAAAGCGACAGACATGTTCAGCAGCCATATTGTGTGTTTTCTCTGTAAACCATAGAGATAGATGTGTAGGCTCTGCAGTTTCTGAAATACTTAGGCAAATTCATTCAGTACCCAAAGTTACAATAGTTAACTAAAACTGCACTAAATATGGAGAAACTGTATATGGGGAAAAACATTGTAGTTAAAAATAAAAACTGGATTTTTGGAAAGATTAAAACTGAAATTATTGAGAATTTGGAAAACAAAATAAAATGAAAACAGAGAAAATATCCTTACGTTTAGTCTTTGTTAGTTTTTGTTAGACCATTAAAGCCTCATCAGGGTTTAATGGTCATGTTTATTGAGACTTTGGACATCTACGAGACTGAGAGTCAACTGTGTTACGTCCCTCTGCAGCCTCTAATCTGCTCAGTGTGTTCAGCTGGTGCTAATTGGCCACACCTAGTCAGGTGTGGATAAAAGCATACCTGAGGCAAGCTTCCCGGGGAGCTCACTAGTCTTTGCCTTGGTCGCATCAGCCATTTTAGCCAACCTGGTTTTCCATTTTAAGATAAAACCTCTTCTCACCCATACTCTGTTATTCGTCTCCTTTTTTTATGTTGGAGCTTTGAGCCGGGTCGTAACATAAGTGGGGGCTTGTCCGGGATCCCGGACGAGCCCCCACAACTGCTTTGAAACAACTGCTTTCAAAAAGTTTACTATTTTTGTTGGAATACTTGTACTGATTTTCCTAAATCTTGCCGCTAGTAGATGCCCTCCATACAGTAACAATTAAAAAAAACTAAAGTCACTTAAGTCTCCCTTCTTCTGTTGCTCACTTTGAACTTCAGCAGGTCATCTTGACCGTGTCTGCATGCCTCAATGCGCAGAGTTGCTACCATGCGATTGGCTGATTAGATATTTGCTTTAATGAGCAGTTGAACATAGGGCTGTTCGATATAACGATATATATCGGATAACAATATAAAAATGTCTTTCGTTTCATTTTACGCTATTGTTTTGTGGTGTCATAAAATTTTAATTTAATATAACCACACTACAGATGGACAAGCGCCTGTTTTTATGCATTGTCGTTAGCAACAACGACGGCAAAACCATCGCGTGTCCGCTGGTTTAGTTTCCACATAAACCTTTCACAATAAAGTTCAAGATCCTGTTGAGACTTTTCAAAATAAACTGAATCACGTGAAAGAGTATGCAGAGTGTTTACAGATGAGAAGCAAAAAAGAGCCGTCAGGTGCTAAAAAATAAACCTTAGACTCAAACGTTAGAACAGGCTTTTCCCTGCAGCACGCCGTGTAATAAATACTCACAAAGAAAACGGCGGCCGTTACGTCTAAAAATGCATCGGTTAAAACACTCGACTCCAGGTACGCGACGCCCAGCTGGAAACACTTCACCAAGTCGAGCTGCCCGAGATTCACAGAATTTACAGAAAATGTTACATTCTTGTGATTTATATCGTTATCGGGACGATAGAATTCTTATATCGGGATATGAGATTTTGGTCATGTCGCACAGCCCTAGCTGAACAGATGTACCTAATAAAATGTTCAGCAAGCATATGTTTAGCAATCTACGTGTTTTTTATTTGAACAAATTCATATAAAAAAATGTTACCGGACTTATTTGACATGTTTGTGTTCATTTTAGATCCGGCGGTATAAAGCCAGCACTGCAGTCATGGAAAAAGCTAGCGACGTCTACAACAAGTTAAAACTGCGTTTTGTGGGCAAGGCGGAGGTGGCAGCTAAACCTAAAACTGAGAACAAGGAGCCAGAGAATGATGAGGAGAAAGAGACAGAAAACACAGGTAAAAGCAATCGTTTGGGATTTACTCAAATCTGGATTCTACTTTGTTTTCTACGTTTTCTAGTGCACTTTCTTTGGATTTATCTGCTCGCTTATTTAAATCTGATTTTTGCCGTGAGCAGATTCCACACCTGTGAATGGGGAATCGGAGCAGAAAAAAAATGACACAGAGGGAGAGGAAAAGCCAAAGTCACCCGTACAAGACGAGAACAACGTTGATACGGCTTCAAGTCCAAACAGGTGAGCGTCACACGTAAACCCACCTGTGACAGGATGCGAGCTTGGGATAAATGTCACATTAGTAAAAATGTGTCTCGTTTGCTATAATCAGATGATGTCATGTATGATGTTTTCAAGCATGCCTGCTCTTAGTTAGACAATTAAACATAGGGAGGGGGGGTACCATCTTAAATTGCCTGTGATTGGTCACAGGACCACAACCAATGGGAATAATATCCAATCAGAACCATATCTCATACAGGACAAACAGTTTATAAATAAATAAGAACACATTGTTGCATGCCTGGCTGAATGATGGTCTCTTATACTGATGTTTCACAGAGGTTTTATTGGAAATGTTTTTATTGAAACATTCAGTGAAGACACCGTAAGAGCTAGGAGTAAAACAAAACCAGCAATATTAATACCATAACATCAAAGGAAACAAATTTCTCCTGCTCACATATAGCATATACATCAAATTTTCATCACTCAATTCATTATATCACCTCACTAACTTACAACTACACATAAAGGTCAAGGTTAACAACATAAACTCTATTAAACGACATTTTGATTGCATGTAACTTATTCCGTTAAAGGAAACATTAACAAACCTTGTGCCACTGTCAGCCAGGTACTAATTGGCAAAGGAAACGTACATATTTTTCACTTTAAGGCACACTATTTACCATATCCTAAAAGAAACGTTACTAACAGCCTTTTAACGGTTTTGCGCCAGTTTCCTGTTTCAAAATAAAAGCATGGGTTTCAAAATAAAACCGAAGTACCTTTCAAACAAACGTAAAAATATTTACCAAATTTAAAGGTCATTTACACACATACTGTCAGAATAATCAGAGCCTTGAAAGACAAATAAGGGAAGATAAACATGTGTCAGGCAACGTCTAACAATAAAACTTGATACATTTGGTTAGACACACTCGTTTAACCACTATGTGCCTGCTATATAAAATAAATAAAATTGTATGAAAGTTTTTTGAAAAGCACGCTACACAAAGTATTTAAAGACACCTTCGGTAAGAGGTCTTATGGTGCCGTCAGGTTAAGCGTAGGAAAACTCCTAAAGAGGCGCCTGCATTGTTGGATGCATGATATTTACTAAATAAACATTATTGGGCGTAATCTTGTTTTACATGTATTCTGCGATCCTCTTCAGGCGAAGCCCGGACAGCTCGGCCGAACAGCAAACGCACACGTACGAAGAAGAGGACAATTCGATCTCTGCGGAGACGGAACAACCTGCCGTCGAGAGCTGAAAGCATCCCTCACCGACCACTGCAGTGGACCAAGTGCTAAAAGATGGTGGCCTCTGTTTAACATGACGCAGTGCTGCTGACCCAACAACATTGCAACACACACCCAGCATTTCCTACCTTATCTGTTACTTCATTGTTCATGTTTTAGACATTTTTGTACTCTAACCATACCAAACCAGGAAAGGCCCATTTTTAGTCCATTTGTTCATCACATCAGAAACGACATGCTTATTAGTGAGCTAGATAACGGCACCACGCAACACTCTTTGGTTTCCGAGATGTACTTTTTCTTTTCTACGACACTCTGGCCGTCCTGGATCCTCACTCCAAACTCCCGCCAGCTCCTGGCTGCTTTCTTCTTTCTAAAATCTGAACTCTTACTTTGGTCTTTCATACTGTGTGTATGTCAAATGATTACATTTTTAGCTCTTCTATATAGAGCGGGGTAATATGAGATGAAACTGAATCTGATGAAGAAAATGGGAAGAAATGAGTTATGCTTTTTGTGTGTGTGTGTGTGTGTGTGTGTGTGTAGCTCTTACATCTGTTGGCTTCTTTCTTTTTCTTTTTTTTTTTTATAAAGCCTGCAAAACATCACAAAGGCCTCCTATCTGTGTGTTTGCCATAGTCGGAGGGGTAAAATGCTACTTGTCTTTTATGTTAAGTAATTTTTTTTAATTCTCTGGTCTTGATCCAGTGAATCCAGTCTGAAATGTAAAGAGTCACTTAAAACTGTTTTCTGGTTGAGGTCCACCTACTGTTTTTATAGCCTCGTTTTCAGATAGATACAGTTTTGTCTAAAAATAATAATCTATGTGGAGTTAAACACCTTGTACTCTCCTCTCCCCTAGTGTCTGCTTAATAAATGGAATAACGCACACATTAAAAACAAAACTGCCCTTAAAAGCTAATGAGATCTCATGTAGCTGCAGCCTTTTTTCTTTTTTTTTGGACATGTTTTTTTCTGTCATGTGCATACAGCCGGTGTTTTTAGTGCTATGTAAATTGGTAAAGTATTTCTATCACTAGACTTGAATAAAAATATCAGCATGGTTTTGGTTCTACTACATTTTTTTGGTGTTTTGACCTGCCACATGCAGTCATTATTCTCACATTCTACACTTACTGTGTTCTGATAAGTGGTTAAAACATCAGTGGAGTTGTGTAACTTTTTTAGGATTAAGAGAATAAACCTTCTGGCTCACAACAGACGCTAAGTGGGGAGGACGGTGTGGGTGGGGAGGACGAGCCCTTTAACTCAACTGATTCCCACATGAGAATCTCGCATAATACTCCAAGTCAGCTGACTTTAGACGCCATTTTGTCAGCCATTTCCTACACCGATCCACTGCCAGCGTCTCTGCACAGCACAGGACAGCCCCGTCTGGCCTCAACTTCATCTGCCCGGGCTCGGTAAACAGCAGCGGACCCCGCAGCACATCACGGTACCCGGGTGGATGAGACACGGTGTAGCGCGTCGGTCGGCACCCACTAGATCTCTGCACGGCGCTCGGCCCCGCAGGACAGAAGCGGTAGAAAGTCGCAGACAGTCATGGCTTTGAAGATTGTCAAAGGGAGCATCGATCGGATGTTCGATAAAAATCTCCAGGATTTAGTACGTGGCATCAGGAATCACAAGGAAGATGAGGTAAAACGAGCAAACAGTGACACCGGGGTGTTTTAAGCTTTACGTTCATTAACGTTTTTTTATAAGTCCAGCACACACACTGTGCCGTTACCGTTATCGCTGACCAGCGGGCTAACGCTGGGTAAGTTAACGTTAGGTAGGCTGGAAAGCTAGCGTTATCGTCAGCGGCTAACGCCGCTGCCTTGCTGGCTGGGTGGTAAACTGTCCTTTGCTTACTAACATGTTATTGGTTGCGACCTGTTACTGAGTCGGTAGAAACACAACTTTTCGGGTTTTAATAGAAAAACGCTGCCAACGTTACTGACAGCTAGCTAGTCTAGCTAACAGGCAGTTAGAGGAAGCATCTCGCTAGATCATTAAAGTTTACCTGGAGATTACTCACCGAGAGCACACCACATATGCAGATATTTAGGCTATTGTCATTTATATTGTGAGCTAAAGGCTTTTTACTGTCAGGCCCGTGTGGTGAGAAGTATATGCAGTCACTTATTTGAGTTGACTTTGCAGCCACTTGGCCTCTGAATGAATGCTGTGATGAGTTGGTGAAGAGAGGCCTAATGTTTCGAGGGTTAGCTTAAAAATTCTAGTTGTAACTATTCTGGATTCGCAGATTAAATCTCAGCCTTTATATAATCTCGAAATGAGTCATCCAACAGCTCCCGTGAAACGGCTCCTCATCCCTGCCACAGCTCTGTGGGTGATGACAGGCTCATCAAAGCGTCTTGCTTTGAAGGGGCAGTCAGAGGGTGTGTGTGGGGGTTAGCCATCTGTTAACATCTGTCACATCATCCTATCTCTCCTATAAGCTCTGCGTTGGCTGCATCTAAACATATTGATGCTGTGAAATGCTATGTCAGGTAGTAAGGCAGGGTGGGTATGAAGTAGAGCCAGATACTGATATTGGCCCGTCTCAGACAAGATGCTTGGAGTAATTCGGAAATAGTCATCACACAGTTTGTCAAGCAAAATGCTCCAATTCTGTTGTTTACAAAACTCTCAGGACTGTCTGCAGCATATTTATGAATGTCAGCCTGTGTCCAAGTTTCCACCAGTGCATGGGAAGGCTGCCATCCTGGGTCCAGCAGCCAGATCTTTTCTTAACTTGTTAACTAGTTTGTAAAATTCATAAACAAACAATAAGCCCATCATATCCCTATTTTATCTAGAGCTCTAACATACCATATACATTCTGGCCAGAATATAGTATATCATACCATATCATATATGTTTGTTACACACTATATATGTTTGGGGGTTTTGTTTAACTTCCTTAAAAACTACATTGGCTTTGGCTCCGTTATTAGGTGAACTATTCACCTAAAATCTGCCAAATCAAACATGCACAGCGAACCCTTTTGAACAATGGAGCAGTTGAAAGTAGCTTTTACTGTGAAGCACGATCCCTGATTGCTTAAAGCTGTACTGCTGTGTGTGCGCACCTGTATCGTTGCTGTAGGGAAGATGCCAAATGTCAAGGTGTCACGTCTGACCTCAAGACTACTTTGAGATTTGATTTCTTCTCAGTATTGTTCAGCTAGAAGCACTAAACCGGCTTCATAGATGCTTTACTTTTACATTATATTACTTGTATTAAGACACAAATGCTGTCTGTGTCTATATTTGAGTTTTTGGAAATGGAAAAACAAGCATGTGGGTCAGTTTTGTCGTTCCAGAACGTTAGCGTTTGATCTCTTGCTTCGCTGTATAGTCTGAGCTGTTCACCAGTGGAAACCCAACCCAGGCAGCCTAGATAAGGTGGTGGTTACCCAGTCAACAGTGGGCAGCCTGCTAAAATATTAATACGCCTCTGTGTGTACTCTGAAGCGTGTGCCGAATATCCCACAGTTTCTCTGTTTGTTTTACACATGTGTGCAGAGTTTGTGCAAAGTTTCTGCACAGTTCATTCATTCACTGTCTCTCCCACGTCTTTGGAACAGCAGCTGTATTGAATTAAGGTGTGAGGATTGGAAGTATGAATTTTACTCGTCTTTGTGATAGTGATCAGATTTAAAAAATATATATAGCACTAGTTAGTTTCATCTAAGCCCAGTCATTCGTTTCTTGGAGAGTGCACGCCTTCAAATATATCTCCACCCCAGTATGTGTTACTGGCAGGAAGGTTGTCTGTGTTGGCCTTATGTCAACTATTTCAGTTATTTAAATTGGTTCTGGATGGATAACTGAAGAAGATTGTGATGGAGAAGTATATGCGTACGTCTGTTTGCTGATGGTGTGTTCAGGCCTTCACTCTTGATAGCTACAATTTCTCCAGGAGCAGGAGTAGCAGAGCGTAGTGTCCCCCCCTTAACAGCACCTCCTGTCACTGTGCTGTCTCATGACTGCACACACATGACCAGCACACTCTCACACACTACAGAGCTATATGTGTATGTGTTTGTTTAGCAAGGTTGGTCCTTTCTGTAATGGTTAACCGGTTGCTGGAATTAAAAAAAAAAAAAAAAAAAAATTGACCTCAGTTTGTTTTGCACCGTTGAATGAAATGTGCTCCCAGTATTTTAGGAGAACTGATGTGATTTAGCTGTCATTATGAGAGTTGAGATTTTATTGTTATTAATTTTCCCAGAAATGGTTTTCTGGGAAAAAACTAATTTATTTAAAGATAAGTGGATAGATGGATGGATGCATTGATAAACAGATATATAGATGATGGTGCTACTGATGCTAGCATCCTACAACATAATAAATACAACTGAAGATCTCTTTAACTGTGTAATTGTTAGAGGTGGGAATCACCATACATCCCACGATACGATATTATCACAATACTTAACGCACAATACGATATTATTGCATTTTTTTTTTAAATATTTTGCGATATTCAGATTCTGTACATAAAGGTAAACTTTATCAATATTCATTTTATCTAATATCAAAGTCTCACACTCAGTCTTTGTCTCATTTCAGTTTTATTGTTGACAAACTGAACGGTTTGTATTACAGTCTAGTCCAACTTAACTGAACGCAACCATCTGGTACAATTATAGCTATTCTGAACTATGCAGTTTATGAAAACTATGCAGCCCCTTCAGCAACTGAAGAATTTGAAAGTAAATTAAAACAAAATTAAAAAAAAGTTTTAAACTTAATTAAAATAAAACATGTCTTAAATTAAAATAAGTAAACTGTCATGTTTATTTCTGCCATTAAAAAAAGTTAAACACATTTGGACAGTGAAGGAATGTCAGGATTCTTGCTCAGAAAAAGGATCAACATGCTCTGAAGTCAGAGCATGTTCCAGTGCACAAAATCTTTTTTTGTAACAAAATATCGATTTCTGCTGTCCCTGTATCGATACATTATTAGCAAACAAAATATCACGATACTACACAGTATCGATTTTTTCCCCCCACCCCTAGTAATTGTAGTAATAATGATATATAAAAATGGCTGTTATTATTTCTTAATGTTTTTACGCTGAGTAGGATTTTTTTTTTTTTAATTGAATTTCTTTTAATTGTTGGTCATTATAACTGAGATAATGTTTTCGTGGAAGAGAGAGCTGAGCACACCTCATTGTTCATTAGTATGGGTGGTGGACCGAAAACACATCCAGCAGATTTGAAAATGGATAAATCCACACGGCAAACAGCTCCAGTGTAAGGGTTTAATTTGCTGTGTGACGTCCCAAATTATTGGCAACTCTCTATTCATCACAAGTCTGAGTGTGAGCTTTGTGCTCAAGATGACTGTATTTTCAGAACTGTTTATCAAAATATATTTATATCTGGCCCTGTAAATACCTACATACACCAAGCCGCATGTGACAATCTTGTAGGTTAGTGGTAGAAAGAAAGAAGCGGTTAAACTTGGGCAAAACACTCATTCGGTTCTTGGTTAGTGTCTTGGAAAGTGACAGCAGAAAGATCAGAATTTTCCAGCCTGCTCGCAGCCTCCATCTCCGGATATCAGTCCACCTAATCTGATCTGGTGTCTGTTGTTTGCCCTCTCCTTTGTCTGCCCCCAGGCCAAGTACATCTCCACATGCATCGACGAGATCAAACAGGAGCTCAAGCAGGACAACATCGCTGTCAAAGCCAATGCTGTGTGCAAGCTCACCTACGTAAGACCTCTCACCCTCCACGGATTCACCGACTTTGTCTTTCAAATCTACTCTCACACACACACATATATATGAGCTATTGTATACACCTGTCAACATAAGCCCACCATGTTCGTTCGTTGGGCTGTAGCTTAGTAGCAAGTTATGCTGCTGTACTTTTCTTTACAGCACACCTAAAATTAACAAAGAAAAAACTAACAAACACAATGAAACAGACGAGACTCTGTTTATAACAACTATTATATATACCATCAACATGTAGTTGTAGTGCAAGAATACTTGGCATATATTTTAATTCACAAATGAATCCTTCATCTGTCCTAAATCAGCTCCACTAGCATATTGTGACATATTTTGTTGACATGCACACAATGGAAAATTGCGACTTGCTGTGACACACAAAAATCTGTGGTTAGTATCTTTTCTACCCAAACAGAAACAAGCTGAATCAAGGGGCTTTATTTCCTCTTACACTTTCATCAGATCAAATGGAAGTGCTACTATTTCGCAAAGTAAAGTAGTGCATTTTTACAAAAACACATTCAATGTTGAGTGTGTGTTTCTTGTTTTTGTTAAGATAAGTCACTTCACCGCCAAACGTCGAGCAAGTGGCACTTACTGAGAACATTGTCCAATTCCCGTTGAAATGAAATCGCTCTGTCTATTTATAGTCAAGGTACACATTTAGATGTAGATGTCTTGTTGTGGCCGGCATCAGTATTCACTTTGAGAGCTTTCAGCCCAAATCAATTATTCTCTCTCTGTACCTCGCCGGAGCAGCTTAGAGCTCCCCCTCTTCCTTTTAGTCACAATCTATGTCTGTCTCCTCTATGTTGCAGCTTCAAATGCTGGGCTATGACGTCAGCTGGGCTGCTTTCAACATCGTTGAAGTCATGAGTTCCTCAAAGTTCACGTACAAGGTAAGTCTGGGATGTCAGGATTGGTCGTGGAAGTGCAGGATAGAGAGTAATGCAAATGGAAAGGAAGATGCACACCCAGAATTTACAAAGTGATGTAGTCACAGCTGAGTGAGCTGTATAAGTGGATCTCTGTGGTGCTGCGACAGGCTGACGAACGTTTGTAGTAATGTAATATAATAGCAGTATGTTCGTTATGCTTGCTTGCTTTCCTACAGAGGATTGGCTACCTGGCAGCCTCACAGTGCTTTCATGAGAACACAGACGTCATCATGCTGACAACCAATCAAATTCGAAAGGTCAGCGATGCACATGTTTTGTGAACTCTGTAAATATCTCCTTACTGCTAGTTTTCCCTCAGCTAATGTTTTCTTTCTTTTTTGTTTTTCTTCCTATTTTTTTTTTTTATCTACTTCTCCCAGGATCTTAGCAGCCCCAACCAGTATGACACAGGTGTTGCCCTCACTGGCCTGTCTTGTTTTGTGACCCCTGACTTAGCTCGGGACCTAGCTAATGACATCATGACATTGGTGAGTAAGTCCTGAGGTGTACCCACATGACTTCTGTTCTTTTTTTCTTTTTCTTTTTTTCCTCGTTACCATTTACCTCAGTCAAATAAGCTGTCATTACAGGTATTATTTTATTTTAATCTTTAAAAATTTGTCTTTACTGTCTTCTACTGCAGATGTCCCACACTAAACCTTACATCAGAAAAAAAGCTGTGTTGATCATGTATAAGGTGTTTCTCAAGTATCCTGAGTCCCTGCGCCCGGCTTTTCCCAGGCTCAAGGAGAAACTTGAGGACCCAGACCCAGGTATCAGAAAACACAGTATTTATCCAGTCTGCTAGGGAACGTTTGTTTCTCAATTTCCACTCATGAAAAAGAGAGATCATTTGCTGGTTCTTCTAGTACATTTGATTTGTGCCCCATGTACACAAACCTTTTGTTTTCACACAGCTGGAACTTTTGGGGCCTCTGTGTACATGAACCGAGCACCACATGATATTTTTCTGGTTAAAATCATACTCTCAGATTTGGGCGATGACTGTCTTTCGTTTACTAATCATATCGTGAGCTAATCAAGCTTTTCCTAAGTTCATTTGGAAAAAATTACAGAAAGTGCAGAAAAATTTGGACAGTGTTATTATTTTTAAGGTGCTGTCTTTAAGTGCAGTTGTTAGTAACTGTAGATTGTATATAAATGGTGGATTAAGCCACCTTGATGTCACATTTTAACCCAAGATTAGCTGTTTGTTGGCTGCTGAAGAAAACACTAGAATTTGACTCTCCACCACTGAAGCACATTTTTTTGGATACTTTAACAAGACAATAAAGCTTCTTTCAAGTTTATGTGTAATTAATTTAACACAGTTGTGTCAAATACTGGCATATTTATTTCCCTACGGACGGCGTACGAAAAGGGGTTTTCAGGCCAACTTGACATGGATGACGCTCCGTGTTGTTCAAATGCTGATTGGTTGACAAATGGGCCAGAACAGGGAAGGGATCGATGGCAGAGTTCACTGGGAATGGAAAGAGCTTGGAAAACAATTTAAAGATCCAAAAATACAGCATGAAAAGTACAGATTGTGGCTACAGTGGATACTTCTCATTGTTTTTAACGCTCGGTTTCACTTCATCATTTGGTATGTCATAACTTTGCTTTTCTCAGCGGCTGGCTGACAGAACAAGCAAGAGTCGCCCACATACTGGTTGTAACATGTTGTGAAGTGCCCCCATCCACAGCAGACGCTGTCTCCAAGCAGACAGGCTGTCTATGGACTGCTAGTGGACGACCAAGGTGTTATCACTGCTGAAGCATCATTTTAGCTAAATTCACAAGGGTACACCACAGCAGATGGAGCCTTGGCTTTTTTAGCCCTTCTGTGTTGGCTTTGAGTTCTAGATTATCAGGTTGCTGCTTTTTGGTAAATTTGCCAAAGTTGGCCTGTTTCCGTACCAGCAATAGCTATTCCGGTGGACTTCACCGCGTCGTTCAGCTACCACTTCTGCGAGTCTCACATCCTTCCAACAGACTCCAGCTGGGAATGTTAGTCCTTGTATTGTTATCTGCTGCAAACTGGACAGCAGCTGCAAGTAGAGCTTGCACCAGATGAAGAAGTGGTTTTGTGAGTCACTCCACTAAGCTGTCTGCAGAGCAAAGCAAGCGATACAGTCACCAGCTGCAGTCCAAGACACTACAGTTGGACTTGCAGGGGTCGAAAGACTCAGTGGAGAAGCAGCTAATGGTTAGCAACACCAGAACTTTTACAATAAAATATACTCCAGAAAGCATTACAAATTAAGACTGTCCACAATATAAGACATCAGATCCCCTAACTGAACCCCATAAATGATTCAGCAGCAACGAATATGTGATTAAAGAAGGCTCGGGTATGGTGCTGAGCCAAGACTGCACGACAATACTGCTGACTCTCTTCTGGTTTTAGATGGTTTCATACTTACTACTCTGCTCTATTTAATATCTCACTTTTTATCCAGTTATGACGACAGTACACACTACAGTTTTTCAATGTTCTTTTAAAGAAATTAAGCTTTTGTAGTTTTCAATACTTGTTTCCTGATGTTATATTCTCTCCTTTTAGGCGTCCAGTCAGCAGCAGTAAATGTCATATGTGAGCTGGCCAGGAGAAATCCCAAGAACTACCTGTCATTGGCCCCGCTTTTCTTCAAACTCATGACTTCCTCTACTAACAACTGGGTTCTCATTAAGATCATAAAGCTGGTAAGACTTTACATTTACATTTTAGTAGTTAGTAACTGAATAGATTTAAATATATACATTGATATATTTAGTGCACCAGCTTCTGAAAGGTGATTGTGGACAAACAAAATCCAGAAATTCTGTGTATCTTGTAGTTTGGTGCACTCACACCGTTGGAGCCACGGTTGGGGAAGAAATTGATTGAACCTCTAACAAATCTAATCCACAGGTGAGAGGAAATTCTCTTTTATTATATTTCCCGTAGACGGTACAACAGTCTGATCTGATAAACAGCTCAATAATAATTCTAAACTTTCTCACCGTCCTGATGTTTTTCTCTCACAGTACCTCTGCCATGTCTCTGCTGTATGAATGTGTCAACACTGTGATTGCAGGTCAGTACAGCTGTTCTGTGGGTCACATCAAATCTCTCTTAGCTTAGTGGCCCCAGCCCCATGTTTATTTCATCGTTTCAGTATATTTTTGCATCTGTGTTGAGAAATAAGCTTATACATTGAACTTCAAAAAATACAGTGTAGTGTCTTATCTGTATTTGCTCTTCTCAGTCCTCCTACATGCTAAAACCACATTTTCTTAGCTTTGCTTGAATGAATAAGTGGAATTTGTACAAGTTAAAGTTTAACTTGTATACTGGGGCTTAAACATCCTTGAAATTTAGCAGAGGTCTTTTTCCTCACGTGTTCTGATCTTTATTTGTTTTGGTTTCTTTAAACTTGCTCATAAAAAATCGTTCTCTTGTTTCCTTGTGCTACATTACAGTGTTGATTTCTTTGTCCTCGGGGATGCCTAACCACAGTGCTAGTATCCAGGTAATCTCCTCAGTTCCTCTCTTTCATCAACACATTCATGTGTTTAGTTGCAGATTTTTAACCCTTTCCACTCCAGTTGAATCACAGTGCATGCCGTCCGATCCAACGTAGCTTAAGTAGAAACGCAGCAGGCATCAGACAGGCCAGAAAGTCTCACAAAGCTCCTGGTGTGGAAAGGTTTTCTGTGGTGATAACAGATCTGCCCCTCTCCCTCTCTGTTTTTCGTCTCTCCCACAGCTCTGTGTGCAGAAACTGCGAATCCTGATAGAAGACTCGGACCAGAACTGTGAGCCCTCTGTCAATGCCTGCAGTGTGTCATTTTCTCATTGTCTGCGTGTTTTTGACTATGGAACAGTCCACCCTTTTAGACGACAATAACATAGACCTCCTGACTCTGGATAACTCGAACATTACTACCTTTTCACTCTCAATTGGGCGTCCTGCTTGGAATACCATTGCACTTAAGTCACATCCACCCGGTTTCCAACAGAATATACACAAAAAATTACCCAATTTAAATTTTTTAAATATTTTCTTTGCTTCACTCTAGAGGGGCTTAAATTTGTTATACTATAAGTTGTTATTACATTCTCTTTGCACACAGTCATTTGGAGCTTAGATTTCTACATTCGGGTATTCGAGTTGTCTGGATCTTAAAACGTAGATAACTGTGCGTGTGTAAAGTAAATCGTAGACTCCTGGTCATAGGCTACATCCACTCTAAAATGTTTCTCATATCAGTCCTAAATCACTGTAATAGTGAGTACTCAAAGGCATAAAGTCATGCTTTTTAAAAGGAAAACTTCTTAGTGTGGACATGGCCTTAATAGAGTAGACTGTGAACCTGTGGTTCAATGTTTTATCCTTTCATTGATCACTGCTGTGCCCCTGCTTGGTTTCACAGTTATACTTGGGTATAAAACGTTCCAAAACATCAGTGAGTAAAGCCGAAAATATGTAGCGATTCCCTTGTGACGATGCTTAACTGGTAAAGTATTTAATCTCAGGGCCCATTTAAAAGCCCTGAGTAATTCATGTAGAACACTTGTTGGATTAGGACTGAGTTAAAGTCAGGTCACATACTTTTTGGTGATGATGCCATTTAGGCATGTCACATTTAGGCATCTATTATTATTGGGTTATTATTGCCAACCAGTCGGGGTTAATAATAGTAATAATAATAATAATAGTTATTAATATTAATTATGAATATTATTGATAAATACTTGCTGAGCTTAAATGAGTCTTCAAAAATGCAACGCCTGCTGAAAATGGAGAATTTTCACCTTCAAAGTAAAAGTTGTGCTTTACCATCTTCTTCTGCCTCTTCCGTGCAAAATAAGGGCGACCATGGCAACATGCTAGCAACCAAAACAGTCACAATTAAAACCATAGGTTAAAAGAAATATGTTTGAAAAATGTGTGTAGCTTTTTCTTGTTCAGCACATCACTGAACTTCCACAAGTCCACATCAGTGGTCACTTCTCTAATCTAAGCACTGCAGTGATCAGCTTCACTGATCCAAGGTCAGTATAACACCCTTTTATTGATCACAGAACCTGAGGGGGGGGATGAGCTGCCAGGGGTATGAGAAAGGATAAAGCAAAACAAGACTGTGTCCCAGTGTGTGTTGTCCCGTGTGTGTGTTTGTATGTCCTTTCCATCTTTTTGTGTGTTTTGTGTTTATTTCCTGTTTTAATTTATTTATTTTTTGCTGTGTGATTTATATTTTTTATAGATTAGCGAAGTGAAGATGAGCATAGAAAGAGTTCATAGTGTATTATAGTTATTACATACATATGATTATTACTGCAGTCGCAGTAATGTAAAGCTAATCAGGTTTAAGAGTGATGGCATATAGCAAGGTGAGCAAAATATACTTGGTAACGTGTGAAGATTTCAAGGGTTGTTGTGTGTCCTTTTTTAACTACACTAAGGTAGCGTGTTTTTGCGTATTTCTGTAGTGAAGTATTTGGGCCTGCTGGCGATGTCAAAGATCCTGAAGACCCACCCCAAGTCAGTGCAGTCTCATAAAGACCTCATTCTCCAGTGTCTGGATGACAAGGATGAGTCCATCCGTCTGAGAGCTCTGGACTTGCTCTATGGCATGGTATGCAGTAGGGGTGGGGGAAAAAATCTATACTGTGTAGTATCGTGATATTTTGTTTGCTAATAATGTATCGATACAGGGACAGCAGAAATCGATATTTTGTTACAAAAAAAGTTTTTGTGCTCTGACTTCAGAGCATGTTGATCCTTTTTCTGAGCAAGAATCCTGACATTCCTTCACTGTCCAAATGTGTTTAACTTTTTTTTGGCAGCAATAAACATGACAGTTTACTTATTTTAATTTAAGACATGTTTTATTTTAATTAAGTTTAAAACTTTTTTATTTAATGTAAAATTATATTTTGTTTTAATTTACTTTCAAATTCTTCAGTTGCTGAAGGGGCTGCATAGTTTTCATAAACTGCATAGTTCAGAATAGCTATAATTGTAGCAGATGGTTGATTCAGTTAAGTTGGACTAGACTGTAATACAAACCGTTCAGTTTGTCAACAATAAAACTGAAATGAGAGAAAGACTGAGTGTGAGACTTTGATATTAGATAAAATGAATATTGATAAAGTTTACCTTTATGTACAGAATCTGAATATCGCAAAATATTTTTAAAAAATTGCAATAATATCGTATCGTGCATTAAGTATTGTGATAATATCGTATCGTGGGATGTATGGTGATTCCCACCTCTAGTATGCAGCCAAACTTTTGTTTTATTCAGTGTTCACGAAAACTAATGTTGAATATTTTTAGATCCAGATTATGCTTGTTTCAGTCTATTCTAAAGAATACGGTGCAATGCAATACAAAAAACAGAACTTTCGCTGTAACTACTTTGCTGTAACTCGGTATAATAAAACGGCTTTGCTAGCACTCGCACACTAAAGTGTCAAGTACATTAGATACCTTAAGCTGTTACTGCCAACTATAAAACTCTGCAAATGGTGCTGTTTGATCTAGTAAAGTAATAATTCTCCGTGGTCACTTGTGGGTTCTGCTCTTTACAGGTGTCCAAGAAGAACTTGATGGAGATCGTAAAGAAGCTGATGATACATGTAGACAAAGCCGAAGGAACCACCTACAGAGATGAACTGCTCACAAAGATCATTGACATCTGCAGTCAGAGCAACTACCAGTATATCACCAACTTTGAATGGTTAGTTTACCAGCAGCATTGTCCTGTGCTTCACTCTGAGGTGTGTCAGTTTGTAGTTGTAGTTATATACACGCCCTCTCCATGTCTGCCCAACAGGTACATTAGTATCCTAGTAGAGCTGACCCGACTAGAGGGCACACGGCACGGCCACCTCATTGCCTCTCAGATGCTGGATGTGGCCATACGAGTCAAAGCCATCCGGGTCTTTGCCGTTGCCCAGATGGCTACCCTGCTGGACAACGCCCACCTGCTGACAGGCAACATGCAGAGAAACGGCATCTGTGAAGTGTTGTATGCTGCAGCCTGGATCTGTGGGGAATTCTCAGAGTAAGTCATTAGAAGTAGTCAGTATAGTTGGTATATTTAAACTCTCTGCTGATGCTAAAGGTTTGGCAAACAGAAGAGACTGACACATCCGACCATGTGTGTCTTCACATTCGTTTCTGCAGCTCCTCCGGGCAGAGCAAATACTGTTTTACTCTGTAAGAGTCAGGACAGAGTTAATGCAGTCATATAATATGTAGTGTGTTGTGTGTATTTATTTTGCACAGTCACAAATGTGTGTAACCCAAACACCGTACTGCTGTATCTGTTTGGGAACCTTTCTGAGGGTTGAGTACCAAACCTGAAATAACAGAAATCTTCCCCTCGTTTTAGACACCTGGAGAATCCCGTGCAGACTTTGGAGGCCATGCTGCGTCCTAAGGTCGCGACCCTACCCGGTCACATCCAGGCTGTATATGTGCAGAATGCAGCCAAGCTGTTCGCCACCATCCTGAAGAACCAAGAGGGGAACACAGACAGCACAGCTGCACAGGAAACCAGCCAGATGATGATAGACAGGCTACCACTGTTTGTCCAGAGCGCTAACCTCGAGGTGCAGGAGAGGGTAAGATAAAGAGCCAGAGTCCTTACAGAGCCTGACCTTTAATGCTTCACAGATTACAAGGTTACCTACTGCATACAAATCGGATAAATACCTGCAACCTACAGTGCCTTTTCTTTTTCCTCAGGCGTCCTGCATCCTGCAGCTAGTTAAGTACATCCAGAAACTGCAGCAGAAGGATGTAGAAGTAGCAGAAGAAGTCAGCGCGTTGTTTGCTGGAGAACTCAATCCTGTAGCTCCGAAGGCACAGAAGAAAGTGCCTGTTCCCGAAGGGTACGTTGGCTCAGCACACGAGATAAACGAAACAAAACTGCAATATCACATATTTTTACAGTTTGTAATCTTTTTGCTTAAAATGCAGTGTTTTTGTTTCTCACCTTTGCGGCGTAGCAGCAAGAGTAACTAAAACGTTTCGGCATTTATGCTGCATGTGTCTGCTTTTGAGTTTTTCATAATGGAATACAACAACCGTGTTTGTGTGTGTAGGCTGGACCTGGATGCTTGGATCAACGAGCCTCCTTCTGAAAGCGAGTCTGAGGATGAGCAACCCAAGGCTATTTTTACCAAGGAGGAGCCCAAACACTCACGCCCCCGTCACACAGAGGTGGACGAGAAAGAGCTGGCAAGGGTGCGTAGGTTGGTCTTTGTATCATTGATAAACTGCAAAGAGCAGTTATGATCCAGGACTCTATGTCCAAATGTGGTTTTTGTTTTAGCTTGTAACATTTGAGGTGTTTGACCTTTTTGTGTTGTTACTGAAATTTGTATAATGTCAGCTGTAAAAATTGCCACCATGAGTAAGAAATAGTTTCAAAGCAACTTCTCAATTTTAACTGATGGAACATGGAACAAAAACAGTACACAACTCTGACTTTTGTTGTTGTTTTAACGGACAGGATTAGTAAAAGTCTCATCATTTTTGGTGTTTTGTTTGTTTTTTTTTAATACCGTTTTCTTTTACAAAGTGCTGACTAATAGAAAGAGTAGAGTATGGTTTTAAGCGATCATGGAGGAAAAGAGGAACAGAGATGTTGGCCCTGCAATCACTACATGTTAATGCCACCTCAGCAGATGGTTTTCCCTTAAAAAAGCCTTAAAACCAGTTGGACTTGTGCTTTCTTTATCAGGGGAAATTGACATTTGGTTTTCCATCTTCCCCTCTGAAAGAACTTTTCGTATCTGAATGAATTTTGTTCCGAGTGTTGCTCTATGGCTCTTCTGCCACCTAAGACAGAGGTTTGAGGTTGGGGAGGAAACTGTCTGCAGATTGGACGAATCCGGTCCTGTAAGCACTAATTCCAACAGTAGGAAATCCCACCGTGTGCACTTCTTCTGATCTGTAGCAGTCATAGACACGCATCAGGACTTTGAAGCAGAATTGTACAATGTAATGTTTGATCTTAGTTTTAGAAAGTGACAGACCGACGATGCTGCCAGCACTGTTTCTAGTCTTGGATATGAATTATTTATTGTTTCGCTACATTACTTTAAATGTTGTTATATGCCAAAGCCTTCAGGTTTTTTCATCATTAAAGTTTTTTTTTTAAATGAACGGGAACATATGTGATAAAATGGTCTGTGACTGTTTATTAATGTTGCCATTGACTCAGAATCAATATTAACCTCCTCAGACTCACAGTTAGTAAATCTGGCCCTTGGATCCCAGCTCATGCTATAAGTAACGTAGTCTGTTCATGAATTCATATTATATTTCTTGTTTCCACTACAAGAGGAGAGAAGCCAGAAAGCAGGAGCAAGCCAACAATCCATTCTACATCAAGGCCTCTCCATCTTCTCAGAAGGTATGCTCACCGTCTTCAGTAATTACTTTGTGTTGGTAGTCATTTTCACTGCACAGGGTATTTAATAAAAGTAGTTACGCTCATGTATGGTAAAAACCTTTTTGAAATGAATTCTTTTATGTGTAGGTGTACCAGGAAGCTCCAGGAGTGGAACACATCCCAGTCGTGCAGATTGATCTCAGCGTGCCTCTCAAAGTTCCAGGTGGGACACGCAATCCTCATATTACTACAAAACCTAAAAAAAGGAACCCCAATATAACTATCATAACTTCACCTGAATCTAAGTGCAGCCTTACCTGCAAACATACTGTTGTGTCACAATTTTTCTATTCTTATACTGAAAATGATCAACGTTACCCTTAGCTACAACTTGCCCTCCCGCCCCACAGGTCTGCCTATGTCTGACCAATACGTTAAACTAGAGGAGGAGCGTCGGCAGAAAGAGAGAGCAGAGAAAAAGAAGAAGGAGAAGAAGAAGAGGAAAGAAAAACGCAGCGGGCGAGGGAAGAAACACGACTCAGGCCCAGAGAGCGAGGAGGACATCACACCTGCACATGTGGTCGACATTGTTACAGAGGAGATGCCAGAGGTAGGCACGTGGTGACATCAAGAAGAAGACTTTATACAAATACTAAATTTAAAACATTCTGTAAGTTGTTGTTGAAACCTTCTTTTTCCGCCTGGTCCTTCTTTCTATGTAGTGTTGAAAGTTTTATTCCTTTATTATTTAATTTAGTTAATTTTAATTATTTTACACTGACATGTTCAAGGAAAATCATTTTCGCTCAGTTTTTTATAAATATATTTTTACTGTATCATCACAAAGATCACTGGAAGTCAGTAGCTCAGCTAATCTCTTGTGTTTTGTCCTACAGAATGCCTTACCCAGCGATGACGATGACAAAGACCCCAATGACCCTCACAAAGCCCTGGACATCGACCTGGACAAGTGAGTTTTATTTTACATGTGTTCGACCTTCATCACTTTAACTGCTGATTTTGAAGATGCCGAAGTCATCGTTTTTATATCTAAACTAGTCTGCCAGGCATTGAAATTTAAGGTTTTCCGCCCAAAGTTGTTGTTTGTGTTGTGTACCTTGTTTTAAAGCTGGAGGATTTCTAGTTTGAAATCCAGATATGTCAGAAAATAACTGAATAGTGAGTTCAACAGGGTCTGTTTTGTGGACAGATTTAGGCTGTTTTTTGAATTAAGCATGTAAAAGGTTTGCAGTCGATTCCAAGTGTAGCGTTTCCATTTGGAAGCAGTTCATTCAAATGCAAATGCCGTTCTCAAAGGGGATCTTATTTCAAATGAATCGAGCCAAACTTAGCGTGCACAAAAAAAACAAATTTATTAGAGAGTGTGGGAACGTAAGAAGTGGCCAAATCAGCATTTTGGAACATTCAGAAAAAAATGAAGCACCTGTGAACATGAAAAGGCCACGATTTAAGTCAGCAGTGGTGGATGATCGCAGGATGCTTTCCATGGTAAAGAAAAACCACATCACAGCATCTAGGCAAGACACTAATCTCCACAATGTAGACACATGATTAGCCAAAAACATCTTTAAAAAAAATAATAAGCCATAAACTTTGATTCCCTGCAATTATGTCAAATGTCCAATTATATTTGAGTTAATGAAAATGGAGGACTTTGTATAAATTAGCATAGCATTGCAATTAGCATATTAGCATTGACCACCACTGTGGTTAATGCTAATATTTTTCTTAAATCCTCCAAATTGAACCTAAAAGTTGCATTTTAATCCTTTCGTTTCAAACCTGTTGTTTTGGTGTGCTGAGGCAGAGATAAAAACTGTTGCTCTTCAAACATTTCATGAAAGTGTAGTTTTAGCATTTATTCCTGAAGCTTTTCAGTCACAGCATTAAAGCCAGTGTGACCGGCCCTCTCCCTCCTCGCCCTCCTCCTCATGGCGTTCTGCTTTCTGCTTCCTCTTTTCTGTGCCTACACACACCCATTACTGCCTCTTTGTGTGGGCAGCTTATTGGAAACAACTGCGCGCAGGTGAGTAGCAGCCCAGCCATAGCACCTGACCTCTGACTGTGCACAGGTCACCTTTTTTCTTTCTCTCTGTCTTGCTTTCCAAGTAGCCGTCCTGCTCTTTTCAACTAATATAGCTGTCTGTTCCTTACCTATCTGAAGCTCGTAATGTCCACTTTCTCTTTTTGCTTTTCTTCCCTTCGATCTGTTCTTTAGTTGTAGCATTTGACCTAGTGATGCATAACGATATTGTAGTATCCCGCTTCCCTTAAAACTGCTTCTTCTTCTTTTTATTTATTTTTTTAATGTTCTTGAAAATATCAGCATCTCTATTTCTGAACAAGCAGTTCTGATTTATCTGTCCTTAAAGAAAAGGAAACAAAATGATTTCCTAGAAAGAAAGAAAATAAGAACTGGCTGCTGATGTTCTCAGGACTTAATCTTTCACCCTTTAAATTCCCAGAATAGTTTCCTAAAAGCATGTTGGCTCTTCATTTTCTTGTACTGGGCAATCGGCATCAACATGCTTTTAGAAACCTATCCCAGGGGTTCGACGCTATAGTGTAATTCCTTTCTCTTAGATCTGCTCAGCTGAGTTTAGTAGACTTGGCATGCCCCCAGACTGTCTCCAGCTGTTTTTAAGTGGATACGCTTTGCCCGCCCTCAGTGGAAAAAGATGTGGCCTTAAGCCAAGGATAGAATGTGGATCGTTTGAATAATGTGTCGATGAGATCATGCAGGACAAGCTGTAAACAGTTTTGGTCTTATAAATTAATGTTTACTTACAAAAACACATGTGGAAGTCTTTCTTTTGGATTGTAATTCTAAAAGAAAAATGACACCACAAAAGCAAGGTTACTTAATTCTAGGAATTTAAAGCTGAAAGAATAAAACCAAAAAAGAAAATTTACTTAAATTGGAGACTGATGACACAGCATGGTTTTATATAATATCTATATTAGATCTTATATTATATATAAAGATTTTCCAACAGGGGGCTATAGTGCACGCTACTGACTCCTAATTTCCGGCTTTTAGGACGTAAGTTTACCAGCTCTTATCACTTCAGTATGGAGGGCGTTATTAGGATCGATCGTGGAGCTCTGCTAGAGGAATGTCTTGTGCTTTGAATGAGACCTGGCTGCTTCACAGTGCAGAACATGTGCTTGAGAATGGTGGATTGCTGCACCCTACATGCCTTGTTCACCTTTAACAATTAATACTCAAGGAATGCATCTTTCAGATGATGTAGCCCCGGAGGATCAAAATCACCTCCCAAGTCCTTCTCTGTGCAGAGTTAAAATATGTATCTGTATGTTTTGTTTGTGCAGGCCGCTTGCAGACAGCGAGAAGCTACCGGTCAGGTCACATCGTGCAGCAGGGGCTCCAAAAAGCCCGGCTGAGGATGGAGAGGCAGAAAATGCCACGCCACAGGAACCCAAGAAGAAGAGCAGCAAAGAAAAGAGGGACAAGAAGAAGGATAAAGAGAGGGATAGGAAGGTGAGGTTAAGATGCTGGAAACATTTGCCACCTTCTGGTCATAAATCAGATTCACGGAGCACTCAGAGCGAGGGGAGAACAGCAGCGCGCCGTCAGCTGCGCCGTCGCAATTTGATGACTCAGTGTTTGCATTTCTTAACCTGACTGACACCGACTGGAATATTTTCTCCTGTTTCCACAGAGGAGCAAAGAAGAGAAGAAGAAGAAAAAACACAAACATGAAGAAAAGGAGGAGGATCTTCTTGGAGGTCAAGCAGAAGAGCCCGCGGTCCAATCGGAAGAAACGAAGGAGGTGGAAGCACAGCCCACTTCAACTAGTGCTGAGGTACGCCTTTATAACATGTTGGACCGAGGACGTTTCCTACGCGGCGCCGCAGTTTGTATCTAACATCCAAACACTGGTTTTAATTACCAGATCTATAAAATTATAATTAAAATGGCTTAAAGGATACCTTAAGGCAGTGGTTCCCAAACCTTTTTTGCTGGGCCCCCCTTTGTTTTACAAGAAAAATGTTTGCGCGCCCCCCCCACCCCACCTCACGCACACGCACGCACCATTGCGGTTTATTTCACACCTCAAACATTTAGTAAACAACTAAGCAAATACAAGTAATCTGCAATAAATTACAGGTAGTAAGAAAATAAACTACTAACTCTTTTATGCTACGTCCACACCTACACGGGTATTTTTGAAAACACAGCTGTTTCGTCCACACGTAAACGGCGTTTCGAATCACCGAAAACTGAGATTTTTTTAAAACTCCTTTTTTTGCGTTTACGTGTGGACGAGGAATACGGAGTTCGTCACGCAACGTCAAAGGTATCATGTAGAGGTGGGAATCACCATACATCCTACGATACGATATTATCACAATACTTAACGCACGATACGATATTATTGCAATTTTTAAAAAATATTTTGCGATATTCAGATTCTGTACATAAAGGTAAACTTTATCAATATTCATTTTATCTAATATCAAAGTCTCACACTCAGTCTTTCTCTCATTTCAGTTTTATTGTTGACAAACTGAACGGTTTGTATTACAGTCTAGTCCAACTTAACTGAATCAACCATCTGGTACAATTATAGCTATTCTGAACTATGCAGTTTATGAAAACTATGCAGCCCCTTCAGCAACTGAAGAATTTGAAAGTAAATTAAAACAAAATATAATTTTACATTAAATAAAAAAGTTTTAAACTTAATTAAAATAAAACATGTCTTAAATTAAAATAAGTAAACTGTCATGTTTATTGCTGCCAAAAAACAACTTAAACACATTTGGACAGTGAAGGAATGTCAGGATTCTTGCTCAGAAAAAGGATCAACATGCTCTGAAGTCAGAGCACAAAAACCTTTTTTGTAACAAAATATCGATTTCTGCTGTCCCTGTATCCATACATTATTAGCAAACAAAATATCACGATACTACACAGTATCGATTTTTTTCCCCCACCCCTAGTATCATGTGCCTTTTTTCACGTCACACTGTGCGCCACGTTATTGTTTACATGAGATGAATTGCAGAATGGCAGATAGAGACAAAATACTGTTAATCTGACTGTCTGCAGGTTTTACACAATTACATATACACATGCAGCTACTGTCCCTCCATTTAGAAAGGCAGAGGCGTCACGGTGTAATTATTTTACATGTAGTTGTTTTTTTCCTGTGTAATAATATTCAACATCTATTAATACATTTTTCAATCCCTCTGCAAAAACATAAACAGCTGTGGGATACTGTTTGTCCGTGATTTGAACAGGGGGAACAAATCGTAGCAGGATGAGCCTGATGTTATTTGTATCCCACTGTAACTTTACTGTATAAAGAGCAAACATCTCCAAAATGTCAGGAGTAGTTAGTCATTACAACAAGTGTTTGTGAACTAAAAATCAAGAATGTGGGATCCTGTTTGTCCGTGATTTGAACAGCCCAGCGCTGCTCCCGACGAAGGGAAAACCAATTATGCAGGGAGACCTACCTCGGCACTCCTGCAGGTGAAGCCAAAGGGCAGATATGCTTCACCATATTTTCTAGTCTTGGCTTAGAATGAAGTTGGTTTGGAAACATATTCAGCGATGCTTCATCTCCTGATTTGTGTTTGTGGAGGCGCATCGTGCTAGCAGTGTCCAAGCATTGTTTTTTTTGTTTTGTTTTTCCTTTTCATACCGCGCCCCTCCTGCAATGGCTCTGCACCCCTCCTAGGGGGCGGGCCCCACACTTTGGGAAGGTCTGCCTTAAGGAGTGCTCCACAAATTCTATCAAATGGTTAAATGCAAGCAGACACGTTTTATCATGTTCATTAACTCGGCGCTTCCATTGCTTTTTCCCAGCCTGTCTTTCAATCGGCTATAGCGATCAAGTATCAGTTTCCTTGTAGCCGACTGTGCAGTCTCTTGCCAAATACTTGATTTATTCATGAAACAGGACAGTGTATTCTCTGTATCCATTTTCATGAATAGTAGTAAGACACAGAACCTGTTTGGCCCTCGCCCCTCTCACCTCCTCGCGCTCCTCTCCCTCCCTTCCTCTTTTAGGTTTCGGACCTGGATTTCTGGCTCTCAAATGCTCCAGTGCCCTCTAACACCCAGGTTGAGTCATGCCCCTCTTTCTCTCTCTTTCTCTCTCTCTCTTTCTGTCTCTCTCACCCTGTCCTGCCCACATCTGTTCAGTTTCATGACACGGTTTTCAATCAACCTGCCTCAGACATCGGTGTAACCATACGTTCTGTCTCTGCTGCCCTTGAGTTGTTCCTTCTTTTTTTTTTTCCTCCCCTCCGCATCCTTTGACACTGCCTCTCTTTCACAGGGCTCACAACACTATATTCTCTCATTTTCCAGCACCCTTCTGCTTTCTAGCATGTGTGTGTACACAGTATGTATCTGTATTTGTCTCGCACTTCTTCTTGCCTTGTGTTGTGTCAGTCATGATGTCAGAGCGGGTGCTGTTACTTTTATTGTTTTGTTTTTGTTTTTTGTGATCTTTGTTTATTGATTTCTTTATTTTTGAAGAAGTGACAATGGACCAAATGTCACTAAAATGACTTTGAACCAGTGTGGTCCTGGTACCCATGCTGGTGTGAAACACACACACACACACACACACAAACTCCAAACAGAAGCTGGAGTCATTTTAGTGGTAGACAGGATATGTGAGCTTCAGCTAACAGTTATTAGCTGAGGTAGCTGATCATGGCTCAAGAGTTGGGAGTTCGCCTTGTAATCGGAAGGTTGCCGGTTCGAGCCCCGGCTTGGACAGTCTCGGTCGTTGTGTCCTTGGGCAAGACACTTCACCCGTTGCCTACTGGTGGTGGTCAGAGGGCCCGGTGGCATCAGTGTCTGGCAGCCTCGCCTCTGTCAGTGCGCCCCAGCAGTGTTGCCAACTTAGCGACTTTGTCGCTATATTTAGCAAGTTTTCAGACCCCCTAAAAAAAAAGACATGAAAGCGCATATCGCTTTTACTCTCAACAAGCAGCGGGTGCTGTAACGCAGTCAGTTCTTCTTTTACTCTTATGCTGTTTTGTGGATCACAAGGTTTAAAACTACTTATAAACACACACACACAAAGTAACTCCACCAGAGTGCCTATTTCGGGTCACTTTTGCCGGTCCAAGCCCGGGTAAAGGAGCAGGGTTGGAATTGTGACATTAAAAAAACAATAATTGCTAAAATAAATTTAATTTGTAGTTCTAAATAAATTCTAAATGCATTTAGGACGTTTTTTACTCACTTTGTCTCTTCCACGATGTTATTTCTCTCTCCAACAACATAGATTACAATACATTAGCATGACAAATTATGCAAATTAGGTGATGACGTCATTTAGCGACTTCTAGCGACTTCTAGGACAACCAATAGCGATTTTCCTTACTGAGGAGTTGGCAACACTGCGCCCCAGGGTGGCTGTGGCTACAATGTAGTTTGCCATCACCGGTGTGTGAATGGGTGAATGACTGGATGTGTAAAGCGCTTTGGGGTCCTTAGGGACTAGTAAAGCGTTATATAAATACAGGCCATTTACCAGTTATTGCTGGGATAGCCTTTCATGGTTCTAGGTTGGACACCAGCACCTCAGTGGTGGAAGAGGGGTAAACAGCTCCCCAGAAACTGGCCCAGAGTCCTTTCCTCTTACGTCACCACTGTATGAGCACAATATCCACTCTCCATTATCCCTTCAGTGTGGGGCCATACTTATCTTTGTTTCTGTCTGAAAACCAAGTAGAATTTCCCAAATCAGCTGCTAAACTTCACCTTTACTAATAGACTTTTTGATGACTGTTTTCTTTCATTAAAAAAAATAAATAAATAGTAAAATTACTTTCTCACTTGTTTTAAATTAAGTCTGTGGTCATACCAGGACAGCGCTCTCACACCATTTCCAGCTTGTTTAAATAAGCTAAGCTATCCAGTTGCTCCGCTATTTCATCCTGACTGTTCGATGAAAAGACTGACTGTTTCCTTAGCTGTACATGTGACCCAGATGAGAGCAAAGATTTCGTTTGGCTCCGTCATGACTGTACGCTCAGATCTGTCGGGCCTTTTAACTTTCCCTTTGGGCATTTCTGTTATTAATCATTTGAACTGTCAGCCCAAGAGTTAAAGCTGCCCCAGTAATATGCATCGATGTCTTCGTGGAACGCTTGTTTTTGTTCTGGCTGTCACACCAGCGTCCCAGATCGTACTGTTGCATATATTTAGCCTGTCAGTCAGCCTGCTTCAGTTTCGAGCAGCACCCAGTGTAGCTGGTTAGTGCAGTGGATCCAGCAGTTGTACAGCAAAACCGCTGTAGGTGTAGAGGTCCATGTTTAGCATTCTTCCATGCAGCACTCTTGGCTCATTGTACCTGATGTTTGTTTGTGGTGTCACTCAGCTCAGTAGGTTGCAGGTGATCATGAATGACTTCTCTTATGAATGACTGAGTGAACTCACTAACCTCACTTACCTGTGTCAACACAGGAGTGGTAGAAAGTTTTGCATGTGTTAAACGCTGTGGTTGTTCTTGTTTGTGTGTTTATTTGGTGGCGTGCTGGTGTATCTGAACAGGAAGCAGCAACAGTAGCAGCAGCAGAAGCCGCCCCTGCGCCCGAGGCGCCTGCTGGCACAGCGGCCGACTCTGAGCCCGAGGAGCCCAAAGACACCGAGACGGAGGAGAGTGTGAGTTAACGCAGACGAGGCAATAGTTGGAAGTAGGGCTGCACGATTAATCGTTAGAAAATCGCGATCTCAATTCATACTTATGTGCGATCTCATTTCCAAATGACAACGATTTAAAAAAAAAAAGAAAAAAAGACGACGATTGTACGATTGATCCGGGACGTAATCTGCATGAAAACAAGCGCTCACTCTTCCTGCTCAACAAATGACAAGGGCGGAGCCTTATACCACGTGATACAGAAGCTGTGCAGTGTGATGCTAAAATTAGCAGGAAAAAACAACGGAGAGCACGTCAGGGATGACGAGAAAGTGACAGGAGAAAATCCGTCCCGGTCAACCACCCAAACATCAATAACGGGAACCTTATACAGCGCTTCCCTATACACGTCGAACTCCCGCAGGCATAAAGAAATTACGGAGGCTATCACCTGACCAAAGACTGTGCAAAACGAGGGATTTAGAAAAATGATCAACACCCTAGACAAACGCTACACAGTGCCGTCCCGCAACTATTTTTCTATTGTTGCACTACCTGCTCTATACACGCAGCGTCGAGCAACGGTGGAGACGGAATTTCAAGCAGTGCAACATTTTGCGGCAACGACAAAACGTGAGCATTTGTTGTTTTTATGTTTATTTATTGTTTTTATGTTCAGTCTCAACTGTTACGAAGTTGATGTGCAGTTAATAAGTGCAATAAATATTTATACTGGAAAAGAAAATCGTGAGAGAATCGTGATCTCAATTCTAAGCAAAAAAAAAATCGTGATTCTCATTTTATGCAAAATCGTGCAGCCCTAGTTGGAAGGAACAAAGTTTGACAGCACTGCTCGAGATTCCAGTTTACAGTAACCCCGACTGGACTCGGGGAATTGGCAACTCTAATTCTGATACATTTGTGTGAACGACGTGTCGCAGACCTGCCAGTTTCTGTGGGCTCTGGGGGAGTAATTCTGCCACTTTGTGTTTTATTTTCATTAGCATTAACACTCAATGGCAATTAAACATCACTTCAGGAAATTTATCTCCTTCTTTGGGTTTTTCTCTATAGAAGTCCTCCAAGCACAAGAAGAAGAAGCAGAAAAAAGAGAAGGAAGAGAAGGAGAAGAAAAAGAAAAGGAAGCATCATCACCATCACCACCACAGCGATGGAGGTGGAGAGGAGTCTGTGCAGAATGGCACCGTTGAGGAGGAGGAGCCTCTGCCGGTCAGTGCCGAACAACCACAACATTAAACTTAACCATCATTATTTTTAATTTGTAAACTACGGGTTATGTTTCCTAAATCAGAATCGGTACAAATGTACACGTACAAAGAATTGGGCTCATTCGTTTTCTTCGTTGCTCTCAATTTACTTAACAGAATAGATAAGAAACATTACTGATAAAAGCACGACACAGACAATAGCAATTTGTATAGCATGTTTAAATGTGCAGTGCACCAAGATCTTGGAATAAAACATTTACCAAGCTGGGGATGGATAACTGGTTACTATACAGTATATACATGAGGAATTGATGATATAGATGTATAGGTATGTACAATACTATATTGATACGTACAACAAAACATTACGTTCAGCACTCTTTGGTTTTAGCATTTGGTGGATGTTAAAGTAGAGATGATATGAGTGAAGTAAAAATTAAATTGGCATCCTTGTGTCATTCCTCTTCGATTGAAAACAGACAAACAAAAGCTTACTGACCTCAAAGACACAAATAACTCAAAGCCGCATGTAGGCAGAATAATTTCTCATCATTCATCTGAGCTCCACTGGGTAAACCTACTTACTGCTGCCAGCACACACTGCCTTCCTTGTTATATAGCAGCTAGGTAGGAGCTCCTGTTGCCTTGTTAGCATGCTTAGTGGCTGAGAATGCCTCCTCTGACCTGAGCTCTTCTCTCCTTTCAGCCCATGTCCAATTACTGCCTGCTGGCTGAGAACTCCTACATCAAGATGGTGAGTGATGGTGACTGCGATGCCAGGCTTTGGAAATTTGTTTTGCTCTCAATTTGTTAAAATAATTCCGGTCTCATTTTGGCAATGAAAACATTTAATTTTCAAATTTAATTTTTAGCATCCAAAGCTGCTCACGCCTTCTCCAATCTAATAGTTTGCATTGTTAATTAAAATGCACCAAGTGAACCAGATTGTGATAAATAGTCTGCTTTATTTCGACATGTTGGGTTCTTCTGTTTACTTTAGTAAGACGATAAATAAAATCATTTTCTTGCTACATTATAGCACACGTTTCTTTCTAGATGCTGAGAAAGAGAAACGTTGTTGTTTCCATGATCCAGCATGTGGAGTAATTAGAGTTAAAAAACCAAAAAGAACTCTCATATACAGATTTCTTTTTCTCTTCCTCTCTTTAAAGATGATGGAGGATGCTGATCAGGTATTGGTTAAAGTTTTGTCCTAGATGTGTTTCTCTCTGGTCTCGTTGCTCTTTACAGGCCTTCCTCCTTGGGCAGACTAATTTATGTTTCTCTAGCGCAGCAGCGCTCGGTTTCTCAGAATGATTCTGTCCTTGTGATTATCTCCTTGTGTTCACTTCTTGGAAATGGTGATGTGTGCTCTGGATCTGGGTAATGACTCTGATTTGCCTTGTTAACACTGTGTAAAGAGAGGAAAGATGAGACCGTAATTCACTGTTCCAAAATCCACGTTTAGCACTTTCCTTGTTTTCCCTCTTCCCCGTAAGGTGTGTGACATCCAGGGGAACCTACAGGATGGCAGTCAGGTGGTGGTGTCTGTCATCTTTGAAAATAAGAGTGACAGCTTCCTCAAATCCATGGAGTTCAATGTGCTGGACTCTCTGAACTCCAAGCTGCAGAGGCCAGAAGGGTCAGGTCCACATGATGGCCTCACCGTCCCCTTCCAGCTTCCCCCTGGTCAGTTATTATCTAAAGAAAAATTGTGTATGAATCCATCCATCCATGACTGTGAATTAAAAGCCCATAGCCCCCCTCAAATCTTTAGTATTCATATTTTGGAGGGGCATCCAATCAGAAGTAAGTAGCTTAAACTGAGGTTGAATTGAGCTGAAAGAGTTTTTGTTTCTTTTGTTCAGGCAGATTATTATCTGAGGCCCAGGATAAGATAAATTAGTATTATTTGAACCATGTAAAGCTAGTCTAGCATAACCCAAGATGGAAAATATGGGGTTGGAAATGGGCATCATACATATCCTTTGCTATAATATTGGCTTACTAAAAAAAATAAAATAAAACAAGCATTTTCCTGGTAATTGTAGTGGGGCTTTTCAGAATAAATGTCCATCCTTTTTACGGAGTTACAGATGATTCAAGCAGCAACTTAAAAATTTGTATTATATGAGTTTTTAAAGTTGTTGAGTTCCATAATTTGATGCTGAGAGCTTCTGTTTTTTCTTGTAGGAGTGTCCAATGAAGCACGATTTGTCTTCACTGTGCAGAGCATCGTAATGCCGCAGAAGCTGAAAGGAACCCTCACCTTTATTGTAAAGGTTTGTAGGAAAAGCAAACAAGTGCCGTGTATACTAAAAAGAAAACAAAATCGAATGAAAAATCTGAAATACAAATGAAACACAAACAAGATTGACGGGATTTTTCATACGTTATTATTAAACTTGTGGCTTAATTAATTAATCTTTTGTATTTGTAATACTAGAGTTGGCGTAGTAGCAGATGAGTTATTTCAAAGACCTATGAAGGAATCAAACTGGTGTTTTTAATATACTGTTTTGCTCCATTCCCACAGAACGAGGACTCCTCCACTCATGAGAAACTGGACTTCAAACTGCACTTTACCTGCACCTCCTACCTGATCACTACTCCTTGTTACAGGTTGGTTATGCCACTCCTCCATTCAGATCAGAGTTTCAGTGAGTCATTTAAACTTTTTAAAGAAGCTGTTGAAACTCATGTCAAAGTGTTTCCAGGTAGAAATCTTTGGAGTGGGAGAGTTTGTAGACTGAGTGGTTTAAGCGTGGCAGTAGAAAATGGCCATCTTTGAGAAAGAATAAATATCAGTAAATTTCACTTGCACTTGTTTTAAGATAGAGCTTGTGTGAAATTTTAAATTAAAAAGATCAAGAACCACGCTCTGGGAATCATTAAAATCTGTTAGATCTGTTGAATCTTCGTTAGATTTTAGTAACGGATAAATCTAAAATTGACTTCTTTTTGTTCTTTTGCTCTCTCAGTGATGCGTTTGCAAAGTTGCTGGAGTCGGGAGATCTGAAGAGCAGCTCGGTCAGACTGGAGGGAGTTAACATGCCCTTCCATCACCTTCTGGCCAGGATCTGCTTCCACCACCACTTTTCTGGTACCTTTACATTATCACTTATCAGGGATCTGAAACCTGTGCTACTTCACAAGCAGGAAATTACAATCATCAGAGGGGAATGTTTGAAAAGTATATTAGAAACCATCAAAGGTTGGATGGCTGACAACTTCCTCCAACTTAATGAAGAAAAGACTGAAGTCCTTGTATGTGCTCCAGACAGACATGTACCTAACATAATGAATGCTCTTGGTCCTCTTTCAACATTTGTGAAATCGTCTATCAGGAACCTCGGGGTAACCTTTGATTCTGCTCTTACCCTGGATGTCCACGTCAAATCTCTGGTTCGGTCATGCCTTTATCATTTAAGAAACATTTCTAAATTGAGCCCCATAGTGTCTCATACTGAACTGGAGATTGTTATCCATGCATTCATTTCATCACGATTGGACTACTGTAATTCACTGTTTACATGTCTAAACAAAAACTCCCTGGAGCGTCTGCAGATTGTCCAAAATGCTGCAGCAAGGCTTCTGACAAAAACATCAAAATACTCTCATGTGACACCGTTGCTTATACAGCTGCACTGGCTCCCCGTTGAATTCAGAGTCCATTTTAAGATTCTGGTTCTGACATTTAAAGCTCTTCAAGAACAAGCACCAGCGTACATCATTGAACTTTTACAGCCCTATGACTCTAGTAGGTCCCTGAGGTCTTGTGATCAGATACTTGTTATTCAGTATACAAGACTGAAAACCAAGGGTGATAGAGCTTTTGCTACTGTGGCCGCCAGACTGTGGAACTCTCTTCCTCAGAACTTAAGATCTGCAGACTCAGTGATTACTTTTAAAAAACAGCGTTCACAAAACCTGTGTTCACATCTTTTTAAAATTGCATTTTGTTAACTTTTGACTGTTTTTGTTTTATGCCTTGTAAAGCACTTTGTGATCTTTTATCTAGAAATGTGCTATATAAATAAAATTTTACTTACTTACTATTAATGCTGGCTAATTTTGACATTAATCCTGATGCGCTGCATTTGTGTGATTGTGCTTCTTCCTCGTCTTTGATTAGTTGTGGAGAGGATCGACTCCTGTGCCTCCATGTACAGCAGGTCTATCCAGGGTCACCATGTCTGTCTGCTGGTCAAAACGGTAAGCGACAATAACATAAATCTGAGTTAAAACCGAAGATGAAAAGAGTTTTCAGGTGGTGATGCTGACATTGTCCCCCACTTGTCTCCCCCTCTCTCCCAGTCTGCTCAGACCGTGTCCATTGACGCTAAATGTGACGAGCCAACGCTGCTTGGGAATGTGCTGGATGAGATCAAGCAAACCTTCTCTCAGTGCTGATTGTGTCTGACAGCCGAAGGATGCCCCACCCTCCACCCTACCGCTCCATCCCGCCCCTCCCTCACTGAAACACAACATAATCACGTTACGAAACACTGCGACTGGCACCTCCAGTATCGCCCTATTTATTAGTCCGCAGATTTGCAAGATTTCTTTCCCCTCCTCTGCTTCTCCAGCGCCCCACACTTTGGCCCTCTTCGCACTCTGTGGTCACTCCCTCACACTTGATGTTGCTTTACAGACTCATTGTGTACATGCTTCATCTTCTCTGCAGTGTAATTTTCATTTTTACTTCCTAGTTTTCGAACAGCCGCCCCGTTGCACCCCGACTCTGACTGAGCTCCCGTTTCTGGACGCCTGGCGTCCTCTGCTCTTTCCCGCGTCTCTTTCCGCCCTCCACTCTGTCGGGAATTCAATCTGTGACGGTCGCGTCATGTAATGTTGACAACTGGACTTTTGCTGTTAACGGTTGAATTGTATTTTTACTGTTTTGACGTTTTTGTCTTTGGTTTGTTTTGTTGTTTTGTCTTTTCTTTATCTTTGTCTGAAACCTGACTGCGCCTTCATCTAATCCCCTCCTTTACTGCTCACTAAAATCTGTGTGTGCTGCTCATCTGTGTAGGCCTTGAAAAAAGACAAATCAGGTGATTGACTCTTTTTTTCGAACTAGATGGGCGCTATAACCTGCTCACCCACCACTGACCTGGTGCCTGGAGAAGACCAGACACTGGGCAAGTGCAGTGAGCGGAGAGCAGAGGTGAAACCAAAGCTACAAATAAGGCATGGGTTTTAAGCTTGTATCGGGGTGCTTTTGCCCTACTTGCCTCTTGGCGAGGCTCAGAGCAGATCTGCTGGTGTTTAGTTGAACCGAATCCTTGTGTCTCTACGGGTGATTGTACAGTAGTTCAGTAGTTTTGCTCTGTGCCTTAGCCCTGCAGTCTGACCTACTCCGGCACTTCATAAGTCTCGTAGAGCCCCCACCTCTCCCCTGAGTGCACTGATCTAACAGTGCTAAACTGCAGATTGACCCTCCCCAAGGACTTTGAACATATCATTCCTTTGGCAAATCCAGTGCAATGTGAGGTTTCTATGACACCTGACAAAGCCACCTGTGTTCTACCACGCATGGAGGGTTTAGTTATTGTATAGAAGATGTAATAATATTGTAAAGCAGGATGCTGTTCTTTGTCTGAAGGCAGGTCGTCACTTGGCCAACGTGTTCACGGAATAATCTGACGTAAAGAGCTGACATCACTGTCCTCTGTGGGGGGGAAAAGACAACCTGTGACAAGTTAAAGGACACCACACTTATACTCTCAGCCTGCCTGTACTGTTTTAAAACTGCTGGTCTGCATATGAGATTGCTAAAAGTCATTTACTACTAAGCGGACGCTGTTAACTGGTCAGTGGCTTGAGGCGCCCTGTGAGTCAGTATTAATCAACACGGCATCCACAGTAAGGAAGCATCGCCTCTGTCAGCAGCAGCAGTTGTGAGGTTTTTGTCTGTCCTCATGTGAAATATTTGCGCCCGTCTCCCTCTCATGCATCACAGAAAAGGCCAGCTGACCCACCCATGTTTCTTTGTCCCTCCAGAAACTGCCTTGCTACTTTGTGTGTATGTGTGTGTTAGGAGAGTCTTTAAGAAAACACAACACCCGACTTCCTGTTGAACTCTATTCAATGTCTTCATTTGGATCATTCATGTTTAAAGCAACCACCCCGTCCACTTCAACTAATCCTTGTAGTAGCGAGAGTGAAAGGAAAAAAAAAGACTTTGTAGCGTCTCTGTTCATATATACTGGTAAGGCCCTCCTCTCTTGCATTTGTCTGCTATTGTAGATAAGAAATATGATAATGATGTCTGGCCTGAAGGTCAAGTCAGCCATTCCACTAGATTTTCAGTAGTAGAGTCTGAAATCAGAGGTGATCAGCTGTTTTTCAGGAACGTCAGTAGAAAATAATTATGTACGTGCTCCCTGTTCCTGAAAATGATATCCGTGAATCTGAGAAACGACTTCTCTAATCACACGCTGTCCTAATACTGATCATTCTGTGCATACTGTTAGATTAAAATTTGTATATTGCATGATTAGGAATGTACACTTTTATTTTCCTTGTTTCTTTCCCATGGACATGCTTACACGGACAAAGATGTCATTCCATTTTCTCCTTTGTTTTTCCTACTTTTTTTTTTTTTTAAATGAGGTTTTCTTGACCATTCTCTATTTTTGATGGTATTGTGTTTTTATCTATTCTAAGTGCAGACAATTAAAAGAAGTGATACCATTGAATGTTTTTAAATTATTAGTCACAGGGGAAGGAAGGGGGTTCTGTTTGGCGTCGCACCACTTAGGACATGGGGCTCACAATAACAGTAGAACAGGTTACGTGAAGCAGTGTACTGAGAGGCAAACCCGCTCTGTCTTAATGCTCTGTTGGTTCAGCTGTAGTGACTTATTCTACCAAGTTTGGCTTGTGACATTGAAATATACTCTCGTATGACAGATTTTTTTGAAGGTCCTGTCTTTTTATTTCTTCATATTCAACTCTACAATGTCATATTCAGAAGGGGACAACATAAATTACATTCCCTTCAAAGAAATTCCACTCAACAAAAAAATAAAAATAAAAAATAAAAGCTGTAAGAAGATGCTGTAGTCCTTTTGTGTGTGCGTGTTAAAGTGAGCCAATAAGCATACAAAAAACTAGTTTTGAATGAAATGATAGAAACCTGAAGTGTGTACGTGTAGATGAAGATTTGTTCTTGGCAAATTAATACCTGTCTCTTTATCAATAAAACAAGATGTGCTGCTTTGAACTTCAATTCCCAGAAAGCCTAGCAGCAGAAGTAATCGAGACCCCTACTGACTGACAGCGAGCAGCTGAGTTGAGAAAAGTTGAGCAGACAAAGCCTCAGATTGAAGTTTTATGAAAAAATTAATTGTTTTATCGAAAATGCCTCTTGGCCAACCTCCTTTTCCTCCTTAAGGCACCCGATAAAAAGAGGAGGCTGACAAGCTTTCGGTAGCAAAGATAACCGAGATCAAAATGAATTTCCGGTATAGACTTTCAAAACAAAACTCGCGATTCGAACTGTATTTTTCTCTAGGAGCAAGCAAAAATGGACACTTATGTATGTTTAGCTAGAAGTACATTAAACGACACAAAACCTAAAAATAAAGACTCTACCTTCATCATAAACAATGAGCATCCTAACTGTAAGGTCTTAATAAGTTGTTTACCTGAGAGAGTGCAACTAGGGTAAAGGTCAAAAGAGAGAGGGGTAAATTGTGCAGTGCTGTGAGAATGATTTTTTTTTTTTTTTTTTTTTTTTGCATATTTGTCTCACTAACATGTTTCAGTTTAAAGAAATTTTAGGCAAGCTAAACAAATGCAAAATGCAGTTTTAAATGATGGTTTCATTTATTAAAGGACAAAAGCTATCCAAACCTGCCCTGTGTGAAAGAGCTAGTAACCTAATAACTGTTTGTGAAAACAGTTATTAGGTTTTGTGCATTTGTGAAAACTGGCAATGAGTCTTTCACACTGCTGTGGAGGAATTTTGGTCATGAGAAAGTAAGTTTATCAGACCTGGACTTTGATTAGGCAACCACAAAATCAAAACCGTGAATCTGAGAAACGACTTCTCTAATCACACACTGTCCTAATACTGATCATTCTGTGCATATTGTTAGATTAAAATTTGTATATTGCATGATTAGGAATGTACACTTTTATTTTCCTTGTTTCTTTCCCATGGAACTTTAAAACTTTAATTTTCCTTTCAAAGGTGGACTTGGTGAGATATTCTCCTTCAGGATTTTCTGGCAGACAGCAGAATTCATGGGTCTATCATTTACAGCAAGTCGCCCAGGTCCTGAAGCAACAAAGCAGTCACAGACCTTCACACTATCAGCGCCATATTTGATTGTGGGTGTGATGCCCTTTTTATGAAATGCTGTGTTAGTTTTAATGTGAGACAAGACTTGTTCAGAATTTGAATACTTCAAGAATCCCTTAGGAAATTATGTGATGGTGGTTTTTGCCTTGGAACTCTCCATGGATGCTATTTTTGTCCAGTCTCTTTCTTTTTATTGAATGATGAACACTGGCCTTAGCTGAGGTAAGTGAGGACTGCAGTTCTTAAGACTTTGTTCTGGGTTGTTTCGTGACCTCCTGGAGGACTTGTCAATTCCATTTCCCAGATTGGATTCGGTAGACCAACACCCTTTCTATTTTCAAGGTTTAAAACTTCTGATAAAGTATTTAGTTGGGGCTGGATCAGTTGACCCTGAATCCTCCCTTAATTATGCTGCAACAGGCCAATAGACTGTTGGGGGCTTCCTGTGATGCACTGAATGTTTCTTCTTCACTTACCTTATTCACTCACCATGTGTTTACACCCCACTCTGCATTTAATCAGTAGTTATTATTAATCTCTGGCACAAACACAAATGTTTGTGTTGTTCTGTTTTCCTTCTCTCACCCCCAACCACTCGATGGATACCCCTGCCTGAGGTTTCTTCCTGTTGTAAGGGAGTTTTTCCTTCCCACTGTCACCAAGTGCTTGCTCACAGGAGATGGTTTGATTGTTACAGTTTTCTCTGTACTATTGTAGGGTCTTTATCTTACAGAATAAAGTGCCTTGAGGCGACTGCTCTTGTGATTTGAAAAATGAAAGCATCTTTTAAAAACTTTGTTTTGCATTTATATGGGTTAAACTATGATAAATATAATATACTTTTATTAATGACATAATATCACAAATTTGTTTGACGATCTCAAACAGACAAGTTTGAAAAATTAGCAAAAAATAAGAATTCGGGGGGGGGTCACAGCGCTTTGATATGGGCTACTGATACTTTAGAGTTTTATTTTGAAGAATGTCACCGGAAATAAGGCAAGTAATGCCTTCGACTTAATAACGGTAGGTTCATGGTCGTTAATAACTGGGGCTCCGTTGGGTTGTTCACAACAACAGAGAGGAAGGCGCACCAGCTCCGGCCAAATAAAGCCCAGACGCGTTTTGGCACCGCAGACAAACGGAAACCAACCGTTCCTGCGTGACGAGCTCCGTTCTTCTACTGTTAGCTGTTGTTTGTAACGAGCTAGCTTTGTCCTTCGCAGTCACAGCTGTGGTGGGTCGCTGATATTTTTTTTTATATAAAAATCGCCGTGGAATATGGCTCAGAATAGACATCATGTAGCCAGTTCCCAAAAAGCATTAATGCTGGAGATGAAAAGTCTCCAAGATGAGCCGGTCGAAGGGTTCAAAATAACTTTGGTGGACGAGTCGGACCTGTACAACTGGGAAGTAGCGATATTCGGACCCCCGAATACACACTACGAGGGTGGTTATTTTAAGGTGAGTGGCTAATGTTAGCTAGCAGTCCGTCTATTGTTCTTTAACTGGTTAGTTTTACTGTATATTTCAGTAATTTGATCATACAGGGCAACCAAGCGACCAACCTCACCCTTCACGTAACCGTTTCCACCAGCAGCAGGTAATAGTTAATAACGTTAACTTGGCTAATTGCCCCCTGTTTAGCGTTATTGTGACAACTACTTCTTTGTTTAACTTTAAACCAACAAGACTCCATGAAAACTTTGTTGCTTGGGCATATTTTTTTTTCATCAAAACACAGATTAGGTATCCTACAGATCTTACATGTGCCCGAGTTACTTTTTTGTTGGCTTGAAACAAAAGGTTGTTGAGCATAACCGCCTCCAGCACTACCTTGATAGTTAAGCTCATCAGTTATCTCGCTAATTCAAACCTTTTCTTTGTGTTCATCGTTACAATTCAGCAGCCCTGGCTTGAGTACTGTTTTTGTTGGTTATTCAAATGTACCATACATACATGCATGGTACTAAGCTTGCTTTTGAAATGTTAGCTTCCAGCCTTAACTTGTCTAACTTGTGTAGTGACTCATAATTTGTTTTCTCGTCTACTTCCTCCCTTGAGAGTAAAGATGCGTTGGTTTTGTTCCTGTTTAGCAGAATTTGTGCTGATTATAAACCGCCACCATCGTATTTCCGTCTTCAGAAGATTTCTGCGGCTGATGTTTGAGTGTGCCATTTCTCTGCCCTTTAACTCTCTGAGTACTGACCATTAAGTAGTGTTTTAAAGTTCTAGTACAAGTATTTATATTGACATGCCATGTTTTCTAATTCTAACGTTCAAACGTTGCAACTCACTGGAGTCATGCTCATCCTGGAGGGCGATTGGATTCATTACTTTGTTTATGTTTGGTGCAATAAAGCCTCAAGTAGCTGTGCTTCAGACTTGCCCTAGATTTTTTTTGTTTTTATTTAATTTAATTTTTTACTGTGTATAAAAACAAACAAACAGATGACAAGCCTTTTATTGACGTGGCACAATAATGTTTGCTTGAAACCTGAATTTAATTTGCAGAAAAGCAAAGTAACAAATTCTGCACGATTGCTTTACAGTGACTTTGTTTTATTTCCTCCTAATGCTAAGCCTGTGTTGTATCCATACAACAGTTGTTAAGCTGTAAATGATTAATATTGTCTGCAGACCTCATGTAACACCACCCTTCTCGCACACTGTCCCTTCAGCTGTCCTGAGGTTTTTTTTGTAGTTCCAGTTCCTAAGAAATAGTCTTCATTTCGCCTCTGCTCTTTTCAAAGCCTGTAAGCGCAAACGGAGGGGCCCAACCAGGCTCCCGTAGACGGTGTTCAGTGGGTCTGTGTGGTTGCCGTGTACAGGATTCCTTTGTTGGGCCAGGAATGCACAGCTTGGCTGTGAAATCTGCCGCATGGCTGTGACTCATTGTTCTGTGCTGGGTTTCTATCCGACCAGTTTGCAATATTCAGAAGAGAGAAGGGAGGGGGGGAAAATAGGAGAGGGAAAGAACCACCTCTTTTTGGTGTTCCCAAAACAAACAAAGAGTTATGACTCGCCGTGAGGCCTGTTCATCTGAAGCAGGGCCGATACTGACGTCACGTGCAACCTGGCTGACTCAGGCGTTTATTTCACATGGGTGTTTCTTTGGAAAAGGCCGACCATGACGAACACATTATGCATGCAGGCAGGCACGCACGGAGTGGACCGAGACGTATTGAAGTGTCACTCACGCAGGATTAGATAACTGTCCTGGTTGCTTTAGTAAACACACAGTGCAGAAGTAAACACACAGTGCCTTATAATGATAAGCTGACCCATGACCTGTGACTTTCATATACTCGCTGGTGCTAACACCCATTTGCTGACTCTGACATTTCTGTGTATTCATGTGAGGAATCAGTTTAGGCTCTGAGACTCTGACGTTTACTGACTTTGGCCTGTAGTAAGCTGTGGTCTTGGGACACGAACAGCTGAGTTGGCCAGAGCAGTGGTTCCCATACTAGGTGCTGAGAAAGGTCAAGGTGTGCTTGGGGATTTAACGACACTACCTGAAAAGGACTGATAATTAGTAGTGGTGGGGGAAGAGAATCAATACACCATAGTATCAGTATTGAAGTGATACAGGGACACCAAATTTTGATATTTTCTTAAATGATATCAAATATTTTGGGAATACTGGAAACAAGAGGGCACATCTCGTGCGCCACCATCCTGTGATAATGTTAGCTGAGGAAACTTGCATTAAATCAGCTCAACTGAAAAACCATCCAACACTGGACACACTTAATTATCTCCTAATTAAGCTAATGGCTCAGTCATAGGAGTAGAAATAGGACAGCAACATTCTTGCAACTACAAATCAAAGCATAAAAACGGTGGCTGTCTGGTGATTGAATGTTTTTGTACATTCTGCAACCGATTGATTGGCGACTAGGCTGCCCGGACCCTCGTGGTGTTGCACGCTCACGACCAGTTTTGATGGCGAGGTGATTGCACAGGTTAAAGGAGGCACTCTTTCTGCAAATGTTTGCAGTCTGAGTTGTACTGACGGCAATCACTCTCAGAAATAATTGATGTCTAATTATAAATGCAGGCAAACGGCCAACATCTAAGCGCAAATGGAGTTGTTATATGTGTTTTGTTTTTTTTTTGTTTGTTTGTTTTTTTGACAATTTATCACAATAATTGCTGTATTATTAGAAACTGATTGCAGCTTGACCCCATTCAACCACAGACTGATAGCAGCATTGATGATCTCATTTCGCAGCAAAAGATAAACGAAAGCAAGATGGTGTTATCTTATTTAAAACGGACAAAGTTTGAGGATGTAATTTGCGGTTAGAAAAAAAGGTGATAAATGTTGCTGTGTTTTTAACACCTTGCAAAATGTTAAAAGTTGCATTAATATTGTATCATGAGTTAAGTATTGTGATAATATTGCAACGTGGTTGATTCTCAGCTCTGTGAATGCAGCTGCATACACCCAAACTGTTTGAAGACCATGTTGGAGTGTCTAGTAGGGGTGGGGGAAAAAATCGATACTGTGTAGTATTGTGATATTTTGTTTGCTAATAATGTATCGATACAGGGACAACAGAAATCGATATTTTGTTACAAAAAAGGTTTTTGTGCTCTGACTTCAGAGCATGTTGATCCTTTTTCTGAGGAAGAATCCTGACATTCCTTCACTGTCCAAATGTGTTTAACTTTTTTATGGCAGCAATAAACATGACAGTTTACTTATTTTAATTTAAGACATGTTTTATTTTAATTAAGTTTAAAACTTTTTTATTTAATGTAAAATTATATTTTGTTTTAATTTACTTTCAAATTCTTCAGTTGCTGAAGGGGCTGCATAGTTTTCATAAACTGCATAGTTCAGAATAGCTATAATTGTACCAGATGGTTGATTCAGTTAAGTTGGACTAGACTGTAATACAAACCGTTCAGTTTGTCAACAATAAAACTGAAATGAGAGAAAGACTGAGTGTGAGACTTTGATATTAGAGAAAATGAATATTGATAAAGTTTACCTTTATGTACAGAATCTGAATATCGCAAAATATTAAAAAAATTGCAATAATATCGTATCGTGAGTTAAATATTGTGATAATATCGTATCGTGGGATGTATGGTGATTCCCACCTCTAGTGTCTAGTCAGATTATTGTATATTGCAGATTATTCTCACAATATGCAGTCCTGCTGTTTTTGTGCACGCTCAGTTTGTGTGCACCTTTGTAAAGTATTGCCTATTTAGTCATGCACTTTTTCTTTTTTTAATCTGAGGCTTAAATATGAAAACTTTGGTAATGCAGAGAGTTTAAAAATATTCTCTGTGCAGGAAACTGTGTGTAGATTACACTGAGTGTAATGAGTGTTTGACTCTCTCACTCTGCTGCTTCTTCTTCTTCTTCTTCTTCTTTCTCCTCACATCTGTTTGTCCCCGGGGGTAAGATTTGAGTCACACAGTTAAAAACACTCCACGGCTTTAACAGCTTACTCACCAGCCCAAATCATAGGAAGCATAGTATCGCGTATCGAGTGTGACTGCTGCAGAACTTTCGATGTTTGCGTATTCACAGATTTATCTAGTGAGCAGCGACTTGTTGATGATTTGAACTTGAATTGCAGTTTGAGTTTAACAGCTGTGACAGTCAGAGACGTCATGAAAGAGGCACTCAAATAGTCCCGAATTGATGCAAGAAGACAGATGGAATTAGTTTTATTCACCTTTGACTGGTGGGTCAAATATAAAAGTGCAATGTTTTATGTGCAGGTGAGCACTGAAGTTCAGGCTTTAACAATCAGTGTTTTTAAGCTGGCTGGTGTGGCAGGAATTGCTTCTGTAAGGACTTTAAACTAGCGTCCCACCCTGAACACGTGCAAACACTACAGTTTGCATCACAGTGCAGAACTTCCACAAGTGCATTTAAAGCTGTGGGTTTAATTGTGCTTTCTATTCTGTCGGCAGTACATTTAATGTCTGCCGAAAACCGTAACCATTAGCCACAAGTGAAACAGCCCAGACATTTTTAATTTTGCTAAACGTTTTCTAGAACACGCTGACATGAGGCGGGGTCGGCCAGGTCACCAAGTCGTATGACAGAGAGACATTTTTACTTTGCCTGAAACAAAATAGTTGCTACATTTCTGTATATTTGTACTGCTTTTAATACCTCTGTGTTGGAATAACCTAAAGCATTGCACTGATCGCGCAGCTAATGCTCTAAAAGAAAATACCTTTAATCTTTCAGTCAAGTGTTTTTCTCGACTGGTGGACCCCATGTTCACAGCTGTTATGAAAGAGGAGAGCTGCCCTTTGGTTTTTGCCCGGGCCTGTCGGTTTCTGTTGTTGTTTTAAAGCACTTGACAATCAGATGACAGACACTGTTTGTGATTAAGAAGCTGACTTTGTAGTCGCACCTTCCTAATATGCTGCAGAATTTGTACATGTTCTCTGTTAGCCTTGCAGTAGCAATAGAAGAGAGGGTAAAAAAACCCCAACCTGACTGCAGTGTGCCTGGCTGAGCTGCTGGAGTCATGTTTCCCCCTCTGGCTGTGTCACAGAGAAACAAGAGCAGGGTAGAGGGGGAAAAAACCCTCCAAAAAACAGGGAATATTGAAGGGGCCAGATCAAGAGCAGGCACCGCCCTTTTCCTTGCAATGCCCCCCCCCGCTTTGAAAGCGCAGCCTGCTGTGAGCAGAGGTGAGTGTGAGGCTCTGGTAGACGGTTATAACCATCCCCTGAAGCCCTGGCAGTGTGTTCTCTTCCTCTTCCTGTTTGGGCCACTGGTGCAATAATCTCATCTCTGAGACGTGGCTCGGTGGGCTTCTTGAAATGTCCTTGTGCTGAGATCACCTAAGAGTCGTTTGAAATATAACTAGTACAGTTTGCAACAACCAGAAGGACGGGAATCAAAAACAATTGAGGAGAAAGGGGAGTCGGTTGGATCTGAACCTGTTAGTCTCACAGATCTGCACATGCTGTGTGGAAGCTGCTCGGTGCCCGGGCCGTTTTCCTTGTCCTGCATATCTGTGAGAGAGGATAAGGTCTGCAGGGACGGTGAAGAGGTGCACCGGGAGAACAGAATGATTTGTTCTGTTCAGGGTCTTTGCATTGACCTGATTTACTTCGCCTCGCTTGTCATTATCCGCAGGGTGGGCGTGCTCTTTCTCTGACTCGTTCCTTGCTCAAGGCAGCTTTTCAGGTCACAGTCAAAGATTTTCATAGAAAGAGGAAACTGATCTTCACCGTCTATGATGCGACAATAACAAGGGGAGTGTTTTATACGTTTTTTTGGGGGGGGCAAAAGAAAAATCAGCTGCACTTCCTGTCAGCTTCTCAGATGAGATGTTCAAAGTGAATCTCCTTCTGAGAATTAAGGCTGTTAATTGGCTGCTCGGGCCAATTATCAGGCATGACATGCAAACCAGCATATTTCAACAGATACTGAGAATAGCACTCTGTTTTGGGTAAACGTCTTGGTTGAGCAGCTGTATGGGAAGAGACTGGGGTAAAGACTCAGAGCAGGACCGTAGATGCATTTGGAAAGAGAACGCTGATATTGGGCGTCAAAGACCCCGCTGCAGCGTCCTCGCTCCCTCTCCTCCCGTGTTTCTTATCTTCTGTCTGTTTGGAGCTGAAGCGGCTCACAGCTGCAGAGCAAATAAGCCAACCAAGCAGCCTGTCTTTGCTTGGGCTACTTCTTGACCTCATCTATGCATTATCTCCTCTATCCACATCTGCAGCCATCAGCTGTATAATAGGTAGTCATATGTAAGGTAGGTCAAGGAGCTGTTTTAGAACAGGAAAACAGTCTGAAGCCTCTTGCTAAGCTGCGATGTGAAATCACACTCTTTCCTTTTCGCTCATGGTTATTGTTAATGCACATCCCTACCTTCCTGCTTTCTTATTTGCTCTCAGGCTCGCAGGGTTATGATGAATGGGACTATTTTATGGGAAGGGTTGCCACATGGGTCTCTCAGCCCGAGGTTAAAAACTGAGATCGATTCAACTTATTTATTCAGACGTATAGATTTGGCAGGGTGAGTTTGTCTCACCACAGAGCTGTGTTCTTCTTTTGAACTTCCCCACAGTTGGATAGAGTATAGGATTTCTTCCACATCTGATCGCCTTTTGGTTTCACGGTATCTCGGTGGCTTTGAATAGATTTGGATGAAACTGCTTCAATGGAAGGTTCTCTGCCAGAGGTGTGAAACAAATTTTAATGGTGGTTTGGGGAGTAATTCTAGTTTTAATCCATGATATGTCCTGTGAAGTAGTTGCAACCATCTTAAAGAAGCATGTTAGACTCATTCACTGTTTGTTTGGGGAAAAACGGGCACTGGAAGGATGTTTCGGCACACTCGGCCAAAACCTGTCCTTGTATTATCTGTTGAGTCGCAACAGATGGAAATGAAGGAGCATTTACGTAACACTTTTGTCTGCGTTACCACTGAAAGTGCTTTAGGCTACAAGCTATATTTCCCCATACGTTCATACTGTGCTTTAGTCTTTGCATTTTGGCTGTGGATGTGCAAAGCTGACTCCCAAAAGGCCCACCTGACCAGGAGATTCAAACCCCGAACTTTCTCACTGTGACCATAAGCGTTGTTGAACGGCTGCTGATGATTAGTGTGGTTTATTTAAAACATCCTTACCGGTAAATGCTGTCACCGTCAGCTTATTTATTGAGCTCTAAATTACAGCAGATATTTGACTATCTATGGACACGCTGTGGAAAGAGGGAGCAACGGAGGGCCAGCTTTCCAAAATATACAAACTAATGTCTCCTTTGCCCCATTTCCAGCCAGGGGACTGATATGATCTTACTGCTTATATTGTTTTGGACTAAAAACGAAGCAATCACTGTTGCTGTACGGCCTCCTCCCCCTTCCTCCACCCTCCTGGCTAGCTGCTATGTGTTGCACTGCTGCTAGGCTGTAATGTGTACAATGTTGGCTTGAACTCTGCACTCTGATGGGTCGCCAGTTATCTGGCAAGGCCGGTCAAACTCGGGGGTTTTATTTTTTTCAGGCCCTCTTCTCTCAGGATTGTCAACACTTCCTCTCTGCCCTGCCGTGATATGGAGAGCGCAGGTTGTGTGTTTGTCGTCTCGACTGAATTTATCTTGTGTTGTTAGTCGGGATGTACAAACACACTCCTTCGTGACAAAGAGTCTTAAATGCAGAGTATTCTGTGACTATCAACAAGTCGCTCCGTGTTTTGCACAGATAAAACATTTGGCTGCGTGCACGAGGGTTAAATTAGGCAAAGCGGTCAAAGAAGGCTCAAAGCTTATAAAATTATATAGAGCCCAACCCCCCCCCCCCCCCTTCAGTTCAAATAAAATCCCCCTCGACCTCCTCCCACTACTGCTCCTCCAACACCCCTGCTGCCAATTCACCCCCTCTCCTGCTAGTTGGTTCACTGTGGCGAGGACCAGCTGACCATGCCGAATCAGCAAATGTACACGGGTGTGTGTGTGAGAGAGACTTTGGCGGGGGGGGGGTCAGAAGGTTTCATGCTGCGAGCGATGCGTTTGTGTATAATAAGTCCCGTTGGTGTGCATGCTCCGTCACCGTCTCTCCCATGGCACGCTTCATGGAAAACGGAGGAGTGGTCTTCCACACAGGATTTACAGTGTGTGTCTGTGTGCTTGTTTTCAGCGCGAGGACGCATAATGGCAGAACATGAGTGTGAGTAGTGGATTGTCTTGGGTTGCAGTGACAGCTGGAGAGGACAAACACAATGTCTTTATACCAGCACCATTCCCCCCCCCTCAGCCTCCGGTGTTTCTCTAAGCTCCACGCGCTTTGCAGCTGAACGGACTGCAAGCCTCCATCCCTCCCTTCCTCCACACCGTATTACATTACACTGTCATTAGCTATGTTTTGCACTGACCCCGTAGCTACTATTTAGAGGTTTCTTTCAATCACGGCTGACGCTGATCAGCGTGATTGTGGAGGTCTTCAATCAGCTGCTGCGCGTTGGCACCGGCGCTGCAGCGTGGGGCTTTGTGAAGAGAAGCAGTCAAAATAAAGCCCTCTCTCCTCGGCAGCTGTGTCTGTACTTGTGTGGTTATCTTTTTGAGGACCACTTCAGAGTTTTAGACCTTGGAAGAGAGAACATTATGGCTTGGCTTATCTGACACAGGGCTGTTTGGGGCACATGTTAGGTTGGGTTTTGAGGGTTAAAGTAACGCCTAGGGCAGGAGTGGGCAATCTCAGCCCACGATGGCCGGTGTCCCTGCAGGTTTTAGATCTCACCTTGGGTCAACACATCTGAATCACATGATTAGTTCGTTACCAGACCTCTGGAGAACTTCGGGACATGTTGAGGAGGTCATTTAGCCATTTAAATCAGCTGTGATGGATCAAGGACACGTCTAAAACCTGCAGGGACACCGGCCCTCATGGACTGAGATTGCCCACCCCTGGCCTAGGGCGCAGTGTTGCCAACTCCTCAGTAAGGAAAATCGCTATTGGCTGTCCTAAAAGTCGCTAGAAGTCGCAAAATGACGTCATCACCTAATTTGCATAATTGGTCATGCTAATGTAATTGTAACCTACGCTGCTGGAGAGAGAAATAACATTGTGGACGAGACATAAAGTGAGCAAAAAACGTCCTAAATGCATTTAGAATTTATTTAGAACTACAAATTAAATTTCTTTTAGCAATTATTGTTTTTTGTAATGTCTTTCACGTCTTTTTTAGCGACTTTTTTTTAGAAAAAAAGTCGCTTTTTTTTTTTTTTTTAGAAAAAAAGTCGCTTTTTTTTTTTTTTTTTTTTTAGAAAAAAAGTCGCTAGGGGGTCTGAAAACTCGCTAAATATAGCGACAAAGTCGCTAAGTTGGCAACACTGCTAGGGCGTGCATTATGTCAGTGAATACCCCGACAGAGAGCCACACACATGCATGCTTTTATTTCTTCTGCAGAATCATTCAGACTTGAAGTGTGTTCTTGCAATTGTTTCTGACCGTGCGTGTGCGTAGATCCATTACACAATGCGTGCAAATGGCGCCAAGACTGTCTTTAATTAAATGGCTAACTGTGGGTAAAGCAATCATCTTGTTGCTCGGTTGTACTAATCAGTTGAAATGGTTACCAGGCGGTGACAAAGGAAATTGGTCACAACTTGTGTGTTCACAAGAGAGAGAGAGAGAGAGGTAAACGCTCGTCCTGTCGGGAAGCTGCTAATAGGTGTCTTTTCTCACCCCAAGGCTCGGATCAAGTTTCCCATCGACTACCCGTACTCTCCACCAGCGTTCCGCTTTCTCACCAAAATGTGGCACCCGAACATCTACGAGGTAAATCTGAACAATTTTTTTTTAAAAAAGGAAAAAAAGAAGTGACTTTAAATGTTGATATTTTTAATTTTTTTCCAACATGTAGCCCTAATATCTGAATCTTTTCGCGCTTCTTAAAGGAGACTGCTTGTCTGAACATGCTTGTTTACTGTCTCATGTCCCTAGAACGGGGATGTGTGCATCTCCATCCTTCATCCACCAGTGGACGACCCACAGAGCGGTGAGCTGCCATCGGAGAGGTGGAACCCCACGCAGAACGTCAGGTACACGTCAGGCTCTGGAACAACTCAAGAAAAAAAAAGAAAAAAAGATGATGATCTGCAGAGTTTTTTCTTTTTTTCTGGCTTGTAGCGAGACCATAATGAATTTTTAATTGATTCATTTAGATGCATAATGCATTTTGTGTCTGTCTGGATTTTGCTGTCATCGTAGAGTGGGAACGTTTGAACAGATCTGGAGATGCACTGGCTGTGCACCTGCTAAAGAAGGTCATTGGCCGTGGCCAGTCGTGCTGATCATGGAGGGCCAGGGGAGGAGCTAGACAGGCAGAGACATTTGTTTACATTCGGGCGGCATTGTTGTCTTTCCTTGCTACTGGATGTAATCCTAGCTCTATGGGTACATTTGTGAGCCTCTAAACAGCTTCACCATTACTCAAGTGTGGTGGCAAGACAGCAGCTACATTATGTACTTTGGGAAATGAATTTCTTTACTGCAATTTTGTCCACAGTAATGACGCCTCAGAGCTGAATATTACAAAAGCAGCGCTGCGTTTTTGCCTACAGAGCAGAAAACGTAGATGGCTGAGTCCAGATCCTGTAGCATGAACAGGAGGATTGTTTGAGGCCTTTTCTCAGCTTGCTGCAGTTTAAATGCAGCAAACACCCAAACATGATGTTCATACGTCTTTTTATTTCTGATATTTGCGTGACACAGATTGAATTACTTGGTCCCTCCAGATTCTCAGTTGTCTATTTTTTTTCTATGCTCAGCGTAGACAAAATCCACTATGATGTGTCTTTCTTAAAGGATCCTCCGACTGCTGCAGACAGAAGCGACCAATACAAAAGCAGCTTAATATTATTTACAAGAGGAGAGTGTGTAAAATGTTTTGGAGGATAAAACAAACTGCCCACCCATGTTTGTGTGACTGGTCTCTTAATCAGAGCTGTGTTTAGGCCAATAAAGTCAAACGCAGCAGCAGAGACAGATGATCAGAAGGTCAACAGGCCGCTCGTCTGACCCTGACCTTCATCTCCCTCCTTCCCTTCCTCACCCTTTCTCCCTCTTTTTGTCTGTGTATGTCTGTCTTTCCATTTCTGTACACTTCTGCTTCCTGCACTCAGTGTCTCTTGTCTCGTCTTACCTCCATCTTTGCTACTCTCCGCCCCGTTTCCTTCTCCTCATCCCGTATTGCCTTCGACTATTTTAATCACTCGTTCCACTGTCGGCCTCTCTCTCAGGACCATCCTGCTCAGCGTGATCTCTCTGCTGAACGAACCCAACACGTTCTCCCCCGCCAACGTGGACGCCTCCGTCATGTACCGAAAGTGGAGGGACAGCAAGGGCAAGGACAGAGAATACATCGAGATCATCAGGTACAGGAAGGAAGAAAAACGCACTCGACCGTCTCCTCACAGTAGAAACAGAGCGCCGCAACTGAACTTGCTCAGCCTCATTTTTATTTATTTTTTCACCTCTTCTGTTTCTTGCGTCTTACAGAAAGCAGGTGGTGGCTACCAAAGCGGACGCAGAGCGGGACGGCGTCAAGGTTCCTATCACGTTGGACGAGTACTGCGTCCGAACCCAAGTCCCACCCACAGACGATGGCTCCAACCTCTTATACGACGACTACTACGACGACGAGGAGCTGGATGATGACGACGACGAGGATGACGATGAGGACTGTTGCTATGACGAGGACGACTCGGGCACCGAGGACTCCTGACCTCGCCCGCCCCGCGACATCGTCCCCCTGCTCGCCGTTCTTGTTCTCAACACCCCCATCTCACCGCTGACCCTCTTCTGTCATGAACTGAACTTTGAATCCCCCTCTCCCCCCTTCTTCCCCAGTACTCACTTAGCACAGCCCCCGTCCACCTTCTGTCACATGTGCAGTCACAGCGTGCGCACTAAAACCCGATGCATTGAAGAAAAGAAGGCTACAGAGTTTTTTTTCTTGCTTGTTTCTTACATGTTTTATTTTATTTATCTGTTCTGAGTAAAGGTTACACACATTATGCACACTCAGCAGGAAATCTTCAAAGTCATAGTTTTGGTTTCCTCACTTCCTGTTGATCTGCACTTACTAAAAATTAGCTTAGCATTTTAGCTTCGAGTCCTATTTCTTCTGCAGGCTGATGTCTGAGTTAATTTTGGTGCAGAATGGTCACACCTGCTCTTAATCACAGTCATCAGGAGACAGGTTCAGGTCAGAGTAAAGCAGGATTTGTGAAGAAAGCTAACGTAGGATAATTAGCATACTGTGCGTATGTGTGTCTGCGCGAGTTGTTTTGTTGTTTTCTTTTTCTAAAGCGGACTCGTTTCCGCCTCTGAGCCCCGGATGTGTGTGTGACTCTACTCTAGTTTGCAGGCTGTTCAAAGCCCCGCCATGCCTCACCTCTGACCTTTTAAGCCGCAAGGCTCGTGCTGCTCCACACACGAAAGTTGTCTGCCGTTCACACTCTCTTGTGCCTTCCCTCACTCCCTAATATTCCACATGTGACTGACCAATGGGATCCATGAGTCATGGCAAACCCCAGTCAGCCAGGCAAGAGGAAAGTGGCATAAAGAGTCAGCCCCCCCTCCTCCCTGCTCTTTTAATTCTCAGGTGGCGATATTGTGTAAATGGCGCCCTCCTGATGGAGGGAACTTATTTATAGCGGCACCTGTCAGATTTGCCCGAGGTGTGAGTGAGGACGGTAAGATCGAACAGCTGAACTAAAGAATGGCATGTAGCCCAGAACCCCAGAAACGTCCTCTACCGACTGCCACGCGGCCTTCGTCGTACAAGCGCGCGCTACTAGTGGCTCGGATGCGTTAAACCGTCAGCTCACTGCTGCTCGTGAAATCTAACGTACTGTATTTAACAAACCTATGCAGTCAGTGCTTGAACTTACTCGATATGCAGTGCTTTAAGCGTGGCAGTAAAGCTGAGCTTCGCAGCGTGTCCCAAACTCCAGCTCGAGTCTCACGAGCCAGCCACGTGTCCTCGGTCAGAGACGGACATGTGAAGCCGTGTCCGTCTGTGGTTTGGGATCCCAACTCCAGAGTAGCACAAGTCTCCAGAGCTGAAGAGTTGCATTGTTCACTGCCCTTCACAGAGCTCACCCCCTGCTGGCGGCCGCGTGTACTGGCATATTTCTTCGCGCCAGCCATTTTGACTCATCAGTATCAATGAATCCTGTTACCTCAAAGGCAAACGGGTGGCAGCTTGATGCAGGACGTGATTCAGAAGAATTAAAAATGGAGACAGATGGGGGAAGGAGGGGTGGGCGTCTTGTTTTCAGTCTACTGTACATCATCAGACCCTCTCCTAACTGCCAAGAGTGCTCTGTTACACCTCCGTTACCACCACCCAACAGTATTTCTGATGAAATCCTGACTGTAATCGTGTGTGAGAATACTTGCTGATGGGTTTTTTATTGTTTTATTATATTTTTTTTAGATGAGCTGAAATGTGCGGAAAAGAAAAGCAAAAATGGGAAGGTACTGGGACGGGGTTTATCTTTAAGCATGAACAGGAGACTGTGGTTCTTCACTAGCATGCTGTTATGATGTGTTTGTGGTTTTAGACCTGCTATAAGGGTTGGGATTGTGTCCGAGGAAAAAGGTCCTCTTAACTCAATTTTATCTGGGCTGCGTTTGGAGGGGGGGGCTGCTTTTCTGTTTTCAGGGTTGTTTTTTTTCTTTTAAATTTGTGGTAAAGGCTGCGATGTTTTCTCTTATATGTATTGACTTTATTGTTAAAAGCCCTTTTGTTGTTCATATAAGACTGAGTAAAGATATGAACCAGTTACACAGATATGAAACGGAAAAGTTGAACAGAGCCAAACTGAGTCGGCACACACGCAGGGATCGTTACCCGCTACTGTTTACGCCACAGTTGTCATTACTGTATAATTGATCAGTGTTTGTTACATAGTTTATGAATGAACCCCTGCCTCTCTATTGTAATGGTTTGTGAGAATGGGATTTCTCTTTTTTTTGGGTCAAACTACTGTTTTATCGTCCTTGCTCCCCACACTCTGAGCTCTGGTTGGTGGCAGCCTCACTGAGGGAAACCCAGCAGTTAAGAAAACAACAAGAACCTCAGGAAAAAAACAAAACAACCACCAATAAACAAACCCTTTTCCAGCTGAGTGAACCTGACCCCTGGCAGTCTCACTTTTTGGCTTCAAAGGACTGTTTACAATCTACCTTGATATGCACATGTGGATATTTTGACGATCACTTGATATTTTTTTTTTTTCCTCGTTTTTATTTTCCTTTTTTTTTTCTTATGGTTTGTAAATCTATTTAAAATCTGAATAAAGCTCTTTATTAGATATTGGCTGATTTTATTTTATTTGTGCATGCATGTGTGCGTTGGGAGATTTTTAAGGTCTCATTGGTTTCTGCATTTTCTGTGTCGTCTTGCAGTCACTGAAATGATGATAGTGAATACCATTTGAAGGAAACTCAGACTTGTCTTGCAGAGGTAAGACCTGTTTCCTTTCTTAATTCATTCTAAAACTTGTGTTTGAGTTGAAGTGTAAGGAAAGCACGTGATGAGGCGTGTACCCCGTAGTCACCCTGCTACACTCAGAGGGTGGTGGAGACTTTTAAAGGATTTCCTGATGCTTTCTGTGTTTTTGTGTTACAAACGTGAGTTCGAGCTTCGTCTCCTCTAAGTGGACGCATTTTCTTTTTCATTTATTTCTTCTGTGTAGGACCTTTTGGATCTTGGCCCAACTGAGGTAAGAGTCCAGCTGCATGCTCTGTGAATTGTGTTTAAACTTGGCTCAGTGTTGCATGAAAGATCAAGATTATGCATGAAACAATTGATTTGGTATTTTTGGGTGATGAGCAAGCGCGACCAGTTTCACCTTCTTTGATGTCAATGAAATTAACAATGGGTGCAATACAGGAACAACAATGACACAATCCCCAATAAGGAATGGTTTTCACCAATATTTTTCACTCATTTTCTTTTTTCTGACAGTTTTTTCACTAGTTTTGCATTTGTTGATACCTGGACCCTACAGAGGTTGTGCAGCTAGTCCAGCTCCTTCAGGATGGCACGTCAAGACATACCATTGCCAGAAGGCTTGCTGTGTCTCCCACCACAGTCTCAAGAGCATGGTGGAAATTTCAGAAGATGGGCAGTTGCTCTAGGAGAGTTCGAGAGGAGCGTAGAAGGTCCTTAACCCAACAGCAGGACCGGTATTTGCTCCTTTGTGCAAGGAGGAACTGCCACAACCCTACAAAATGACCCCCAGCTGGTTACTGGTGTGAATGTTTCTGACCAAACAATTAGACTTGGTGAGTGTGGGTTGTGGGCCCTATTTTCATTGCCTGGCACTGCTGAGCCAGATTGGCATTTGCCATAGAATACCAGAGTTGGTATTCTATGGTTGGTATTCTATGGCAGGGTTCCGGTTGGCAACCACTGGAACCCTGTGATTTTTCACAGATGAGAGCAGGTTTACGTTGAACAAAAGTGTGGCGAACATTATGCTGCCTGTAACATTGTGCAGCATGACTGGTTTGTTGGTGGGCCAGTAATGGTCTGGGGAGGCATACCCATGGAGGGGCGCACAGCTTTCCACAGATCTGTGCGCCGGATAAAATCCTTGGCCCCACTGGGTCCTGGTTTCCTCCTAGTACAACCTCATGTTGCGAGAGTAAGGAGGTTTGAAAGGTTCGATACCAGTCACTGACCCCCTACACCTGAGCTAAATCCAAAAGAACACCACGTCTCGATTCATCCAATGCCAGGTTGCACCTCAGCTGTCCAGCAGCTCTGTGATGCCCTGGTCCAGATCTGGGAGGAGAGCCTCCAGGACACCATCCATCATCTCATTATGGGCATGTATACAAGCCATGCTGAGGCCATACAAACTAGTAAGTACCATTCTGAGTTACTGCAATGATATTTCAGCAAAATGGACTAGCCTTTGACGTCAATTTTTTTTACTGTAATTTTTGGGGTATGTTTGAATTCACCCCTCTGTAGGTTTGCTTTCATTTCCATCAAACAAACAAGTGAACCATTAATTCCTTTTCTCTGTCCCATTTCTTCTTTTTCTCTCAGCTCTGCACCTGCCTCACAGGGTGAGGAGGATATCTGTGGATTCTTTTTAGTTCTTCATCATTGGAAATGATTGAAATCTAATGTGCTTTCAAAATGTTCCTTTAATTTTTTTTAACCAGTGTATAAAATGTTTCCATACGGTTCTGGTAACCTGATAAATTCTGGGACTGACTGAGATAATTTGTCATTTTTAATAGGAAAAGACGCCACTTTCTTCAAGACGAGGACACTTGAGTGACATAAGACATTTCTTGAGGGTAATTTTTCAGCTTTTGGCTAAAATCGGTTTGACTTTGTGTTAAAACCTTTCAGGAATATCAGGGCTGTGCCTTTTTATCCTTTCATGCCGTGGTCATATGAAGCATGTGTGGGTGATTTGCAGAATCTTTCCTGGCAGAGTTGAGAGTAGATGTTATAATCTTTGTATTCAAAAGTTTACTGTGATCTGCAGTCGTACTGAAAGAGAACAATTCAGTGTTCAGACCAAGCACTTTGGTCTGTCAGTAAAAAAGGTGTGCAAATAACCAAAACCCAGAAATAAAAGTATTCTGACTTGCTCCTGAGCTGGATAATAAACCTTAAATGTTTAATTATTTGTCTCCTTTGTGAATGAAACACTGCCTGATATCCCTATCCATGACACATTCATGTTTTTGGAAAACTCAACCACTTGCCAAAAAATCAATTTAATCTAGAATCGAAATCTGCAAGTAAACTGAGGTAAGAAAGTTGTATGTGGTGCAGTAATTCTGCTTGCTCCAGAGTGCAATTACTTTCTGGCTTCCTGTGAGTACGTCTTGCTCTATTTCTGGTGTTTTATTTCATTGTGGGGCAATAACAGCCTGACATTCAGTGATGCCTATGGTGGTGGATGTATTTCTCTCAAGCCTGCATTGGTTTTCTGTCTTAGTTGCACATGTTCAAATGGGGGAGGATAAAGATCTGCACTTGCAGATCTTTTTTCCACCATGAATTCAGTTTGTTTCTGTTTAATACCTCTAGGGGGCAGCATCGGCTTGCTTCTTGTGAGCTTTGAGCCGTTTCAGGGTCTGCGCAAACCTGAGGGAGATTTTTGTTTTTAAATAACTGATTTTTTTTTTGTCTTTTTCCTTGTTCTTTTTCTTTTGACATGTTTTTTCTACCTTTCTTGGAGGCACTTTGTATCCTTGAGAGTAATCTGTGCCATATTCAATATTTCACCATCTTTATAAAAGTGCAAATGCATCATCTGGTCCTTTTCCCTTTTCTCATCAACCAGCGCGCCTGTTGAAATGGACATGCTCTACCCTTATATGGTTTATTATCTCCACGCTATGCTTTCTGGTAGAGTTGACCCACGTTTGGCTGTCTGTAATATGCTGCTTGAAAATGAAAATCATGAATTTGAAATGTCATGCGGGAGCTTTCAGCTGACAAAAATGTCGATCAATAATAGAGCAGTGCACACAGGAGTATACTTTCCCCATTTATGTGCTAACGCTCTCCCATGCTCCTAGATCACGAGATGTCCTCTGACGGTGATACACCATTTTTTCTGCCGAGCCGATCAGATGTGTTTCCTGTGGCGACGGGTATGACCTTTTGCCCTGCGTCCACCCAATCAAAATGCTAGTTCAGTGGACCAGAAAAAGCAAGACACCCAAATGGTCCTGGCATTTGCAGAATTGCTTCTCAGTCTGTGGTTTCCTTCATGCTCTGCGCATGGATGTTGGTCTCGAAGGATAACGCTGTGCTTAAAACCAGGCTGCTGAGCAGGAGCTGGATGACATGAACAGAGGCTCTGGTTTCACGCTGTGACCCCGAGTCACGTGCGTTACTCGGTTACTCTGCTCCAACTGGCAGGCATCTGAGCTCCAGCCGTCTGTGACCTGCAGAAAGATGGACGAGATGAGAGGGAGAGGATAGAGAGTTGGTTATTGGGATGCTATGTCTGTGCATAAGGCGGCAGAAGCTGTCTGTAGGGTGGAAAAAGGCTGGCAGGAAGGAAGAAAGATGGATGATGACAATAAAGAGTGGGCCGCTTAATCTTATTTCTCTTACAAGAGAGACCTGCGACCAGAAACCATAACAAGAACGTAATTAGCAGGAAGAAGAGGACAATAAAAAAAGAAGTATTAAAAACAACATTAAGAAATGCTAAAATCTCACAGAGGAAAGAACAAATCTAATCTATGGTATCTGAAGCCAGAGGTAGTGCAGCATCTTATGTTAACGATCTCCTCGATCCTGATTTACATATGCGAGATGCTTGAATGGCTGTTTTTCTTCTTCAGTGAAAAGGAGGTCTGTGCAACCTTTTCACGCAAAGAACAGTGATGAAGCATACCGCACTATTGCGTGTCTGCTGTGGTGTCGCTTGGCCAGCATGACACTAATGGGTTGCCATACATGCTAAGAGTAAACACACACTCAAAGCGATGACGGAACAAGCGACTCTATACGGGGAGGAGCACTGAACCTCCTGCAGAGCTTTGGTGCAGCTTTCTGTGTACCAGCTCCAACTTCTCCCTCCCGTCTTTCTAGGAAGCCGGTCGAGCGTCAGCAGAGAGGATGCCACAGTGTTGAAACACACTCGGGGGTTTGTCTTTTAGTCACAGCCTCGGCGGTACATCTGTCCATCCACAGAGAGAACAATAAAACACGATCACACTGACTCAGCTCTGTATTAGTCAGTGGGGCAGGCCACTTTGGTACAGTCAGGTTTGTAATAGCTTCAGTGTTCCTCACATTGCCTGACAGAGTTGTAGGGTTCAGCCCCTTAATGAGAGCAGAACAGACACATTAACCTTTTCTCAGTAGATTCTCCGCCGCTGGTGTATTGATCTCATTATTTTGTAGAGGAAGCTGTTCGCGGTGTGAGGCTGGAGTTGTGCACAGAGTAGTAGCACATTCAAATATTCACCAGAAGAGGTAGTTTCAGTTTTAACGAGCCTCGTTTTCTATTACACGTTTAAGGTAATATATTCACATTTTAATTTATGTTGTAGTGTCCAAACCTTGGTTACCTGATTAGTCTGTGGACAGAAAATGTGATAATTGGTTAATCATTTAAATAAACTCTGAAGCCAGATGGTGCAGGCATGTAGTTTGGTTTATAAACAGACACGAGCTCTGAGAAAAAAATAAATCGAAAGTAGTTTAAGGCTCTGACGCTCTCCGTTACGCACCTACTAAGCTGACAGCCTCCCACTGTAATACGGGCTTTGCTTAAAGAGGCAAAGAGAGACATCAAGTGTCTCTATGGTGATCAAGCAGCTCTGGCAGGCAGTGGATGAGGGTTCAAATGTGTCTCTGCAATCTATATGGTAAGTGCCCCCTCCAGATTGCATCAGCCGGTGACCCCTGGCTGGACCTCCTAAGACGAGATGTATAATTATGTCCACTCCGCCCCTCGAGTACGAAAGGCGGTTTCTTGCACCCGTGTTTCAAAAGGATTCGCAATATTTGAATTCATATGTCACGACATGTTGACAGACCAGTGTGGATCAATTCTGATTTTAAAACAAGAGCACCTGCACAACTCCGATTACACACATTTTATGAGGTATTGAATCATTGCAGGGGGATTAATGTGCGTCATCCACTCCAAAACTATTCAATGCAATATCTGATGATGCCCTCGGCCTTTTATCAGCTGCCATGCAAAGGTTGCATGTTTTTTATTGTATCAGTTGTTTACTAAACTATTGATTGCCGTCACCCTCAACCATACCTATGCTATATTACACCAGGTAAAAATGACCTGCAATTTGAGGAAGCGCTTCGACGGCTCGTAAGATCCATTTGACTTAATATCTGCTGAACTCTGTCTGCAAAGCATCTGCTGTTGTGTCCTCAGTGTCACCGTGAACTTGTTGACATGCTAATGTTTGGCTGCTTCTCATCAGCACAATAAGAACCGACATTGCAAGAGAATTTAGTCTAATTATTATTATTATTATTATTCCTTTTTCTGAGTTTGCTGAAGAGAAATAATGTACCCATGACAGGCTACGGAGAACCTTTTATGCACTTTGAACTCAGCGCGGAGTTCAAATATAGCTGTTAGTTTACTGTAGAGCGCCTGTTTCCCCTCAGTGAGCTCCCAATTAGTTATGACAAGAAGGGCAACACGACCCATAGCAATCAAGCTCGTTTTCCATGCGCCTGAGGCACAGACAGGCAGAGATGCTGACACTTATTCCAGGTCTGCGCGCGGTAAATGTTGGCTAATCAGTTGTTTGCAAAGCGGTTGTCAGAGTCACCAGACACGGACACTCTCCATCTGCACATTTCTAAGTTGGCGAGCCAGTCTAGTGTTGCTGCCTATTTACTGATCTCTGATAAAGCAGCAGCAGCCGTAGCCCTCTCAGTCCACGGGCTGTATGGCACTTGACTCAAAACCAGGCAATCTGGACAAATAAAGTGCCTTTTGTGCTGCAGATCAATGAAGTCAGCCCTATTTTAGACAAATGTATTTGTTGCCATAGCAAAGTTTCCAGGGAGACCAATAGGTCGGGTTAAAAGCGAAGAGAGACACACACACAAAAAAGAGGAGTTTAAAAAAAGGTCAGTCTAAAGTTAACTGGACCAGCACACAGTTGCATTGTCTGCTTGTGCTTTTTTCTGGTCAAACAGCCCCATGTACAAATCTATCTCTATAGAGAGAGAGATAGATTTGGATATATGCAGAGAGAGAGAGAGAGAATGAATGATTGGAACATAAAACCTCAGTGCTGTGCGCAAAGGCTAACAAGGAAAACCCGGCAGTTAACTGCAGTGACTCTTGGGGACTCATGTAAACCCAACCTGTATGATTCTTTTCCTCACAGGAGCAACTGGTGTTCTTTCTAGCTGGTTCTGCGGAAACGCACAGTTTGATCTTATTGGTCAGCTGCATCTGTGTGCCATCTATAAAACGCACCACAGGCGCTCCGGAGCCGAGACCGTCTGAGGGCGCAGAGCAGCGCCACGGAGCGCACAGACTTATCCGAGGTGAGAGAAAGAGAGAGGGGGAAAAAAGCACACCTGTTACTGAAGAAACGAAAGCAAAGTGAAAAAAGAGGACTGCGTCTTCCTCTGTATTGCTGTAAGTATCATAATTTTATTACATAGCTCAGATATCAACATTATTAAGCTTTTCGAAGCAGACCAGAGGAAACATGCAGGCACCTGTTGAACTGTCTTTTCATTACTGAGTTTTCTCTTAAAAACGAGTTCATGTGATCGTTCAATGTCGAAACGTATCGAATATCTGTATGCAGGAGCGTTATTAATGCATTTGGTAAAATAATTTATATTTGTGAGCTTTTCTTTTTCGCCAATGTGTCGTCTTCCCGGAACTGAAATTAAATTAGATTAAAGCATAAGTGCAAATGAAAAGTTTCCAGTTACATCATCAGGGAGAGTTTCAAAATCAAAGAATGCACTTTTAAATTTTGCTCATTAAAACGTGACCGTGCGATCGGAAACCGAGAAGTAAATCCTTTGTTGCTGATTTATCCGCAGACTGATTGCGTAAAGACACTCTGTTATCTAAAAAATACACAAAGACTTTATTTCATGTGTTGGAGATTTAATGTAACTGGATTTATTTTATTTTTTAGTAATGCTTTGTCATTTGTCCGTTCAAAGGATTCTCTGCTATTGTTTATAAGCCTAGAAAACCTTTTTAAAGAAGGGTTTGTCCGTATGTTCGACACTAAACAGAAAGTTAAGCTCAGGTTCAGTGTGATAACGCTATAATATCTCCTGTTTACTCAAGTCTTATTCCTGTAAACGCCTGCGGTCCTAATCACAGACTGCGTTTCAGCGCGAAAGCACTCAAGTGATATTTTTATCCCTCTTCTCCCAGTGGAGTGACGCTCTGATCGTTTAACCCCCCCTCCCTCCTTCTCCCTCTCCCCGCCCACCCATGTGTGTTATTAATTGCAGACACACCTGACTGCACCTACTCCACACATCCCACTTTCCAGTGGGGACCATGTGGGTTCTGGATAAGATCCGCGGGTCGGTGGAGAGTGGTGTTCTGCGGCAGGGGGAGAACGGGGACAAGAGGGCTGGCACCCCGGCCTACAGCAACGTCCTCACCCCCGACAGGATCCCAGATTTTTTCATTCCTCCGAAGTTGGTGAGCTGCCCCCCAGAGCCCGAGATTCCCGCCGTAAAGCCCAAAGAAAGCCTGCACCCGTCCACTTCTGAGCACACCATCGGTAGTGGGAAGATCAGCAGTCCGAGAAGCCCACGTCTGGTAGCCAAGATTGCAGGAGACACCAGGAACTTGCTGAGAGCTGCAAACCGCCACATTATACAGATAGAGAGTGCAGATGATGTGGTGGCTGGAGACACTAACGCAGACCCCCAGTCGCAGACTGCAATGTCTCTGCCTTATGTCCCCAAGACCCAGACGTCCTACGGGTTTGCTACCTTGAAGGAAAGCCCCCACACGCGCCGTAAAGAGTCGCTGTTCCACTGCGAGCTCACCAGTCCCATCACCTCCCCAAATACGCAGAGGAAGACTCCGGGCAGAAGCGGCGACACGGGAAACCACCTGAATCCAGCTGACTTTAACACCTCTCACATGAATCCCTACCGATACTTCAGCGGCGGAGAGAGCGACACCTGCTCCTCAGCCGAGTCCTCCCCTTTCAGCTCCCCTCTGCTCTCTCGCTCCGCGTCCCTGCTCAAGATCTTCACCCATGAGACGCAGGCCAAAGTGGTGAAAGCCAAGCGGACTTTCGCGCGCCACAGCTCCCTCTCCACCGACGAGTGCAGCTCGGCCGAGCCCAGCCCCAACGTCCAGCGACGGCTCCACGTCCCCACCTATCACGGCGGCGCTGGAGTTTCGGACCACGGCCTCCATCAGGAGCACACCATCAACCTGCACAAAGGCGGGACAGTGCGGATCAGCGTCAACTACGACTCCAGCACCTCGCGCCTTCTCATCCGCGTCCTGGCGGCGGAGAGTCTGTACGACAAGCACTTCGACATGAAGAGCATCAACTGCTGCGTGTCTGTCTATCTGAACCCCGGCAAGCTGCAGAAGCAAAGGAGCAACATCATCAAGAACAGCCGCAACCCGGTCTTTAACGAGGACTTCTTCTTCGACTCCATAAGTTCCACTCAGGTGAAGAGCCTCTCCGTGAAGTTCAAGGTGGTGAACAAAGGCACCAGCCTCAAGAGGGACACCTTGCTGGGAGAGCGAGAGGTGCCTCTGGGGAAGTTGATCTCAGGGGTTTAAAGCTCCAGGAACTGAAGGTCAAAGGGGGGCAAAGAGCAAGGATACAGATGAAACTTAAATTAGATGTTTGCACTGGTTTCTATGTTTTATTTATTCTAACAGTGACCATAAAGACAAAGGGAGACGACAGGGAAGGACCTCCAAGAATGAAAACCAATCCCATAAGGAACATCAGCTTTAATAAATCTTTTTTTTTTTTTTTTTTTTTTTTGCCTGTCCCGTTTGGCTCTTTTGCCATCAGAATTATTGTCTAAAGGCGAAGAAAGATGCCCAACGGATTTTCTTTACCAAATTGACCATCCCAGCTTTGCTGTAATGGTCCATTTGATTCACCTTACGGCCATACCAAGCTTACGGCCATACCACCCTGAGCACGCCTGACCTCGTCTGATCTCGGAAGCTAAGCTTTAATAAATCTAAATAAACACTAAGAGCACTAAATAACCCAGATGTAGCCGATACGTGGACACCTCAAGGATTTATCATCCCCAAGCTCTGCCTAACTCCCTCCCCCATTAATGAACACTCATTAAACCAAGCTGGGCTGAACAGCAACGGTTGAATTTGACACATGAAAGGTTTTCTTTCTGGCCGGGTCTCCCAGCCAGCTCCGGTTCAAAGGTTGGAGGACACCTGTGCTTCACTGCGCTCATCTGTGCGTGCCACGGTTTTATTATTGTAATGTGGCAGAAATCCGCAGCAGCCCTGGATGCGATTTCCCCATCTCGCCATGTGCTGCGCGGGCACAGAGATGCTTTTGTGAAACAGTGGGAGCTTTGAAGTGGCACTAGAGCCTGATGTGCAAATGACCCTTTGATCCCAGTTGCCAGAGCAGCCCACATTTACATGCCCATCAAAAAGTACAATTATAACACGATTGATCTCGTAAGAAACACTGAAGTCTGTGTTATAACGATACAATTAAGGATAACTGAACATTACAGAACATTTACAAATGTGGGGAAACTATGTCTGTAGAGTTTATAACCACCTGTGTTTAATCCTTTCCTTCAGCATCAAACATTTTAAAGAAAGCATTTGTTGCTGTCTTTTTGACACAAAACAGAGCAAAACCACCTGTATTCTTACAAGCATGCAAAATATGAAAAATAGCCTAGGTGTAAACAAATCATTTCTCATCTATTTTGATTGCAGAGCAACATTCGGACACTATCCATGAAAAAAATCTTATGTTAGAAGCAGATTTCTTCACCTTAAAATATCCCTAAAGCTTAATTATAGACAGAAATGACTTGTTAAAATTAGATTTTTATTAGTGAGCAGTAATGTTTTTGGATTTTAATATTTTTAATAGCCCCCAGTCATGTCTGTAACAGTATGAAACACAGCTATGAGTTAATGAAAGTGGAGCAGCAAGGGGAACTGGTTGCAGTATATTTTATATACATATTTATCTGGTTGATGAAATCCTTATAGCGGTGTGGGCACTCCAGTTAATAACAGTCCGTCAACATGCAGTCAAGTCCAGTGTGGGCACCTTGATTAAATCCTAATTAAACAACATGTTCTCACCAGGGCTGTGCAATATGACCAAAATCTCATATCCCGATATAAGAATTCTATCGTCCGATAACGATATAAATCACAAAAATGTAACATTTTCTGTAAATTCTGTGAATCTCGGGCAGCTCGACTTGTGGGAAGTGTTTCCATTTTTTTTTTTTTTTTTTTTTTTTTTTTTTTTTTTTTTTTTTCTTTTTTTTTTTTTTGCCTGTCCCGTTTGGTTCTTTTGCCATCAGAATTATTGTCTAAAGGCGAAGAAAGATGCCCAACGGATTTTCTTTACCAAATTGACCATCCCAGCTTTGCCGTAATGGTCCATTTGATTCACCTTTTATTCTTTATTTTATTTTCACTTGCTGAATACGGGACAGACTTGACTGGGGGAAAGAAAAGGGAGAAAGAAAGAGGGGAAGAAAAACAGTTGAGAAGAGGGACGGGGGAGAAGGGCAAAAAACAAAAACCAACAGAATAAGCAGAAGAAAAAAAAAAAAAAAAGAAAAAAAAAAAAAAAATACATATATCGATCACCTGGATCACCTGTTGAGAAAGAAAAAAGAAAACAAGCAAAAGAAAACGAGAGTAATACAATAAACCACATCACAATGATATATGGGAATATGACAGTAAATACTAAATATTAAACATTATTGTGCAGCACGTAAGATCGACAGCACAGTGTGCATTGAGGTAGGAGCCAAAAAGGGTGTAGTTTGTGTGTGTGATCACCCGTGTGTACACCTGTGAGCATGGACGCGCTTGTTTTCTTAAAAGGTTCCCTCATGTAATGATCTGCTAGAGGGTGTGGGGGGCCACTGCCCCGTCCTCCAGGGCATGAAGCAGGTATGGAGGAGATCAAAACCCCAGACATCCAGAGGCCCCCAGAACACAAGAGACCAAGGAAGACCAACAGAGGGGCAGCCGCGCCACTGTCCCAGAAAGAGCTGAGGAGAGTCCCAGATGAGGGGTCACCCAGCAGCCACGGAGCAGAAGCCAGGGGGGGCTGCAGTGACGTGCCCGTGAGCTCCGCCGGCAGCCAGCTGTGCCTGAGTGACCGAGCCCCAGGCCGAGAGGCCGGGGGCACCCCACCTCCGAAGTGGCCCAAGCGAGCCCCAGGCTCCAGGCCCCGATAAGCAGCCGCCAAGGAGTGAGCCGGTGTGTACCCGGACGCCCACCCCCGGACACAAAGAACCACCAACGCACCGACGTCTGAGGGAGTCCGCCCCCGGCAGGGGAAGTGGTGGGGGGAGATAGGCCTCCAAACCTTGGAGGGCCTGAGCTGTCCTCAGAGAGGTGGCATCTGATACCCAACCTGACATACAGACACAGACATATAGGCACACACAGATACAAACATCCATTCCCACCCTCATGCTCTCATATGCACTTACTCCACACTCAACCAACGTGGAGACAGACATAAAGAGACGCTGTACACACAATCACACTCCCCAAGCGTACTCTACGAACCGGGTCTAGGTACCCTTGCCCCTGGAGGGGGGAACTGCACCCAGACCCAGGTTGTGTTACCCTTTTCCCTGCAGTGGGGAGAAGCAGACCGCCCCGACTCCGCAGCAGCAGGGAGGCCCCACACTCCGGACCCCAGTCGGACGGCCAACTCCTCCTCCTAGCCCCCCTGCTCCAGTGGGAAGTGTTTCCAGCTGTGCGTCATGTAGCTGGAGTCGAGTGTTTTAACCGATGCATGAAACGATACATTTTTAGACATAAGTTGTAAAGGCCGCCGTTTTCTTTGTGAGTATTTATTACACGGCGTGCTGCGGGGAAAAGCCTGTTCTAACGTTTGAGTCTAAGGTTTATTTTTTAGCACCTGGCGGCTCTTTTTTAATTCTCATCCGTAAATAATCTGCTCTTTCACGTGATTCAGTTTATTTTGAAAAGTCTCAACAGGATCTTGAGCTTTATTGTGAAAGGTTTCTGTGGAACATAAACAAGCGGACACGCGAAGGTGTTACCGTCGTTGTTGCTAACCACAACGCATAAAAACAGGCTCTTGTCCATAGTGTGGTTATATTACATATAAGAGAAAGAGAGAACTTTAATAAATGAATATAGCCACTACAGTCAAAACGATGAAAAAATATTGCCGTAAACAGTTTATTTTGCGACACCACGAAACAAACGATAGCATAAAATGAAACGATAGACGTTTTTATATCGTCATCCGATATATATCGTTATATCGAACAGCCCTAGTTCTCACCAGGGATGCCGACATTGACTCCAAGACCAGTTGGTAAAACCCTAATCTGAACTTCGAGATAAAAACGCAGGCAAATACTCAAATGGTCTTTCCCTCATTTAAAATTTCATTCCAGGTCGCTTCACTCTTCATTGTTTACTCCAAATCTCAACAGATATGAAAAAAGTACTCATTTTAAATATAGTAGCATGTAAAGAACATTTTCTAGTTTGATTATTACAAGTGAGTGCAAGGTTTACACTGGACAAAGTGCTGATTTACTGTTTGCAGCAGGACAAGAAAGTCGAACTTTTTAACTTTTTAATTTTTAAATTTATGCAACAACACAGTACTGTCCAATAGTCACCCCTCATTTCTTTATCCTTTTAAGGAAAATGGGAAATAAGTGCAGCGATTTGTTAAAATGTGCAAACATACGTAAAACAGTATACGAGGCAAAAACTGAGTGTGTGCAATTCTAAGCTGGAACTCTCAAAGGCAAGCTTTCTGGTCATTTCTTTTAGTGGTCTTCAGGAATAGTTCTCCAGGACATTCAAAGCTCTTCTTTGGATGTTGACTGATCCCACTCTGCTTCAATAATTCTGATCTGGGCTCTGGAGAGGCCATGACTGATAGTTCAGCTTAATTTTCTACCTGAGTATGCTTTCACTGCATTGTTGGTGTGTTTGGGATCACTGTCATGTAGAAAAATGAAGCTCTCGACGATCAGATGCTTTCCAGATAGTACTGTACGGTGGATTAAAACCTAGTGGTGATTTTCCGTGTTCACATTTCCATCATTTTTGACAAGATCCTAGTTAAAACGTAGCCCCGTATCCGTACATGCCCAGTAGGACAGTATGTCTTTCAACTAAAAAAGATGTGAGCAAACGATGCATTTGTGTGATCAGCCGCTAGCAACAAAGTATCAAAATGTACTTATTTAAAATCGCTTCATTTCTAAATTGTGTTTTATGTGTAGACACATAGGTCAGCGGCTTAACAGACTCTGAAAATGGTCAGGTACAAGGACTGGACTGAAGATGAGTGAAGGAAAACTGTTGCTCAAGGCCAGCTTAAAAATGACAAGAAAGCCTGTCTCCTTGGGAGCAAATCAATAAAGAGATGAAGGGTGGATTGAGACGTTTGCACTGTACTGTACATTTGCCTTGTTGGCAGTAGACAAACGATCATACCATTGTGTAACTTTATTCAATGTCTCATTTGAGCAGATTAGAAAACTTGTGTCACAGCAAGTACCAGCTGCACAGTGTGAACATGGCGCTGGTCTTTGCATGATGTGTGCAAGTATTAATTAAACCCTAAAGCCTTACACTGTGGGTGTGTGCGTGAGTGTGTGTGTGTGTGTGTGTGTGTGTGTGTGTTTTGAGCCTGATTTCTTTTCTTTTTCCTTTTTTCGTCCAGAGTTGTTAATTTTCTGTCGTATTTTGTAAACTGAATGCTTTGAAACGACTCTTCAACGAGGTTTGTATTGTGTATATACACTTGTCAGTGAAATGCTAATTATGCACCAGCGAGGGAGAAGCGCTTATGACAGACATTTTCATCTTTAATGAAGTCCGATGGGGAGGAAGCAGACGCGTCAGGAAAGCGACGTCGAGAGAACAACCTTGTGTGCTTTAACGGGAGCGGCCGCCCCGTCTTCTGTTGCTGTTCTCTGTCGTCCTTCTGAAGAATTACAAGAAATTGGAAGTGATTGCAGCCTCGAGTGCCCAGCAGAGGAGAGCGACTTCACAAAGAAAATAAGTCAGAGACATCAGACTGATGCAAATTACTGAGAGTTCCTCGCACGTCCACCCAAAGCTTCGTTTAATTACACGAGGACCGCTCTCACCTGGCGTTCGTAGCTCACTTGTAGCACCACTATCATCGTGCTTCATATACAGTGACTCTGTTGGGTGGTTTGTTACGGCTTTGTTGTTGTTTCTTTTACTCAAACTTCCAAATTGTTTGGTTGTCGATGTTTCTTTTGCATGCCTAAAACGTTCCAGTAGTTTCAGTGCTAAATCTCAGTGGATTCTTATTGTGCTGTTGTGGCTCTCCTTGTGCTATAGGTGAGGATTTCCTGCAGACACTAATGTGTATATACAAAATGCAGCTAATATATGGAGGATGTGTTTGAGTGTGTTCAACTTTTATAACTGTTTTCATGTGGTTTATCTTTTAATAGAGTTTTAAACAATGCCTTTATCTGGTATTTCTGCTTGGATTGTTCTCGGTTAATATGTCACAGGTTCATATTCTGCAAATTGTGAGATAGACCCTCATCAGTACATACATCTTGTAACTTAAATAAATTCAACCAGTTAATTATATTTTTTATCACATTGAATGCAAACCAAAGTACAAGTTTAAAAGTTTTTCTGAAGAATATTTTACCCGAATCTTTTATTATTCACATTTTCTTGTCAGCTTTTGGATGATATTTTGAACTGAAATCGCAAGGAGTAGAGGAGTGTAAATACCTGGGGTCAGTCATCCAAAACAATGAACGGTGCACAAGAAAGGGGAAGAAGAGAGTGGAGCCAGGGTGGAAATGGTGGAGACGAGTGGTTTATAAGCGAGATCTGCTATGATGTGTGGTCTAACAAAAAGACAAGCGGCAGAGGTGAAGATTTTCATTAGGCGTAACCAGAATGGACAGGATTAGTAATGAGTATAGCAGAGGGTTGAGCGGTTTGGACATGAGCAGAGGAGGGATAGTGGATATTGCGGACAATGGATGTTGAGTATGGAGCTGCAGGGCAGGAGGAAAAGAGGAAGATACAAAGGAGATTTGTGGATGTAGTAAAGGAGAAGCAGAGCCAGAGATAAGGTGAGATGGAGGCAGATGATCTGCGATGGGGACCCCTAAAGACGGCAAGAGCCGAGGCCAACAGGACTCGAGTTATTCATCTTAACTTTGACATTCTGGGAAAATGTCAGACCACTGTTTGAATTCTTCCTTGATGTCGCAAGTTAGCAGTTAACCACCAGGAAAGAGCTAGCTGATGATGGAGCTTGAAACAACAACAGTAATAAGCTCGAACACACCATACGTACCAGATGTTACGACGGTTTACCCAGCAGCTGTCAGGGTATTAAACTACAGCATCTCTAAGCGCCACTGCGCCTGTGCAGCTAACCTTTATTACATCAGCAGAGGAATGACCAGAATCAACTTCCTACAATTAACTTTGCCATTATCCACCCTGCTGTTGTGGTGGGAATCAGTCTGTATATTTCTGCACTCAATAGCTGTTTAATTAGACACAGGCCAGAGAGGCCTGACTGATGACATTTAAAATGAGAATTGAGAAAAGTGTCAATACCTGTGTGTGTGTGTGAGAGAGAGAGTGAGCTGAATATTATACTGACGCTGGCTTTAGTCACACGTCTTGCAAAGATTTGCTTTAAAAATATGCTGTGTATATATATATATATATTTTATTTTAAATACACTGTGTTTCTCAAGTCTTCCTGTCTTGACAGGTTTGCTCTGACAAATGCAGCTGCAAAGTGCCGGTCCGTTACTTGATATCGAATTCCTTCATTTCTCTGCTGGAAGTTGGTTTCCATGTGCAGTTGTTGTTCTTGTTGTGTTTCTGGACCCGTGCAGGTAGAGATTTTTATACTGTGACGCTTCAGCCACTTACAGATGTTCTCCAGTTGCTGTTTTAATGGGTGTGAAAAACTTTAATTAAAAGTGAAATTCAATGAATTCTCCTTCTTATCTTGTTATTGGTTTGATGTTAATGAGTGCGCCGACTTCAGGTGATATTTGAACATGGGCTGAGGTTCTTGATCAATAAAACCTCAACTCTAGTTACAGTAGATGTACTCTGTTTCATACATTTGTACAGATCTTTTATTTGCAAGGTGCATGTGACTGGAAGAATGAAAGCATCCATACGGTCCTGTAAATAAGTAAATGCTCTGGCAGAAAGGCATCTGTCCAACTCTCCTGCTTTCTCAAAGTAATCCCAATTTTCCTCCTTAAAATCCCACATCCCTGAGTTTAAGCCTCCTTATTTGCTCAGTTCTTGCCCTGTTTGCCTCTTCTTAATGATTCAGAATGAGCAATATGTGAAGGCATAGGGTATATATAGAAAGAGACATTAAACCTCTTATCTCTGAGGTGTTGTCTGTAATTGCAGCGTAAAAATACTGCACAATCTTTCCATCTTCATTATCCTCAGGGGGGAGTCCGTCTTGGATTTGTTCATTTGGAGGGGAAGCACGTGGGAAACATTAGGAGACATGAGCTGTTACATACGCCGGTAATAAGTGATGCTAATGTCACATTTGTGTTCCTCTGCATGCTTAGTGGTCGCTTGTTGTGATGAACCCAAAGTGGATGAGTCAACAGACAAATCTAGAGCTGCCCTCAGCTCTACAAATAGTTTTCTGTCATTAATTAATTAATTAATTTTTTACATTTGGTGGGATGGTTTTAGAAGTTTCTGTTCACCCCAAGTGGTGAAAGTTGGCAAAAGTGAAGCAAAGGTTGAATCTTATGTGATGAGCGAAGTGAGAACATATCATCAAAAGTACCCTGAGAAACTGAAGGAAGAAGTCAGCGAATCTTCTGAGGACCAAGGCAACTGTCATGGTAATTAATGATGTAGAGCAGGATGCTCCAACCACCACACACTGCTAGATGCCATAAATAAGGAGATCTGCACTGTAAGAACTGTTAATTCTTTCCTATAATTAAGTCAATAATTGCAGAGACGTTTCAGCATTAACAGTAAATCAAAGTGTCTGTTACAAAACTGGGGGGGAAAGCGTGCAGGTGTTATAGGTCTTTACCACAGAGCTGTGAGAGAGTGATTGCTGCAATGAAACGTTTGTACTTTAACCCTTTAAGACCTACCATAGAGCCAAGTCCGCCAGAGCTTATATTATATTTTTACATGTTGTAGTGCCATTTTTGGGAGCATTTCAAGTTGCTATACATCAATACAACCATTACAGCCTAAATTTTAATAATATGTATGCATTAAGTGCATAGTAATTACATAAATTGCAAAAAAGTGCAATAAACTACAAAAGAATTGAAAATTTTTGTTTTTTTAACATATATTTCTAGTTAGACAAATTTAAGAGGCTTATCCCTCAAAACTGTAAATACAAAAAAGTTGCACAAAATAGTTTCCCACCACAGGAAATTTATTTATTATTTATTTATTATTCTTTTATTTTTGAAAGACACCAATTTTTATATACTGCAGGAAAAACGAAAATAAATATTATAATGCAAATTTGCAGAAAAGCAGCATATGCATCAAAATAAACTATTTCCAGCAGTGCAATATGACTCCTAAGCATCCCAGAAACGACACAGAAAGTCATAAAGTCAAACGTAACTTTTAAAAACACCAGTATAGGCTAATAAGGACCGGATGGTAAGAAAACTACATTTCCGCGAAAATGACGTCACTTCCGGTTTCGGGCAGGTCATGGCGGACATGCGACAATTCGCTGACGTCTATTCCAACGTAGATCAGATCGGCAGAGCGTGTTTCTGGAATATTATGTTGAAGTTGCTGCAAGCGCTTTTTATGCAGTTTTTGCAAAGCTATATGTGGAAGGAAACTGTGACCGAGGATAAGCTGATGGCATAAGATGTAAGTACAACTCCTCCGGTTTCATATGCAAAAAAAATTATTGCGCTAGCTTACGTGGTTGCAGTGCTACCGGGATTTAAAAGTAGTTGCTCAAATTGGAGCGTGCTGCTCTGACCGGTTTTAAAGGGTTAATAAACTTAAATGAATTTGTTTAGCTTTGTGTCATTTAAATCATTTGACTGACAGATGAACTGCTATTTCTGAGTGTTTATAAAATAAATAAATGCAAATTTATATTGCCTAATTTAAAAAACAAACAAAAACGCCCCACCTGGCAACCTTATGACACAATGCTTAGCTAATGGCTAACATTAGCCTTACAAACAGTGCAGGATGGAGAAAAGCCACGGAAGCATTTCTTTAGTTTAACTCCTGATAATTATGGGAGATCAGACATTATAGAAATACAACAACCTGCAAGAAGGTTACCCATCAACAGAGATGGGCAGTTACTGTAATCTGATTACTTTTTAAAGTAACGAGTAAAGTAAGGGATTACTATCGCAAAAATGGTAATTAGATTACTGTTACTTTCCCGTAGGAACGCTGCGTTACTGCGTTACTAAATCCGTGATTTTTTTGCGAGAATGTCTCATGACAGTGATGTAAGCAAGTGCGACGTTCGTGACAACAGCTGTGTGCAGATCAACAATGGATCATATATCGAGTGCTGAGAGAGTATGAGCGTGCAGCGTTTAAAGCGTGGAAGTACTGACCTTACTTTGAGTTTGATTCCATAAAAAGTGACAAAAACATTAGTGTCTGTTGTGCGTGGGAAGAAAACTTATTTTTACAGCAAAAAAACCCCTAAACAAGCACCAAGTGCACTACCACGTAATGGGAAATTCACAGAGAAACTCGCGGATTCTTCCACTGACCGCTGCGGCACACCTGCACCAGGGTAAACCTCCGCCTACCCCACTCCTGCTTTACAGGTGAAAATAGAGCAACAGGACCGCTAGTCTTTGACTTTATTTAGTTTCTGCTGTGTTTTACTTGCATCTATTTGAAAGACTGAGTGTAAACACAAAAAATATTTTATTTTATGTGCTGGAATGTGCAGAAAATAGTTTTAAATGTTAAACTAATTTCTTCAAGTCAGAGAATGTTGCATATAATTTAATTTTTACTTGATGCATAAAGTTAAAAGATTAAAACTAATAAAACAAGTTAAAAAAAAAGGACTTTTCCAATTGATTACATTTTGTATGATGGATTATGCATAAAAAGTAGAATTGGGCTGAAAGATCTATCGCTTTATCACCTATTCAGGTTGTAAATCGTGTTTTTAAAAAGTAACTAAGTAACTAAGTAATTAATTACTTTTGAAAATAAGTAATCAGTAAAGTAACGGGATTACTTTTTTGGGGAAGTAATCAGTAATTAGTTACTGATTACTTTTTTCAAGTAACTTGACCAACACTGCCCATCAACCTGAATAATACTGGATTAGAGCAAAGCTAACCTGTTGCCTGGTAGGTCATTTATTATTCTGTCACTTGTGTTTTCTTAAAAACTCTTTTGCCATTGCATTTCCAAGGCAGGTATACAAGATGAAAGGAAAAGCCCAGAAGCACATCCGTGGCCTCAGTGGTGAAATGCTGAGGCATCTCAGTTTATTGCATGCTCTGTTTTGAGCTGTTTGCCTACCTGCCGAGGTGCCACCCTTGCTGTGTTTGTGTGAAAAGTGTAACTGGACACTGGAGGTGGCAAGCAAATATTGTCGATTGAGGTGTTTCCACCGCACAGACAGACAAATAAACTAAAGTCTGGATTATGGCAGCTATCTAAACTACTCTCTCTCTCTCTTGCCTATTAGATTTCAATTTTCTTATCACTGTTACCTTTAAATTGAGCTGTGACTAATTTTTTATTAGTTTTTTATTACTGTGGTGATACTAAAACTCCTGTTCAGGTCACAAACACCAGTTTGATGTATCATTTCAAGTCTGGCTCACACATAGTTTAAAAGAAGGATGTAGCCACTGTGACATCACCCAGCTGTTAATAAAGTCCCCCTGTGAATGCTTGAGCGGAGCATTATCGCTGTGACCATGCTGGTGTTTTTAAGCTTGACCTGATGAGCAATGAGCGTGTTTGCAGAGGTCACCGAGCACAGGAGCTAAGGAGCGACTCCCTGCTGGTCATTAAAAGATGTAGGTTTAAGGAGCATTTTGTCTACAGCTTCATTTTTAAGATCCAGAAGCTACATTCGTCTTTTTTACTTGTTATGGTTTAGACCAGGGGTGGGCAACTCCAGGCCTCGAGGGCCAGTGTCCCTGCAGGTTTTAGATGTGTCCTTGAACCAACACAGCTGATTTAAATGGCTAAATTAGCTCCTCAACATGTCCTGAAGTTCTCCAGAGGCCTGGTAACGAACTAACAGTGTTGAGGAGTAACGGAATACATGTACCGCCGTTACGTATTTAAAATACAAAATATGAGTAACTGTATTCCGTTACAGTTACCATTTAAAAAGGTGGTATTTAGAATACAGTTACTTTGTTGAAATAAATGGATTACACGGCGGTACTTTCCTGTTTCATGTTGTAGCGGGTCAGGACTGTTTGGGTTTTGTTTGACAGCTACGTTCTGTTGTTCCAGGCGGCAGCGTTACGGTTGCCATGGTTACAGGGTGACGCTCTCTCTCTGCGTGTTTCCTGGGTGAGAGAGGCCTTTTTGTTGTTGTTGTGCTAAGCTAACAGGCAGAATGCTACAGGTATAGCTCTAAAGAATGTAGCATCATGGGCAGTGTAGTCCGTGCTGCAGGGAGAATGGACTGCCATACCCGTTATGTGTCTGTGAGCGAGGGAGGGAGAAAAAGGAAAAGTACGAGCTGTCATCGAGCAAAAACGGGAGCTGGAAGCATGTAAATATAATAATAACCACTGCAGCCAAGAAGAGAGCCTGACGAGCCCAGTTGTAAGTAAGCTATTAAGACTCGACTGTACACCGTGTTCGTGTTTTCCTCCAAAAACAATAAGTTCCGTTGGAGCAGCCTTTCAACGCCTCTCTCTGTCTCTCGCTAGCAAAGTTGACCCAGACAACAAAGTAAAGCTAGTTTTCGGCTACGAGCCCGACACAGAACCCACCGTATTAGCCAGAGGTCCCTTTACTACGGTTCGGAGCCGCGGACCTTCAGTAACAGTAATAAATCACAGCAATAGTACATTCATGTAGTTGTAAACAGCATGATAATATATTAAGTAATCCAAAGTATTCAGAATACGTTACTCTCATTGAGTAACGTAACGGAATACGTTACAGAATACATTTTGGGGCATGTATTCTGTATTCTGTAATGGAATACATTTTAAAAGTAACCTTCCCAACACTGCGAACTAATCATGTGATCCAGGTGTGTTGATCCAAGGTGAGATCTAAAACCTGCAGGACACCGGCCCACGAGGCCTGGAATTGCTCACCCCTGGTTTAGACCAACTGAGAGCCTTCAAAAACCAAAGTTTTCTACTTAGTTCTTTATGTTAATATGGTTAAAAGTAAATCTCCATAGCCTCCCATATGAAAATGCACAATTGTGCAGCATTAAAATACTTTTTTTTATAGCCCAGTACAAAAGTCTTAACCAACAGATTTGGCCTTGGCCATTGGTGAATTTGTTTTTTTTACCTAAATTATCCACCTGGATAATCACAGGTGTCCTCAGAAAGGCAGTTGGAGCCGATTAATGTGCGCTAGCCTCATCTGCTGCTTCGAGTCACCGAACTAAACCTCGTCACTGTGTTTGTGCTGTCAGCGCCTTTTGGAACATTTGAATGGATTCTCGGAATAATATTATATCCTGCTGTACGGTACAGATAATCCCCGATGTTTGTAGTTTGGTTTTGGTGTGTGAAAATCTAAAATTGCCTTTATATTTACTTAGCGCAAATTAGCACATGTGTGTCTGTCTATTGCACCCATAAGGTTTATAAATGCAGTTTGCTAATGAAGCTCGCTGATAAATTATCACCCTTTTATCCATATAAGCCAACTTCAGACCTCAAAAACAAACACGGTGATTTCCAAAAAGTCTAAAATAAGCTACGCCCACCTTTTATACTGTTTAATGGTCGATCCCTTCATGCATGTATCAGTGGAGCGGTACGTCACAGGTCTGATTTTTGGCATCTCTCCTTTCGGCTCTAGAACATCTGCTCATGATTTAAGGAGATATTCACAGAAGCTACAGCACACCAAGCTGACATACACATATCCACTCATGTAAGCTGGTGTCAGAGTGACTGATGGAGAATCACAAGTGTAAGCACTTTCTGTATCCTCTCCTCCACCACCTCATTCAGAAATCGAGTTAGCGCAAACAGCTCTGCCAGCTATGATTGCACATCTCCACTATTTATTATTCAGAAATCCACACAAGCAGCAGACTCACGCTAACCCTTCCTTTCTCCTTGTTATTCCCATCCTTCCTCTAATTCATCGCACGTGCACACGCAAAAATACGATTAGGATTCACACGAGGTGGTACCAACGCATTCACCCGCTCACAGTGAGGGGGAAGAAAATGTTTTCCAATATGCTTCATCTGCCGTTGTTCGTTTCCATCGTCTGCCCAATGTCTCTCCGAGCTTGTAAATTGATTTATAATGCTGTCCTCTCCTGAATAAGGGTGGAGGTGGGTGGGGGTATGATGGCGGAGACAGTGCAGGCTAAAGGTCTGGGATTGGGGGCAAGGTTCAGGGTGTGACATGGCATCAGAAATGAGAACTTAGGCTTGCTGGGGCAAATTTGATTGGGGCAATTTTCATCTCTGGCTTTCTTCACTGGAAGGAGGGAAGGGTTAGGGCTGTTATTGGCTTTGGGATTACTATGGCAACCACAGAGGAGAGCCCTCTTTGAGTGAAGGAATGAAATGGGTGTGTGTGTGTGTCTGTTTTTCATTTCCACATTAAAATGAAAGATTTAGTGAAGTCTTAAATTTGCGTCTGTTTGGCTACTTTTGTGTAGTTTCTGTATGTGGAAGAGGTGCATGATGCGTGATTACACTTCTATACCCAAATATCGATTTCCTGGCCAGTTAAATGAAAGGAAAAAACAAAGACAGCTGGACCTGTCTGAAAGTAAGAAAATACTCACAGGACGTTTAAAAAACCTGCCGAATTTCACTGATTTAAATCAGATTTTGTTTTAATTTTAACAACAGACACAAAAAAACCCTATTTGGTTCCTCTTGATCCACAATGCGTGATCTATATTTGCATTTAAAAGAATTCAGTGTCAGTTCAAAGGATATATCAAACTAAATACTGGATTCGAGCACTGTCACCAAAGCTTTTTGAATCTTTTTGTTTGTGCTTTAGTACATACATTATTCTTTTTAGTGGACGTTTGGCATCATTTGCTGTTTCCAATGCTTTTAGCCTTTTTCTGTTGTTGTGTCAAAACAAAGCTGTTAGTTTTTTGGCATTTAACAGATTAAAGTTTATTCATGTTTGGTCACTTTTTAAAAAATGATTATAATTGTGTCATTCTAGTATAAAAATCAAAGAGCAGAGGTTCTTTTGCAATAAATTTCCCCAAAAGTCACTGTGACCTGTTTGCACAATGTTGTAGTTTAAGTGCCAAACAACATGAAACCGTGTTGCTTGAGCTTCTGTGCGCTTCTGAGCAACGTCGACAGCAGTGGGTCAGGCGCCCTTGTCTTCCTTTTTTTAACACGTTAACATGATAACAGCAGATTTATGACTCTACATCAGTGATGTAAATCTCCAGTTCCCTGACCACATCCCAAAAGTGCTGCGTCGGATGGATGTCTGGTGACTGTGGAGGCAGTTTGAGTAGTGAACTCATCGTGCAAGAAGCCAGTTTGATCCTCAGGTGGAGCGTAACATTTAAACAAAGCTCAGTTTGTACTAAGAGGCCCAAAGTTTCCCCCACACCATCACACCACCAGCAGCCTGAACCTTTGACACAAGGCAGGATGGATCCGTGTTTTCATGTTGTTTACTTGGTCTGACTAATATCACGGGTCCATCAGTAAACTGTGTCTCATCTGCTTCTCCATATTTTATCTTCAGTTTCTGTCACCCTGTCAGGTTACAGCTGAATAATTACATTTAAAAATCGAGTGTAAAATTAGGATTACAGCTTTATTTAATGAACTGACGAGCACAGACAGAATAAGAAAATCTTATACTGTGAATGAGAGAGCGGACTGGAATGACTCTTTTCTCCACGCCACTGTTTGTTTTTAAAGATAAACGCGCACACATTCATATTCCTCGCTCCATTAGATTAGATAATGGAGGCTCTGCTTTTTATGTACCTGTTGCCATGGTGGATCGTGGTTTTGGAGCTCTACCGATGATGGCTTTAACTCGAGGTGACGGTGTTCAGAGTTGATTGAACTAACTTCGGTTAGCCTTCTTGGAAATTCAGACTGGCTCATCTCAGCACTCGGACTTTATGGTTAGAGTTTGTTGAACCTCTTCTCTGTCTGGTCGTGTTTTCCCAGCATCCCTCGTGCTCCTTGTTTTTGTCACGGATCCCTGTTTTGTGTTCCTCCTTGTGGTTTGTCATATATGGACTTTTGAACGAGCCACAATTAAAAAGGATCATTAATTTCTTCTGCCAATGACTTCTCATGACGCCCAACAGTTAAACAGGTTTTTGGAAGATTTTCCCTTTTAGCGATGAGCCTGAATGCATGGCCTTCACCTCTGCACACTGCGACGACCATGCTTGTCTCTTCCAGGTGAATTACAGTTAAACTTGAAAAAAAGTATCATGAGAACAACATGCTATCCTTGGTTTCTGCAGCTGCCTGTGTGCAGATAAAATAACTTTTCGTTTGGATTCAGTTTCCACATGCACAGTAGGGTTTCGTGGAGATTCAGATTACTGCACAAGCCTACAAAAGTTACAAGCAACATAAACTAAAGGCCACAGATCCAGTGCTGTTAGGTAATACAAAAGCACCGTCCTATAAGTACTCCATCTTTTACTGTTAGACTTGATTTCAGGCTACGCTTTTGTTTAATTTAAATTTAGTTTCATTGTTTTCTGCTGTGCAAATGAAAACAGCATTTTTTATGTCTCAGCGCTTGTTTGCAAGCCTTTTTGCAGGCTGTCAAGTTGTCATCAACTGCCCCATTCTTCCTGTTTCTGCTCTGTTAGAATTATGACGAAACTATGAGATAAACTACTGTGACCATATGCACAAATATGTGCAGAATGTATTAAGGGCTCTCACACTGCTTTGTGCCATTTTATCTGATAAGGGAGGGGTCTGTTAGGAGTTATGACTGGTTTCTAGGTAAATAGGAAGAAAAATATATAAGCAGCATGGAAAAGAGACTTTTTTTTAAACTTTATTTTCTGTTAATTATTGTACCTCACATAGGCCTATAGTACTTGTGTGAGGTAAAGTGACAGGACACAAAACTGGTAATTCATATTTAATCCATAACCCGTCAATCAACTCCAGAATTTCTCCAAAAAAGCTGTAAGGATGCAATATGATCCGACCATGTTGTAGGAAAATACTCTTAGGCATTCACCAATACATAATGTGCTATTATAGTGATAATTAAAGGGTAAAGGATGAGCAGGCATAATAATAGATCCCTCATCAATGGATGGATAGATGGAGCATCGAGAAGGTCTTTGACTTCCTGGGTGCAGCAGTCTAAGCAGAGATGCTTACACCTCCTGGTTCTCATTCTGGGAGTAATACCTGGACACTCCCAGAATTTTAAGACAAAGTGCAAAAATCAGTAACCTTAAATAAAGGCTGTAATTTTTGATCTCGTAATCAAGACCGACTGCTCTACACACTTTGCTCCAAAATGTCCTTTATGTCTGATCTTGAATGTACAACGTTGTGATGGACCGAGCAGTGAAGGAAACTTAGGCACAGGTTAAAGTCCAAAAAATGATTTTTTATTTAACCCAAAAAACATAATTGGTTAAATCATGCAAAAAGAGTCAAAATCTTGGGCCCATAAAAGAGGTCAAAATAACAAAACTCTACTCAAAGTTGACAACACTACTGATAACTCAAACAAACTGACCTAACTTAACGAGACAAAGGGGAAACTTAAATAGTGGCTGATCAGCCCACAAAAACAGGAGAAGGGGTAAAACACACAAAACCTAACTAAACCAAACATAATGAACTCCAATTCCCCCCCATGGTCCTGAGTTATGGCATGAACCAATTTGCAGTCTTTCTTTAAAGCTGGCTCCGCCCCTTTTCCACCTTTTGGCTCCTTAATCAAGGGACTGGAACAGCTGCAACTAAGGTAACTCAGAAAACAAACGATTAATCACACATAACAGTGTAAACTAAAATGTGCGCACTTATTTTAGAATGCAGTGTTATGTGGGTATGTGAATTAACACTAAACCAAAACCAGTTATTTATTGTCCTGTAAATTAATTCCCATATTTAAAGAAAGACAAATGTGATTGCAATGTTACTTATAAGCCTCTACACTAACATGGTGGGTATTACCACTGTGTGGCTGTAAGTGCAGCCATCACAAACGTAAAGGACAAATATTTATCAGCCACTCTGTTGTGTGTCGCTGTGTGGCAGGCAGAGTGTGAACCCAAATGCAGAGCATGGAAAACAGACCTTTTACCTTTAGCTTTAATGCTGGCACACTCAGGGGAAATAAAATACAAAAATGACCTGTGTCATGGAGCCAAAAAAAAAACAAAACAAATCATAATCTAAGAAAAGACATGGAACGAGGAAGCACACAGGCAGAAGAGGGACGTGATAGAGAACAAGGGGAGACACAGCTGGTGATGAGGCTAAGGAATAACAGGTGGGAAACACGACAGGAACAAATGAGGGACAATGAGACAGAGCGAGTAAAAGTGAACATCAGGAAACACAGGAACAGAAACTAAGATGTGATCTTGACTCAGACATGAAGATAACCAGACCGGGGAAACAAGACTAACTACAGAGACAAGGGGACAGGACAGAATGGCATACAAAAGAAAACACACTGGACTAAAAAAAGAGGTTATAATAATGACATAACTATGTTACTAGTATTTTAAAGAACCAAACTGGGACATAAGCGGTCCATAAAACAACAACAACAAAATAATGACCTCTAAACACTGGGTTAAAGCTCCAAAACCGAGACACGTTCAGGATGTGCAACATGTTGTAGTTCATCACAGAATAGTTTGCACACAGCTGGCCTATGCGTGTGTTTCCCAAGTTAAATCACACTACAGGCTCACTGCGTTTGTTTGCTCTCAAACTCACAAATACATCAGAAAAAAGCTTATTGTAACAACTTATTGATTCATGAGATATGCCATGATAAGGTGTCTGTCGTCCATCCATCTGACACATCTTTATACATGTAACACATGGGGGCACTAAAGCAGTCGCGCCAAAATGTCCTGCTAAGAAGAAAGATTCTTTAAAATACAAGGGGGAGCAAGTGAGTCAGATACCCAGGGCACAGAGATGAAGCAGGTCTGATCAGAAACAGTTTATTACTAGGCCAGGGAGCACAAATAAAAAAAACACCCTTAAAATGTACGTAATAAAATGTTGTCAATCTACTAAAACTAAATAAAACAATTCTAAAACCTGTAAAACTACCATTTTCTACATTCACTAAAACCCCCCTGCTATAATTATGCCGCATGTCCATTATGGGTCCATCAGCAGGCCAGGAATTCCTGCTTTAGAGCAGAGTCCACACCAGCCCCGTCTTCGGCAGACAAGGAAGAGCCTCCCATCTTCTTGTCCTTCCACGGGCCCATCACATCCCAGCCCAGCTTGCGTTCTGCACCCGAATCCATCATGCAACCACCGCCACAGCTCCCCTTGCGTCGGTGTCCTGAAAAAAACAAAACAAATAGGGGCCAGAACGATGGTCCCAGAAGCGGCCCTGGCTCATGGCCATGGCGACCCTCTCCCAATCCAGCTGCACCCAGTAAACAACAGTAGAGACCCTTCTCACAAATGCTGCTGCCAGTCACACGCGTTGTCTCCTACTGTTGCCGTTCCATGAGCTCAAGACTGGGTCGCCATGTCACGCTGGCCATCTAGCATTCACCTTCCAGTCTGGGGCCTTTTTTCCTTCAGTGCTCAGCTAGCCTGCTTTTGAAAGGTCTCTGGACACACCCATGCCCCAGCAGGTGGTCCCTATCAGCTAATTTGTCCCTTGTGTAGCCAGTCCACAGTGGATTAAAAACTATGTCACATAAAACACTAAAAACCATGCAATAGAAACAGAATAAAACCATGCAAATAAAACGACACTCATAAATAAACACTAAAAATCAGAATCAAAACAATATACAAGATAAATACAAATTTCCACTGTGTGACATCCACATGACTTAACGTTTCACCAAATTCTCGTTCCTAAAGCAACATCAGAGTCGCTAATATGAGATTCTTGATCAATTTTAAATGCACAAAATGACGAGGAAAGAACGCCATAAGATACCAAATGATGTGATAGCTTGAAATATCACTTTGCCACACACTTACATCCTGTTAGACAGTCCTGATCAGGATCTTATTGATCAGGATGCTGGAGGGAGTGGTCCTGTTGGTTGACTCCAATATTAGGAAGGTGTGATTGGGTCCTTTCTATCACGGTTATGCTAACATCAGTAATACGGTCAATGCTGATGATTTCCCAAATTTTCACGCTTTTTTGCATTTCCATCTGGTGGTGAACAAGATTCATTTGTTCTAACTGAATAAGGCTTCTTGGCTTCTTGACCTACCAGGGGATTTTCATTCTCATTATGTAGTGTATGGGATTTCTTAGGTTTCTACGACGTTCAGCAGTACTGGGATTAGTGGTTGTTCAGGTAATAACAGACGAAGCACCAGGTGTAGCAGGCCTCTTTGTCTCGTTAAATGAAGGAAGCCGATTCAACACGGTCCTCCAAGTTGTATGTGTGCGGTAAATTCAATTCAATTCAATTCAATTCAATTTTATTTATATAGCGCCAAATCACAACAAAAGTCGCCTCAAGGCGCTTCATAGATACAGAGAAAAACCCAACAATCATATGACCCCCTATGAGCAGCACTTTGGCACCATTGGAAAATTACATTTTGTCCTCAAAAGCCAAACAAATGCATCTCTTGCATGAGCTGTTATAGTTGATTAACTGATAGCTTGGGGCTGAATGTTCCCCCAGAGGTATGCTATGAAATGTAGTTTTAAACACTAGTGCTAATGGGCTTGCTGTTTATTTTTCATGTACACAGATTAATGCAATTATTCATAAAACTAATCGTGATGGTGCTTCACACAGTGCTGCAGTTTTCTAACTTTAGCAGGACCTGTGGATTTTTTTTCAAAGGAATTTTATTAATCAAGTTGCACTTCTTACTTATTTATATAATTAATAAAAGTGCTTATAGTAGCACTTAAATGGGCATTTTTGGCTGCTGTGTTTATTAAAATCTCAGTGTGGTGGTGAGCCGTTTGTGAAATACAGCCAGCCAACAACAAGAACACTTGTTTTTCCTGTACTTCTCACATGACAGGAACCTGTGAATTGTGATGGATGATGAGTCGATTGAGCTGCTACGTCACCGGCGTTCTGGTTTGGAAAAACAAACGTCAAAAACGACTTCCCACATGTCTCCCCACACACTTCTCCACCATTTGACCTTAGAACTGAAGAAGCCTCTCGGATGAGAGGTGAAACGTCTTCAAGTAACTTAAAGAAGTCCAGACGCTTTTCTTTGCAAGCTCCTTTGACTACGATGACCTGGATGACTGAGAACCTTCACAGACCCACATGTGTAATTACAGCAATCTTACCATAGAAAAACATATTACTCCTGTGATTTTCTGCAGAATGTCAATCCTGTTAACATCATTTCCCCCACGTTTCTGTATGGTTACCTATTACTGTATCCTATTTTAAAATGTTCTGAGTATAATTTAATTCTCACTTCCAGTAAAATGCCCGGTTATTAGACTGTTACTTTTTTTAGAAGCTTCTTTTTAGACCATGTGCCAGTGAAAAGCTATTAGGATCCTCCTGTTATTTAAGTCATCATGCTGTAAAACTGCATCATAAATCGCAGCCTTTCTCAGGTCTTACTGATTGTTGCCGTGATTCTCTTAAAACTTTACCCTGATTGGCCTGTGAATGAGCAAACTGTTGGCTACTGTATGCACAATAAATCTGGCCTTAGCGTTGCTCCTTTATTGTCTCTTTAACTGGCACAAAGCCTTGGAAGCAAACAAGCAGCTAATCAAGTCAAAGCAGACTTTTATTACAGATCCACCAACACTACTGTAGGTGGATCTGTAATAAAAGTCTGCTTTGTCTTGATTAGCTGCTTGTTTATAGGTGTGTGTGTGTGTGCACATTTTTTCTTTATTTATCTTTTATTGATTCAAACTAGATTTAAAAGTGGCAGCCAATGAGAACAGGTCTCTAAAAACGAACTCAACAAACTTGGTTGAAGCAGTTATATCGCTCTCAGGGCAAATACGGCACCGCAGATCGACAGATCTTGGTGATGTTTCCATGTTTTCCACAGACTCCAGTCAGACTGTCTCATACGAAACAAGAAATATTGTTCATATCATCACAATAGAGAAAACAAATGCATGCGTCTTTTTTTAATCCATCTGGCTGGTCTCTCTCTCAGAGATATGGACATAGGTCATTCGAGGAGCTCAGAGTAGAACAGCTACTTCTCCCCCTAAGGATGAAAGAAACCGGTTGAGAGGATTCGGGCATCTGACAAAGATGGGCGTCTCCTGGGTGATCGGGCCAGACTTAGGTCACGCTGGAGATATTACATGTCGTGGCTGTCCCGGGATAAGCTGGAGGAGGTGGACGGGTAGAGGAAGGTCTGGCTTCTCTGCTTAGAAAATGGATCAATCAATTTGATGGACAGACCCACTCCAAATACACAGACAAGTATTACTAAAGCCTTTGTTTCTCAGTTCAGACAACACTGCATGCATTTAAAGTCTGAACTACTTACTTGCATTGTGAGCTTATTTGTCTGGACAGGTGTGGTGGAACTGGTTACTGAACCAGTTAAGCAAAGTAAAATAAGAAATAGAGACAAGCGCAAGCACTTCATTTAACCTTACTAGATATATATATATATATATATATATATATATATATATATATATATATATATATATATATATATATATTTTTTTTTTTTTTTTTTTTATTGAACTTTTAATTGCAAAGCAGGAAAACAGCAGTCACCAGCATATACGTACATAGGACAAAGATGCATCTACATGTATAGCAGGACGTGGGAGGCAGAAAGAAAAAGCCAACAGCAATGGTAATAAACAATGAAAAAGGTTAACAATCGTCCCTTTGTTGCCAGGCTAAATCCCGTAAGCCCGATTTCAACCTCTGAGCAGAAGGAGTGTCCACATGGGCCAAAAAAGGGTCCCATATGCGATAGAAAAGGAAAGGTTTATCCTTAAGTGCTGTAGAGAAGGCTTCCATTGGCACAATACATATCACAGACTGTAGCCACTGGTTGACAGATGGAGCCTTATCAGAAATCCACAGTACCATAATGCACTTTCGAGCGTAGTGTAGCAGTATGTGAAGGAGATCTTTGCTGCGAAAGCCGGCAGGTAGCTCATCATTTAGTCCTAATAAGCAAGTCCTTGGACACAGATGCAGTCGGCAATTAAATATAGTACATAGCTTATCTATGAGTGATCTCCAATAATGGATAATGATAATAATGGATTGGATTTATATAGCGCTTTTCAAGGCACCCAAAGCGCTTTACAATGCCATTATTCATTCACTCTCACATTCACACACTGGTGGAGGCAGCTACAGTTGTAGCCACAGCTGCCCTGGGGCAGACTGACAGAAGCGAGGCTGCCATATTGCGCCATCGGCCCCTCTGGCCAGCACCAGTAGGCGGTAGGTGAAGTGTCTTGCCCAAGGACACAACAACCAGGACAGAGAGCCCGGGGATCAAACCGGCGACCTTCCGGTTACAGATACGCTTCCCAACCCCCTGAGCCACGGTCGCCTGTAGAATAACAGGGCAGCTCCACAGACAATGAAAAAAGGAACCAACAGCAGACTGACATTTGTTACAGAGATTAGGCAAAGCTGGAAACATTATGTGTCTCTTCTCAGGTGTAATATAAAGCCTATTTATAAGTTTAAACTGCCTTTCCCAAATAGAATTAGATGCCAAGGCTTTAAAAGGACGACAACACAACTCATCCCAAGCTTCAGCATCTATAGCGCCTACGAACCTCACTAGATATTTGCTTATTCTTTTCTTGATTGATTTTTTTTATTGAATTTTATTCTATTTAATAAAAGATTATATAAAACACTTCATGTACGCAAACCAACTGTTGATAGAAAATCAAAGGTATCCAAATGGTATTGAAAATGAGTCAGGTGACTCTGTGTTTATGTTGTGTTTTCTTATTGTTCTGTGATTTAGTGGTTTTTTATGGCTTCCTTAGTTATTCTTTAGTACTTAAGAGATTTTCCAGTCCTTAGGTTTTGTCACTGTGCCTACCTTGTGGTCCTTGAGTCCTGGCTTCCATGTTCATGTATTTCCTGTTTTACTTTGACAGTCCTGTGCGTCAGTGTATTCTGTTTTGCTTCCTCACTGTCTCGTCTCGTCTGATTATGTTCAGCTGTGTTCCCTGCCTGTTTACCATTTCCTCGTTTCCCTCTGTGTGTATTTTCCTCTGTTCCTTGTCAGTTTGTCTGCGTTTCCTCTGTGTTTCCATGTCTCAGCTTCCTCGTTCCTGGTTTTCAGGTTTTTGCATGTTTTCTATGTTTCTCATGTTCTTTTGTTTAGCTTCTCCCAGTTTAGGTTTCGTTAGTGTTTTTCAGTTCCCCCCTTCATTCATTGCTTTGAAGTATTTGCCACCAAATAAAGGCTCATTTTCAGGTTAAACATTCTCCTTCATCTATTTGTCTGCACTTGGGTCCACACTCTCACGTCTCCAACCGTGACAGAAGAAGCCAGAGTGAGGTTACCGCTGTGACATTGTTCCATCTCATAAGAAGAAGCTCCTCATTCTGCCATGTTTTATCAGTTCAATTATAATAATTCAGTAACAGCAAAAGCTAGGAGCAAGGACCAGTACAGGTACTGGTGCTGACAGGTGCTGCTAATCAAATGCACTCGATTAACTTGATCATCAGCCAGCGTGACCACCTCTTTAACGGCAGAGGTTTTGGCAGTTTGACCAAAAAAGCTTGGCTGAAATGTGGTCATGCAGCACAATGAGCCCGAGCAAGCTAGCAAATCTACAACACTGGCTGAAAAGGAAAAGAATGAATGTATTTCAAGCACTCGGACAAATTCAGACCTCAACCCAATAATATCGACTGATGACTTCTAGTTATTTCTGCTAAAGGTGGTTCTACAAGCTAGTTATACAGCTGATAAAAGATTAAAACCTGTCTATAAAGTGTGAAAATAACCATGATTTTTCATATAGCTACAACCAATAAAACCCAGAACCACAAAGAGTCATGTGATCTTCGTTCACTCCAATGGACCATGTCTTTTTATAGCAATGACTGATCATGCAGACTCGCAATAGCTCCAAAAGTTATTCAATTCAATTCAATTTTATTTATATAGCGCCAAATCACAACAAAAGTTGACTCAAGGTGCTTCATAGATACAGAGAAAAACCCAACAATCATATGACCCCCTATGAGCAGCACTTTGGCGACAGTGGGAAGGAAAAACTCCCTTTTAACAGGAAGAAACCTCCGGCAGAACCAGACTCAGGGAGGGGCGGGGCCATCTGCTGCGACTGGTTGGGGTGAGAGAAGGAAGACAGGATAAAGACATGCTGTGGAAGAGAGACAGAGATTAATAACAGATATGATTCAATGCAGAGAGGTCTGTTAATACATAGTGAGTGAGAAAGGTGACTGTAAAGGAAAAACTCAATGCATCATGGGAATCCCATGACATTATCAACGTCATATTATTTGGTAGAGATATAGCAGCTCAGTTTGCTCTGTTTGTTCTGTTTTACCAGGTAAGTTTAAACCTGAGCACTGGTTCAGTTCAGGCCTTTGTCAACTGACTGTTGAAAACGGGAGAAAGCACACGGAGGGGAAGGTGTCATAAGTGTGTAAAGTCAAAGGCAGGCTGTCCACGAAGGGTGTTTGTGCTTTGTTTATCACCAAGCAGCCAGCAGCATTAGCGATCAGCTGGTGCTCCTTCGTCGGCGTGGCCCCCGCTGACCCTGCCGGCGAGCACGCTCTGAACCGAACCAATGAGATCGGGTAAGCCTGATCCAAAAGCGCTGTGGCTCAGCAGCCGTGAACTCAAGAGGCACTTTAGCTGCACACTCTGTTAGGGTGAAAACTGGAGAAAATGTGCTGTCAAACCAAACCTACCATGTCACTGTTTCCATGGCAACACAGGGAGCGTTTGTTACAGGTGAGAGGGAAATGAAGATTGTTTTAAAAAAAAAAAAGAAAGAAAAAGAGAAAACCCCTCATACGGTCAGTGTGACAGAAAAGAGTGTGAGTGATTAGTTTGTAGTAGCAGGTTTTGGATCTGGTATCTATAAAGAAAATAAAAATCAGTGTTTTTATTAATAATTCTTAAAATGGAAAATGTCCGATGCAAGTTTAAAAAAAAATCTAAATATTCACATTTGAGAAGCTGGACACGGAATTTTTAATGTTGATGTTTAGGTTTCGTAAAATTATTATTAATAAGGTGCATGTGTGAAATATGACAACTTTTAAGAAAGCGCAATCAGTATTCTTGCATCCATCCCACTCCTGTATTTACCAACATCGCTGTGGGGATAAAAATGGCGCAGTGATGATGTATGTTTGCATTTATCTTCCTTTATTTGTGATAAAAGACAGGAAATGTCCACCTCTTTGACAGCCAGTATTGATTTTTATTAAGGGAACAAAACTGCCGAAGCTTCCCCTTTCACCAAGAAAACACAATGAACTGGATGGAAGGAAATGAAGGCAGTTACATTAACTAGTCATCAACACCCTGGAGACAAGGCGAGGGCTATTTTCCTCCTTAATCTCTCATCATATTAGGATGATATCAAGGGGAGTGCTGTAGCATTTGTTCTCCCGCAAAGCAGCACATTATTCACCTCTTCCTGACGCGATGTCCTTATAAACAAAAGCACACTACACGGTTTCATCTCTGCAACTCTTGTTCCCTCAACCTTTTACGATGCGTTTGAAACCTCTATTTCTTCTCACCGTGTAGAACGACAGCTTTCCGATTAACACTTTGAGGCCGGTCTGTAAGCTGTGTGCATGTCCGCACAAGCTGAGATAAAAGAGGCTCCTTTTGCGCATTTGATTGCACAGAATGTTCAAAGACAAAAGCTGCTGCACAGAGAAAATTGTGCAATCCAGATAAAAGGTAGCTTTCGTTTTTTTTTTAAATTGTGTGATAGAGTCCATCTGCTTGTCAAATCTGATGTAAAAGCTGTTTTTGGAGTCCAAATGTTCCTTCAGATTGCAAAAGTGAACACCGTGGCAGCGCTGAGGGTTTAGCTTTTCTCCCTGGGTGTTTAATAAAAAGCATTCCTTCTAAGGATCCATGGAGGTTTTGTAGGGTTGCTGAAGTCAGTACAGTTGATATATAATGACCTGCCAACCTGTGATTTACTGCAGAGTGAATGTTGGGCAAACGCAGCCTAGAAAAGTTTACCTTTGGATATGCTCACTTCTTACAAGTCACTGAATTTCACTGACCTTCCATGGCATGGTCTCCACATTACTCTTTATCGTTTCCTGTGTAAATATCCTTTAACCATCAAAGTACATATTAAAAAGCTTTCATTTTAAGCTGATAAAACAGTCGAGTCGAGGCAGAAACTTAAACACTGGAGTAAAAGTAGACAAACTTAAGTATTCACGATAATGAAAAAAAGCCAGCTAGCAAAGGCATGTAGGACACAAAGTGGAAATGATGATTGGAGGGGAAACGCACAGAACAATATCAGGGTCACTCCACCTACCTCTGTGTGTGTGTTTAGGTCACCCTGCTGAACTGCTGCAGCAGCCCTTTGTGTGGTGTCTGCATAGACGTTGGTGCTGCTGCTGCAGTGATGCTACAGTTAGAGAAAGTGGAAGCAGAAGGAAAAATGCTGCACTTTACTGTGAATGGAGATGGATAACATATTACTCATACCAGTGTCGTTATTTATTCTGCTTATGGGTCCATTGGTATACGGATAACAGATCAGTTTTCTTTGTGGAAAAACTACAGGTCTATACAGACTCTCAGCTTCATCGCCTGTTTAACTGGCTGTCTGCTTTCAATGGGACACCAGCTCTGTAACTGATTACTCTAAAGATATTACATGTGCACAATATTCTGTGAAACATAATATTAAACAATACTGTGCAAAGGTTTCAAGCCACTCAATTGTTTCTAGTTTGCTCAGAAAACGGGAAAGAAAAAGTTTGTATATTTAAAACGAACTTAAAAGTCAATGAATTGAACTTTGAACTCTCTTAAGCTTTCTTATAATTTCTTAAAGCAGTCTTCGGGAAAGTTCTCCAGGCTTCTTGAGCAACAGTAAAAGTTCAGTGACTTTTGTTTTGTTCCCGATTCAATTTTATTTATATAGCGCCAAATCACAACAAAAGTCGCCTCAAGGCGCTTCATAGATACAGAGAAAACCCCAACAATCATATGACCCCTATGAGCAGCACTTTGGCAACAGTGGGAAAGAAAAACTCTCTTTTAACAGGAAGAAACCTCCGGCAGAACCAGGCTCGGGGAGGGGCGGGGCCATCTGCTGCGACCGCCTGTTATTCCTGTCATGAACTCAAGGTTCACCCAAGGAATGGACCAAAATGCAGACACCATCACACGTAAAATAACTATTCACAAGAAAGTTTATTTTGATAACAGAAAATGCTTAACAGGTTGAGAGTCAGGTTAATAAGGGACACGGGGAATCAACTACTGGAGCGGGGGAAGGATTGTCCAAACAAACTGGGTCACTGAAGTGGTCACAGCGAGAGACAGAGGAACGGGAGGGATTCTGAAACAGACGGAGAGACATTTACTGGTGAGTGATTATCCTTACTTTGCAGGTCCAGGTTTGCAAGCTCTGAGGAGGGGAGGTTCGAGGGAATTTCCAAAGAGTCCGAGGTGTAATGGAAGGCTGACGGGCAGGCAAGCAGGCAGGGAGACGAAACAGATATCCAGGTGAGTTAAAACCGTGGAAGCAACCACCTCTGAACACAGGGAAACACAGAGAAAGACAACTAGAAAGAGTTTCAGGAGGTCAGCCTAGTTACTGGCAAGGGAAAGGAGGTTGCACAGGTTTAAGAAGCTCTACTGCTGATTGCTTGGAGATGAAGTGCAGGTGAGGTGCTGGAGGTCCCATGCAAAAAGGGGAGGACCAGCTGCCACAGGTGGAAAAACCTCCCAGACATTCCCACAGACCATGGTAGTGAGTTTGTGTCACGGTCCCTCACTTCTCAGACCTTCAGTCCTTGCTGAATCATTTAATCGCTGCAGTTGGTAAAGTCCAGATCCTCCAGGAGAAGCATGTGCTGGAGAGCAGTGAGCTGTTTTGTGTCTGTCGAATCAAATGGATCTATGGAAAACCCTGCCTCGAGGGGACGGTCACTACTGTTGGTCATATTGTGTTGCACATTTCACAGTAAATAAACACAATCAACTGTGACTTTTGGAGTCTTACCCTGAGCGTCTCTAGACCTGTGATCCCTGACAGTTTAGGATGACTGAAGCCACTGCCAGTCAGACAATTTCCACAAAATATGGTCGATTAAAAACCGGATGGTACCATCAATTTGGTACCATCAAACCCAGCAGCACTGGCCCCAAACTGGTGACAGAGCCTCCAGCTTATTTTACAGATGGCTGTTGTATCTTTCTCCTGACTTCCTCCGTGCAAATTTTAACTCATTACTTGAACCCATTGCCACTGATTTTCAGTCTAGTTGTAATTTGCCATACCCCAGCCTTTTTCTCCCAGTTTCCCCAGTGTGAGGGTGCTGGGAAGCATCTCGCTCACTAAGGTGAAGCACACACCTGCAATGTCTAACAGGAAGTTTTGGTTTTGTTATGCTTTTGTTTTGAAGTCCTCTCTCTCTTTTGAGGTCAACTTCCTGAAGGTGTAATTCATGGAGTTCACCCATGATTACAGGCTAATGATGTTCACCTGAAAGGAGTTCCCTAATTATCCACTGTTAGTGGGGTAAACCATCAGATGAGGGCTGAGGGTGGGAGTGGGGTGAATCTTTAGTTTGATTTGATTTAGTTAGTTTGTGTATTATTTAACTGGGGTTTGTTTGTAGTCAGATGTATGTGAGGTGTGTTAAAATGACTGTATATGTTTATTTGTAGCTGGAGTGTGTTGGGGAAATTGTTTACATTTTATTGGTGGTGGTATGACCAGTGCCTATTTAAGGAGGAGGGGTTTTTGGGGGGGGCTGGGTTCTTTATGTTTCGATGTGTTGCTGCTGAGCGTGTGAAACTGTGTGTACCTGTAAGAGAAATATAATCAGAGCTCTGAAAAACGACGAGGACCGAGTTAGGGATGCACCGATACTGGTATCGGTATCGGGGCCGATACTCGTAAAATGTGTGTGTACTCATACTCGGAAAAGTTAACCGATACCATGAACCGATACCAACTTATTTCATTAATCAGAGGGTGGCTTGTCATTTCTGTTGTAGTTTTTTAGATTGGCCACTAGGGGGTCAATTATTATTTTATTTATTATTCATTTTATAATAATTATTTTGTTTGTTTGTTTACAATATGGACACTCTGCAATAATTTAAAAGTTTATTTTATTCTCAAACCTAATTTGTATTTATTTTATTCCAAACAGAAGTGTTTATTTATTATTCTGAAAGCTCGAGACAGTGTCAATAGGTCAGTGATATTTTGTAAAATTACAATGTGGAGACTCTGCAATAATTTAACAGAAGTGCTTATTTTTCACTTGAAATTTTTTTGTGGTCATTTTTATTAAGATTTAATTTTTTATTGGCAGGGAATATAATAAAACCTGTCTTCCAATTCATTGCATTTGTGTGTGTGTGTGGTAGAAGTATCGGTTTTTGTACTCTGTATCGGCAAGTACTCAGATCCAAGTATCGATATCGTATCGGTTTGAAAAAATTGGTATCGTTGCATCCCTAGACCGAGTTATTTTTTGCCGTCTGGTCCCCTTCACATTACCTTGCGACCGCTACACCCTCCTTAGGAACGACTACTTGACAGGCAACCTTTCTGTGAGATTATTTCAGATGATGCTTCAGTGAACAGCAGATGGTGCTTTTCTTTTATACTTGAATGATTCACGGGTCAGTCTTAAGTAGCTTAAGAAACAAATAATGAAAATGTTCAGGTGCAAAGACTGGACTTAAAATGAGTGAAAAAGCAGCCAATGTCCAAAGAAAAAGAGCTCCAGAAAGCCTGGAAAACAAAAAAGAAAGAAAGGAGTGGCTCAAAACTTTTGCACAGCACTCTATAAGCATTTCTTTTGTATTTTATTTTCCTTGAAACCACTAAATTGTGACAGTAAAATTCAAACTGTGCCCAACCCAGAAACATCTATCGACTGCTGCAAGCACGCTTCAAATCTCTCCAAACGTCTGCTGCACACAAATAAAACAAGAGGAGATGTGGCGATAAAAGCTCTTCACACAGGACTACTCTTATCTGGGGATCTCTAGTAATTTATCAGGTTTTCTGCAATCTTAATCCCATGCCATCACGCCGTGCCTGTAATTTGTGAAGTTAACATTTCACCACAAACTTGTCATGTTTTGCAAAAAACACAGAAGTACTGTGATGATAATGTGATAATGACAATGAGCACCTTCAACCTTTTTTTTTTCCTCCAAAGTGGTTTTGTGTTCTCCACCTCCTCCTTCTTTCTTCTTTCTGGAATGAGGCAGGAAAGACGCAGACATCAGGTTGTAATAATACTCCTGTGCAAACATGACCTTAAAAACAGGAATTGGAAGAGCAAACCGTAGTGCTCTGGAACTTGTGTAGGCTTCTATTTAATTCACAAGGCATCCAGAACGGTTAAAATTTCATACTAAATCAAACACCTGCAGACTGAATACATGTGCAGTTACACTCCCAGATGTAACAATATGCAGATATGCAGGAGGCCTATTACTGAGGCGGAGCACAGAGGGGAAGTAGAAATGCTATAAAAGACTGCAGACTATTGAGTGATGAAAGAAAGGGATGGTGTTTTGAGATGAAGTGCAGAAATGCCACGAGTGAAACCTGAATTCCTTTGAAGGTGTCGGCATTGATCTGCCATCAGCAGGTTTTTAAGCTGCCCGTTCTGAGACTCTTAGCGCTCGCAGTTATGTTGATCTACTCTTCATGGCCTGAGTAAACATCCAGGGGAGTTAGGCAGCTGACAGGCTTTAGTGTTCTTTCAAGAACAAATCTTAATGGTTTATTTGCCATCCAGAATGCACTTTAAGATCCGTCTTTTAACAGACGGGTAAAAGACAGGCAGGTTGCCCACGCTGCCGTGAACATTGTTTGCTGTCCAGATTAATCAGTTCTGATAAGAGGAAAAGAATAAAATGATGTGTGTGTGTGTTGCGGATTAGGCGGCATACCTTGAAGTTGCCATGGTGACTGGCAGGCAGCAGACACCTGTGAATTAACATTAGTGCTGCAGCACCAGGATCTTAATTAGAGACGCAGGGAAAGAGCAGGATGGCCGTGCGATTCAGAGCGTTATCCGGGCGCTTTATCAGCGTGCTGCTTCCATAAAATCAAAGAGAATTAGCTTTCAAATGAACAGGTGTCGGGCACTGGAAGAGAGGGATGAGTGAGGGCAGGTTTTTGCATTTACAAAAAAAACGAATCAATTTAAGCGGAATCTGGTCCTCGGGACATTTTATGGAGAGGAGCTTCTGAACCACATCTGATCTATTCACGTTTCTGCTGAAAACAAGTGATGCCATTGAAAAGCAGCGTATTAGCTATAGAAACGTCTGGATCAGAACTGGAGTTGTGATCAAAACTGCTACAGGAACTGAGTAAATGACATTTTTTTGATGCGGTAACTTTGCAACCTTGCGGAAAAAATCCAGGCATGGAACAAGAGAAGCTCGTCTTTGTCAGGGGCGGGGTCGCTTTCATTTGGTTTTTGATCTCTTTTGTAGATAATGTTCTAGGTTCATTATTTAGTTGCCTCAAGTTTAATCTATTTATGTTTCACTTACGTCTTCTGGTTAGTCTCATGTATTTCTGTCTGTAATTTCAGGTTGTCAGGTTTGTATTGTCATGTTTGTGTCTTGTTTCCTGTTTTATTTTGAAAGTCTGTGTCCTATGTCAGTGTAGTCGGCTTTGCTTCCTTTGTCTCCTTATATCAGATTAGTGTCAGCTGTTTCCCATGTGTTTCCACTTCCCCTGATCACCTCCCCTGTGTTCATTCAGTCTTTGTCAGATATCCTGCTATCCTGCCATGTTCCCACGTCTTTATGTAATCATGCCAAGTAGCCATGTTTAAGGTTTTTTTTTGTTTGTTTGTTTTTGTTTTTTAAACGGGTTTAGGATGTGTCATGTTTTCTTTCTAGTTTGAGTTTTGTTTTAGATTGTCTGAACTTGGGTTCACCTCCTCGCTGCACACAGTCAGCTTGACTGTATCTACTCCGGTCAAAAGAATCCACGCTTCGCACTGATGTCCGCAATTCTTTTTTTTTTTTTTATTCCTCTCACAATCATGGAGCACCGTGAAACAAGTAAAACAATAACAATAGTACATATGACATCCATCTCAAACACTAATTTCTTTTCACAAAGTGCACAAGTGCTTAACAATTTAACCAGCATAATGTTTTTACCGTGTAGGACTTGTAAAACCAGCAGTAGAAAAGTTGTAGATCCCGAGAACGCTGTGTTATCCTTCCGTCTCGTCTCTCCCAAATTACTCTTCCGTTTCCCGCACCTCACGGAGGAAGTGACTACTTCAATCATTTTGACAGAAACATTCTTTGTAAGAAAAATGCATCACTGGATGCATAGATTATCTCTTTCCACTGTAAGTGTACACAAACATGAGTACCAAATAAAAGAAAACAATATAACGATCTCAGATGCGCTTCTGGTGTTGTCATGGCAGCCCACACAAACATTTCAGGTTAGCTACACTGACTGTGACAGTGTTGAACGCTTACTTCCACAAAATCTTGTAAAATTGAAATTTTGAACGTTAAAAAAAACAAAGACAGGCGATTTTAAGATAAACCACAATATATATATTTTTTTAAATCAAGCAATTGCAAAATGCAAACTCTCAAAGAGGATAATAATACAAATGAAAGTTAGGAACAACACTACAAGAAATACAGCATTAGGGGAATAAAAGAAAATTAAATAAATAAATACAATAAATACAATAAAAAAACAGAATACATATATATATATATATATATCCATCCATCCATTCGCTTCCGCTTATCCTTTTCAGGGTCGCGGGGGGCGCTGGAGCCTATCCCAGCTGTCATAGGGCGAGAGGCGGGGTACTATATATATATATATATATCTATATCTATATATATATATCTCAGGCATTTAAATTGTACATAAAAGCGAGCAGTGAAACAAAACATTAAAATAAATGGGCAATACCCTGGTAAATTCTGGCATATTTGCTCTTTGTTTTTTTTTTAAGTGAAGAAAAAAAATTCAAATCATTAATAAGGGAAAGAAGGCTTAGAGTTCCTCCATTTAGCACAAAGGACAGGGCTGGACTGGGACAAAAAATCAGCCCGGGCATTTTGACTAGAGACCACCAGGTATTAAAGCCATAAAGCCTTTGAATGAAAACAAACACTGTTGTGACAGTGATGTCTGTCTTGTTGGTATATGTATGATTTCTATACATTTTACATCAGATAAAAACTTTGGTTGTAAGCTTCAGATAATTATTTATTAAAAGCAAGACATTTTAAATGAGAATAAGAAACAAAAGCATTTCTTTGTGCCCCCCTTTCCCTGTTAATGCCCTACCTGCCCCCCTGGCAAAACTTTGCTAGATCCGCCCCTGCACAGTTACCAGCTGTCAGCTGCTTAGAAAAGGATCCTGGTGTTATCTGTCTCTCAGAAACAGTTCATAACTTCCCTTCAACTCATTCATGTCACCTAAAAGGTAAACCTGTTTCTCCATCGCCTGTTCAGCTCTGATGATTCAGTAAGGACATCTCCTGGTTTCATCTTCATGTTTCCCTCTCACCACATATCCAAACCGACATCATGACCAGCAGCTTTTACAGCTGTGGCTCCAGCAAACATCAGCTGATACTAGAAATTAATATTAAATAAATTCTAACAGCAGCTGATCAAGCTTAAACGTGCTGCTGTTGTTTAGCGCGACATCCACTGGTTTCCTCTTTCTGGTGCAAAGTGGGCGATAAACAAACAAGAGAGAAAAGCCGATCAGCTGATCATTGATCAGTTTCATGATTGAAGTAGCAACAGGAGAGGGAGGGGGGAGGATGAGAGGAGAAGAGGCAGCTGCAGCATAAGGACGCAGAATAAATCCAGCTTCATGTCTTTTTCCATTCTAGCTGAAGTCCGGGACAAACTGCGTTCCTTTTCACCTCAATACGAAACGCGTAATGTTTTCTCTGAATGAGGGACCATTCCACTTTTTTAAGGAGCAGTTGGCAACTCTACTAACTAACCTACTAACTAACCTTATGAATAAAATAAAGTTCACTATCAGTAACATCTTAGCACCCACGGAGCTGTATAGAAACTCCATCATGCTAGCTAGTACGCAGTTATTGTAACTGACTGTAAAAAGTAAGCACAACGAAAATAAACTCCACCTAAACTTGGTTTATATCTTATGGAGCCCCGCAAGGGACATGGGAGAAAAAGAAAATTAAGACGGACTTTTGCGAGATCTCGCAAAACAAACTCGGGATCTCGCAAAAGTTTTGCGAGATCTCGCAAAAGTTTTGGCTGCATTCTTCGGGGGCCGCCAGCTCGAAGCCAACCGGGAGGTCAAGGCACGATGTGCCGGGAGAGCGGTGTTCCTCCCGGCTGTAGTAGGTCTCGACCTCCCGTTAGCTTCGAGATGGTGGGTGTTAGATCTCCCAAAACGTCGGAGCACTTTTGCAAATATGTGGTCTTGTAAACCGAGCAGATATTTGACGTTTACACAACTACATTCATGCCTCAAAATATCTTAAAAGTTTATTTTGTGACCCAGGAAGAGTAATATTACAACTAAGTAGCTGCCGCCATTGTTGGAATTCAACTTTTGCGAGATCTTGAGTTAGTTTTGCGAGATCTCGCAAAAGTTCATCGTAATTTTTTTTTCTCCAATGTCCCTTGCGGGGCTCCGTAATATCTGACCCAGATAGACTGCAGGTCATAACTTCTTACCTGAAGTTCAGTTCACCTGACACTCGGACTGACGGCCACCTCGGATCTCTCCTCCTCCTGCCTCCCCTTTCCCTCATCCACCTGCTGGCCTCTGTGGAAGCTCCACCATAGCCACAACCAAACAACTGAGTTGTTTTTACACATCAGCCAGCATCTGGCCAATCCACCACCTCTCATTGTTCATGCCGTTACGAAAAAAAAAAAAAAAAAATCATCGGCCCATAAAAACGAAAAATCACCATCGGGCATACCGGGCCAGTCCAGCTATGACAATGGATATGATAGTGATGATGTTAATAGATAAACTGCAATAGACCCTGTGCACGAGAAAATGCTAACTTCCTGTTTTAAGACTAGATGTAGAGTTGGACGTTTCCGGTAGCTTTATTTTGCGGTCAATCGCTACTGCGAAGATGGACCGAAAAATCATACAAAAATCGAACACAACACCCGCGATAAACAAGGGACCACTGTATACAAATACTGAGAAATATAAAATTTTAATCCTTTCTCTCTTTTGCTCTGAAGCGCGATGAAGTCGATGAACATCTACAGATACATTCAGTACATGCCCAAGACACCTTGAGTAATGTAAATCGCCGCTTGATTCATCCATTTGGTTGACTTGTTTTGGAAAACTCGACCGTAAACAAGGAGCAAATATCACACCGGAAACGAAGCGCCCTACAGGAGTTTCCCCACCGGAAGTAGCATATGCTAAGGCGCACATAGTTTTTTGTAAAAACCCACCAAGTAATTTTAATTGCCTAAACCTATATATTTAAATGTATAATAAGAAAATGCCCATTAAGTGTCCAAACATTAGAATTTAGTTTCATGCTTTACATGTGGGTGAATGTTTTGTGTTTCATCCACCACAATTTCATCAGGTGTCTACCCCTACAAGCCAAGCTATGACATCACAACAGTGTTATTGGTCTGTAGCAATGAGGGTGCTGGAGGGGTATGAATATAGTGATGTAGAGGAAAACCAGCATGGGGATATCAGGCGCACCATTTCAGCGTGGTGCTTGCAGGGTGTGTAATTTTCTTGTTAAAATAATAATTATCTACTCCGTCTATTTCCCCTGAACCTGGTCTCCACTTGTTTTTGATTATGATCATTCACTTTCAGATGCTTTAATAATGCCTCATTTAATTGACTTGAATCCTGAGTAATTTGTGAGTCATGTCAGGAGGAGCTTGTTTATCTGTTTACTTCACAGTCGTTGATTCGTTTGTCGACCGCGCAGCTTCAGAGAAACACGGAGAAAAAAACAAACTATAGCCAGGGTTTTAATAGTTTTGCAATTTTCATTAGTTTTTATTTTTATTTAGTTTTGACTTCAGATTTTCAATTTTATATCAGTTTTAATTCGTTTTTACCAATTGTTTGCTAGTTTAGTTTAGTTTTTATTTTTTTTGAAAATCCTTAGTTTCAGTTTAGTTTTGATTAGTTTCAGTTATAGTTTTAGTTGTGTTTGCAATAATTAAGTGTAACAAAATCCCAGTTTCATCATATCAGTCATTCTGCTCATCCTTGGGTATGTTGCTATTCCAGCTACCATACTGCACCCTGGACAGGTCGCCTGTCTGTCGCAGGGCTAACACGCAGAGACAGACAACTCACATTCCCACCTATGGGTTCTTTAAATAAATAAATAAAGGCAGATGAACAACCATTGATACCAGGCAACTATAAAATGTATATCTTGGCCCCAATGAGACTATTAACTCTCGCAGCACCGGGTGTTCGTAATTTTGGTTCAAGTGAATTGATAAACTTTTTGAAGGTAATTGACTCACACAGTTGTGTAGATATCCCCGTCCTGTTGTCTCGGGATGCATCACGCTGCCTTGCCTGGGGTTAGCTTCTGTTTTCTGGGGATGAGGGTTGAGTGTGCTCCCTTACCTTCTCAAGCTAAGCTAGGTTAGCCTTCTTGTGTGAGCTTTTCAAGTGCACTTTAAGGTTTGTGGGATTTTTTCCCTTTAGAAATGTCCCTCATAATTTGTCTGTTTCCACTACAAGACACTTGCTTTATCCAAAACACAGTCATATTCAAAGTAATCCCAAATTGGACTCTGGCGCTTTCTCCCGACTTTTCCTGACATGATTCTGCGCGAGGACGGAGCAAAAACACAGACGACTCGACTAACGTGCTGCCACCTGCTGGCATAATGAGACACAGCAAGAAAAAAATCTGGAAACTAAACTTCATTTTCACCCTTGACTCTTGTATGACACGCACACATCAATGAAAACTAAACACATTTTTGCTATAAATTCAGTTAATTTTAGTTAGTTTTGTGAACACTCATTATAGTTTTAATTAGTTTTCCTTTTTTTGTTTTTATTTTTATTTCCGTTAACGAAAATGTTTTTTCACTTCTAGTTTTCGTTATTTCGTTAGTTTTCGTTAACGATAATAACCTTGACTATAGCGTCACTTGTTTCGGTGTTATTTTTAACTACATTCGACATAAACGACTCATCTCACCTCTGATGAAATTGTTTTTATTACTGTTAGTATTTGCTTGGACTTTATGACCTTTCTGTCAGGTGGAGTTGACAGACCATGACGTCCTCTGATCCAGTGTTAGTTGCAGGGAGGTGCACAGGAGCAACAGGTGAGCAGGTGTTAGCAGTCAGAGTTGTTAGAGCACACTCGCTCTGCTTTCTCTTAATGCAGATAAACAGGAAGAGCTGAAGGCAGTGAGAATGAAGTGAGCTGCTGGAACAAATAATTGTCTTCTACTTTTTCCATTATTGCCTTATTAATTACTTGTGATGCAGAAAATGTCAGATCGCTGCCCCTTATTCTGCCTGTCACCTCATTTAATGAGCAAGTAAGGGAGGGTTTTTAAATCGACATGAAAGCTCCTGCAGAGAGGGTTTTCATGGAAACTCAGAAGGGTGCTAATTAAGACACTCTGTGTTCCAGACAAAGTAGAAAGCTCTGTTTTACAATCAGGACGATACACGGGAATGTGTTTGTCTCTAAAATAATGTTCAGTATAGTGCTTTTTAAAAATATGGGGAGTTTTTAAAAGCTCGAGTGCTTTTCTGGTTTCAGGTTAACAGTTTCACGCAGCCTGAAAGGCTCCTTTACGTGGTTTTTGCACATCTGCCTGTGTGGTGGCACTTCAGTGTTATTGAAGCTAACGTGGTACATCAGAAATAATGAAAAGGCAGCACTTACTATACAAACCTCTTGTACAACAATCATTCTTTACTCAGGCAGAGCTGTGAATCTGTTTAATTCGTGCACCAAAAATAGAAATTAATGTTGCCATCCTGTGGATTGAGGTTGTTAATAGAAGAAGTCTGGATCAGAACTCCCCCCTCTCAGTGTTGGGGAGTAACGGAATACATGTACCGCCGTTACCTATTTAAAATACAAAATATGAGTAACTGTATTCCGTTACAGTTACCGTTTAAAAAGGTGGTATTTAGAATACAGTTACTTTGTTGAAATAAATGGATTACACGGCGGTACTTCCCTGTTTCATATTGTCGTGGGTCAGGACTGTTTGGGTTTTGTTTGACAGCTACGTTCTGTTGTTCCAGGTGGCAGCGTTACGGTTGCCATGGTTACAGGGTGACGCTCTCTCTCTGCGCCTTTGTGTTGTTGTTGTGCTAAGCTAACAGGCAGAATGCTACCAGTATAGCTCTAAAGAATGTAGCATCATAGGCAGTGTAGTCCGTGCTGCAGGGAGAATGGACTGCCATACACGTTATGTGTCTGTGAGCGAGGGAGGGAGAAAAAGGAAAAGTACGAGCTGTCATCGAGCAAAAACGGGAGCTGGAAGCATGTAAATATAATAATAACCACTGCAGCCAAGAAGAGTGTCTGACGAGCCCAGTTGTAAGTAAGCTATTAAGACTCGACTGTACACCGTGTTCGTGTTTTCCTCCAAAAACAATAAGTTCTGTTGGAGCAGCCTTTCAACGCCTCTCTCTGTCTCTCGCTAGCAAAGTTGACCCAGACAACAAAGTAAAGCTAGTTTTCGGCTACGAGCCCGACACAAATCCTGCGTATTAGCCAGAGGTCCCTTTACTACGGTTCGGAGCCGCGGACCTTCAGTAACAGTAATAAATCACAGCAATAGTACATTCATGTAGTTGTAAACAGCATGATAATATATTAAGTAATCCAAAGTATTCAGAATACATTACTCTCATTGAGTAACGTAACGGAATACGTTACAGAATACATTTTGGGGCATGTATTCTGTATTCTGTAATGGAATACATTTTAAAAGTAACCTTCCCAACACTGCCCCTCTCTATATCTTGAGCGCAACTACCAGTTAAATGATGTGCAATCAAAATACAGAATGTAACCTTTATTAAAGCAGACAAATGAAAACACAGACATCAATTTCAGAGGCTCTTCAGCATCTGACTTGTTTTCACTGCATTGCCAGAATCACTTGTTATTGATAAGCAGTATCTGCAGATGCAGGAAGCGGCAATCTCAGCACTAGTCGATGCATTGCACATCGAGGTTGGTGTCAGATGCATAGTGTGAGTACAGAGTGGTATTTGTCCATTGTACAGCATTCAGTCTTTCCACAGTCGCCTGTCCCGTCTGCATACATTTCTGGGAAGCGTGCCGTTAACTGTTGTTTTATTGTGTTTGCTTTAACTGTTCTGTGTGGTTGGCATGGCAGTGCAGGTTAGTGATGTTATCGCAGTTCAAATAGAGATAGGGACTATAGACACAAGCTAGTGAACAATAGCTGATCTGTTAACACAGCAAAAACAAGAGACACACACCTTTGTGCATTTTGTGGCTGTGACTGTGTTTAAAGACTAGCTGCAGTCATGACTCACACTCAGTTGGTTTTTAAATGCATTACATGCATTACTTTAGAAAGTAAGTGACGGTGTGTGTTTCTAGTCAAAACTATCACATTAAGCTCAAAACTAGGAAACACTACAGGTAGGATTGACAGCTGAGTAGAAAATCTGCTACATCGCCTTCAGCTGCACATGATACACAGTGATACTGTTGCCTCACAGCTAGAGCGTCCTGGGTTCAGGCAGGGCCCGTCTGTGTGCGGGAGATCCATCTTCTAACGCCACTGGAAAAACATGCAAGCAATGCTATGTTGCTGAGAAGTGATTACAGTAAAGTGTTTCTTTGTAACGCTGTTACACCCAACTCTGCATATGAGCATCCAGTTTCCTCAGTTTCTCAGTCAGATTCACCCCTGTTGACCAGTGTTGGTCAAGTTACTTGAAAAAGGCAATCAGTAACTAATTACTGATTACTTCCCCAAAAAAGTAATCTCGTTACTTTACTGATTACTTATTTTCAAAAGTAATTAATTACTTAGTTGCTTAGTTACTTTTTAAAAACACGATTTACAACCTGAATAGGTGATAAAGTGATAGATCTTTCAGCCCAATTCTACTTTTTCTGCATAATCCATCATACAAAATGTAATAAAATGGAAAAGTCCCTTTTTAAAACTTGTTTTATCAGTTTTAATCTTTTAACTTTATGCATCAAGCAAAAATTTAATTATATGCAACATTCTCTGACTGGAAGAAATTAGTTTAATATTTAAACCTATTTTCTGCACATTCCAGCACATAAAATCTATTTTTGTGTGTGTTTACACTCAGTCTTTCAAATAGATGCAAGTAAAACACAGCAGAAAATAAATAAAGTCAAAGACTAGCGGTCCTGTTGCTCTATTTTCACCTGTAAAGCAGGAGTAGCGTAGGCGGAGGTTTACCCTGGTGCAGGTGTGCCGCAGCGGTCAGTGGAAGAATCCGCGAGTTTCTCTGTGAGTTTCCCATTACGTCGTAGCTACTCGGTGCTTGTTTAGGGGTTTTTTTTCGCTGTAAAAAGAAGTTTTCTTCCCACGCACAACAGACACTAATGTTTTTGTCACTTTTTATGGAATCAAACTCAAAGTAAGGTCAGTACTTCCACGCTTTAAACGCTGCACGCTCATACTCTCTCTGCACTCGATATATGATCCATTGTTGATCTACACACAGCTGTTGCCACAAACATCGCACTCGCTTACGTCACTGTCATGAGACATTCTAGCAAAAAAATCACGGTTTTAGTAACGCAGTAACGCAGCGTTCCTACGGGAAAGTAACGGTAATCTAATTACCGTTTTTGCAATAGTAATCCCTTACTTTACTCGTTACTTGAAAAAAGTAATCGGATTACAGTTTACTGTTTACAGTTACTGCCCATCTCTGCTGGTGACAGACAAAGCTTCACTCAAGGCTTCAAATGAGGAGTCGGAGGAAAGAAACAAAGTGGTTTTCATTTTGAGATTTACTGTGACTGACATCACCAGAAAAGCAAAAAAAGATCTTACACATCAGCACTGATACCTCCTCGATCTCATAGCTAACTTGTAACTAAAGATAAGCCCGGAGGTCATGAAAGTGACCACGACAGAGACCCTAATGGAGGGAGCAACGCTGAATAGAATCTTTGGATGAGATAGCACAATCATCTGCAGACGATGCACACGATGTATCATTGAAATGGACATAGACACAGGCTTCTGGCATAGGCAGGTGCTGTGAACACTCAAAGGGACAGAAGTATTTATTTAAAATTGTCCCACTCAGTATGACACAGAAACAACGGGTGAATAAAACAGCTGAGACTCATTGTCGACCATTTCCTGGATGTTATGCGTCTCCTCCCTCGTTGCATGTCATCTCTGAGCTGTTATAAGAAGGATGTAGTCATCAGCAGCTTAACCGCACACCTACTTGTCTGTTGACAGATGGGAGTTCCTTCCAGATTAAATTATCTCCATCAGGCGGACAGGTGCTTCAGTGTAACTCTGACACATTTACCCCCAGTGACAGTGACTGCGGTATTGTCTTCATTGTCCCGAGTGTGTGCGTGCACGTGTGTGTGTGATCTTGCAAAGAAGGGCTGACTACAACTATCCATCTGTGCCTGCACTCAACACTAGTTGCTGCGATGTGCTACTCATGTCACTTTTTTCTGTAGCAGCTCACGTCCCACAGTACAGGTTACCCACAAGGCTGCATTCCTTAAAGACAACAGCTTAAGCAAAGTAACAAGAGCATCGCTCATCAGATTTCATGACTATCAGGTAATTTACCAATGGTGATAGTGTAGCTGGGGTTGAAACAAGCATCCAGAGAGGCTGACTCTTTCTGGAGTAAGTATGGGGATATGAGTTCACTACTCTGTGAAAGATGGTGCTGACTAATAGTTGAACAATTTAGCAATAAATTATTTAAGATGAGGGTTTAATGTGCAAAAAATTGCGGGCTTCATCACCTTGGTACATGCTGTCATCGAAAGACTCAGAGAAACTGGGGAAAAACCAGGACTTAAAGTTAAAACTGGGGATGCACTCACCGACTGGACAATTTCCAGTGCCAAGGCTGAACCTGTGACTCAGCTTCACGAGACATGCATTAACACGGGTACAGCGGTACAGCTAGATAGTGATGCGCACACTCGCAGCCAAAAGCTAACATGTTTTTGTGTAGATGATTTTCACTGTGACTAAAGGCACAAAGTTCACCAAGGTAAGCCCAGATGGACCTCTATGAAAACGTTTGTCACAACACACCTTCTGTCATGGTCCTGAGTCTGTTAACTGTTTTGTGTTAATTAATATGATCTTATGTTTTAGTTTATTTTGGTTATGTCTTCTAAGATTTCTAGTTCTTAGGTTTTGGTTCCCATGTTCCCTCTGTTCTAGTTCCATCAGGTCTCTGTGTAAAGCCCGTGTCTCTGAGTCTGTGTCTTTGGATGTGTGTTGAGCTTCCTGTTTTATTGTGAAGGTCAGTGTCTTATGTCAGTGTATTCAGTTTTGCATCCTCCCTGTCTCATCATGTTAATTAGATTCAGCTGTGCCTGCCTCCTGTGTGCAGTTTCCCTCTGTGTACAAGAGGGTGTGCAGTGTTTTGAATACACATACATTTCAAAACGGTGCTTTCGCGTCGCAGTGTGGACAGCGAAAATGGAGACTTTCTAAAACGATGACGCATGCTAGTCATAAGATGCAGTCATGTGACCAATTAAACTAAGATAGCTGAGGGCATTATACAGCAGTTGTTTTGATTACTCTCAATTTTGACAGCTTTATTAAAGATTAATATCAGTTTGTACATCCTCCAGATAGCATTTCTTCAAATTCTTTAATTCTCACTCGCTTTTGCAACTTTGTACTTTTGTGTTCCTTGCAGCAACAACTCCACCGCATTGTTAGTCCATTTAAAATAAAACTGTGCTTTTCCTCAACATTTTGCGGCGACGTTTCAAAGAGCTGGAAAGTAAATAAGCGGCATACACAGTACTAGAAGGTGAGCGTTTTTGGCAGTTTCAATATGGACTCACAACTCTGTGAAAACAACAGAAAACGCTAGTGTGGACGCGGAGCGTTTTCAGACAAAAACGCTGTTTTCAAATCTATCCGGGCGAGTGTGTCACGTAACGGTGGGTGGGTGTAAAGTACTCACTTTCATTTAATTATTTGCTGATAGCAGAGCATTTTATTTTTAGTTGTTTAAATGAGAGAAGGACCTTTAACTCAGTGGAGTTTGGGGGGAAATTGTAAAGTCGAATTCGAAGTTGAATAAAATAAAGCAGTATCGGGATTGTCACAATGTCAAAAAACTGGAAATTAGTTGGGAAACTGCAGTCAGTGCACTCCCGCCAATATCCAGAAACATGGCTTTCTTCGTAAACTCATTCAAGAAGGATTGATATGAAATGTGAAACTGTTGTGGATCAGCCCCCAGAAAGGGCAGGAGAATAATGGACGTCTGGATTTAAAAGGACTCTTTTAACTCTTTTGACAGGATCACTGCAAGTTATAATTTCAATATCTGGGGTCCTTCGTTGAGGAGAAGAAAGTGGCATCATCAGTGGAGATACGCTCCAGAATTGGGCAGGCGGCGGCAGCATTCGCTTCCCTGCGCTGGTGCGTCTGGAAGAAGAACAACATCTCATTGGCGACAAAGATCCGCCTTTACCGAACCCTGATCCTGCCCATTCTACTTTACGGCGCAGAGACGTGGACAATGCTCAAACACGACCTGAGCAAGCTCGAAGTTTTCCAAATGCGTTGCCTTAGATGCATTCTCGGCGTTTCCCTTCGCGACCGTCATTGGAATGACACCATCCTCACCAGCTGCGGCAGCCAACCGACGATCGGCGACCTAATCCAGCGCCGCCGACTCCGTTGGTTTGGCCACATTTGTCGAATGGACCTGAGCCGCTACCCCCACGGCCTACTCTGGTTGACCCGCCCCACCGATTGGAGGGTGCATCGAAATGCACCAAAGAAGACATGGATGAAACAACAAACTTGACCTCGAGCAGGCAAGAACCATCGCCTTAGATCGAAAAGCGTGGAAGATAATCGTTGGTCAAGCAAGAGAACCTGCGGCACCTACAGCAGCGTACTGGTTGCGCGGCAGACCGCCGCTGGTTGCCCGCTAAGGACAAGAAGAACTGCAAGTTATGCAAAACACTTTCTGAACCTGAACGTTGCATCTTTAGAGCTTAGCTCACGATTGTTTTCAAATCCTGACTGACAGTGTTAGAAACTTTATCCAGTATTCAGCTCAACCTAATGAAACTGGATGGACTCATGTTACAGCTGTACCATAAACAACACTCCCACACTGTTTTCAGTCTGTATCCTACAGTAAAGCCACCACAGCATACCTGGAGTGCTTTCGTAACCTCACCTGACTTTTGTCCTAAAGAGAAGCGTGAGATCATCTCAGAGATCTGTGACATGCTTTTCTGTGTCAGCTCTTAAAACAGCATAGGTGTAAAGTGTGTGACGTCACCCACAGATTTCCAGAGGCACCGTTTTAAGCTCGTTGCTCCTTTCAAGTTGCACAATGGGTTCCTGTCAAGAGGACGAAAGAAAAAAAAATCCCTCCTCCATATTCATCGTGGTTTCATCCAGTAGGAGTCAATTATGATCACCGCTGTGTGGGTGTTCCTGAAGTGTACATGTCATGGTAACTTCACAAGAAGCAGAGGAAGCTTAGTTTTTTCTTTAATACAGCGCTGCTTGAGCCTGTTCCAGCGGCTAATAATCAGTAGGTGAACAGAGAGTAAGATGGACTGCTCTCTATTGATCCTTCCTAAGAGTTACATAACAGAGGACGCCAAGCCTCCTCGTCTGTGTCATGTATGTTTTCAGTTCATTTCAGAGAGAAATGAAAAATAAAATGTAGCGTCTGACCTCGCGCTCAGCTACAGTGTGTGTGTGTGACAGGTACATGTGAGAATTGGCTTCCATTCATCCATGAAATGTAAAATAAAGTTTCTGTTATCAGCAAAGCAACAGCGGCTCTTATCGTTATGAAAACATAAATTTGACATTTTTAAATATAAAGGCATCCCATACAGCTATGCATGGATATGTAGATATCCAATTAAATTATAATTTTGAACACAAGCGGGGAAAAGTCTGATAGGCGCTAATTGTTTAATGGAAAAAGTGCAAATACGAAAGATTAATTTCTGGGTGTGATGAATTAGATAATGGCATTTTTCTGGGCTGGCTTTCCATCTTTTACCATTTAAAATAACATTTCGACTGATAGGAGCAGATCTTTTGCTTTATTTATTTCCTTTATATTTGTTCCCTCTATTGTGATGGGGAAACAAAGCAAGCGTCATAAAATGACACTTTTTCCTTTTTTGTTTCAACAAACTTCTATTTTAGCCCGCTAATAAAATAACTACTCGTTATAATCAAGGTATGCAGAAGAGCAACATGTTGAACCTTGAAGTAGACCCAAAATGACCCAAAGACCCTGTGAAAATATTTCTTCAAGTTCGATTTGAAGATCTCCAAAGAGGAGGAGGACTTTATACACGAGGGAAGACTTTCAAGAATCTCGGAGCAGCGATGGAGGAAGCCCTGCCGCCTTTAGAGCAGGAGCAGAAGACCAGGTGTCACACCTGTCAGCTGAGAACAGCAAACTGAGGCTACGATTCACACAAGTCAGTTGTGTGAATTGCAAACAATTCACACAAGTTCACCAAATTTGGATAATAGAAGATTGAAAAAAATGTTTCCTGGTCTGATGAGTTTCTCCTGTACGGAGAGCATGGAGAAATGGAAGAAATGGAGACATGGGAGAAAAAAAAATTAAGACGGACTTTTGCGAGATCTCGCAAAAGTTGAATTCCAACAATGGCAGCAGCTACTTAGTTGTAATGTTACTCTTTCTGGGTCACAAAATACACTTTTAAGATATTTTGAGGCGTGAATGTAGTTGTGTAAATGTCAGATATCTGCTCGGTTTACAAGACATCACATATTTGCAAAAGTGCTCTGATGTTTTCGGAGATCTGACACCCACTAGCTCAAAGCTAACGGGAGGTTGAGACCTACTACAGCCGGGAGGAACACCGCTTTCCCGGCACATCGTGCCTCGACCTCCCGGTCGGCTTCAAGCTGGCGACCTCCAAAGAATGCGGCTAAAACTTTTGCGAGATCCCGAGTTCGTTTTGCGAGATCTCGCAAAGGTTTTTGCGAGATCTCGCAAAGGTTTTTGCGAGATCTTGCAAAAGTCCGTCTTAATTTTTTTTTCTCCCATGTCTCCCATGGCTGGTAGGGGCAGAATTTGGCGTAAACGACATGAAAGCGTGGATCCATCCTGACTCGTGTCAGCGGTTCAAACTGGTGCTGGTGGAGTAATGGTGTGGGAGATATATTTTTGTGCTACACTTTGGGCTCTTGAGCATTATTTAAACCCCACAGTCTACACGAGTATTACTGACAGAGATGGGCAGTAATGTGTTACAAGTAATGCGTTACTTGTAACACATTACTGTAATATGATTACTTTTTTCAAGAAACAAGTAATGTAAGGCATTACTATTGCAAAAAAAGTAATTAGATTACTGTTGCTTTCCTGTAAGCACGCTGCGTTACTGAACCGTCGTGATTTTGTTTGTGAGAGTGTCTCATGACAATGACGTAATGCGACGTCTGTAGCAGCAACAGACGTGTGCAGATCAACAATGGTTAATATGGAGTGTGGGAGAGAGTACGACCATGCAGCATTTAAAGCAACGACTTACTTGCATTACTTTAAGTTTTAGTCTGTAAAGAACATTAGCGTCCGCTGTACACTCTGCATTGGAAGAAAACTTCTTTCGGGCAAACCTCCACCCGCCCCACTCCTGCTAAACAGGTGACAATAGATTTAAGAGCAACAGGACTCAGTGCCGTTGAATCTTTGATTTTATTTATTTTTTGCTGTGTTTTACTTGCATCTATTTGAAAGAGTGAGTGTAAACACAAAACATTTTATTTTATAAGCTGGAATATGCAGAAAAAAGGTTTAAATGTTAAAGAATTTCTTCAAGTCAAACACTGTTGCATATAATTTAATTTAAAAGTAAAACTAATAAAACACATTTTAAAAAGCGGCTTTTCATTTGATTCAATTTTATATAATGGATTATGCATTAAAGGTCTATTGCTTTATTATATATTCAGGTTGTGTATCATCTTTTTGAAAAGTAACTAACTGATTACTTATTTTCTCACAAACAATTACTTTTTTGGATCAGTAATCAGTAATTAGTAACTAATTACTTTTTTCAAGTAAAGCCAGCACTCATTACTGACGACCACGTCTATCCCTTTTATGACAGCGTACCCATCTTCTGATGGCTGCTTCTAGTAGGATAACACACAATGTAATGAACCTCAAATAATCTTAAACAGGATTCTTTAATATCACAATATGCTCACTCTTTATTCACGAGATCTGGACCAAAATCTCTGCGGACTGTTTCCAGCACCTTGCTGAATCTATGCCACAAAAAAATTAAGGCAGTTCTGAAAGAAAAAGGGAGTCAAAGCCCATACTAACAGCCAGAAACTTCATGGTAAGAAAAAAAAGACGTATTATCCATTGATTCATTTACATTCTGTCTCTTATCCTTGTCCAGGGTCATGGGGGCAGAAGTCTAATAATAGATGTCCAAACCACAACATGTCCCGATCGGACACACCTTAAACACCTCACCTGAGGGGTAACATGGACTGGGTGATGCTGGCAGTCTAACATCTGGCTGCTTAAAACAGACAAAATCCAGTTTAGTGGTCTGTTTATAATTATTTTCTGTTAGTATGCACTAAAAAGTCGTTACTGCAGCTTAAAATGATCTAAAAATATTCATCTTCATCATAAGTAGCATGCGGCTTAATGAACTGTGCCCCAGCAGACAGAGAGACAGACGACTCCACCCCGTCTACCTCCAGCTGGGACAATTTCATGACTTTCATCAGGAAAACGAGCAGTCGTCTTGCTCCGAGTATATTTGTTCATTCACGTCGGGCTGAGAGCAGAGGAGCTTAAATGTATTGATTGGTCACAGAGCTGAGAGAGGCACAGATAGAAATCAGACCTCCAGCTGCATTTGGGGATTGAATGTGATGGAGATGAGAGTGTTTGTTGCAAGCTCGCTGTTTCTAATTTTTCTTCTTTGATTACAATAGCACGGCATGGCTTCACGTATTTTGATCTATTTTTACAGTGCGCTTGCAATCCGAGCCCAAGGTCTTTCCCTGTCTGTACTCAATCAAATGAATCACTGCACAAATTAATCACTGTTTCTATTTCAGGTTTGGCATGTTTGTTTCAGGCTTCAGTAGGTATTCTCTGGTCTAATTGTCTGTTGCTGTTAGTAAAGCATTTGCCCGTTTACACCGGAAGATTTTAATGTCCCCCAAATTTATGAACACATGCAAAAACAAATGGCTTCATGTTCTGGGTTCATCTGTGTTCGTCGGCAGTGTTGGTCAAGTTACTTGAAAAAGTAATCAGTAACTAATTACTGATTACTTCCCCAAAAAAGTAATCCCGTTACTTTACTGATTACTTATTTTCAAAAGTAATTAATTACTTAGTTACTTAGTTACTTTTTAAAAACACGATTTACAACCTGAATAGGTGATAAAGCGATAGATCTTTCAGTCCAATTCTACTTTTTCTGCATAATCCATCATACAAAATGTAATCAAATGGAAAAGTCCTTTTTTTAAAACTTGTTTTATTAGTTTTAATCTTTTAACTTTATGCATCAAGCAAAAATGTAATTATATGCAACATTCTCTGACTGGAAGAAATTTGTTTAATATTTAAACCTATTTTCTGCACATTCCAGCACATAAAATAATTTTTTGTGTGTGTTTACACTCCGTCTTTCAAATAGATGCAAGTAAAACACAGCAGAAAATAAATAAAGTCAAAGACTAGCGGTCCTGTTGCTCTATTTTCACCTGTAAAGCAAGAGTGGGGTAGGCGGAGGTTTACCCTGGTGCAGGTGTGCCGCAGCGGTCAGTGGAAGAATCCGCAAGTTTCTCTGTGAATTTACCATTACGTCATAGCACACTCGGTGCTTGTTTAGGTTTTTTTTTTCCGCTGTAAAAAGAAGTTTTCTTCCCACGCACAACAGACACTAATGTTTTTGTCACTTTTTATGGAATCAAACTCAAAGTAAGGTCAGTACTTCCACGCTTTAAACGCTGCACGCTCATACTCTCTCCCGCGCTCGATATATTATCCATTGTTGATCTGCACACAGCTGTTGCCACGAACGTCGCACTCGCTTACGTCACTGTCATGAGACATTCTCGCAAAAAAATCACAGTTTTAGTAACGCAGTAACGCAGCGTTCCTACGGGAAAGTAGCGGTAATCTAATTACCGTTTTTGCAATAGTAATCCCTTACTTTACTCGTTACTTGAAAAAAGTAATCAGATTACAGTAACGCGTTACTGCCCATCTCTGTTCGTCGGTGCCTGAAGAATGCAACAGTTGGTTCAGAAAATATCTTGAAAATGTATATTCCTCATCCTGTTGGCGAGTGGTTGCTTTGATTAAAAATGACTAAAAATGACTTTGATTGCTAACAGGTTGCTGCAGTCACCTGTAGTTTGTATGCAAGATGCCAACATGACGCAAACACTTGCCAACTATCCACCAAGAGGTAAAGAAACTTCAAAAGGTTCAATGCAGACCAGGAACAGAGAGCATTCACCTTCAAGGTGAAAGTGCCACCTTTTGAATCTTGTTGGTTTCAGCTGTGAGACACTTTGAACTTTGAACTTTTCCTTTTTCATGGTTCACTATCGCTCGGTTGTTAGTTAGTGTCTTCCATCCAAATTGCAGACGACCACAGTGAAGTTTTTGAAGCAGAACCCCCTTTGTGATCAATTTCAGAGTGACAGCCAGCAACCATCTCGCCCTGGAGACTGGATGGTGCCACACAATCACCAACGGATCTCTGAGCCTGTGCGACTCGGACCTAAGAGTGCATCTACACTTCTGTGTTAAATCTACACCCTAAACCTTTCTGGAAAACCTCTGCTGTAGCAACAAAGTCAACAACGCAGACATATTGCTGGCAGCAGCACTGGCAACTTGAGTTGGCGCCATCATAGGCTCTATATAGATGCACCACAGAAGCACAATTGCGGTGTTACGTAGTTCACAAGCATCCTAACCATAAAAGAAATTGAAAAAAACATCAACTAATCCAAAATACAGAGCAGTAACACCATGGCAACTAATGTACCTAAAACAACCACTAATGTGTGCACAGCCCAAGGAAATTGCAAGAACCCCAGATACACAGTACTACCCAACCTTATAGACTATTTCAGCAGAACACTCCCGTCCCACAACAAGGATGATTCACAGACAAACTGCGCATTTTAAACAAGAGGCACAGAAGGAGGGCTACACATATTAAATCAAGGCTCATACTGAGCGATATCCATCAGAAGGCTACAACAAAAAGCTTCTGATGGATGTCTGATGTCAAAAAAGGAGAGAAAGGCAAACACCACTGACAATGCAAAACAAAATCTTGGTTTTCTTTGTCTACATGTAAATGTATCACCTCTGATAGTTTTCCAAAGGTGAGTTTTCAGTGAGTTGAAATGCTGTTTACATGTTGATAAAAGGCCACAACCCATAAGCACAAATACACATGTATACATGGAGTTATGTAAGAGTATCAAGCTCTCACTCTCGAATAGGAAGAACTCTGTTGAAGCTAATATTTCGAGACCTATAAACACCCACCAGTGCTTTCACCGTGACATTACCTTCTACACCCCATTTTTTGTCATCTCATCTCTACCCCACCTTTTCCATTACCTCCACATTTTTCTTCCTTTCCTGTCCTTGCCCTCTCCTCCAGCAGCGTCTGGTCATGCTCTCTGGGTGCAGATTTACCAGAGTGATGAGAGAATTACCTTTAGATTTAGTTTGCTTTTTCTCGGCAGGGCTGAGGGCCATGTGCTCCTATAAAGCCGACAGACGGAGGAGTATGGATTTCTTTTGCAACCCGGCTTAATAAATCCGCCACTTTTGCTCTGCCACACTACACCACGCTGCAGCAACTGTCTCAAATGTCTAAGGGTGATGGATAATCTCCAAGACAGTGCTCTGAAACCAAATTTTAATTAAGAAAAACAACAACAACAACAATGATTTGAAAATTATTTAAAGCCTATCTTTATTAAAATGTTACAAAACCAACAGATGGCCAAACTGAACAATGTTTTTCAAGTAATATGTGCTCAGGAAATTGATGCCAGGAAACAAAATTTAAAAAAGTTTAGTCGTTCATGGAAAGAAAATGTTTGATATTTAAAAACAACAAGAGAAACAAAACACTAATTAAAGAACTAATAAGTTTAATTAGTTAGATGATGAAAGTTTCTCACTATGGAGAGAGTGAAAGTTCACAGAGAGTTAATTCAGCATTTACCTATAACAATGAATGACATAAAGGGGCTAATGTATGTAGCTTGTTTGCATGTGCGTGAGGGACTGTGTACTATTAGCCTGCTATTATGTCAACAAGACAAAATATTAAATATTGAGGACCTGATTCTGATGAGTACTGTTTCAAAAAGCCAACTTTGTAGTGTCACCTTAAATGTTAATGAAACTTTATTGATTTTAGAGTCAGTTTTCTAAAATGCCAAACTGAGGAAATATCAAACTTGACTATTGATATATTTTTGGTCAATAGAGTAAAAACTTCATTTTTAATACCTCTGGCTTTGAGTTGCTTGACATTTCAGATAATGTTATCACATAACCTTCATGGACATAACCCTCTGCTCACATTGATGCACCATGGGGATTGTACAATCATAGATATCCGTGCGCACTTTTTTCTGCCGTTTCCCCATCTTTCTGTTCTAGTTTATAAAGCAGTACAACATAAGCAGTGGTTGATTTTTAGCACTCCTATTCCAGTAAGGTCTGCTGATGTTGTGTGGCTGTTTTTGAAAATGCAGTGAACCATACTGATGACAAAGCATTTTGGACCCATTGTTTATTTTTCAAGGAATCACCACAGTGGATGAATCTGCCCGTATGGATCAGATGCCCTGACACAATCCTCTCAGTTATCCTCTGTGTGTGTTTCAGGCTCTTGATGGGCGAGTGCCAGATGGGAACACCTGGGCCACGTGTTCCCAGACTACAAAGCTACCGATGGCACTTCGTTCTACCCTTTGCTCTCCAGCCTGCCTGCCACCATGCTCTGCATCTTTTTAGTCTCCCATTGGTTTTCCTGTGTTGCTTTCTGCATTTACAAAACACATGTTTCCTCACCCTACACAACATACATTGTTGATCCTACTGATTCTCTGTGCATTAAAGTAATTTGTAATACTGAAAAACAGCATGTTTGGCCTTATGAGACACAGGGCTGCCCATCTTCAAGATGTCAAGGTCACTTCCTGTTAAAAGGGAGTTCTTCCTCCCCCCTGTCTCCAAGTGTTTGTTAATAGGGGACCATCTAATTGTTTTTAACTCACAATATAAACCACTTTTTATTGGCTAGTTTGCCTTTCTTCCTTGTGGTTCAACTGATGAGAACACTGGGGTGATAAATTGCTGGTCCAAGTATCTGCACTGAAGCTGGATGCTTGGTAAGAGAGCTGATTTCATGTGATGATGGCTGAGAATCTCATACTTGGTCTCCAGCATGCCAAGAAGGCAACAACACCCTGTTTTATCACCAGCTACCCAGTGGTTATCAGTGCACTGCAGGGGGTACGAGCTTTGTTTATTTGTTTTTTTGGGTTTTTTTGCCCGTCACAGGTCATTTCTGTTTATTTTGTTAAACCATCGCACACAGCTTCAGCAAACTCCCCGGACGGCAATGTCTTTGGACTTTAGATGTTTTGCCCAGCTGTTTTTCATTCCCTGCGATTCTCTTGAAAAATCTACCACCTGCTGACATTTCTTCTTGATTGGGTGTGTATCAGGGGTATTGCGTCAGAAGCGTTGTGATAATGAGTGCAAGTGCACGAACAGCATGAACAACTGGACTATTATCGGAGCATCACTGGGCAGTAGTGTGAATATTTGCTTGTAGTTGGATGTGACTGCATCTCATGGGAATGGGCTAAACAAATGCAATAACAAAGATTTTCTGAGCAAAGATACAAAAATATACTTCCTCGATATATTTCTGGAACAGCTTTACCCTCAGTTATTAAAGTCAGAAAAGAGGGTACACAACACACTTCAGTCCTTGTTTACTGTATGTCAAAGATAATAAAGGTTTTACTCAATATATTTGTGACCTCCGTGGTATGTTTGATGCACTATCTACAGCACCAAATGAGAAACTCCCAGAACAAACAACAACTAATGACACAGCCAGGTGAGCTCACATGTCAAATGTAGAAGATAAAAGAATGTCGGGCAAGAATAAAGAGAACTTCAAATTCGAGCCTCTCTCACACACAGACTCACACACAATATTCCAGAGCAATGTTTAGTTTACTGATTGTATCTGTTTTGCAATTAAGGCAGCATGCTGTGCTTTTTCTTATTTATAAAATTTCTGTTTAACCCTTTAAGACCTACCATAGAGCCAAGTCCGCCAGAGCTTATATTATATTTTTACATGCTGTGGAGCCATTTTTGGGAGCATTTCAAGTTGATATACATCAATACAACCATTACAACCCAAATTTTAATAATATGTCTGCATTAAGTGCATAGTAATTAAAAAAATTGCAAAAAAGTGCAATAAACTACCAAAAAATTTAAAATCGTTTTTGTTTTTTTTAACATATATTTCTAGTTAGAGAAATTTAAGAGGCTTATCCCTCAAAACTGTAAATACAAAAAAGTTGCACAAAATAGTTTCCCACCACAGGAAATTTATTTTGAGTGTCTTCATAGTTTTATTTTTGAAATACACCAATTTATATATATTGCAGGAAAAACGAAAATAAATATTATGATGCAAATTTGCAAAAAAAAAAAACCCAGCATATGCATCAAAATAAACTATTTCCAGCAGTGCAATATGAGTCCTAAGCATCCCAGAAACGACGCAGAAAGTCAAACATAACTTTTAAAACAACAGTATATGCTCATAAGGCCCTGATTGTAAGAAAACTACATTTCCGCCATATGACGTCACTTCCTGTTTCGGGCAGGTCATGGCAGACAAGCGATAATTCGCGCTGATGGAAGTAGGAAGTGTTACAAACAGCTGATCGGATCGCCAAAGCGTGTTCCTGGAATATTATGTTTTTGTTGCTGCAAGTGCTTTTTATGCAGTTTTTGCAAAGCTGTATGTGGAAGGAAACCGTGACCTCGGACAAGCTGATGGCATAAGATGTAAGTACAACTTCTCCGGTTTCATATGCAAAAAAAATTATTGCGCTAGCTTACATGGTTGCAGTGCTACCGGGATTTAAAAATAGTTATGCAAAACGGAGCATGTCGCTCCTACCGGCTTTAAAGGGTTAAAAAAATGTTCTTGGTTTTTCTGTTGCGTTTAGCCCCGCCACTTCCTTGTGCATTCGTCTCATTAGCACTTGGATCCTGTGGTTATAGGTTTGTGGTCTCTGTCGTGTCCTGCTTCTCTTGTGCCTGTATCCTCTTGATTCAGTTCTTTTGTTGTCATATTTTGAAGATTATTTTTCTTGTGTGCCTTCTTTTGTTTGACATCCTATTAGCTTCACCTGCATCTTGTTTTCTAATCAGTAGAGGTGGGCGGATCAATATTGATAGCATAAATACCAAAGCTGGTGTTGGTACTGGATTGATAGGAGCAAGACAGGATCAATATTTTATTTCTATCCTTTAGATTCAGTATGAAGACCAATGAGTTGTGTCTGAACTTTTTTGTGTTGACTGTCAGTATTTTATTTATAGCCTTTAGCATTTAAACAACAGAAGTTGAGTGGGAGTACTTTAGACATAGACACATTTACATTCCAAGTCTCCAAAAAACCCAGATTCAAAGTTCAAGAAATTCTGGAAAGTTGGTTTTGTGTTATTAGCTAGTTATTGTGGAAAATAAAAGTCACTGTGATTTAATTATCAGTGGACAGTGATCAAAATGTCCTCTTCCTAACCACAACTCCATTTACTTCTGTTTACTTTAGCCGCTTTTATTCGACATCCGCCCTCACGAAGAGCTGCGTAGTGACTCTGGTCAGACTGGCAGGGGGATTTTTTAAGAGTGCCTTCATGTTTTCATAAAATTGCCACTGCCAACAGGAGGTGAGACAGCATGATGGTGATATGTCTCCCCACATTGTGGCTCATTTACACTGGAGTAAAAGCAGGATGGCAACCTCGCAAATAAGAAAAACTGGTAGTTGCCCGGTGATTGCATTGAATTTTTTCATGGTCAGAGACTGATTGCAAGTAGTTGAGCGTGCAACACCCTCCAGCGCTGGATGACCACAAGATAATGGTCTGACTACGGTCGCATCACACAGGCACAGACTGATAAAGGCTTGCAGATAACTGAGTCTAATTTAGAAACGCACATTAAAATCAGTCGGTCACTCTCTGCAGATGATTGCAACTCGTCTGTGACTTTCCAGTATCAGACTCAGCTCATCTGGTTGCCAGCTGATTGTATCTTGGTTATAGCCCAGTGTAAAAGCATGGTTACTCTATCATTTTCCAGTTCAATCACCATCCTGCAGCAACTATGTCACTACTTGTGGCGTAATTTATGAATTTCTGTTTCAGATCTCTAAATTTCACCTTGAACTTGATTGCAGTGAATTTGGTAAATGGACTGACTCCTTTCTACTCTCCTGGAGTATTCAAAGTGCTTAATGCAACATGCTTCATTCACATTCTTCTATGATTTTAAGTGCTTACTAACTAACATTCACACTCCAATGGACCTGATATCTTGCAGAGTAGGGGGAGCCTACCAACCTTCCGATCATCAGATGACCTGCTCTACCTCCTGAGCTGCAACCACCCTAATGATAAGAAAGAAATCAGGGCTCTGATGTGTTTCTGTTACTGTTTGATATGAACTTCTGTGCACATGTTAACAGATTTGTGATTTAGTGAGTCTGATGTTATGTGCTCTGCTTTCTTGGTTGTGATTTGAGTAAATCCGTTGTTTTATCCCATGTGAAAAGGCCACCTATAGTTCGTACTTTAGTGTCAGTGGACTTGATGTTGATCTTTGTAGACTTTAATTGGGAGTGAACCCAGGCCTGATCTCTGTGATGTAGTAGAGAATTGGACCTCCAACTCCACAATAGAATTGCACTCTACGGTCGAGAGGTGTTCGTCACCTCAAACTGACCCCATTGTGGGCTCGAGAGAGAAGTAATTTAGTGCAATTATCAAAATAATGTGAGCCAAGGATGCTTTTTCTTTTTCTTTTTGCACACAACACACACTGATTGATAAAACCTCGGGAGGTTTGAAAAAGTGTCATATAATAATAGTATTCACGATAGAGAACATTTTGAAACAGAAATAGAAAAGATCAAAAGAAAAACTAAACGTCACATCCACAGAATAAACCACTGTGTAGTTAAATACACTGAAATGAAAAGGTAAAGGTAAAGCAGACCATAAAAATGTGCCGAAAAGCGCTATATAAACGCAATCCATTATTATTATTATTATATTGCTTCAGATTCAATTGCCAGGTCAAACCTGTGCCCTAGTAATTACATTTATATAGTATGAAATGCTTTCCCAGTGGCAGTGGACCAGGTAGGGGGTGTACAAAAGTTAGCGGTGAATGAAGTTTGTTGCAAACTTCAGTTTGTTGCAAAGCTGCAGAAACTCGTCAGTGATCTGAATTCTAACTATAATGTTTACGAAGAAGCCTGAGGGTCAATGAATCCCTTTTCTTTACAGTTCCCCTCTCTATAAACTCAAACTCACTTGCTGTTTATTAGTGCAGCTCAAGGCAACATGAATAAAACATGATCTTTGGTCGACAAAGCTGGGCAAAGTAATATTAACACTAAGTGAACCTGTGGAAAGGTTATTAACTGTTCTCTGTGGCTGTTAGCGCTGTTAGCTACTGGCTTTGGCACAGCATTGCTTGCCTTGTGGCCACCTGTGCAGGTCTAACAAGGCATGAGAGTCTGCCGCTGCTTAGGGCGCTCTTTACGCCTGTTTGCACCTGCAGACTTGCTACAGGTGAAGTGAGGCTGCTGCCAGGGACTGGCAATAGATTTATTTAGAGATAAGCTTTACCGTCAGTCAGGGTGTAACTTCCTATTGGGCAGTCTTGTATCTTCCACCACACTCATCTAATCTCTAATCCGTCTAATCTAATCCTTGCTTTTTTGATGCTTATTCTGTCCACGTTGTGGGACAGTCTTTCCCAGACCACCTCCTCCAGCTCTTACCTAGGCGCCCCCAAGGAATTTTAGTCAGATGCCATTTGGGTGGCTTTGGCTCAGGAGGTAGACCAGGTTATATACTAATTGAAAGGTTGGTGGTTTGATCCCTGGCTGCTTCAGCCTGCAAGCCGAAGCATCCTTGGGCAAGATACTGAAGTCAGGGTTGCTTGGAGTGTGGGTGTTCGATAAAAAGCACTTTGACAAAGAAAAATGGGTCACTGAGACATGTTGGAAACTCCTTTTGGCCTTTTGTATCAGCAGTGTCATTCAGTACCCAAACCCGTATAATTGACTCATAAGTTATGGACCAATAGTTACCCAGAGGGCCCAACCAGGCCCAGCTCAAAAGCTGTGTGTGGTGGGCGCACAGAAGGGGCCACAAGGGTTTGGTGCTCTGTCAGTCAGGGGCGGAAGCTTGGAGCTTCAAGACCTTTTGTATTGTTCATTGTGTCTTTGTCCTGCCTCCTTCCCTCACCCAACCACTAGGGGCAGATGGCCAGCCATCCCTGAGCCCGGATTCCAAAGTATTTTTGGGCAACTCCAAGTTGCTCCTGATGCATCCGTCATAGTGCGTGTGTGAGTATCAGATAGCATGTATTAGAAAGTGCTTCGGCATAGATAAAAAGGCTAAATGATGTGTGAGATTGGGTGCTTGTGACTACCAGTCAAAAGCTCCTTAAGTGCCCAAGTACCAGTCCATTTCAAATATTGCCATAAATAATCAGAATTGTGGTAACATTTGTCACAGCAGCTGTTACAAAATAACGTTTTTCTCCAAACTCTAAGTGCAGCATTAGTTTGATCACTTTATATTCTTGTGTCCTATCTGCTGCAAGCAGGCTGTTATTAAAAGGGGACGCACCTTAACATTTTACACAGGAACAGGTAGCTCATGCCTGAAATACACCAGTTTCCCTCTCACTTGAGAAATGATATTCCTGCAGACACTTTGAATACCTGGAGGCGGATTTTTCATTAGAATCTAATACTTGTCCCTCTGCTTCTTTCTCCCACAGGTAGATTTATCTGTCTGCTTTCTCAACCTTAGCCTCCCTTTTTTATTATCGTTCTTTATCACCCCATCTCTTCTTTCAGTCCCCTTTTTAATTTCACCTGTAATCTGCTTGCGTGCGCGCACACACACACACACACAGTATCTCCATTTCCTCACTGGGTCATGGCTGGAGGGTATCTGTATTATGCTGAAATGACATCATACTTTCATTTGCCCACTGTTGACTGTTTCCACGGTAACGCTGTTAAGCTTATAGCTAAACATAGTAACACCCCTTTTTTACCCCAGCCAAACCTGTTCAGTAAAACATGACGAACACACCACAATAAAATAAAAAAAGAAACTACTGATTCAGGTGAGAACCACCCACTGGCCACAGCTTTGCCACATTTGTATTTTAGCTTTAAATTTTTTTCAGCATTATCAAATTTACATTTTACCTCCAGTTGAATTTTGTGGCATTAATTCAGGACATTGTAGATTCTGCTTTAGCAACATAGGAAGGATTTTTTTCCCATCATGACCCTGATGTCCTAGTAAATCTCATGGATATTAGTATATAAATGGTATGTTGGGGAAAAAAGTGCTATAAACTTGCATTATAATATAGCTCCAAATCTGAGCTTTCTAATGTGAACTGTTTCAATGTATTTTCAGGTTTATATAAAATACACATTGAGCTATTAGAAGTGCATGAAACAGAAAGTTTGAGCTTAGGGTTTGGATTTTTTTTTTTTTAGTAATCATATCTATTTCTATTTTTTGTACATTACACTCTTCATCCAGGAGAATTTAATGTTAGAAGTGGGTAAAAAAGCTTCACTTTTATTCCGACAAGCTTGGACACTCAAAACAACTCCTTCCACTTCACAATTATGGATCATGTAGGGATTGCTTTTGGGATTTTTAAAAACTTTACCTTTTAGGGTTGACAGACACTAAATCCAGAGGCGAGAACTGACAGCATAAATGTACGTCCACCTCATATTGGTTTAAGTACGGGCGATCGTGGCTCAAGAGTTGGGCGTTCGTCTTGTAATTGGAAGGTTGCTGGTTCGAGCCCCGGCTCAAACAGTCTCGGTCGTTGTGTCCTTGGGCAAGACGCTTCACCCGTTGCCTACTGGTGGTGGTCAGAGGGCCCGGTGGCGCCAGTGTCCGGCAGCCTCGCCTCTGTCAGTGCGCCCCAGGGTGGCTGTGGCTACAATGTAGCTGCCATCACCAGTGTGTGAATGGGTGGATGACTGAACGTGTAAAGCGCTTTGGGGTCCTTAGGGGCTAGTAAAGTGCTATACAGGCTATTTACCATTTAAGTACGTTTTCACCAGTAATTACAGCAACTGATTTGCTATCTGTTAGTAACAAAGTGTCTGAAGATACAATTTAAACTTGGTTCTTTGCTAAGTTGTGTGTTATATGTAGACAACGCTAGCTCACCACTTCATTTAGGGGACTTTTTATGTTAGAATGATTCAGTGATTCGAACGTTAGTGTTAAGTGGCTCAACAAGTTAAAAAACATGTCTACGAAAATGGTCCGGTACAAGGACTGGACTGCAAAGGAATGAAAAAGCAGCCAAGGACCTTTATTACAATAAATTATTAGAAGAATTAGGTCCAACAAAATATAGAAAACCGCGAGGCAGCTGAAGACTTTTGCAAAGTACTGTATATTACAAATGTTGTTCCAAAAGCATATTTGAGGCTCCTTGGTTAACCCTTCCCATTAGATAACCTTCTTGATGTCAGTGTTGTCTCGCAGCGGTGTGCGTCTCAAGTCTGTCCTTCACAGCGATAGCCTGAAATCGGCAAGACTTCTGAATTGTGTTGATTGTTCATTTGCCCTGATTGTAGAGGTTTAATTAATGCCTTTTAAATGTCTTCTGGCACATGAACAAGTTGTTGTTTAATTATGTAAAGTGCCCTGGCCACTTTCATGCACCAAGCGCGATGATGATATTCAGCAAATGAGGCCCATCTTTATAAGGAACCAGATTCATTTCCTCCAACTGAGCATGACTGTTTCTTCTCTCACAGTCTGCTGATAATATCTCTTTTTGGTTTCCCCAAAAGGTTGCAGAAACTATCAGCCTGAAGTCCATCCTTAGTACTCATGTCCAAATATTCCTTTTTATTATAGTCGGAAACCCTTAATTCAGTCCTTCTCAGCTCTGTAGTCTCTTAAGTCTAGGTTTCCTACATTTTATGGTCTGAGCTCCAGTGCTGCTCACTGGAGACAGCATCCCCATGCTTCGCTGTTTGTCTGATTTATGGGAGGGAAAGTAAAACTAGCTGAGACAGGGAGAACCAAAGGGGTAGAAAAAGATGAGTGTAGGAGGAGAGAAAGTTTGAAGGAAAACAAAAGAGGAAGACGGAGAGAATGGACAAGACAGGCAGTCAGTGCCATGGGGGAGGAGTGGGTGGATGGGCTCTGAATGAGGTGGGCAGCAGTAGATGGAAGATGATAGGGAGGGAGTTTCATTATGCCCACATTGGCTATTTTATTACCAGTTTTATTCATCTGGACCGACTCATAACTTCCCTCCTCCTGTGGATTAAGGAGTGCATATCATCATCTGAATTCAGTGGCTCTGCTGGGCTCTCGTGCCTCTCTCCTACTTTAAAAGTTAAAACGATAACTCTTTCAGGCATCTGAGTCAACAAAGGGTCAGTATTTGCATTCTTATGGCTCTTTTGATTAAGAAGGATGAGCCCGGAGCTGCTCTTCTCTCCATTACCTGTCTAATTATACCTGCGATGATGAAGGAGAGCAGGGGGAAACCTTGTTATCAGTAAAAGCCTAATGTCATTCTCGTTTGGGGAAGCAGCTGCTGACTGTGAGGATAAGACCCTAAAGCTATTTTAAACAAGCTCAGAGAACAGCAGCACACACAGAATATGATGCTACTGTAACATAATGATTCAGGTGCAAAATATTTGACATGCCAAATGGATCTGTTTTTTATGTTTTTGAACCGGCAGCATCGGTGACAAGAGGCATTATTATGTTTTCAGGTTGCTCTTCCATTAATCCCACTGTGGTCAATGTGATATTCGTGCGTTGAGTGAATTTCTTTGAATTTGGCACAAATTTCCTGGATGAGCCAATTAGAATTGAGAACAAAGTCACTGTTTTTGCATCACCTGTTACTAATGTGCCACAAATATCCAACAGATCAAAATTAAGAAACACTCGATTGTTCAGAGTGACTGTGGGTGAGTGGGTCGTTTACTAATTTGAAGGTCAGTGGTTTAATCTGCATGTCGCCGTATCCTTGGGCAAAATGCTGACGGTTAGACGGTGGGTGTAATCTTTTTGATCTACCCTACATTTGATCCCATCTGGTTAGGGCTGTGCGATATGACCAAAATCTCATATCCCGATATAAGAATTCTATCATCCCGATAACGATATAAATCACAAAAATGTAACATTTCCTGTAAATTCTGTGAATCTCAGGCAGCTCGACTTGCGTGAAGTGTTTTCAGCTGCGCGTCCTTCGAGTCGAGTGTTTTAACATTTTTAGACATAAGTTGTAACAGCCGCCGTTTTCTTTGTGAGTATTTATTACACGGCGTGCTGCGGGGAAAAGCCTGTTCTAACGTTTGAGTCTAAGGTTTATTTTTTAGCACCTGGCGGCTCTTTTTTACTTCTCATCCGTAAATAATCTGCTCTTTCACGTGATTCAGTTTATTTTGAAAAGTCTCAACAGGATCTTGAGCTTTATTGTGAAAGGCTAATGTGGAACATAAACAAGCGGACACGCGAAGGTGTTACCGGCGTTGTTGCTAACCACAACGCATAAAAACAGGCGTTTGTCCGTCAGTAGTGTGGTTATATTACATATAAGAGAAAGAGAGAACTTTAAGAAATTAATATAGCCACTACAGTGACCATCAGAACGGTGAAAAAATATTGCTGTAAACAGTTTATTTTGCGACACCACGAAACAAACGATAGCGTAAAATGAAACGATAGACGTTTTTATATCGTTATCCGATATATATCGTTATATCGAACAGCACTACATCTGGTCATATAAATAAATGCTCATCAACATTTCAACAATCAGAGCAGACCAGGGATCTGTTGTTTTTTTTTATATACTCAAGGAAAAGACACACCAAGCTTTTCTTGTTCATCAGAAGATAACTGTAAAACTTACAACTGAGAAATGAATGAAATGTAAAAAATTATTATATATCTTTCAAATACTCTGAATAATTATTAAGAATAATACTTTTGTAGTAAGTTGGGGGAGTCTCCTAGTGTCTGTGAGAGCAGTGGCAGCCATTGCATCTGAGCAATCTGGCCAGAGAGAAACCATACCGTTGTAACGGGCTCACACAGGTATGTACGGACAGAGTAGGGCTGTCGGGACCTGGCCTGCATGGTCTTATGTTTCTAACAACGAATAAAGGTCTGTTGTTCAATTTAACTGACTGGCTTTGAGTTATCCAGCTAACCTCCACACCACATGCCCGCTGGACCTGCTCGCCGCTCCTTCCTCTCCAGACTGCCGTTACAACCTACAGTATTTTCATGCAAAGTTTGATTAATACAAAACTTCATTGTGTTTTGCAAGATGTTTCACAAAAATGTAAGGTGATACATCATGTATAGAGCCAATATCTGATTTAAAATCTTTCAAAGAGAGCAGGAAAATGCACTAAGCACTAAGTAGAAGCTGAAGTACAACAACCACAACTTTACATGAAAATGCTGTGAATGCATCACAGGGATGAAGATAAAAGGGATATTTTGAAGGTGGAAATGGCTTTGCGATTTCACTGGAGCAAATAGCTCCATAGCATCACTGGAGGGACTGTATGTTTATATTAGTGGTAAAAGTTCTGCATTTTGTAAGAAATTGCACTCAAAAAACATCCTGCATGCAACTCTTGGACATATAGTGTTTTATAAGAGCACTTGTCATAAAACCAAGAAAACAAAAACTTGTTTAAAACTACAAATTTAATGTTATTTATTAAGCAAATTACAAACTGAAATTATGCTGTTTTTAGCCAAACTGGACTTCTCTGAGAAGTTGTGAGTTAATTAGGCAAAACATTCAACCACTAAAACTTCAGGAATGCCAAGAAAATTTGGCATCGGAATAAAAAATGTGGAAATTCAAGAATAACAATGATTCTATTTCAGCATTAAAAATATCATTTAAATTAAAAATCTTGTTCATACCAATGGATTAATCATTACAGAAACAAAAAATGATTTTGGTAATAACCTGTTAATTATCTGTTTATTTATAGCAGCTGTACCACCCCATTCACATGAGTTATTTTTCTCATAAGCAGAACTAACCAAAATCTCCCAGTTGCTTCTCCGTCTCCAGCAAACTCTTAGCTTCAGTGATGCTCATGCATATGAATGATGAGTCACAAGCATGCAAGCTGAGGCAAACACTGCAGAGATAAATGATGAAATTGAAATTGTGGTGGGGAATTTCCTCAACTGAGTTCACCGATGCAAAACTTTGCAGCTGCAGCGATTTCAGTCATCAAATCTTGAAGTCAGCTCTCGTGCTAAAACTGCACATTCTCCATTATCATCAGCAACCGAACACTCCTTAAACATCACGTGACAGTTTTTTAAAAAATGAGCATTTTTAGATCTCTGTAGTTTGAAGCAAACAAAGCACTTCTAAATTTATAAGAAAAACAATTTATGATTAGAAAGGGGATTTGCATACATGCAGCTCTCGATGCAGTTATGGTAGAGTATAGTAGCGATTCAATCGGAAAAATGTACACATGAATACGTTTTGACGTGTCTGCTCTTGTCACATTAAGGCTCAGTGATCCGATCACAGCCACGATATCTGCTCTAATTGGCCCGCAGAGGTTTGTTATAGTGCTGATATGGAGCATGACAGAAAACAGAGGAGCCTATCTGATGCTCTGCTGCCAGGTAAACTCGGTAAGCCCTCTGCCTCTGGCAAAGTCAGAGCCAGAATGGTATCTGGACTGTGCAATGCATCTAGGTACCTCTGTGGCTGCTTGTCGATTTCACCCTCGTTTTTTTTGTCTTAAACGTCTACTTTTCACACACACTTCCCTGGGTTTATTTGCACAGTGCTTCAGGCTGGGATTTCTCTTTTTGCTGCAGAAAGAATTAGCATCACAGACAAGCTGACAGCCGAACCCCCAAAACACTAGCTATTCAGTGGCAGCAGAAACATGACCTGGAGCTCATTATCCAGCATTTGTAGAATAAAAAGGATCCACGGTGTCATAATTTATCAACCAAGGGCCGGGGTTACGCTCAGTTAATTCAAATGCACCGTTGTTATTTTGCCTGGCAGGACAGAGAAGGAGTGAGAGGATGCACATCGAGACAGCAGAGACGAGACAGTTATAATAACAGAGGCATTTTATGAACATAATAATGAGAAGGACATTGAAATATGTAATTTTCCATTAAGCATGGGGTTGAAATCATTTCATTACGGATTTAGATTTGACACGGTGTCCCTTATTTGGAAACGGGGCAGCAGTTTGTCTTGTTATATGATGGTAAATTTAAGTTCACATGAAATACACACAACCACACAACAGGGCAATCCCTGCAGGTCACCCAGAGCTGCCTGGAAAATGTTATTACAGTATTGTTTGGCACGGGTAAGTGCTCCATAATGTCTTGTTGTGAAAGGTCGGGAGTGCATTTAAATACCCAACCCCCTCGACTCACTGTTGGTCCCAACATTTCTCCATCTGTTTTGATCTGCATGGCTTTTCATGCCTCTCTTCTGCTGGTTCGAACTGGAATTAGTATATCCAGCCAAAGAAGTGATCCTCTTAAGTTAATCTAGCTTTTACTGAGGTAAACATCTCAAAGGTGAAATGAAAAGTTTGCCATCAGTCTGGTGTCTGCCAGCTTAATGTAGTAATCTGGGAGGGCATTAGTCTGGTTTAGTCTGGTCTTTCGTCATTTGCATGAATTTGATCAGTTATCAGTAAGACAGTTTTCCAGTTATGCATTTTTTTGAGCATCATTAGCTGGCAATGTGCACTCATTAGCCACTTTATTTGATGCATCTCCTTGTTACACAAATATCTCATCAGCAATGTCATGACAGCAATTCAGTGCATTCAGGTATGTAAGCATGGTCAAAACGACGCGCTGAAGCTCAAACTGAACATCAAAATGAGCAAGGAAGGTGATTTCGGTGTCTTTGAGCGTGGCAGGGTTGTTGGTGCCAGGTGTCCTGGCCCTACTATTTCAGAAACAAAATCCCAGCATGGATTACACAGAACGGTCTGAAAAAGATTAAATATCCAGTGAATGGTAGTTCTCTGGGTGAAAAGGCCTCGTTGATGCCAGACGTGAGAGGAGAATTGCCAGGCTGCCTCAAGCTGATAGGAATAGCACTTGTAACAACAACGCTAAGCAGAAGAGCATCTCTGAATACACAACACGTCTAACCTTGAATCAGATGGCAGCAGCAGCAGATCACATCCAGTGGCATTCCTGTCAGCTAATAATACACAGGCTTACCAAAATTAGACCATAGAAGATTAGAAAAACATCATCTAGTCTGATGAAACTTTCAGATGGTAAAATGTAAGCATGGATCCATTCTGTCTGTCGGTTTGTGGTGTACGGGATATTTTTGTTGCACACTTTGGGCCCCTTAGTACCTTTTATGATCACAGTGTAGATATCTTCTGATGCGTGCTTCCAGCAGGATAATGCACCATGTCACAAAACTCAAATAATTTAAAATGAATTATTGAACATGACAATGAGATCCCTGTACTCAAAAGGCCTCCACGGTCAGAAGATCTCCATCCGATAGAGCACTTTTGGGATGTGGTGGAGCAGGCGAGTCTCATTATGGATGTTCAGCCAACAAATTTACAGCACTTGTGTGAGGCCATCATGTAAATATGGACCAAGGAGGAATGTTTCCAGCAACTTGTTGAATTTATGAATTAAAGCAGTTCTGAAGCTACAAAGGGGCCAACGCGCTACCATCAAGTTGTGACTAACTGAAGTGGTCAGTGAAAACTATTGCTATTTTATCAACTAGCAATGAATCTATCACCATTTTTTCTGGCTGTGTGTGTGTGTGTGTGGCAAAGTGTTTCTGGTCAGTGTACCAGGGGCACGAAAAAGAGTTGTCGTACCATAGGCACGAGGAGTGTGTATGTGTGTGGGGCAAGGTGTTTCTGCGCAGTGTACCAGGGGCACGGAGAAAAGTTGTCGTACCATAGGCACCAGGCAGTGTGTGTGTGTGTTTGTGTGAGAGAGAGAGAGACGGAGGAAAATAAACCAAATTTCTCGCTGCAGACATTTTCCCTCTCACTCACAAATTGAAGGAATTACTCTTCAGATACGAAGAGTTAATTTATGAGCAATAAAAACCGAACATAATCAAGGGAAATACTAGCCTGACTCTTCTTTGCAAAATAGCACCTCTAAAGCTCACTAATTAGCATATTTTATTTTGTCTATTGTTCCCCGACAGAAATGTAAGACTCATTTTGTGACACAGTCGCAGCAGATAAGTCCCCATAAAAAACAGCAACTCTTTGTTTACATCTTTGTGTTTATGTGAGCAAATGAGATACAGCATGTCAATTAGTGAGGTAAAGGGAACATTCAGACAGGACTTGAAGCAAATATTTAAAGTAGCATAAGTGCATACAAAATTAATCTAACATCACAAATAGATGACAATTTGCTCTACAGGGTGAGGATCGAGGCACAAACACGTACATGCGGGCTGAAAGGGTTTCAGCTTGGGTGAAAAATGAATAATTATCCAGAAACTTTTTAAAATCAATTTCACAAACAAACAGAGGGCAAAAGAAGAAGGAGAAAGTGATGGTAGTGGTAAAATCCAAGTTCAGTTGGAGTCTGGGATGGAGACTCACTCACACACAGTTTGTGTTATGTTCCTAATTACTCCCTGAGGAAAGTAACTTGCTACATTATAAGTTACATCACTTGTGTTTATAATTACCAGTTAATGGCATGAACCTCAGGCTACAGCCCTGTGCTTATGAGGAGCAAAAGTGCTTTCTTTCAGTGTGTGAACACCAGTCTAACAACAATGTTAAAAAGACAACTTAAAGTGCACTTCACAGCAATTCTACTGTAGAAATGAAGGCTACACTGCTCTTTTGTAACCCGTTATCTGAAAAGCAGCGTTTGCCTGCGACTTGGCCTGGTTACATTTAGCTTGAAGATCATCCTGGGGTTTGTTAGCTTTCTGTTAGCATCTGGCTTTTGCAGATGCATGCAAAGACTCAGTGGTTGTAGCAGTCTTTTCTGTCCCAAGCTGTTTGCGCTTTAACATATCTCCACTCCTCAAAAGGTCTAGACTGCTCCACTCCTCCTCCCCACATAATCTGAGGTCAGCTGAACCACCCATCATGTATATAGCTGAAGAACCTTTGCAATACAACAACAGCATTTAAGTGTATTTCATTAAATTATTCCATTAAGAAAATTGTAATCTGGTTAATAAAAATAATTTGTACCACTCCACGATACATTTAATCACTAGTCGTTTAATTACATCCACCTTACTGGTTCTGGATTGGATTTCAGAACTTCCTTCGTTCTTCGTGACATCAGTTGAACAAGGTGCTGAGACATCCCTCAGATCAGCAGTTTCAGGAGTTAACTTTTCCACATTGTGATGCTCAGTTTGAACTTAAATAGGTCGTCTTGTCTGTGCCTACATGCCTAAATGCACTGACTTGCTTTGTGTGATTGTCTTATTAGATTTTTGCATTAAAGCAGCAGCTGAACAGGTGAGTGGTGAGCGTTAGCTGATTTGTTGGTTCAGCAGTCAAAAGCATGAGGCAAAAATTATTTATTTTTTGTTTTTCGAGTGTACTTTATAGGTGGGTTCACACCAAACACAAAACAGAACTGTTAAAATAACTTATTACATGCAGAAGCTTTGCAAAGACACATTCTGGGATGGAGGTGAATCTGTGTGAGTTAGAAATATTTCACCTTGCACTTCATGCTGGGCTCCTGAAAGCCTATCAGCAGAGATTCTCCAAAGATTGTGGATTTTCCTGACCCCACTGACAGTCAGAAATGTTGGATGATCTAACTATAGCTCCTTAAGGATGGACAGAACCATAAGGGTTAGCTTCAGTTTTATATAGAAACAAGAAGAGAGCGCTTGAAGAAAAGTGAGTGAAATCAGCGGACGTCGAGTTTTAGCCCAGCTATAGCTGGCTGTACTCCATCTCCACTGCTGGATATTGGATATTTTGGGTTTCAACCCCCGTCCCCACTATAGCAGCAGCAGTTGCATGAATAACTTTGCTTACAAAATACATGTACTTTGGTTTTTAACTGAGACAAACTGACTGCTTTTGCCTCTTTTTAGTCTCAGTTAAAAAACTAACAGTCCATCTCCATCTTCATGCTTAAGCTCAGCCATCAAAGCTGCATTTTGGTAAAATTGTTTGAATTGTTTTGTGAGTTTGAGTCTGTGATGTAAATGTATTTAGATATCTTAGCGAATCCATGGGTTGTAGCCTTTTCTCAGTGCACTGTTCCAAAAAATAGTAATGTCAAATCATTTTGTTGTGTACTGTTTCTCCACAATATCATCAAATTTACATAAATCGACTCTGATTTCACATGTGAAATGTAAAATAACATAAAATCACTGTAAATGTAATAAAACATAATCTCCTTGTTACCCAAATATATTTCTCTGTACATATGCATAGTTAGATTGTGAAAATACATTGCACCTGGGGTGAGGGCGCGGTCATGAAAACAATGTGACATGCCATTGGATGTTCGGACACATAACGACATGACCATAAACATCGGCCAATGAATTAGAACGGACAACAACAAGGTCGCGGGTATGGCTGCGCGGTGGAAGAGAAAAGTATATCAAACTCAGCTCAGTGAATCAACTTGGTATTGCTTGACCACTATGGCTCGTAGTTTACCGAGACGGTAAAAGGCATGGAATCCCTAGCTATGAAGGATAGTTTCTACACCGCTAATACCCGTTAGGGGGCCCACGATGACAGCTGCCACTGATGCATTTGTCTTAATGTGAAAGTAATTATGCAACTTAAGAGCTAATAGGCGACCTGTTCCACTCTAGCAACACACCTGGACTCTTGTAGAGAGCTCGTGCGTGCACAGATGTGCTGTGTGATGAAGTGAGAGAAATAGGAAATAGAAGTAGCCCACTGTGCTAGCTTTGCCCTGTAAAATGTAGTGGACACGTAAGCCAAGTATTTCCTTCTATTTTGTGGGAAGGAAGTAGCGCTAAAGCAGCTGAGGCAAATTATTTGACTACATTTAAACGTACATTGCATACATGTATTTGAATTTTGGCAGGTTTCATGATTCATAAGGTTTTTTTCTTCCTCTGCAGATTCATAGCGTGAGTTCTCAAATTTATTCAGTAAGCTGTAAAAGTGAGTTTTGTGCTGCATTTACGGATGTCAAAAGACTACACCTGTCGCAGTTGTGGTGCTTTAATGTAAATTTCTGGGCACCCATGGTCAAAATTTCAGTTCATGTGAACAGTTAAGCAAGTAGAAGATGAAATAATCTCCAAATGGCTTAAAGTTATAGATGACATTTCATTTTAAATAAAATCATTTTCATAATTTTTTAAACAGAAAAGGAAAAGGCCCAAAGCAAAAGTTTAGACACCTTGTAGTTGACCGTACGGCCCAAACTGCATGCCAGTGTATGTAATTGATATACATCAGTTGTAACATTGCAGTTAGTTCTTTGAGTCATGTGTGGACTTGTGTTTTTTGTCCCCTTGTCTCTTGTATACACAACAGGAAACTCTACTTTGGCAGCCGAGCACTTCATGTTATCTGTGGACCAGGCAATTGTGAATGGCCATATCACTATCTTCAGCGACGCACTTATCCTGATGTTTGGCTCTTACACGAGCATTTCTTATCCAGTAGCCCAGGCAGCAAACTTGGAATTCTTGCAACGGTAAGGCAGCACCAGTCAATTTTATGCATTGAGACATAAGAATGATGAGACAGTGAAATCTAAAGTTATGCAATCCAAATCATATCATCAGATCTCCTTACATTTGCAGCTAAAACACATAAGAATGAGCAATGCTTGAGTGTTGAGATGATTTGTAGATTGATAAATCAACAAATAACTAATATTTGCGTTTCAGAACAATATCATTGATTCATGCTCATGTCAAGTTATAGAAAGAGACCTTTGAGTAGTAGATGTTCACAGATGTTTACTACCCTGAAACAGCATTTGCAATAGACTCACAGGTTAACCAAACATCTTTGCATCACCCCTCTGTTCCACAATGACCTGTATGTCCAAACACGCACTCAAAAGCAAGCTCAATCTACACTTAGATTTAACCTAGGGCTGGGCGATATGGCCTAAAATTCACATCGCGATATAATTTCAAGCATGTGCGGTAACAATATATATATCACGATATATTATTTTCTTCTGTATAACGTATTTTCCACACTATAAAGCACACTTAAAATCCTTTAATTTTCTCAAAAATCTAGAGTGTGCCTTATGTATGAATTCTGGTTGTGCTTACTGACCTCGAACCGATTTGGGCATGCAGAAATCTGTTAAAAAATGTTTTAGTACAACTTTGGTAAGCTGCACTGCTTGATGGATTGTCAGAGCATTACGGCTGCCGTAGTGAGGAGCTTCGCGGAGTAATCTGGGTCCAAAACTCAGGTCCCAAAGTCACACAGAGTAAAAAACGGTCTAAATTCTTTAATCTTTAATAAAATCATCAGCATTGCTGCTTTACCAGGTGTAACAATTAAGTTTAACATCCAGGCATCCATGAAAATAGAAGTAATTAAATTTAATGGAGTTAGAAGTTAGCAGGAAGTTAGCTCGCTAGTTTACACCTAAACATGACATACCATGTTCTGACTGAGAGATTTTTGAAACTAATTAAAACGTACAGCTCTGCTACCACTTCCAACATAAATGAAGAGAGAAAACTAAACAGCAGTGGTGTTTGCAGGGTTACTGAAGTTGGACTACCTGGTATATAATGTTGTGCTACGTGATTGCTAGCGACACAGCTATGTTAGCATGACATTAGCACAGTGAAGCTGGAGGATGAACGGCAACTTTTTTCCACTCGATAAAAGTCATTAATGAATCAATGTTCCGGAAGTGGAGGAAGCGCAGTTTTTGGCTTTCCCCATATTTCAAACGTGCTTCATCTCTTTGCTATGACTGTCGGCATATTTTGCAGTTGATAATGGTTGTAACCGCTGCGATGCTTTCGACCAAAACAGGCGCAGTGTGATGACATCATCAACATGCGCTATCGCGATAGAGCGGTATAGTCAAAGTCTCTATCGTTGGCCAAATTTATATCGTTTCTATCGTATATCGTTTATATCGCCCACCCCTAATTTAACCCAACTGTTAACTGTATATTTCTGTAAATTTAAGCATTATTATTCATATTGCCACATTCATTGACCTTGCTTATAGGTAATTTCATTGTTTAATCACATTAAAATGTTCCTAATTTAATGTCTAAAAGTACTTGAAAAAGGCAAACTCCCATGTAAAATTAGGGCAACAAATTGTATTTTTATGAGAAAGTTATTTTCTGTTATTTTACGGTAGTATTTTGGCGCCCCAGCTGCCGGAATATTACTGGGGTTTTTTTAAGATGTTTTTTTTTAACAGTGTGTGATAGCAGCGTCATTACAGCTCTCATACAAAAGGAAAAGGTCAGACTCATCAACCTCGTCTAATTAAACATCCATTAGTGAGCAATATGTAAATCGGCCCTCCAACTCTGCATGCACGCTGATGCATTCTGGTTACAACCCATTTGTCACAACCCTTTAATTCAGCCGTGTACGCACACTCTTTGGTAGGGCTCAGTCGCAGTGAACTTCCTCCAGTGGTAATATCACCTTTATCTTCATCTGTCTCTGTAATTATAGCCTTTGCAGCCACACTGCATCATATCTCAAAGCTGAGAACCACTGAGTGAATGAAATGTTTAAATTTCTCCTGTACTGCAGGGATCATGGATTTCTTTTTTTACTTCAGGTGGTGCAAGAAAAATTATCACTGATTCTCTATAAATTGCATGAATATGTATTAATGCAAAACCTTTTCTCTAATCATCTGGTGATACATTCATAGCTGTAAAAGAGAGAACTCACTGAAGGGCGTCAGATTATAAGAAAATAATTTGAAATGGTGTCGCACAGCGGTTCACAATATCACCTCACAGGAAGATTGTCGTGGGTTCAAATTTCAATTCAATTCAGTTTTATTTACATGACCCTACAATAATTGAGAGAAAACCCAAATCAGATGGACCCCATGAGCAAATACTTGGTGACAGTGGGAAGCAGAGATGGGCAGTAACGCGTTACTTTTTTCAAGTAACGAGTAACGTAAGGGATTACTATTGCAAAAACGGTAATTAGATTACTGTTACTTTCCCGTAGGAACGCTGCGTTACTGCGTTACTAAAACTGTGATTTTTTTTTTTTTTTTTTGCGAGAATGTCTCATGACAGTGACGTAAGCGAGTGCGACGTTTGTGACAACAGCTGTGTGCAGATCAACAATGGATCATATATCGAGTGCAGAGAGAGTATGAGCGTGCAGCGTTTAAAGCGTGGAAGTACTGACCTTACTTTGAGTTTGATTCCATAAAAAGTGACAAAAACATTAGTGTCCGTTGTGGTGGGAAGAAAACTTCTTTTTACAGCGAAAAAAACCCTAAACAAGCACCGAGTGCGCTATGACGTAATGGGAAACTCACAGAGAAACTGCCGTATCCTTCCACTGACCGCTGCAGCACACCTGCACCAGGGTAAACCTCCGCCTACCCAACTCCTGCTTTACAGGTGAAAATAGAGCAACAGGACCGCTAGTCTTTGACTTTATTTATTTTCTGCTGTGTTTTGCTTGCATCTATTTGAAAGACTGAGTGTAAACACACAAAAATATTTTATTTTATGTGCTGGAATGTGCAGAAAATAGGTTTAAATATTAAACAAATTTCTTCCAGTCAGAGAATGTTGCATATAATTAAATTTTTGCTTGATGCATAAAGTTAAGAGATTAAAACTAATAAAACAAGTTTTAAAAAGAGACTTTTTCATTTGATTACATTTTGTATGATGGATTATGCAGAAAAAGTAGAATTGGGCTGAAAGATCTATCGCTTTATCACCTATTCAGGTTGTAAATCGTGTTTTTAAAAAGTAACTAAGTAATTAATTACTTTTGAAAATAAGTAATCAGTAAAGTAACGGGATTACTTTTGGGGGGGAAGTAATCAGTAATTAGTTACTGATTACTTTTTTCAAGTAACTTGACCAACACTGGTGGGAAGGCCTCTACTTTGTCACTCAGAGCCCCATCCGAGCCTTCATTTTCATCTCCACCACCACCAGCACGTGGACTCTGAGGAGTTTGGTCCTACTCCCTTCACTCCAGTGCTATCACTGTTTGATGTGGTCAGAGCTGTAAGAAAGCACCTCAGTTGACCTGAGCACTTCAAATCAAGAGGAAATGATGTGATGGCAGAAAAATGTGTGTCATTTCTCTGCTCGGTTTGAAATTATTAAGCTAATTAAGGTCTTTGTAATTGCCTTTAAACTTTTTAGCTGTAAACATAAATACTAAAAGCCACAATCCCAGAGAGAACCAAGAAAAAGCAGGTGGGCACTTTTAGAAAATCGCACCATCAGAAAATCCAGTCCACTGCTCCGAGGGAAGCACATTTAGGAGCAAAGCCACCATGCATGTCGAAATTACAGTGAACATCTGTGAGCTGTTTACAAGATGGCAACAGCCACTGAACTAAAGGCCTCTGCAGATGAGGATTAGTCTATCGAGGAGAAATATTTTTCTAAAGTATGACGGTTCAAAAGCACCATTTAGTTTTTGACTTAACGAGAACGACGCAAAAAGACTTTCCACCATCCACACGGGATAGTTCACGGGTCCCCTTTGAGGATGGAGAGAAAGTGACATAGGCTATGCTGGTAAGTTAGAGTATTTTAATTTTACCTTCTCTACTTACTCTTTTCAGCTGTTTATAAAAAGATATGTATCTATGAATAAAAAAAGTTCATGGTAACAGGGGGCCCATAAGATACCTGGCCGTGCTCAATAACTGTATCCAATATTTAAGAGTGTTTTCACACCTGCACTGTTTCGTTTGTTAAACTCTGGTTCATTTCCCCCCTTGGTGTGGGTTCATATGTGCAGATGTGAAGGTGGATAACCACACCCGCATGTGCTGAACCAAATGACCTTTGGAAGAGGTGGTCTCGATCCAAGGTTTAAGGTGAGAATGTGAACCAACTATCAGCTTTACGCTAGTTGCAGTAGAGTTTTACCAGAAAATAAAGTTAAATATGAACATTAGAAGTGAATTTGCCCTTTTATCCATTAGTCCAGAACACAGCACCTTGTTGTTGCTTCCACCCCAGAACAAAACAGACACACTGGCCAATAAGCAGTCTGAACGTTTTCACTGTTGATGGGAATTGATGTGACTAATCAATTTTATTCCTTATCAATTCTCACTGGCTTCGCTTTGAGAATCACCTCCATTGCTTAGCAGCATATCAAAGATATTGCATTCACACAAATTAACTGAATGCTGTGTGGTCAAATGTCTGTGCATGCTGGAGGTATTTCTTTGCTGTGATCAGTGTTGCAGTCGTTACACAGCACACTTAAACTTTTACTCCCAGGAAGTAGTAATTTGTTATGCTGCTCATTACATTACATCTGCATTTCTCTGTAAAATAACCTGAAACACACTGTGTCATAAGGACCATTTAACTGCCAATGATCTGGGGTGTCAGTGTTGCTCTGATGCATGCTTTCGTCCTTGGTGTGAAGCTCAGCTCCCGCCCCCATGCAGAGTCCTGTGTCTCAACGTGGCCCTCAGACCGGTTCAGACTCCACTCTTCGCTAGATCATCAGCTAAACAGCAGCAGTAAATTGGCCTCCGTGTTTTGTTCGATCCAAGTGTTTCCTTGTTTAATCTCATGCTCTTTGTCTCCAGTTTCCTGCACCTTTGGATCATTATCCACTTACATCTGCACTTACCTGGGTTTCATCTGACACTGGTCCAACTCACTGCCTGAGCCTTACCTGCCAGCTGGCTCACTCAACTTCCTGTAGAGAATCTGGAAACTCACCTGCCTACTACTCACTGTAACCATCCACCACCTGGAAAATAAGGTCGGGCATCTTTCTTCACTCGCTGCTCACTGTGCCACTGCCCCTGGAGAGTCACCCCTCCATCAATAGCCTTAGTTCACCAGTTTGCTAAGTAAGCAACCTTCTTTATTCACCTTACCTGCTATTACCTGAAATAATAACACTCCCGTTTGTTACAGTGGATCCAGCCTCTGAAGTTTCCTCCCTTCTCCATTCTACTATTGACTATGTCTGTGTTTAATAAAAATTTGAGTTCAAAACAGCCGAGTATTGAGTCTGCTTTTGGGTTCACTTTTACACGCCGGCCACTCAAATCAAATCAAATCAAATCAAATCAAATCACTTTTATTGTCACATCACATGTGCAGGTACACTGGTACAGTACATGCGAGTGAAATTCTCGTGTGCGAGCTTCACAAGCAGCAGAGTTGTGCAAAAATACAATAACATAAAACAAGCAAAATATAAGAATGGCTAAATCTGAGACTAATAAATATATGTACAATATATAATAGTATATGCATTACTGGATGTGTATACTAGATATGTTTTTCTACGTGTGTGTGTGTATACATATTTTACAAATTAAATAGAGTAAGCAATAAAATAAAATATATAAAATATACAGAGGTTTGTAGTTGGATATTGTGCAAAACAGTGGCATTAATGTACAGTCTGGAGTGCATAACGTTGAAATTCCAGTAGTGGAGGTGAGGTGTCTATGAAGTGTTCAGCAGTCTGATGGCCAGTCACTCGGCCTTGACATTAACAAAATAAACATATAGGACACATATGATCTCAGCATTTAGATATGAATGCAAAGCCAACAGCACGAAGCAAAGGTGAAAAGCATCCCGCAGAGACTTTAGAGCTCTGTTGAGGTTCAGGGTTTGGCTGCTGGGCTGGGGTCAGCATTCACTCAGCTTTCACATCACTCTGGGTTGTTTTTTTGTTTTGTTTTGTTTGTTTTTCTCTGTGTTAAAGTAAACCAAAAGGGAAAAACTACAAATTTACAAACTCATCAACTGATTCACACTGCAGCAAACGAACTATAAGCCTTTAAAAATCTTTAAATTACAAATACTACATAATTAAGAAAGCAACAATCTAACCAATTTTAGTCGTTTTAGTCCCCCAAAGCTTGGCTTTGGGTATCAGCTAATATTGAGCAATGATCGGTGTTACATTTCCTGCTTTGAAGAAATGACTGAGATTCTTTTATGGGCTTCATTTAGCACACATGCTTGCTATTAAATCATCTCTGGGACCCATAAAAGTACAAAAAACCCCAAACAAACCCAAACTAAACTTCCTCTTTATCATTTCCATGTCCTTTAAACAAACTAAATATGTTGGTGTTGCATGTGAAATATGGGCCAACTACCAAACTCGCTCTGCTCTTACTCCTACTTCAAGAAAAACCAGTTATGATGTAATGAACCACTTAACTCGGTATATTAGATAATATTGTTACAGCATTTTATGACCATATTGTATTTCCAATGGAAGTTTTTTTCTAAACATAATTTAAGCAACAATAGTGTTTATACTGTTTTGGTTATGTAAAACTGTCTCATAAGTGATTTCCTCTGCGTGCCATATATATATGTTTTTCTATAATATTTAGAAAAACCGATAACAGAGATGCTCTGCAGTGACATATGGAGGAGAAAAAGCTTGACTCTTTTTCTCCTCCATATGTCACTGCACTGTGACATATGGAGGAGAAAAACAATGTTTCTTTTAAAAAGCTGTGGTCATTTAAATAACATCCTGTACATTAGGTAGATAATGGATGCGCACAGGCATCCAACCAGACACTTCCAGGGAACGTGGCCGATCGTGTGACTTTACAACCAGCGCTTACCCCTTCATATGCACTGATCCTCCTGCAGCACTCAGTGAGGTTTAAACCTTTTCTTCCATTAAACCTTTGCGAAGGCTGCTCACCACACAGCTTCATTTAAAACAGTGCCGTTATATAACATCAATGCTCAGAGGCATTTGTTAAACCCAGCACTGCTTTTCAAGCCTTTGACTCACCTCTGAGTGTGTATGCATCACACTGTGTAGGAGGCCTGGCCAGTATGAATGAACTTTCTTAATTGCCATTGTGCACATTGTGCATTTCCATCTCCAACAAACCGTTTCCCGGCAATCACAGGAGATGACCGATATAGATTCTGTGATTAGTACAGTTGGCCTCAGCCTCCTCCACTTATAAGCCAACAGGCTTATTGTTCTTCAATGAATCTCAAGGAAAAGAGGAGCATGGCTAAAAAGACAAAAAGCACGGCAAAAATGGAAGATGAGCAGAAGGAAGGGAGAACTGAGAGGGAGATAAACAGGTACTGAAAGGGGGAAGGAGGGCAGGAAGGACAGAGAGTGCCAGTGAGAGAAATGATTGACATAAAACGGTGCTGCCATGCCGCCCGGGCCCAATTACAACGCCATTATGGAATCGCTGTAATGACGCATCATTTAGTGTGCTGTACAGCTGCTCTGCCTGGTGATGTTGCACCAGTCCAAAGCGCCATTATTCCCACTTCCTCCTGCGGCTCTGGACCCAGACAAAGGACAAGAACAAAGGCTGTGTGTGGGTTTTCTTTTTTCTTTTCTTTTTCAGTCTTACATTTCTGACCAGAACCTTATTTTTTCTGTAGTTTCTAAGCTATGTTAAGATGAAAATAAAACGGCAGAAGTCACAACTTTACAAGCATCAAAGCAAAACAGGCTGAGGTAATGCTAACGCAGAAAAGAGTGGGACTAAATGGTAGAGGGAAGTGTTGAACAGTCTGGACAGCTGGTTCTCATTAAAAATGAACGCTCTCAGGTCTTCGTCTATTATGCATGTGGTGTACATTTAGGAGACTTGAATCATCTATTTTAATTTCGACTGCATGAGGAGCCACGCGTTGTTCCCCAGCACAGTGCAATAATGTGATGCTTAGGCAGATTGTTACCCTGGGATCCAAACAGTGTGGCACTCAGACTCTCTCTGGCTCCCAGGTGTTAGAATAGGCTGGTAGAAACATCGGCCACTGCATACACACCATCTGTCCCTGAATTCTCATTACTCCCCTCAGAAAGCAATCGAAGAACTCCTGCAAACTCTGGCAGCTTCTAGGCTAAATAGGCAGTCACACACTGTGGCTGGCTCACAGAAATAATACAGAGAACGAGAAACTGACTTACTAATTCGCTGGGTTCTTACTTTGCTTTTTTATCATTTTGCCATTTTGCTCTTTTTGGCCTGCTGATTATTTTGCCTAAT